>NC_090971.1:3289186-3959544 GCF_040807025.1 Struthio camelus | reverse complement strand
CCCTCTTTTTTTTTTTTTAAAAACACTCGCGCTCCTAAGTGCAGATTTGGGGTATTTCCCCCTCCCCGGATTGGGGCTGCGGAGCCCAGTTTCGGCCCCGCTCGCCCGCGGGTTGCCATGGTTTTCTCTCAAAAAGGGGAAGCGAGTCAGCGACTTCCTGCGGCAGGTTTCTGAGTCATTCGAGAGCGGCTATTTCTGCCTCGCGCAGCAGCCCCGCGGCAGGCGCCTTGCCGAAAAGCAGCCGGGCCGGCTGGCCGGCAGCGCGGGAACGGCCCCGCGGGGACCCGCCGGCCGGGAAGCGGCGCCCGGCACAGAGCCGGCTTTGTCCGCCGCCGCCAGCTCGCACCAGCCGCCGCCTGGCACCGGGGCGCCCGCAAAACAGCGCCCGGCCCCTCGCCCAGCTGGGCTTACGTTAGGGTGCTTTGGGTTTTCGGGGTGCCCGGGCAGAGCAGCTTTAAGCCTAAGAGGCGTCCGGTTTGTCCCCCCCCCCCATAAAATGGATTAAAAAGGCAAAACGGGACGGGAAACAGCTAGAAAGGGAGCGAAAGCGCTGCAAGGCCCACGCAGCACCCAGTCCCGGCGGCGCCCCTTGCTCCCCAGCGCGGCGGACCCGTCCTGGGACCCCCAGCCGGGCACGGACACCCCGGCGCCCCTCCGTCCGTGCACGCAGCCCGCGGCGGGGACACCCCCCCGGCCGGCAGGAAAACCCCGCTAGCCCCGAGCCCGGCGTTGGCAGGCAGCTGCGCGCGGGCAAGGGGACGCGGGCGCTCGCTCACCCGCTCTCGGCGGACGAGGCGCTCGGCCCCCCGCTCCTCCGGGGACGGGGCGCAGGAGCAGCAGCCCATGCCGCCCGGGCAGCCCCGCGCCGCGGCGCATCGTCCCCCGGCGGCCGGGCTGCCAACGCGGCAGGGCAGCGGCGCCCGCAACATCTGCCCCTTCGTCTGCGCCGCGATTGTTCCCAGCCCCGGGCTGGGGTTTGTTTGGTTGGGTTTTTTTTTTTCCCCCTCCTCCTTCTTCTTTTTTTTGTTTTCTTTCGGGATTTTTTTTGCTTCCCCCCCCCCCCGTCTTTAAAGGGAAGCCGGCGCTGCGCGGGCAGGGAGGAAAGGGCCCGGAGTTCCTGCATCCCAGCCCCAACCGCAGGAAACAAAACAACCGGCAAGACAAAGGAGGGAGGCGATTTCCCGTCCTGCAGCCACAATCCCCGGGCCGTTATCCCAGCGGGAAGCTGGATTCGCTCCCCAGAAACCGCTGGGGAAACGGGAGCCGAATACCCGGGCGGCTCGCGGCCAGCCGGGGCACGGGAGACGGGCGCCCGCGGGCGCACCGGGCACCCGAGCGCGGGCAACCCCGTCCCGGCCTTTCCCCCGCGCGCGGGGAAGGAAAACCCCGGCGGCCGGGCCGACGAGAGGCCACGCGAGCCAGGCAAAAAAACCCCGAGGCCGGCAAAGCCCGCGGGGCGCCCGCGCTCCCTCCGTCCTGCTCCCGGCCGCCAGCCGAAAGCGGGCTGCACGTTAGGATGGACGCGGCGGAGGAAGGGGGTGTCAAAAATCCCACGGGAGCCCGGCAGGCGGGAGGTGCCAGGCCTGGGACGGCCCGCGAGCGTTTCCGGGCGTCCAACACCCTTCTTGCGCCCGTTTCCACGCGTGGAGCGGGCCGGGCGGGAGGGCGATGCCACGACGCGGCCGGCGGGAAGAGAAGAGGGACGAGGCGGAGGGAAGGGGACGGCCGGACGCCGGGACGAGCCGGCGGCGCGGTTGGGAGCGGACGCGCGCCCCTCAAGCGGCGGCCCCCGGCGCGGGATGAAAGGTGCCTTTGTGCCGGGCGGTTGGCAGGGCGGCGCAGAGGGTGCCTGTCGGCGCCGGCTCGCGCCGAGCGCGGGACCGGGAAGCCGGCCGCGGCAGCCCAGCGCGACGCGCGGCTCCGGGCGCGGGAACCGCCGCCGAGGCGCCCGGGGGGCTCCTCGCCCGCGGCGAGACGCCGGGGTCGAGCGCGGGAACCGCTGCTATAAATAAGTACCCCGGGGTGGGGAAAGCCGGAGGGTTTCCCCTGGCCGCGCTGCCGGTCCCCACGTTTCCGGCTGCACCCCGGCCGCGATCCCCCTCCGAACCCGGCTCCCACCGAAGCGAGCGGACGAGCCGGAAAACCTGTAGGAAAGACGTATTCAAACAAATAAACCCGCATTAAACGCACGCGGCTCCTCCAGGCCCCAGTTGCAGACGAGCAGCGGAAAGTTGCTCAGCTCTAAATAGAGATTCAGGGTTTTTTGGGTGGTTTTTTTTTTTTTTTTTAAAGACATCGACGTAGCTATCTCGGTACAACGCCTACGGCGGGCATATTTATGCTGGCACAAACCTGACTTCGACCAAGATAGCTCATTTCTTTTCCTGCGTGAGAACAGGCCCGCTGTAGCCTTGTGACTACGACCAGCCTGGGGGAGGCGAGGGAGAGGCTTCGGCAAAACGACGCCCCAGCTGCCTCCGCCCCGGGACGTTTTGCCCTGAATCCTCCAAAAAATAAAAAAATTAAAAAAAAAAAACAAAAAAAGCCATCCGCAAAGCAGACCCGCTCGCCGCGGCCGGGCTTGGGGAGAGGCTGCTGCACCTTCCGCCGGCAGGGTGCAGCCCCGAAACCGGCCAGGGGTCTCTGGGTGCAATGGGGGGGGGGGCACCGGCAGCACCAAGCGGGGGCACTCGGCACAGACCCCCCCCTCCCCTATTTTGGGGACTCCAAGCCGGGGAAGGACGATGTCCCGTCCCGGGGCGCTGCCACCCCGCCGGCGGTCCGCCCGAAGCGGGGTCCCGCGCCGGCTGGGGGCGGCGACCGGGTCCAAAGCCCGAGGGGGCTTTCGGGGGTCCCTCCGTCCCCCCTCCGCCGCAGGCACCGGGAAGGCTTTCCCCCCGGCGGGGGCCGCCCTGCCGGGGCGCCTTTGCTGGGGGCCCGAATTTCCAAAGGCCGCGACAGCTGGCGGCAGCAGCGCCGGGCGCCAGGAGGGGAAGGTGGCTGCTCTCCAAGCGCCTGCGATCCTTCAGCCCCCTCCCAAATCGCTGCCGTCCAGCCGGGGGGCCTCGGGGCGGGGGAGGCTGGGGAGGGGGAGCGGCAGATCCCGGCACCCGCGGCCGCCCGGCCTGGGGTGAGAAGGGCTTCGCCGAAACCGTCTTTTAAACAGAAACCGCCATTTCCCCCTGCCCAACGCGTGAACGCGCAGGAGCTCGCAACCGCTTCCCCACCCCATCCCGAGCCCCCGAAACCGCTGAGAAAGCCTCCAACCGGCCCCGTCAGCCCCGAAACCGCCGGGCCGGAATTCGCCGGGGCGAGCCGCCCTCTGCCATGCTGCTCCTGCGGCCTGCTCAGACCCGGGAAACTCGGTGCGGGCAAGGCCGGCCCTGCGCCACGTGAGCCCGAGCGGAGCCCGCGTCGGGGACGGAGCGGACGGCAGCAGGAGGGCAGCGCGAAGCCCCCCCCCACCGCCCCGTCGCACCCGTTTGGCGCGGGGTAAACTGAGGCACGGAGGGGCAAGCGGGGCCGCGGCAGACGCCGGGCGTCCCCCGGCGGCGCGGCCGGCCAGGAGCTGGCAGCGGGAGCACAAAGCCCTGCCAAGCGCAGGCAACGCGCGCGGCACCAGCTGGATCCCCCCCCCCCCCCCCCCCATCCCCGAAAACACGCGCCGGGCTCCGGTTTTCGAGCCGCCCAGGTGGCGTGTCGCCGTGCCAGCGCCGGCCAGCGGGACGAGGCGGCCGGGCCCCCCCCAGGCCGCCGTGCCTCAGTTTCCCCAGCCCCCCGACGATAACCCTGCCCCCCCCCGCCGAGGGCTTTGTCTCCGCCAGCTGCGGCCGCGCCGCAGACAATACCGCGGGGCTCCCGCCTCGGCAGAAGGGGCGGCAGATTCCCCCCCCTCCCCGCCGCTCCGGACGGGGGGGGGGGGTTATTTATTTATTTCTATTATTAATTTTTTTTTTTTCCCCCTTCCGCCAGAACGGCCCCAACTTCGGCGTAAACACGGGTCGGCGCCAGAACAATTGGGGAAGTTGCGAGCGCGGCCCGCGGCGGCGAAGTTCCCCGGGGGGGGCCGGGGGGGGGGGGGCCCGGCGCATTGTTGGGCGAGGCGCCCGCGCCGCACAATGGGGAGAGGGCCGAGCCCTCCGCCGGCTTTTGTGAGCACGACAGGGGGCTTGGCAGGGTGGGTTTTGGTTTTTCTTCCCCCCCCCCTCCCCACCCCCGCCACGCTTTCCTGGGGGGGGGCAATCCCCCCCCCCCGCAGCCTAGGGAGAAGTCTCCCCTTTCCAAAAGGGGCGCCGGGCATCGCGCCGTGCTCGCAGCGCCCACGCTCACGCCGGCGCCCCCAGCTCCGGGACCCCGAAACTTCCGCCCCCTCCTCGGCCGGGGGTGGGGGAGCAGAGGCAGCCCCCCCCCTCTCACCGAGAGCCGCCCAGTAACAAAGCGGAGGGGGGGGGCAGCAGAGCCCCGGTGCCGGCACCCCCGCGCCCTGCCACCCGCCGGCGGGACCCCCCCCCCCGAGCAGATCGGCGTTGCGATGGCCGGGGGGGGGGGGGGCGGAATGCAACCCCCCCCCCCCGTGCAAACCGGGGCCGTGATGGGGGAAACGCAACCCGCCAGCAAGGACCGGAGCAAGCATGGTGGTGGAGGGGGGGACAACAGACGGAGCAGGGATTTGGGGGGGGTGCAACCCCCAGGCAGGCAAAGCGGGAGGGGGGGGAGCTGCGCGACCCCCCAGCCCGGGGAGGGAGGGGGGGGGCCAGGGCACCCACCTTGGAGGCGCTCTCCTTCCCACGCTCGCTCCTCGCCCGCGCCAGCGACTCGATGCGGGACATAGTCGGCGGAGCCGCCGCGCTCCCGCCCCGTCCCGTCCCGCCGCCGCCGCCGCCGCCGCCGCCGCCGCCGGGCTCCGGCTCCTCCCCCGGGGCGGCCCCGCAGCGGGGCGGGTCGCGCCGCCGGCCCCGGCCTCGTGCGGCCCCCGGGGGCCCTTTGTTAGCGCGGAGCCCCGCCGCCGCCGCGACACCGTGGGAACGGCCGTCCCGACGCGGCTCCGGTCAAGCGGAGTCACTCCGGATCCGGGCCGGCACCGCTCCGGATCGGGCCCGACACTTCTGTTTCCCGACTAAAGCAAATCGATCCTGGACCCCGGCTCTCGGAGCTGCTCGTGGGACGCTGACCGGCCGCTTTGTAGCGCCCTAAACCCCTTCTTTGCCCCCAGCCTCGCCCCCGAGGACATACCCGGCAGGAGCCCGGTGGCCCCTCGGCAGGAAGTGGCCTCCTTGGGATGCCACAAAAGCTGCTACCAGGCAAAAGCAGCCCACGCAACAGTGGCAAAGGGCGAGGGCGACTTTTTTTGGCATGTTTATTCAATCGCACAAACACACCGCCCTTAAAAACAACCCTCCCAGCGCGGAGCCACCGGATCCAGCCAGGGGCTGAGCTCTCTTGTTTTTGCTTTTGCAAAGAAGCGGCGGCGATCTGGGGGGGATCTGACGTTCCCTTCCAACACGACTGAGCCGTTGAGTCACAGCCGGTGAGCGCAGCCTTGAAGCGCGCTCAGCAACGTTTTGAAAACAGTCACCGTTTAGACTCAAAACGCGTCACTTCCAAGTCATCCCAGCCCCAACAGGCGGGAAAGGAAGAGCCGCTTTCTCTGCAAACGCCCTGGGAGTTGCAGCCGGCGTGGGAGGCTCGGCTTCCCTCGGGGGGGGGGGGGCGGAGGAGACCCCCAACCCACGCACAAAGAGTAAAAAAGCATCGTTAAGTGTATATATCAAAGGGATCTTGTTTCTTTTTTCCTTAAAATGCCAACTTCTGAAAATCACACCGTCGCCAGGCTCGGAGCTGTCATCACAACGCACGTCTCCGTGGCTGCAAAGCCGGACGCGTGCGGGCTCATCTCCGCGGGAAATCGAGACACGCAGGCGCTGTACCCCCCCGGGAATTACCTCCTCCCGGACTAGAGAGTTGCATTACGCTACCCGGTTTGGCGCCGCACAGCCAGCACCCCGTTAAACATTAACTTGCCCCGCGCACAGGCGAGACCGGAGGCCGCTCCAAGCCCCAAAGCAGAGCACGGATGCAAACATCTCCCTGGACCTTAAGCAAATAAAACTCTTTCTCTCCCCCCTTATTTCAGAGACCGGCAGCACTCGACGCTCCCCAGCGCTGAAGTGGAGCAGAGGCAGAGCCATGTGCGCAATAAAGAGAAACGCCGGCGGCCTTTGGCTTAATGAGTAACTGCAAAAAACCACCGGCGCTGGAGAAAGCAAAAGTCCAGCGCGAGCCAGGAGGTGCAACCGCTCCGAACATCCCTTCCCAGCCAGAAAACACGCCCTGGGCCAGGGCACCTCCATAAATAAAAGCCAACGCAGAAAAGCCGTGGGCCGGCCGGGAAAGGCAGCGGGCCGGGCGCCAAAGGAAAGCGTTTGCGTTGGAGCGAGAGCCCGGCTCCTGCCCTCGCCTCCGCTCGGGGCGAAAACGCGCCCAGCGAGGCGGCTAAGAAAAGCTCGGCTTTGCCGCGCGAGCAGGGGTTTCCTCCGCGGCGCTCACAGAGGGGGATTGTTTCCCGGCGGCTGGACGGAGGCCCGCGATTCAGAGCCGGTCGCCCTCCGTATCCGAGGCCGCCGGAGCCGGAGCCGCTCGGGCGCTCGCTGGGCCGGCGGCGGCGCTGACCCGCGGCCGAGCCCGGGGTTTAGTTAAACCGCCTCACCAGAAAAGCGGGACGAAAGCCGGCCGCCGCCGGGGAGCCCGAGGCTGGCGCGCCGAAAGAGCATCCGGGCGCTCGTCGACGTTAACCCCAAATTAGCGGTCGTAACCTGCCCGCGCCGACGTCCCGGCCGAGCCCGAATTCGGCTCCGCGCCGGAGCGGGGACGAAGGTGACACCGGTGCCCGCCGTCCCGGACAATAATTCGGCTCTTGTTTTGGGCATCTCCGGGCTCCACCTCTCCTGGCCGCGTTTCGGAGGCGAAGGATGGAGACGCCGGCCCGGGCTGGCGGGGACACCCACCACCGAACCGGCCCTGGGCGACCTCGGAGCAGCCCCAAAGGGCCTTTCGGGGCTGACGCAGAGAGCGCCGGCGCTCGGAGAGGGCCGCGGAGCCGGATTCGGCGCCCGGCCGCCCTTTTTCCCGGCGTCCCCCTCCCGCCGGGCGGACGAGCCGCCTGATGCAATCGCTACTGCCCGAGACGGTCCAGCTTCCCTCCGCGGCCGGCAGCGCCGCGGCGTCCGCGAGCCGCGACCACGGCGAGGAGCCGTTTAACCCCTTCCCCGGCGCAAAAAAAAAAAAAAAACACCCAAAAATCGAGCTTTGGGGCCGCCGATTCGCCCCACGACGCGCGGGGACGGCGCTGCAAAACCCGCCCGGGGCTCGCCGGCCCCCCGCGCCGCCCCGGGCCTCAGTTTCCCCCCTCCCCGTGCGGCCGCGGGACGATTGCCGTCGCCCCTCCGCGAAGGCGGTGGCGGCCGCCGGCACCGTCGGGCGAGCGCCCCGCGTGCTGGGGACGGGCGGAGGGAGCAGCCTAAGAGGGGTTTAACCCCGCAGCCTCATCGGGGCTAATCGGGAGCGGGCTGAGCTGTCTCGCGGGGTCCTCTCTGGGGCAAAGCAGCCCCCCAGCACCTCCCCTGCGAGCCGCCGCCGAAGGGGTTTCGCTGCCGTTCGGCCGCGTGGTGCCAGGGACCTGGCCCGTTCTAGAGGTGGGGAAACTGAGGCACGGGGGGGTGCGCAGCGGGGTCGGCGAGCTCGGCTCCGGGGGTCCCGGCGCCCTCCAAGCCGGCGCGGCGGCAGGCGAATGGCCCGAGCGCCCGAAGCGCGCCGGGAAACCGCCGGGACCCCCCACCCCGCACATCGCCCCCGCTCGGCTGCCTCCTACCTTGGACTTCCCCGCCATCCTCCTGATGAAGCTGAGGGTCCGGCCCAGGGGGGTCTCCTCGTGGCGCAGGCTCGCCGGCTCGCCGCCGGCCGCCAGCTGCCCGCAGCTGCCGGCGCTGAAGCTGGGGGAGACGGAGGGTGAGAGGGGGCCGGCCCGGCCCCTCGCCGGGGAACGGGGAGGAGCGAGGGGCCGCGGCCCCCCGGAGCAGCCCCCCGCTCGCAGCTGGGAACAGAGCCCCTTGCGTTCGCCCGCCGCTGCCGGGCCCGAGGGCGCCCCTCTCCCAGCCCTTCGGCGGGGACCCCCCTTTCCCGGCTGGCCTCTCCCCGCCGGCACCCTGTGATCCCGGCGATAACGAGCCGGGCTCGTTGCTCTAATGAAGACGGGAATGGGCTGTGACAGGCGCCGGGGGCAGAGGGGGGGTCGCGGGCCTGGCCCCCTCCCAGGCTGCCTCCGGGCTGGCCAGCGGCGAGTGAAGCGCGGCAGGTCTCAGCCCCCTTGCAAGGCGGCGCAGGAAGCAAACGGCGGCGGTTCAACCCGGTGGCCGGCCACCGCCTCCCCACCCCACCCCGTCCCGGACACCTGGGTCCCCTCCCCGGGGAAACCGAGGCGCGTTTGGGGCCCGGGGCGCCGCCTCGGCCCACTTACCCGTTGGCCAGGCTGAGCTGCGAGCCGAAGAGGGAAACCGCTGCAAAAGAAACACGAACCGAATCAACCGGGAGGCCGCGGGGGCTCGGCGCGGCGAGGGCAGCCGTTCCTTTCTGCTGGCGAAGCACCGGCTTCCTCTGCCGAGGCTGCGATCCAGGGCCGCCAGACGGCGGGGGGAACGAGGAACGATTGACTTTTTTGGCGGCTCCCTTGGTTTCGGCTTGTTGGGAGGGAGACTTCGCGAGGGGAGGGGGCCGCCAGCGGGGCCAGGCGACGGCGGGGGGCCGCGGAGCATCGCGCCGCAGGGGACGCGGCCGGGCGCCTCTGCTCACCGTCCGCATCCGGGAAGCTGTCGATGCCGCTCAGGGACACGGACTTGGAGAGGGAGCAGCCGCTGGAGCTCTGCCCGGCCCGAAACGCCTGCAGCCGCTTCTCGTCCTCCTGCGAGCGGAGCCGGGGAGTCAGCGCCGGCGGAGGGGGGGGACCCCGGCGAGGCCGCGGGCGGCTGCCACCCCTGCCCGGGCACGGGGCGATGCCCTGCCGCGGGTCGGAGCCCGGGAAGGGTCCAGGGCACGTGCGCTGGGCACGCATCATGCGCGTGCACCGGGCAGCGCCCGCGCGTGTGCACCGGCGATTCGCTGTGCACCACGCAGCCGCTACGCGCGTGCACCAGACGGTCGCTGCACGGGCACGTCGGATATCATCGTGCACACGCGTGCACCAGCGATTCGCCGTGCACGTGCACCGGGCAGTCGCTGCACGGGCACGTCGGATATCATCGTGCACACGCGTGCACCACGGGTTCAACACGCGCGTGCACCGCACGGTCACTGCACACGTGCACCGGACGTTCCCCAAAAGGAAGCTGCTCACGGAGGATCGCCGCTCCGGACAGGAGCGCCCTGTCCCCAGCCGGGCGTGGGGATGGCAGAGCACCGCCACGAGCGCCAGGGCCGAGCTCCTCGGCCCCCCGAACCCGACCCCCCCTGCACCGCCCCGGGGGGACGCATCTCCTACCTGCGCCAGCTTCAGGTCGGCCTCGTCCTCCTCGTCCTGCGAGAGCAGGGACTCCAGGTCGTCGTTGCTGTGCAGGAGGGGGGCCCGCCGGGGGTCCCGCCGGGGCTGCGCCAGCCCCTCCGTGCTGGAGTCGAAGTCGTCGGGACTCAGCCCTTTGAGGCTCGCGCTGCAGCGGGGACAGGGGGGACCCCGAGCTGCGGCGCCGGCACCGCGGCGTCACCCGCACGGGGCAGCCGACCCGACGGCACTCGGAGGCAGGCGATGCTCGGCCCCGCCACGCGCCCGGGGATGCTGCCGGAGGGGCCGGCGGCGGGCAGGGGGCTACCTGAGCTGCTCGTAGCCGGGCTCCCCGCGCAGCTCCTTGCCCGGCTCCCAGCTGTGCCGGCGGAAAGCGTCCCGGGGCCGCACGGAGGTGCGGAGCGCACAGGTCCGCCGCAGCGGCACCCCCCGGAAGCGATATTCGTCTTCATCTTCCTCCTCCTCCTCCCAGGCGGCCGGGGCGCCGGGGCTGGGCGGGCGGCCGGGCTCCGCGGCCGACATGCAGCGGCGTTTCTGGCCGGGGACGCCTTCGCAGGGGCCCGGGAAGACGCCGGCGCCGTTCATGCCGCGCTGGGGGCCGGAGGCTGCGGGAGGGAAGAGCGGAGGCGTCGGGGCCGGCCGCGAGGGACCTGCCCGGCAGCAGGCGCGGAAGCTCCCGCCGCCACGCGTGGAACGAGTTGGGGCAGTCTCAGCTCCGCAGCTCCCTCGCGGGCCGGGACCGAGCCGCCTTCGCGCCCCAGCGCGTCCCCCAGCCCGGACTGCCTTCACGGCTGCTCCTACCGCCTTCAAACAGCCCGCGAAGCTCAGGCGGGCCACGAAGACGAGCTGCCGGCCGCTTGGCCCGGCGCCCACCCTGCCGAGCCCCGTAAGGGGCGGGCGACGGAGCCCCAGCCGCGTTCGCCCTGGCGCCGCCGCGGAAACACCCTCGCCGCAGGCTGAGCCCGGCCCCCCGCCAGTTACTCATTAAACCCCCAGGAATTGGGCACGGCGGCGCTCGCCGCCGGAGCCGGCCGACCCGGGGCTGCCGCGACGCCCGGTGGGCCGCGGGAACCGGGGACTCACCGCTCGGGGGCTCGTTCCCGCGGCCGGCCCTCCGCGCCCCCGGCTCGCACAGGCAGGGAAATGGGATGAGCTCAGGCGCTTTCCTGTTTTTGTGCTCCCGGCGCAGTCAGCTGATAGAAACTTTCCTCCCCGCCGGCCCGCTCGCTGCCCCGCGACCCGCGCCGGGCTGGACCGCCGCTTTTTCCATAAATCCGGAAGCGGTAATAAGGCAGCGAAAAACCGCATAGGGGCAAAACGCGGGGAAGGATGAAGAAAGGGATGAGGAGGAGGAGGAGGCCGAGCGAGGAAGGGCTGGGGGTCGCTGGAGCAGCCCCCCACCCGTGACGTCTTGATGGGACGCAACCAGGGAGAGCAGGTCTACCCAAAAAGAGGGCGCAGACCCCCCGCGCCGCCGGCGCCCAGCGGACAGCGACGTGTCCGCGGAGGGACCCGGATGCAGCCAGGTGCGTCCATCGCTCGCTCACGCTTCCTCCAGCGACAACGCCCGGCTCTCCCCAAAGGCACGCACGCAGGTGCCTGGGAAAAACCGCAGCCAGGAACTTCCCGCTTTATGGCGAGAAAGCGGCCGGGGAGCTCAGCTCCCCGAGCGGGGACCTGCCGCGGCCTCGGAGGAACCTCGCGGCCGAGCGGCAGCCCCTAAACCGGCGGCGAAGGGGCGGAAATTGCAGCCGGTCGGTCGCCCTGCAGCCTCGGCAGAGCCTGCGCCTTCCTCGGCCTCCTCATCCTCCGCGGCGCCGGGAAGGGGATGCACAGACCCCGCCGGCTCCGTTTGCCCCAAACCCGGCCCCGTTTTGCCCCAACGAGCCAAAGCGACCCCTTCGGCCTCCCAGGACGCCGGCAGCTCCCGACGGCGCTACAAAGCCGGAGCCGAGCAGTCCATAAAGCCCACGTTTGCGTTTCCAGCCCCCAAAAAAATGTCGGCGCGCACCAGCTGGAGAGCGGCAAACAGGCTGGGGGATCACGTTACCCGCGCGCCCGGGCTGGCCGCACGCTGTCAGCAGCTTTGTTCGCTCCCGCTCCGACATAATGGGGCGGAGGGCTCGCGCCGCCCCGGCCCCGGCCAGCCCCAGCGGGAGGTGAAGGCGATGGGTTGGGGGGGGGGCGCGGGAGAAGGACTTTGGGGCAGGCGTCTGCCCTGCCCGGGCAGCTCTGCCGCTCGCCGCTGAGAACTGCCACGCTCGTCACACCGGCTGCCCCCCCCACCTGCCGCGCAGCTACAGGATGGGACTCGGGTGGGATGCGGGGCCAGACCGGGCTCTTCCCGCCCCGCTGCCAGAGCTGAGGCCTCGTTACCGGGGACCAGAAACGTTCCCCCCCCCCCCCAACCTCGAACGCCCCGACGGGCTCGCGGGACCGGCGGACGCTCCCGCCCCGCGGAGGCTGGCACGGCTCGGCTCGCCCGCACCCCCGGAGCCGCTCGCCCCGGCGCCCGTACCTGCTGCCGGCGGAGCGGCCCGGCCCCGCGACGCCCCGGTCTCGATGCCCGGCGCGGGCGCGATGCCCGCCGGGGTACCAGCCCTGCTGCCGGCGCTCTCCTCCCCCTCCGCTCCGGCCTCTTGCACACATTAAATAAACCAGGAACCACTTGGCAAATCAGATCCTTTTGCCTGTTAACCCTTTGCCCCGCACGGCCGGGAGCCTCCGCGCCCGGCGCTCCCAGGTGACGACGCTCCCCCGGCCTCGCCGGCTGCCCCGAATTCGGCCTTTTCCTCCCCTTGCTTTTCTCCTTCCTTACCCAGCGGCTGCGGGGCTCAGGGCATCCCTTGCCGCCGAGCAGCCCTGGTTTCTTCCTGCTCCATCAGCTTCCCGAGTCCGGGAGCCTTATGCTCCCGCTCGGGGCCACGGTTGCCCCTTTCTGGCTACCAGCAGCCAGAAACGTGCAGGATTGGGAATTATTATTAATATAAAAAAAAAAAATCACAGCAGGTCGGGCGGCGGGCAGGAGCGGGGCCGCCCCGAGGCAGAGCGGCTGCGGCTCAGGGCCACTCCGTGCCTCAGTTTCCCCATCCTCGGCAGGGGAGACCCCGGCACGAGGCCCAGCTTCGGCACCGCGCGATTTTGCTCTTCCGGCCCCTTTTGGTACCGGGGACGGCGGGTGCGGGGACAGCCCGATAAGGGCTGGCGGCGGGCGGAGGTGACTCAGGCCCTGGGTAACGTCACCGGGTCAAACCCGTCCAAACGGGCTCCAGGGCTGCCTTAACCCTTCGGCCGCTCCCAGCTCTGCTGTCACAGGAAGCGCCAGCTCAGCAGGAAAAAAAAAAAAATAATAATAAAAAAGCCTTCTCGCCGCCGTCCCTCTGCCCTGCGTCCCTTGGGAAAAGGTGCCGAGGGCGCTTGTTTTAACCCAGCGGGCGGCAGCGGGACCCTCGCGGTGCCGGGAGCCCTGGCCCGCCGCGAGATAAACCAGGCTGGAAAACAAACTCTGAGGTTTTTCCAAAAGCACTGGGAGTTTTGTCTCAAGCGGCGGCGTCCCTTGCTCCCGCGGCGGGATCACGACAGCCCTTTCCCAGCTCGCGCGCGGAGCTGAGGCCGGAGCTCGGCGGCCGGGGAGGAGGGGGGTCCTCGCTGCTCCCGCCCCGGCGGACGCCGAGGGGCTGCACCCGCCGCTCCCTGCGTTCGCCGGGGTTTCGAGCGTTAGCACGATGCAAAGGCCAAAGGACACCGGTATCGGAGATACCGGGCAACTCCCGTGCTTAAATCGGTCTCCCATCAAAACCTCCCGAGCCAGCCCTCAAAAACCACAGCCCAGAGGAGCGCTTTGCTAAGAGGCACTAGTCGCCTTCGCCCTTTCTCGCCTCCGCGCCGTCCCGCTGCCGATGCCCAGGGCGCAGCAGGGACAACCCTCAAAGCAGGCAGAGCCCGTTTCCCAGCCAGCGCGGCCTTACCTCAGCCTCGGGAGGAAAGCTCCGCGGCCGGGCACGTCCAAGGGAGAGGCAGCCCCGCACGGGGACGCGGGCTGCGCCAGTCAGACCCGTTCGTGCAGCCCCCCCGAGCCCTCCGCGCTCGCACCCTTCGGCGCGCGCGTTGTGCGGCATCGAGCAGCGACTGTCTCCCTAATCCTGCCGGTTGCAACACCCAGAAGGCAAAACAAAGGGTGCAACCGGTGGCAGCGAAGGTTGGGACGAGGGGGTGAGGAATCCCAGCTTGGAAACATTGTTCTGGGAACAAAGGCACAGTGTTCGCTCCAGCACGGCCTGGGATTTCAATCCACCAACACAGATTTCTCGGCTGCCACCACCGTGCTGGTGAGCGGGCTCCAGTGCCCGGTGGCACCGCGGGAGCCCTGCACACCGCCACCAGGGCTGGTGAACTGTCGCAGAGCTGCTGCCTGAAGCTCAGGGCTTCCCACCTCTCACCTGCTGCGGGTCCCCTGAGGCAACTCATCCCTGTGCCACCACCTCTTCCAGAGGAAGAGGAAGCACAAATCAACGCCCAGCGCACAGCCACGGTGCCGTTTGTTCACGGCTGTGGAGGGAAATCTTATCCTAGGGCCACCAAAACAGGAACAGATCAAGCAAGCGGCACAAGAAGCGAGCGCGCACCCACCAGCCCCGGCAATGGAAGGCTTCCCCACGCGCAGCAGTGCGGGCACGCGTCACGCCTGGCCTCTCCCCAACCTTCACCCTGTCGGTCCTCCGAACCACAAACGCCTTCCTCCCGCCACATGCTCAACCATCTCAACTCAGCAGGGCTGCTAAGGGTGCTCGATGAGTCTCAACATGGTCCAGGGGCAGCACTGACATGCTTTAGGCTGTCAGGAAAGCTGGTGTGAGTCACCAGTCCTTCAGGGAACAGAGAAACGAACCTGAAAAAGCGAATTCCGCTTTCCACATGTTCACTCTGCTCTTACCCTTCCAGTTATTTTGCCGATGGAGGTTTCACAGCCACATCTGCAAAAGCAGGGGAGGGAGCAAGGAGAGCCCCATAGAAAAGTCTTGGGATATTTTGAAGCTGGACCAGAGGTGCTACAAACACACAGTATGCCCATTAACTGCTTCTGGAGGCAGCCACCTGCCTCCAGGACCTCCTGGTGAAAGAAAGGCAGCCTTGTTTTGTGGTGTTCATTTTATTACAAAACTCTCAGTACCTCAACACACCTCAACCCTCAACAGAGCGACCAGAAAAACAGAAACACGGCAATTAACTGCTCACTGAAATGCAACGGGGCTTCCTAGAGAACAAGCATCACTGCTGGCCTCCCATGCCCCACCTAGCAAAGCAGCAGCTCTAACGAGCCTCTGTAGAAAGGAGGTCCGCTACTGTCACTAGATGGAGCTTCTTCCCACAAGCGTTTCTGCAAGGTGGGCAGCGCGCAGCACTTGGAAGAGGGATCCGATGCTGGCGCAGACTTTAGGGGGTCCAAGACGACTGTGGCAGGCCGAGATCCACTTGGCTGAAAGGAGTCTGGAAGGCAGCAGAGATGCCAGAAATGCTGCAGAGCTGCACCCCCACAAACAAGCTCCTCTGCCTGTTAACACGTCCGTATCAGAGCTGCATTGGCACTTATCTGCAACAGAGCACGGTGACTGTCTGCTCCGGATATGCTGACAAGGGGATTTGGTTGTGGTTGGTTTATTTGTTTTTTAAAGGGAGAAGGCAACACATCACTGCCATTGAAATGACTGGTGACTCCCCGTTGCTCACAGGGCAAAGCTTAGGCCAGCTGGTGCTTTGAAGGGTTGGTTGTTGCTGATCCAAACACACCTGCTGTTCTTGGTGGGTAAATGTTTGTTCTCTCCTGAGCTCTGGGGTGCTGGTGGCATTTGGCTTTGCTCAGTTCTTTTTGGTCTTGGGAGTGTCGTACTTTCTCTTGCTCGAGTACCACAGCAGCAGCGGGATCCCAATGGAAGGCAGGGTCATCACGCCAAAAGCTGCCCAGTCCAGCTAGAAGGCGAAATTGTTAGGAAGGAGTCGAAACAAATCATGCAGAGCCAAGCCTTACAACCATCAGATCTTGTACCCTCAAAGCTCCTCTCCCAAATCCCACAGTGCCAGCTCTTTCTCAGAGCCGGCTAGGACGAAAACCATTGGCTCTTTCTGCGAAATTATCTTCTGGACAATTGATGCCAATTAACCGCAATCCCTGTTGAGCGTTTTCCAGGTGACTGTAGTGCAAAGCAGATGCACCACAAACGGGCACGACATCCCCCTGTGCTGTGTTATGCAGTCGCTGCAGTATAGCACGCAGGCAAATGAATTACCAATCGAAAGATACTTACAAAATGAGGGGAAAATCTCCTGTCAAACTCACGCTGAGCCAGAATTCCTCCTTGCCCAGGAGCACTAGTGAAACCAACCTAAAAAAGGGGAGGGGGAGAGCTAGTATTTGCCACCTTTCTTTGTTACAGCACAGGACGAGTTGTCTAAGAAAGCAAGGGCACGCATCATCCCCTAACAAGCAGCTCAGAGATAAGTCAGACACATCTGCTGTTCAGTTTGGGCTAGGATCCCATAGACACTAAGTAAAGTCACTCACCACAACCTGTCCGCCCTCCTGTGCCAGGTACGTGATGGTAGCAGAAGTGAAGTTGAAGTAGCCAGCTTTGAGAGGCCGCAGAACCACGGTGTGGGACACATTACTAGCTCTGAGATCCATAAGTTAAGGAAAATAGTTGCATTTCATCAAAGGAAGGAAAGTAAGAAGACAGGTAAAACACAAGACTCGAAACAGATGGTAAAGTCAGTCTGGCTGACAGATCTGAGTCCTCTGTAGTTACACATATCCAGACCCATCCAAAGTCAATCCATCCACTCCTCTTTCCCAGACATATGAACTGCACAGTGATCTGACTGCAAGGAACTTTTTACACAGCACCTTCAAGGAGAACAGAGGTTTGCATCCAACACTCTGGCCAGGGTACGGCGGGCTGGAATTCCAGGGACAAGGATAGGAGAGCTCAGGGTTGTTTAGGGATAAAAACAAGTGTTGGGAGGGGAGATAGTTTCACAACTTGCAAAGATACGGAGCGATCCTGTCCCACTTGACATTGAGCATCCCAGAGACGATGCCAAAATCCTCCGGGGGAAAAGAATCATCCGACAGCTCCACATCTAAAGCAGCACTAAATGCAACAAAGAAAGAGATGACAAGAGAGTCCCAGACCTGGTATTCTACTCATTGGGGACTGCACCACAGAGGGATGGCAGTTCCATACTGGCAATTCAGCGGCCAGAACTGACTTCTGGAACATAAAAAAACACCAAGAAAAGACGGGGAGGAGAGACAAAGTGTATTAAAAAGAGACTGCGGAGCAGGTAGGGTCTGACATGAAGGAGGAAGGTAAAGCTGAGAGAAGCTGCAAAAAAGGCAAGGAACTAGATGTGGAAAAAAGCTCACAAAGCCAAGAAAGGGAGGGCGCGTACACAAAAAGGAGAGCACTGCATCACTCAGGAATATAACTGTGCCACGGTGGATAGAGAGCTAGAGCAGCCAAGAGGTGAAAGTGGAAACAGCGGAAGCAGAACAATGGAACAGGAAGGAAAAGGTAAATCGCTGGGTCAGACCTTCAAGCGCTGGTGGCGGGAGCTCGGAGTTAGGGGGAACAAAGGCAACAGCATGTCATGAAAGAGCCTAAAACCAGTCTTCAAGCAGTTCTGTGAACACTGACTTGCTCTTCACATGTGCAGAGACCCACTGACCCCTTCAAAACCCCCCCCCCCAAATCATATGCCCTTCCAAAAAGGTCACCTGTAAAGTTTATCTTCCTTACTATGGGAACCTCTCGCGGCCAGCACCATGCTCCCAAGGAGCAGGCATGAAGGAAGAGCCTCAAAGGAGTTTTAGAGTAGACCCTAATGAGCTCAAAAAGGGAAGAAAGCAGATACATTTCTGGAACAGGAACCTGAGCCAGTCTCTCACCAGGTCAGTGCCTTCAGAGCACATCTCACACCCCCAGCACTACAGCAGGAACATGCAAAAGGCTTTTACTCTAGGGACCTCCCCTCAGCCTATCCTGTCCATGCAAACTGCAGAGACACGCACACAACATTTGCCCCCTGCACTATCAGGAGCACAGATAAAGCTTACCTGGAGCCAACATTGTAGATGTTGTACTGCAGAGTCAAGTCCTTGCCCTCCACAGCATATCTGTTTAATAGAGATTTGGAGGCCAGTAGCCGGGCCCCTTCCTCACAGTGGGCCACATAAAACAGGGCAAACACAGCAAGAACCAGGAGCTTCATCTACGAGTAAAACAAAATGAAATGTCTTTGACAATTTCATTGCAAAGAGAACACATATGGGACAGCTAAAGACAGCAATGCAAATATTCAGGTGCAGTGAGATATGAACAGCTGCATGCTTTACAGCAATATTGATAAGGGACCATTTAATGGAGCAGGGAGAAAACGACCCTGGCTCCACACGGGTCTGCAGCCACCCCAAAATACCTGTACACCTTCCTGTAAGCATCTAAGTAATGGCACAGCAATGGCCTAGATGGTTTTCTCCCTGTTCAAAGCCCCAACAGGTACCTCTCCCCTTTTTCACATCCCAGGAATTTGCAAAGGTTTCAGACCACAAAGCCTCTTCCAACAACTTTCAGAGCAACATTGCGACAATTAACTGTTTAGCTCCTATGTCCAAGAAACCTTCTCTCATGACTGATTCAAAAATTAAAAAGGCACCGTGAAGTGCAGCAGCTTTCCACCACTGTCTGTGCCACCTCTTACAAAACAGAGCTGGTTCTTTTCCCCACCAAATTCCCTGTTCCTCTCAGGGAGCACTAGCTCATTTCCAACATACGTTACTCTTTCCTATTCCTAGCCGCTGGGTACTACCAACTCCCTCCAGTGGCCTTTCAGTCCCCAGAACTCCCTGCCTCAGGCCACGTGTCCCTGTTTCCCTGAGCCCAGCATCTCTGGAGCTGCCCTGCAGACAGCAAAAGGAGACCACACGGTGATTATACGTGTTACCCAGAAGGGCACTTGTTAGCGCTTTACTATGCAAAAGCTGCTGACGTGTCACAGCCTCCACTCTCTGTGCCAGGGCATCCTTCCTTTCCCTCAATACCCCCCCGCCCCGGCTTCCCTCCCTACGTTCCCACCCCAGGCTGCTCCTACACCCCACAGAGCCCGGAGACCCCAGGGCAGGCTCAGAGCTATCGCTCCCTGCAAACACTGGGCAAAGAACCACCCAGTTCCCCCGACCGGTGCAGGCAGCAGACTCGGGAGCCCAGACACCAGTACTCCCCTTGACTCAGGGACACCCCTTCCCCCTTCAGCAGCGGTGACAGGCCCTCACATCCCTCAAAGCCTGCTCCCAAGGCAGCCCCCCTCCCCGGGCCACTGAAACCCAGCAGCACCCAGACCCTCACCCCCAGACACCTAACAGCCTGCTGCCTCCCTACAAGGACTCCCTCACCCCTTGAGGACCCCTCTGACCCCCAGACTCTCCTACATGCTTTCTTGCTTCTAGAGACAACCTCCCAATTCCTCCCCCTCCACGGCACCCTTTACCCCCACTCCGTGGCTTCCCCATGCAGTTCCCCTGCCCCACTGACTCCCCAGGACTCCCTCACCCCTAAGCAGATCTCCCTTGCCCCACAGAAATCCCTACAGCACTCCCTCACCCAGCAGAGAGCCCCCCTTTCTTGCAGAGACACCCTCTCCAGGACTCCCTCACGCCCTTGACATACCCCCTTCCCCCAGGACCCCTCCCCAGACCCCACTTTTCCCCCAGAGACCACCCTCCTAACACTCCCTTTCCTCCAGAGAGTCCCCTACTTGCCCCCAGAACTCTCCCCATGAACCTCCCCTATCCCTAGAGACCCCCCTCCCCCACGGCTCCCCTCATGGCCCTCTCCTGCCCCACAGACCCCCCCCCAGGGCTCTCCCCACGCCTTCCCTTGCCCCACAGACCCCCCAGGACTCCCTCTATGGCCCTCCACTGCCCAATAGACCCCCCCCAGGGCTCCCTCCATGGCTCTGCCCTGCCCCACAGACCCCCCCCCCCAGGGCTTCCAGGGCTCTCCCCTGCCCCACAGACCCCCTCCAGGGCTCCCCCCTGCCCCACAGACCCCCTCCAGGGCTCTCCCCTGCCCCACAGACCCCCTCCAGGGCTCTCCCCTGCCCCACAGACCCCCTCCAGGGCTCCCCCCTGCCCCACAGACCCCCTCCAGGGCTCCCCCCTGCCCCACAGACCCCCTCCAGGGCTCTCCCCTGCCCCACAGACCCCCTCCAGGGCTCCCCCCTGCCCCACAGACCCCCTCCAGGGCTCCCTCCACGGCCCTGCCCTGCCCCACAGACACCACAACTTCCCCCATAGATCCGCCCTGCCCCACAGTCCCCCTCCATGGACCCCCCCCCCACGACCCCCAGAGGCCCCTCACCGTCGCTGCCCCGCGGCACCCAGCGGAAGGCCGAGTCAGCACAGAGCGGCCGGAAGTCCCCGCCGACCGGAAGGCGCCGCGCAGCACTCTGGGAAAGGTAGTCCTCCCCCCCGGACTCCGCGCCTGCGCACAGCGCGCCGCCGCTGGGTCCCCTTTCGGGGCAGAGGCTTTGCCCAAGGAAACCTGGCAGAAGCGTCTGCAAAACGCCAGCTTTTAGTCCAAACAAATACTAAGAACCACCCCTCCCGGGGGAGAAAACGGAGAGCTGCTGCCTGTGCCAGGCCCCGCTGCCCCAGGGGAGGCGGCTGGAGGTGCACGGGGATTTTGGTGCTTGGTAGGACAGGCTGGTAGGTACACCTGATCCCTGGAGCAAGGCAGTGCCACTTCTCCAGGACCTGGTTGCCCTTTATTTAGGAGAGGACCAGTGACCTGAACCTATAGCTCAGGTTTGCTGGAGTTAGTGCTTTGGGAGTGAAGTAAACAAAGCTGCCAAGCCAGGATGGAACATAGGAAGCCAGAAAAAGTCCATACCTCCCCTCTTCCTTTGACTACTGTTCACGTTTCTCGCCATCTGTTCCGGCAGTTTGTGTATTTCTCCTCTCTTATCTCCTCGTTGAAGAGTTCTGGGCCCAAGGGGGAGATGAGGTGCCTTCCCCACTTTCCTGCCTTCAATTAGCGACAAGCAGGTAGAGCAGGAACCCGATGACCACCACGGCTCGGAAAAGCACTTCAAGGAGGAGCAGCAGGAGCATGCTGAAGACTAGGCTGGCCAGCAGCTGTGCCCAGCTCACCAGTAATGACGACTGCATAGAGACTCTGCAAAATGATGAGGGAGAAGAGGACGAGAGCAGGGAGTGGGATCACGGTTAAATTCCTTAAACGTGAGGTTAGCTATGTGGGTTGCCTCTCCCAGCACACAGCCCCCAAAACTGTACCTTCGTATATTAGGGCCACTCCGCTAACTAGCCTCACACCAGAGACGCTCCGCCCTTCTGTTTCCGACAGATTAGGAAACGTACTGACCTCCCCATTGCAAAACCGGTAACCAAAGCAAAAGCTGCTGGGCTCAATCTCCAGGAGGAAGCCTTGAGAGGTCACTTGTTCCCATGCTGCTCAGGCAGTTGCCTGCAGACCTCTGGTGGGAGGAAGGCCACAAAGGCACAAGAACTTCCCCAAATCCACACCTCCATATACGTGTTCCTCCTCACACATACACACACACAAATAAACAACCCATGAATCCACCTCTCCAGAAACCTCCCAGCTACGGGCTCCATGTACCTCCTCATACTCCTCTTGCTCTTATCAAAGTTCCCCGCTCAGCGTTTGGCAACAGACCTCCACGTACCCACTTTCTTCTTTCCCCCACGAACCAGGACAGTAATAGAGCAGGAGACTGGGAGTTAGCACTCCTGAAACTGGGCAGAGCTTAGCTGAGCCACAGACTATGGGAAACATCACAAAGCTCAAATCAATGTCAGCTGTCCACCACAGAAGCTGCATAACCACAGGCTGGGTTCCTCTCTCCAACACCTCAGTGCAGGTCCTTTTGAACAGCCCTTGGGAAGGCTATGAACCATTTAAAAAAAATCATACAGAAAACATCGATAATAATTGTACTTCCTGTTCCAAGGGCAGCCCTGTTACAGCCACTGTAATATGGACTGTCATGCTCGCACCTCCATGCAGGATATACAAAGGAGAGGTGACTGGAGGGCAGAGCGTGGGGCTGGGTCACTTGGGGAGAGAGGCTGTGCCCTGCAGACCTGCCTCCTGCTCCTCCCTCTTACATTGCTGGCTTTGCAGCAGCAGCCGCACGATCTACTGCAATCGGGAGGGTCAGATAGGCCAGAGCAACCTTAGTCTGGATCCGGAGCGTGTTGCGCATGCGCTCCTGCAGGGCAAAGCACTCCTGTGGCTGGCAGTCAGGGGCTGAGAAAGAAAGGACAGGAGGATCAGGCTTTTGCCCTTTCCTCCACTGAGGAATGGGAAGTATAAAATGGAAAAATGACTCACTCAAGGCTAACTAGAGCTGCAGAAAACCACAGTCTGACCCCACTGCTGCACCCTTTAGGCTACGCTCCCAGCCTGCAACTGGAAATAGACCCCAGAAACCAAGCGCCCACCTACCATACTTTGAAGCTTTGCCTCACACACGTTATTTCATTCTCCTTGAAAGATTGTTATTGTGGGGAGCTGCAGCGAGACTTAAATTTACGCAAGATATTTATCAGTACGATTTGCTATAGTGCCAGGAAGCCCAGTCATAGACCACAACTCCATGGGGGCAGCTATCACACAAACACTGAGAAAACACCAGTCCTTGGCCTAAAACGCTTAGGGCTTTTGACGGAGAGGAGACTTGAATTTCTCTGCAAAGCACCTTGTTCAAGCAGTAGCCGGACAGCAAAGGATAACACATCCAACCTACTTTTTCTGTGTGTTTTTCTTCCTGGTTAACCGTTGGTGGCTCCATATGAGCAGAAAGAGAGCTGCTAACTACGAGAGAGGGGAGAAAAAAAAAAAAAGAGCCGTGTTACTCAATGAAACAGGTCAAGGAAAATAAACTGGGAAAGCTGGAAACCTCTCCATGCAGCCAGGCTGCTGCTGCTGCTTTTGCGAAAAGGCAAACGGACTCCTTTTCTGCCCCTCTTCCTCTATAGTAACATACTGAGCAAGCTGACGGGCTGGATCACGAGCAGGGGGAGGTAACCGGCTGCTTCGGGCTCAGGGAGCGCTGAACCGAGGGGGGAATCACGATACACCAGGGCCCTGGGGAGGCCTCGCAGCCGCAGGCCGAGGGTCTCCGCTCTGAGGCGAACCAGGGCGGCGGCCCAGGCCCGACGGCGGGAGCTTCGTCCCGCCCGGCAGCGCCCTCAGCGCGGCGGCCCAGCCCCTCGCCCCGGGCCTCAGGCGGCCCGAACTACCGCTCCCAGCATGCCGCGCGGAAGCCTGCCACTCCCGTGATGCCCCGCGCTGGGCGAGACCAAAGCGTTTACGGGAGGGGTCAGGTTGGCGCTGAGGACTAAACTTCCCCCATATGACACTCAGAGACCCTCTAGCCCCTTTCGATTTCTTCTTTGGATCCGCTTCGTCCTGCTCCGGCACCTTTCAGGAGCGACAGGGAGCACGGAATGAGAGCCTCCCCCGCGGACCCTTCCAACGGGGCGCTCCGCGCCCTTTTGCGCATGCGCAGTCATCTCCGGCACCGCCCCTCCGCAAGCTCGGCGCGTGCGGCCTACGCATGCGCAGTGCCGCCTGGCCCCGCCCCGCGCGGCGCTGCCACACGCTCTAGGGGCTCCGCTTCTCAACCGAACTTGCTGAGAGAGGCGGGGAAGGAGGGGGGAGCGGGAGCGCCGTCTTCTTATTGGGCGCCGGGCCGGCCACGCGGGCGCTGATTGGCCGTGGCGGGAGGGAGGCGGGGTAGGGTGTCGCGGCACTGTGAAGCGGCACTTCTCGGCGCGGCCGCCTCGCGCTCGCTTGTCTCCAGAAGGTTCCGCGCCGGCCGCCGCGCTCCAGCCGCCTCCAGGATGATGGGCCCGCGCCCCGTCCTCGTCCTCAGTGAGTCCCGCCGGGGCCGCGCCGGACCTCGGGGGAGGGGGGTCCCCCGGGGGGGTGCAGGGGGCAGCGGGGGTCCCCCTTACCTCTCCCCCCACCCCCGCCGCCATGTTGGGTTCCCCCCTCAGAGCCGGGCCCTCCCTCACAGCCGCTGCCGGTTCCGGTTCCCCGCTCGGGGCGGGGGTCTCCCTCTTCTCCGGGGGCTTCCCTGCACCCCCGCTTCCCGCCCCGGCACGCCCTGAGCTTCCCCCCCCCCCCCCCAAGTGTCTCAGTGTCCTGCTATTCACAGCTGCTGCTCAGCCCTGGCCGGGGCCTTGCCCCCCCCCCCCCGGCCGTGGCCGCCCCTCTCCCAATTCCTTCCCCCGTGTGTGTCTCAGCACTCCGCTTTTCGCTGTCCCGTGTTTGAGCCCCTTACGCTGTTGCGAGGCTCTTGCCTTCCTCTGATGGGAGTCCTTCCTGTGGGCACTGCTCTCTGCTTGGCTTTCTCGTCCTTCCCTTCGCGTTGCTCTCTTTTGTTCTGTCTGGTAAATCTCATCAACGTGCGCAAGCGTCCTCTCCTGAAGTAAAGCTGTGCTTGTCCCTTCTGGGCTTGTAGTTAAGGAAAAGCGGCACCAGAGCTGATCTGGGTGGTGATTCTTTGGGGCAGATCCCTTTTGACAGCTGGTCCCCTAATATGGTTGTGAGGCTCTGGTGTGGTGATGACTGCTTGCACTAATGTCCTGAAGGCTGCGCGGCACTGATGTATAAGGCTTAACTTTATAATGCTGTTTTACTTATTGTGCATGAGCATCAATAACTGTTCAGACCGCTGAAAAATCCTGTGCAGCAATTTGTATGCTTTATGGGATCTTACAGATTCTAGTGAATCACTGCTGTTTGATTTTTGTTGGGGGGCAGAGAACATATTTTGAGTGTGCCAAACTTTGTCTTAGTTGAATTATGCTGATGACCAGGAATTCTTTAATGCTGTTTTTTGTTAATATGGTTCTGTGAGTATGCTCTCTCATACTGGCAGTCGCATTTATCTTGTAAGCCCTTAATTTAGCACTGGTCATATATCCTGTGTATGTGCCTGGGATGGTATCTGTGATGCATTGTCAGTATTACTACTTTGATCTTGGATTTCTAGTAAGATCAGATTTCAGTTATGTTTGGGCTGTTACTATTTATTTTTTCTTATGTACTTTAGGTCAGAATATGAAACGCGAGTCTGGAAGAAAAGTCCAGACTGGGAACATCACTGCTGCTAAGGTACCATATTATTATGCTGGTCTCATTTAAATTTAAGAGGAGAAACTGAATTTGGAGAGTTTTTCCTAGGCTGTATGAGTCTAGAGTAGAAGGAGCATAGAAAATGAATTTTCAGTGTTAAAACAACAGGTGTTAACAGTGTAACTGGACACTGAGGGGTTTAACACAGCAAACAGCAGCACCCCACCAAAACCTCTTTCTCTGCAAAATCTGAAAATGTACAAATATTGACTTCTGATTTAGACAATAGCTTAGGGGGATGCCAACACTACTATAGTCCCGCGCCCCGAAGTTCCCACAACTTCTGTATCTAAGCCACTATAGAATTGTTGGGTCACTTAGCTCTAATGCAGTGGCTGCCTGTTTCATGTAGATTATGGTTTACTAGAGGCTGTTTTAGACATTGATGCCTCCTTACATTGCCTAATTCTTTTTTTTCCCCTCTTAGACTATTGCTGACATCATCCGAACATGTTTGGGACCAAGAGCTATGATGAAGGTAAAAACTGCTGAAATCCTCTGTGCTGTATATTGACTAGAAACAGTGCACGTATGGCAGGCCACTGCAAATAATGTTTCTCTCTTTATATTGCAGATGCTTTTGGACCCTATGGGTGGGATCGTGATGACCAATGATGGCAATGCTATTCTTAGAGAAGTAAGTTTCTCCTAAAGGATTGTTTTGTTTAACAAGTGAGTCAAAATGTTCTAGAATGCAGTGAAGTAGGTGCCAGTGGAACTATATTGTTTTGCCTTGAGTCCTGAAAGCCAAAAGTAATAAACAGCAGTACCAAGAAGAGTGCTTACTGGGGAGGAATGAAATATTTCTAGCTAATTCTTTCTCCTCAGGAAAGTAGATTTGGCCCCGGGGTAGTAAGTTGTGGTGGTGGTTTTCCAAGATTAGTATAAATTTGATGTTAATTATAGTTATAGTCACTTGTAGGCCTCAAAATCGAATGAGTAGATGGTTCCTTTTACCACGCAAATAATTAGACCAAGAAGTCTTTGTTCAAATAACATCATAGAATTCTAAGTGCCGGAAAACTGGGAGATGCAATATTGTGGAACACGAGGGCTTATTTTCCGTCTTGGAAAAGAAGAAGATTCTTTGCCATAATTGGACAGAATGCCTTTGATCACTTAAAAGGTGTAGTAGTGTTTGTTCCATTGAGTAATACAAGACGTTTCAGCTTTAATATTTTGGACCAAAAGCATGCTGTTTGCCTCCCCTCCAGATTCAAGTCCAGCACCCAGCTGCAAAGTCAATGATTGAGATCAGCCGTACTCAGGATGAAGAAGTTGGAGATGGGACCACATCTGTAATTATCCTTGGTAAGAAGAGTGACTAAGACGTGTGCTTTTTTAAAAAGGGTAAGGCTGAAGTTTGCCCTGTCTCAGGCTAACTTAATTCTTGTATGTGATAGCGTTCGCATGATCAGATACTTCTGATTAATGTTGTGCTACTTCTTGGCCTGTCAATGTTATATTCTTTGTCATCTGAACGGTTAGTAGCAAAACATTTTGCTTTGGCTCTCAGTTCTCTGATTAGACGCAGAGGAGTTATGTCAAAGGACTCTACTCCATAACTTTCAGTGCAACTACTACTTCTTTTTTCCCTTGTTCCCCACACCTGTGTTTGCAGAACACAGTGAGTATGCCTTAACGAGCCAGATAGTTATGATTTCCCTACCTTAAATTTGATGTTTTATTGTTTTTTTTTCATGCCATTAAGAGAGCGCTAGGTCCATTATACGCTTATTATGTGACCAGCTCCAGGGTTTAGGAGGTTGTATTCTTTCCCCAAGATGAGCGCAATTAAGTACAAAGGAAGGTGCAGATGATGTTAAAGCTCTCTGCATTGACAGCACATAGTTTTGTCTGGTATGGTGTTCTCATGACTTGATGGATGATAATTCTGCTAACTCATCTGGGGAATTCTGATGTTTGTTTAGCTGGAGAGATGCTGTCTGTTGCCGAACACTTCCTTGAACAGCAGATGCACCCGACTGTGATCATTGGGGCTTATCGTAAGGCTCTGGATGACATGATCAGTATTCTAAAGAAAATTGGGTAAGTGTGGGCTGTGGGAGTTAGAGAAAAGGGGTGCAGGGTTTCAGTACTGCTTAAGGATGATTCTTCGGGGAACCGTGCTAGTAAAATACAATTAAGCATAATTAGAGACGGATGAAATGGAATTACAAATAGATTGTAGCTTGGAGTAATATTTTTTTGTTTGTTTTTTTCCTTTGTCTCAGCACTCCAGTGGATGTGAACAACAGAGAGATGATGCTTAAAATAATAAAGAGTGCTATAAACACCAAGGCAATAAACCGCTGGTCTGACTTGGCCTGCAGCATTGCTCTGGATGCTGTCAAGACAGTGGAGTTTGAGGAAAATGGCAGAAGGGAAATTGACATCAAGAAATATGCTAAAGTAGAAAAGGTGACTATGTCCGGGACCGTTTAATTTCTGTCTGCCCCTTTCTTATTCTGAACTAGTTGTATCCAGGATGCGGTGGGAAGAATTTTATGTGCAGCCCGCAAACATAACCCTTGAAGATGTTTTACTGAGTGCTGTCAGCAATGCTGGTGTACAGTGAAAAGAATGGGGCAGTTATTTCAAGGTTTTAAAATATCTGTCAAAAAGATCATTTCAGTTATTTTAATTTTTGTCTTCCAAAAACACGTTGCTAGACAGTAGGATGTGAGCAGTTTCTCGAGTTCTTTCATGGCTTTTCACTTAGTAATATGTCAGCATGCTTCTGATATTAACTTGAATTGTGATATGGATGCCTTAGCTATTCAAGAGAGCCTTCCTTTTTCTTCAGTATGTCGGCTGGATAGTTTTAAGAGCGCAGTTGCACGTGTTTTCATAGAGTAGACTAACTCCTCCCGTTTCCCTCCCATTTGTGTCTGTCAGATTCCGGGTGGCTTTAGTGAAGACTCTTGTGTTTTGCGTGGAATCATGGTGAATAAAGATGTAACTCATCCCAGGATGCGTCGCCTTATCAAGAATCCACGCATTGTCCTTCTGGATTGCTCGTTAGAGTACAAGAAAGGAGAGAGTCAGGTAAAGCAAGTCCTGTTACAGTCATCTGCCGCTCTTGATTTAAAACTAGTAAGGTGAACAAATTCACATGACTAGTTACCAGCCTGAGTGGTGGATGTTTTTTTCTACCTTTTTCTCCATGGTACTGAGCCCACAGCAGAATTAGCGTATAGATGCAGCAGCTCCCTAAAAGACTGCATTGGGATCAGTTAGGATCACTCAAGCTGGGGGAATCTATATTTAACTCAGTGCAGGGCTGGGAGGAACAGGTTGAGATTTTGATACCTCTTTCTGTGCAGACTGATATTGAAATTACTCGGGAGGAGGACTTTGCCCGCATCCTGCAGATGGAGGAAGAGTACATTCAGCAGATCTGTGAGGATCTGATCAGAGTCAAGCCAGATCTGGTCATCACAGAAAAAGGAATCTCTGGTAATAACACTTGTAATCCTTGCTTGCGTTGAAATCGTGGCTAGTAAGGTTGATGCTGTGTTGCATGCACTGTCTAATGATTTAAAAAAAAAAAAAAAAGGCTTTGAATACGACCCCATTTCTTAGCTTTCTAGAAAACAGTTGTACAACACAAGTGTTAAAGTTGATTCTTGAGGTTGCCTTATGAGCGTGAACGTGTCTAATCGTATTTTGCTTTTACGACATTTGAAAACAATATCAAAACATAAATGAGGCTGAGTCTAGCAAACCGTAGGAAACTGCACTGGAATTTTGCTTTGCAGCTTGGTTTAAGAAGCAATGTTTAGGTATTTCCTTTAGGTGTTCCTGTTTAGAGACCCTTTATGGGTCTCAACCTCTAGCAAGTTTCTAGTGGTACTGCCGATTCATCCATAAAGCTGCACAAACCTTCTTTCAGACTTGGCCCAGCACTACCTGATGAGAGCCAACATCACAGCGATCCGCAGAGTGAGGAAGACGGACAACAACAGGATCGCCAGGTAAACGCTCTCTCCTTGTTGGAGCTGAGTCTTGCGGTCCTTTGCACTGAATTGTTTCATTCGTATCTCAGCCTTTCTCCCCAGCTTTTTGTGAGCGTCTAACTTGTCTGTCCTTTGGCTTGTGGCCCAAAGAGTTGTGTAACCTTGGGGGTAGGTGGACACTCAAACACGTGTGATTTTGCTGCAGCTCAGTTTCAGGAAGAGATCTTGACTGTCGTTTGTGTGCTAGGGCTTGTGGAGCTCGCATTGTGAGTCGCACAGATGAGCTGCGAGAGGAGGATGTGGGAACTGGAGCCAGGCTCTTTGAAGTTAAAAAAATAGGAGACGAGTATTTTGCCTTCATCACTGATTGCAAAGACCCCAAGGCTTGCACTATCATTCTGCGTGGAGCTAGCAAGGAAATCCTAGCAGTAAGTTAATGCATGTTCTGCTTTCCCTCCTGTCCTGGCCACCTTTTTAGCGTCAGTAAGCCCTTGCTTCCTTGTGAGGAGCTATTGTGTGTGAGTGGAGCAAGTGCCAGTTTCCTCTGGGTTCTAGAGCGAGGATTTGGAGCGACAGAGAATCCCTGTCTCGTGTGCTGTATGTAGTCAAGGCAAAACTTTTGTACCGCAGCGCGTGATGAGCTCAGCTAACCTTGGGCTATGCGATCGCCCTGTAGCTACAGTTTCTTTTGCAACCAATAAATCTGTGCTTTTGCTTTTGTCTGTTACAGGAGGTGGAGCGCAACCTTCAGGATGCCATGCAGGTGTGTCGCAACGTCCTCATCGACCCGCAGCTGGTGCCAGGAGGGGGAGCTACCGAAATGGCCGTTTCTCACGCACTGACAGAGAAGTCCAAAGGCATGACCGGTGTGGAGCAGTGGCCCTACCGGGCAGTAGCCCAGGCTCTGGAAGTCATTCCTAGAACACTGATCCAGAACTGCGGTGCTAGTACCATCCGTGTGCTGACCTCACTCAGGGTAAGGCACGCATCGAGGGATCTTCTTGAGAGATTCGGCTTCTTTGAGCCTTCTCCTACCCCTCAGATCAATCGTGCTTCTGTGTATTGTGGTGGCAGCTTGTCATACTATTGAGAGTGTAGCTTTTTCAGTTACAATAGCCTTTTTTACACTAAGGTTATTTCAAAAAGGTTTCCTTATCTGTTGGAGGTGATTAAAAGACTGCTTCTTTGAGGGGGGTTCTTTTGTATTAGGTGGGCTGCAAACATTTTACTGAAGTTTTGTACCAAAATGTGAAAACAGGAGAGGGAAATTAAATAGCTTGTTTGATGTCCCAGAGTTAAAACCTAAAGGTGAATAAAATCAAAGTCTTCAAGTTTGAGATTGGGTTGGGTAGCATGAGAGGTGAAGGGTTTAAATGGTGCTCTGTAACAAATAATTCTGTATAAACTCTGCAGTTGAGAAAAGTCTAATGATTTCTTGCTATTTTGATGAGCACATGATCAGTTGGAGTTCCTAAAGCTGAATTTTCTGTCTTACTCTGTCAGAGATGATTCTGGAGTGAGCTGTCGCTCTGTTTACAGGCAAAACACACTCAAGAAGGCAGCCAGACGTGGGGAGTGAATGGTGAGACCGGAGCCTTAGTCGACATGAAGGACCTGGGGATCTGGGAGCCTTTAGCAGTCAAATTGCAGACCTACAAAACAGCAGTAGAGGTAAGGCAGAAACTGCTAAGTGAGCCTCTGTAGTGATCTTTCAGAGAGGGGAAAGTTACTGCCTGTGCGATCAGGTGCTGGGGTAAGCCCTGCAAACAGTTTGTGGCGCGCGCTGGTGTGTCAGCTTGCGTCTAGCTAGCGCAGGAAGCGTTAAGGGATGCGGCACACGTGAATGACCAGAGCCCATACTGGGGCTCTCAGGGGAGTTCTGTTTTGATCCCTAGCCCATACTGAAATGTGTCATTTTCCGTCTCGCCTGTTTTTGCCAGCTGTGCTCATTAGTCTCGCAAGGATGGGCCATTCTGCGCAAGGGCTAGACTCGGCCACGGCTGAGAAGTTCAGTGTCAGCAGCATGCTGGAATCCAATTAGTGGCACTGGGAGATTCTGCACTCTGATCATCCGGCTGGCCTTATGCAAGCTGTGCTCGCCGTCTTAAAGATCACATTTTGAACACTTGGTCGCTGGTGTTAGGTCAAAGGCAGTTGCTTGAAGGGATGCTCTTGCCTTTCCTGTCAGCCAGCAGGAAATACCAGTGTCTCCCCTTTCATGGGGTGTCCCAGCCATGTGCCAGAGCTGCTCACTGCTCCCACTTGGCTTTGATCGGTTTGGTGTCCTTTCAGCTGTGACATGTTTGCCACATGCTGTTCAATGGCCCTGTGGTAACGGGTCATTTAATTGGAGGCAGCTGGTTCTTTGCTGTGAAAGCCAAGTAGGTTGGATTTTATTCCTCTTCAGAATGGGCTCCTGACTAAACACTAGCTTTTAAAGTCAAGTAGGGTCCTTTAGCTGCAGTTTGGTCTAAACACAAGTCAGCATACTTCCTATGAAAGAGACTAGGTGGGAAGCTTGTGTGCGTGCAGGCCTACAAAGGAGCCAGCCAGCTCTGTACTGCCAGAAACGCTGCAGCAAGCTCCTCTCTCACCTGGATGTGGGGTTTCTCCCTAGACTGCTGTTCTCCTCCTCCGTATCGATGACATTGTTTCGGGACACAAAAAGAAAGGCGACGATCAAAGCAAGCAGCCTGCAGCTCCAGAGGCAGCCCAGGAGTAGAGGGGTCGAGTCACCCACAGGAAGAACCAGGTGCCTCAGACTCAACTGCAGGAAGAGCCCGGTGGAGCAACGCAGCTTCTCCCCTGTCCTGAGGCTGAGCCAGGTCCAAGTCCGAGAATTAGTTTGTCTAAAGTCTGTGGGTGGGGGAAAAAAGAACGTGAACGTGGCGAAAGAGCCAGTGTCACATATGTGCCCCTGTTCTGTTTGGAGACACTGATGCTTAATTTAAATCTATACTGTAACTTCTCATTGCTGTTTGCCTCAACAACAATAAAACACGTCACTTCAGTCCCTTTGTCTGCGTGTTTAGTGCAAGCGTGCTGGGGAGGACACCCTGCATCTGGGCCTGATTCCAACCGGCTCGTACTGCTCCAGTCGTTTGTTCGATGCTGTGAAGTCCTCCCCAATCCTGCTGCTGGGGAAGCTCGTGTCTGTGATCTCTGCGGCAGCCTCAGCAGGGCTTTCAGGGTGGGGATGGACCAAGCTTGAGCCCCCTCCTCTTCCTGAGATATGGAGCATGAGGTTGGAAGATAGTTGCATGAGTTAGGAAAATAGGGGCCTGGACTGAATGCTGTAGGTGCAAAAGCGGGCCGTGCCACGTCCAGCCTGCCGTTGCTGCTGCCCTGTGTGTGCCCTTCCCGTTTCGCTGGAAGGAGCGGGGAGAGTTTGGACAAGCGGCCAAATTGCTGGGTTTTGTAACCAAGATGCCATTTCCCAGCATGAATAAAAAGTGCCAGGAACAGAACAGGTTCTTGAAATGAGATGTCCCATGGGAGGGAGCGGAATGAGGTCCGGGTGCAGCTGGCAACATCTGTCCAGCTCTGCCTGCATCCAGATCAGCCGGCCAAGACATTAGTTGCGGGGTGGGTCGGTTGCTGGTTGCCAGAGGCGGGGGAGCTGGGAAGGCAGCTGTCTTCCTGCTTGGCTGCTATCGCTCCCCGTGACATTCCTTGGCCCTTGCCCGCAGGGCCGGGCTGTGGGCATCCTGCTGTAGCCAAGGGCAGCGAAACCTTCCTGGCCCGCAGGTGCAAGCGGGTTGATGTGGGCTGAGTTGCCGCTCGGGCTGCAGCCGGGTGCCCCGGGGAAGGGGTCTGCGCTGGGGGGCTTCGCCCTCGGCGGGGCCACCCCGAACCCAGGCTCCCGCTGAAACCAGCCGCCGTCACCCCAGCGACGCAAACCACCCAGGGCACGAGAGCCGAGCGCACCCCCGCGGCGACATCACCGGCGCCGTCTCAGTCCTGACACTATCCCCCCCCCCAACACGCCCCATATATGTGTTTAAAGGCGGCGGCTCCTTTAAGAGGCTCTCGCTGCTTTAAGGGGGGGGGAAGAGGAAGCAGCTGAGCGGTCACGTGAGCGGGGGGGTTGCAACATTGTAGCGAGCATGTTGCTGCTGGCGGCGCTGCTGGCGGCGGCGGGCGGCGGCCGCCGGGAGGTGCGAGCGGCACCGGCACCGGGGCGGGGGGGGGGGGGTGGGGAGCCGTGGGGCCGGGCGGGGTGACCCCCCCCCCCCCGGAGCGGGGCTGCGGGCCGGGAGCGGCCGGGCGGCGGGGTCCTGCTGCGGGAAACCTTCCTACCGGACGGGGCCCGACCCGCCTTCGGGCGGCAGCGGGGGGGGGGACCGAGCTGCCCCCCCTACGGCACCGCCGTGGGCAGCTGCGGCGGCGGCGGGGCCCGGGCGCTGCGCGGCAGCCGGGAAGCGGCTGCCGTCGGCCGGTCGCTCCGAAACGGCCCTTTCCGGAAGCGAAACGCTGAGTTAGCTGCCGCCGGAGCTGCGGGGCCGCGGCGGGGCTCAGGGGAAGCTGGGGCGGCCGCCGCCTCTGGCGGGTCCTCGGCTGCGGGCTGGGGCTGAGCCTCGCCGGGCGCTCGCCCTGCTCCGCAGGTGTCCATGCAGTACAACCCCGGCTGGAACAACTCCTCCGTCAACCTGCTGCACGTCCGGGCCGTGGGGCGCGACGACACCCTGCACTACGTGTGGAGCAGCATCGGGGCCCCCGCCGCGCTGCTGGTGGCTACGGCGAGCGCGAGCAGCGCCCTGCGCGTCAACTGGACCCGGCTGCTCTCGCCCGCTCCCGCCGGGGCCATCTGGATCGAGCCTCCTGGCAGCGTCGTGTACTCCACCGCCGTCGTCTTCACCAAGGTACCGGCTGGGCACGTCCCCCTGCGCTGGGCAGCGCTTGGGGCAGAGCGGGCTGCTCGGCAGCTTCCCCGGCTGCAGCCGAACTGCCTCTTGCGCGTCCTGCCCTGGTTGTCCCTTCCCTGACGTGTCTGGCCTTGAGATGTCTGGCCAAGGCAGCTCCTCCTCGGGCTCCGTCCTCTCCGTGCCAGCCCACGCGTGGTGCCCCGCTGTCGGCGGCGCAAAGCGGTGGCGTCCCGAGCTTCTGCTGGCGGCTCCCAGCCCTTCTCCTCTCCCGTGGCCCCAGGTGTTTGAATACAGCAAGGCCGACACGCCAGAGGAGCTCTTCTACCCCACGTACGACCTTTCCGGCTTCTCCTGGGACAGCGTCAACGGGACCCTGAACCACACGGCGCTGACGGCCGAGTTCCTGGGCGTCCCTGCCTCCGACCCCAGCGGCAGCTTCTCCAACGGCAGCCTGGCTTTCCGGGTACGTCCGCCGGGGCGGGGGGGGAATTTGCCGCTCTAGGCTGAGCGCGGCCCCTACGTCCTGGTGAACATCTCATCCAAAGACGTCCTAGAGAGGGACCAACGGTCCGTGGTGTGCCAGCCCTGGATCACACCGTTCCTCTTGCCCGGGTCTCCGGCAGGTGACAGCCTACGAGGCCGATGGCCGCGACGGGCCCCTGCCCAGCCTCCTGCACACAGCAAACAGCTCCAAGGTGGAGTTTGTCCTGGCTGGGGTGGCCCCGCGGGGCAACGGCTCCCGCTTCGCGCTGGAGGTGGCAACAGTGGAGGAGGCGGGGGCGGCGCGGAGGCTGCGCTCGGCGCGCTCCATCGACGACGAGTACACACCCACCATCTTCGAGGTGAGCGCGGCCGCGGGGGCGAGCTGCGGGCCTGGGGGCGTCCCCCGCGCCGGGGAGCAGGGCCGGCAGTCGGGCGTCCTGCGCGGCCCTGCTCCCCCCGCACCTCCCCGGGGAGCCCGGGAGTCCCAGGTCCCCGCTGCGGCTCCATAAAGACCCTCTCCTGCCCTCCCTTCGCCCCCCTGTCGCTCTCCCCCGGGTCAGACGCTCTCCCTGGCGGCCGAGGCCCGAAACGACAGCGCCGCGCTCAGCTTCCTCCAGTGGAAGGCGACCGCCTACGGCTCGCGGAGCCCCAAGCGCGAGGACGGCATCCGGTGCCGACCCCGCAGCCTGCAAGCGGCCAACTGGACTCTACCGGCGTCCAGCGTCGTCCGCGCCTACTTCGGCGAGGGCCTAGGCAGCGCCTACACTGTCAGCGCCATCAATATCTCCTTCGGGGGCGAGGACGGAGAGGTTTACCAGGAGAAGCGTTACCTGAGCTGGTGAGCGGGGTCCGGCGGGTGCCATGGGCCACCGATAACTTGTGGTTTGAAGATCCTGGGCTAGGGAGCGTCTGTGTTGGATCAGCCCTTGATTTGTGCCTCTGGCTGAAAGTTTGTGGTTTCCCGCTGACCTGTAGCGAGGAGTTTGGCAGCTTGTTGTCCCAATCCCTTATCTCCCCTGGCCTGGGAGACCTCCCTCTTCCTGCCCCGTGTGGGGTCCTGCCGGGAAATCCTGGTGTGGGGATGGACCAGCAGATGCGGCCCCAGCAGGGCCGAGAGCCCCAGGTCTTCCCCGCGCGGGAGAGCCGAGTCCCATCTCCGTGGCTGACGCGTCATCGTCTCCTGCAGGTCGGCGTTGCTGGGCTTTGGGCAGCCCCCCAAGGACACCTTCTCCCTCCTCGTCATCTCCATCATGGCTGTGGCGCTGGGCACCCCCGTGGTGCTGCTCCTGGTGGGCGCCGTCGTGGTCCTCTTTGCCCAGCGGAAACGCTACTCCGAGTACGAGCCCATCAACTGAGCCGGGCAGTCCCCGGAGGGACCGCTGGACCCTCCTTGCCCCTGGGCAGGGGGAGGCAGCTGCCTGCGGGGGCTCCGACGCCTGCGATCTCGTCTCTGCCCCCCGTCCCTTCCCTTGGAGGAGACCGGAGCAACACTCGCTGCAGGCGCCTGCCTCGTGTCCCTCTGTCCTGCTGCCCGGAGCCTGGACTGGATTGTGCTTCTCCCTCTCTTTCCCTTATCTGCCCGGCGGGGAGGTGACTGGAGGAGTCGGTGGTTACTCTCAGTCAGCAGAAAGATCTTCCCTGCCCTAAGGGATAAAACCACTGCTGGCCTCTCCTTAGCCAAGCAGCAGCCCGGACTGGCTGTGCCCCGTCCCACGCGGCTGGGCTGCGCTCAGGGTGCTCCGGGGTCGCTTGGGTGGCTCTGACCCAGGAGCGGGGCCGGCGCTGCTGCTCCTGGCACCGCGCAAGGGGCCACGGGCGCTGCGGGGCCGGCCCGGGGGTGCGAGCTGGGGCTGGGAGCCGTGGGGTGTGCACGGTCCTTGCTGCGGGGGCTTCGGCGCTCCCGGAGGTACTGTGGCACTTTGGGGTGTGCTGGGTTTTCGTGTTCTCAACCACTGACCGTCTTGGACCAAATAAAAGGGATTTCTAAGAGCGGTTTCCCGCAGAAGCATCGTGCTGGGGGAGAGCAGTCCTGGGGCCTGGCAGGGGTTAAAGGATGCTGGAGCTTGGAAGGAGCCGCGAAACCAGGCAGCTGAGACGAGGGAGGCTCCCGCTCTCCCAGGGAGAGAGCTGGGCGCTCCCGCTCCCTCCCTGCCTCGCAGGGGTGCCCCTGTGCCTGCCAAGGGTGCTGGCGGGGGGCTGTGGGGTGCGGGCTGGGTGCCCAGCTGGGCGAGAGGATCGGCTGCCCCCCTGTGCTGGGCCGCAGAAATGCTGGAGCCGCTTCACCCAGCCCAGGGCCACCTTGTCTCACCCGCGTCCCTCCCTGGGGCAGAGTTCCCTCGGACCCGGCCAACCGGTTTGCAAACCAGACGCTGAACCTCTGCCAGGAGGAGGAGGAGGGACATGCTGGGCCTGGCGGAGCTGCCGCGCAGGATCTGGGAACGGGAGGCAGGGAGAAGGGCCGGTCACAGTGCCGGGACAGGATGGGGAAACATCTGCTTTTTGCCCTCTGGGAAATATCATTTTGGGGCTGGATGGTGGCATCCCAAGGGCTGTGGGTGCAGCTGCAAGTCCTGGTGGTGAGGGTAAGTCCTAGGGAAATTCAATCATGGAGCCACTTAGTGAAGGGTTTTATTGGGCAAAGCCAACTCCAGCAAGAAGTTTGGGTCCCTTTCACCTGCCCGTTCCCATGAACTGGGCCCTGCTGCTTGCTGGGACTTGCTCTGGGGCCCCCATTCACCCTCCTGCAGGAAACTCCCAGCAGGGAGGGTTTCACAGCCTGGCCCTTGGCATCCCGCAGGATGTTGCTGGCCCCGGGCAGGGAGCAGGGACCCAGCTGGATCTGCCTGTCCCTGTCCACCTTTGAGGCTTGTCCTAGTACATCTCAGCCCAGCGTGAGGAGAGGGCACCCTGGGGGCTGCAAGTGAGCTCCCCGGTCTCCCTGCGGCCCCTCTCACCCCCAGAATCGAAGCTTGTTCCTGCTGTCCTTGGAGGGGTCCTCAGCCTTCGCGCCCACCACGGCGAGGTTTTCGGGCTCCAGGATGAACATTGCGTACAGGTTGTAGAGCAGCATGGCCAGGAGGGGCAGGAAGGTCATGCTGAAGCCGAAGGCGCGGAAGGAGCGCCCGATGGCATACGAGAGCCAGTAGATCAGCCTGGAGACAGGAGACAGGTCGGGGCTGAGCGAGGGCACGCTGGGAGGTGACACCGCAATGCCCAGGGCTCAGGAGTGCCAGCGACAGCGGGGCTTTGCCAGATCCAGGTGGCTGCTGTGGCAAGGGGGACAAAAACTGGGGCAGGAAGTTTTCCAGCACTGATGGACCCAGCTTGGTCCCTCCAGGAACCTGCAATGCCCGGGGCGGGGAAAGAGGATGCTGGGGTGGAGGGTGAGGGGCTGCTTACCGGGAGATGGCGAAGAGCCCCGTGAGCAGGGGGATGAGTTTCAGGGCCTCCTGCGGGAGGTAGGTGGCCAGCACGGCCACGTTGAAGAAGTAGAGGATGAAGAGGTGGACGGACTGGGAGACGTAGGTGCGGTGGATCTCCACCTCCTGCTGCAGCTCCCCAAAGGGCTCCAGCGAGGAGGAGCAGAGGCGGGAGATGCCGTGGACGATCATCCCTGGCGGGGCAGAGAGGTGGCCTGAGCCGGCAGCGCTCGGCGACCGAGGCGCGCGGCGCTGCGGGCTAAGGAAGCCGCGTTGGGGAGAGAGAACCGGACGGGCGCAGCAGGGCGGGAGGAGGGCAGGAAAACTCGGCCGCGTGCGAGTTTTGGCAGGAGTGACGGAGCTGCAAAGAGCTCCGCTCTGGCTTTGCCTGCTGCATCCCGCACCCCCGGGCGCGCGGCTCACCGAGGATGATGGGGAAGGTGGCAAAGGCCGTGCAGCGGAGCGTGTAGACCAGGCGGGCGCTGACGGTGGGCAGGAGCGGCGCGTCGAAGGGCAGGAAGACGTAGGCGCCGTAGACGAGGCAGGGGCAGAGGAGCAGGGCCCCCACCACGGACGCCACGGCCCTGAGGCTGCCGGAGCTGCAATCCACGGCGCAGGGGCACCGGGGCGCCTCAGTCGGCGCCTTGGCCGCTCGCCCCTCGTAGCCCAGGGCGTCCCTGTAGCGCGAGGGGCCGAGGGGGAGGAAGACCTGCTTCTGGCGGAGGCCGTCGGGTCTGTCGCCGCGGGGGAGCACGTAGCCCCCTTCACCCTGCTCCCGGGGCCGCGGGGCCGGCTGCTGCTTCCGCTCGATGCACTGCGGGTCGATGGGCACGAAGACGTGGGCCGCCGCCACCACGGGCAGCCCGTGGGGCTCCTCGTCTTCGGCCTCGGCCGGGGGGCTGGCAGGGCTGGCCTCCTCGGGGTCTTCGCGGCCCCCCTCGGGGCTCGAGCGCCTCTTGGCCTCTGCGGGCTCGGGCTGGCCCTGGGCGCCGTGCTGGCACTGGTCCCACGGCAGGGTGGCCTCGGGGTCCCCCGGGGGCTCGGTGCGGCCGGGGGGCACCTTGTCCAGGAGGGCGGCCGCCGTCCCCAGCTCCAGCAAGGCCATTTCCTCGGGGGGCAGGACAGGGTCGGCTGCAGCCATGGTGTTTCGGGGTTTCCTCCCGCGTTTCGGGGCGGCAGGAAGGGACTAGGAGGAGGATCCCATCCCTGCTGGACTCACCCTGCACGAGGAAGAAGCAGACAGACAAAAAGACAACAGGAATGAGAGGTTTTGGCCCAGCAATCCTCCCCGCAAAATGTGCCGAGGTTTCGGGCTGGGGGATGAGCCGCGTGCGGCTCGGGGCGGCTGGATCCTGCCGGGCCGATCCGAGCGCGGCGCCGGCCGCGTCCCGACACGTGTGCCGGGGAGAGCAGCCGGGGAGCGAGGACAGGCCGGATTTGTTTCCGACTCGGGGCGGGCGCAGGAGGGAGCCGCCGTGCCGCCTGCTGGGGGGGGAGCAGGAGATCCGGGTGGAAATCCCAGATTTTCCCCTCTGAGAGGGCCCCAGCCCTCACTGCCTGCAGGTGCGGGAGCCTCCCGCAGGGAAAATCCCACCGCAGGCGCCTTCCTCCACGCACTCCCGCCAGGAGCCCGGCGCCCCGGCCCGGCTGGGGGCATGGGGAAACCGAGGCACGGTGCGGCGCCGGCGATTTATCCGCGCTCCCACCGGGCAGGGGGCCTGAAACAGCACCCTGGCCGCGTCTGGGCCTCCCCCCGCCATTTCCAAACCCCCCACGGCGGGCGGTGGGGAGGCAACCGGAGCCGGGCTCCCCCGGCCCGGCGACTTACGTGCCGAGAGGACCGGGGGGAGACGGCGGCGGGAGCCCCGGCAGCGCCGCCGCCGCTGAGACCTCTCCGCCCTGGACTTCAAACCTGTTTAACCGGCGAAGGTGGGGCCGGGCCGCAAGGGGCTGGCGCAGCCGCCTGGCCCCACGGGGCGGACGGGCTGAGCCCCACGGGGGAGGCCTCCCCCATGGCGGCCGCCAGCCTGTTTTCCTCGTCGCAGCCAGGGGTTTCGGGCGGGAGGAGCCCCCGCCTTGTCCCCTCCGCAACCCCTTCCTCCCCCCCAGGCCTGCCAGCTGCCCCCGAGGGCTTTTCTGCTGGCAGGGAGAGGGCAAAACGGAGGGCGGCCCCCAGGCCGGGCAGGCCCGAGGAGCACCCCAGCATCGTCACCAGGAGCTGGGGGACTCCCAGGGGGTCCCTTGGCACCCGTCGAGGGAGCTGGCGCCGGGGGAGCCCCCGAGGGGCTGGAGCTGCCTGGATGGGGGTGTTCATGGCGGGGGGGGGGGGTTTCTCCCTGCGGCCCCAGGCCTGGCCTGGCCTGGCCCCCTCCCTCCTTCCAGCTCTGCTTGTGCGTGTCCGCCGCGCGGGGGTAGCAATAAAGCTCGTTGAATGACGCCGGCGCGGCCGCCATGTTTGCCAGCACTAAGTGCTGGCAGCGATGGCGAGGGGAACTCTCGCGAGGTGACGCCGCTCCGCCGCCATGTTTGCCAGCACTAAGTGCTGGCACCGTGGTGGTGGGGAACTCTCGCGAGGTGACGCCGCCTCTCCCCGTCCTCCCCCCCCACAACTTCACCGGTCTCGCGGCAAATCTCGCGATAGCGGGGCGCCAAGTCTCGCGCGGCGCGGGGCAGGGGGCAGCGGCGCAGCCATGGCGGCCGAGCGGGGCCGGTGGCGGCGGCGGCGGCGGGTGGCGGCGGCGGCCGGGCGGCGCGGCCGGTGCTGAGGAGGCCGCGGGCCGCGCCGGGCCTTGCCCGCGCCGGGCGCCATGAGCCAGGGCGGCGGGGCCCCCGGCGAGAGCAGCGAGCCCGAGGCCAAGGTGCTGCACACCAAGAGGCTGTACCGGTGAGGAGCTGGGCCGGGGCCGGGGCCGGGGGGGGCGCTGGGGGCATCCAGGGAGGTGGGTCAGGGCGAGGGCGGGTGGAGAGGGGCAGGGGCTCCGGGGGGGTGTGGGGAGGCAGGTCAGGGAAGATGGAGGGGGGTGAGGGGAGATGGGAGGGCCAAGGGGAGGAGATGGGGAGTCAGGGAGGATTTGGGGGGGGGACCAGGGGGAAGAAGACGGAGGGGGATTCAGGGAAGATGAAGATACTGGGGGAAGGAGATGGGGAGGGGAGCAGGGGTGAGGGGTGGTGTGGGATCCAGAGGAGATGGGGCAGGACATGGGGGGGACATCGGGGGAAAGGGGGCATGGTCAGCTGGGTCAGGATGGGGGGGAGTGGGAGATCCGAGGGTTGCGGGGGAGTGGGAGATCCAAGGGGTGAGGTTGAGACCAGGGGGAAGGAGATGGAGGGGGATCCAGGAAAGATTTGGGGGGAGGGATAAGGAAGGGAAAGAGGGTGTGGGGGGTCTAGTGAGATGAATCAGGACAAGGAGGGTGGAGGAAGGATGTGTGTGGGATGCGGGGAGATGGGGCAGGATGTGGTGGGGGGCACTGAGGGAAGGAAGCGTAAGGGATGTAGGGGGATAAGGCAAGATGTGGGGAATTCAGAGAAAGAGGGAGTTGGAGAGGGAAATCATGGCACTGGCAGCGCACAGGGAAGGCACAGGAAGGGGTGGAGAAGAGGGTCCGGTGAGCAGGTGCTTAGGCCAGGACATATTCCAGCTGCACTGGAGGGCAGGACTGCTCCAGCTGCAGATTTTTCCCATTAAAACGCTTCCTGGGAGTCCACTCTCCCTTCCATCTCTGCACTGCGCGTTCAAAACGGTGTCGGAAGATAAGATGCAGGAAGTCACGGTGGCCTCGGTCTGCTCACCCCAGCAAGGACGAGGTGCCGTTCTGGCAGCGCTGCGCAGCAGTGCCGCACACCCCAGCTGTGCTGAGCGCTGCAGGAGGCTCCTCTGGGGAGCGGGAGCCGGGAGCCAGCCTCTGCTCTGCCGGTGACTTGTTTTGTGCCTGCGGCCCACTCATTGCCCCCTTGCGTCTCAGTTTCTCCATCTGTAGAGCAGATTCATACTGGAGTTTCGGGAGTGACAATGTGGTTTCTAAGATGAGCAAGACGGTGAAGGCAGGAAACGGAGTTCATGCTAGGGTCCGTTTCCAGTTATCTTGCTGACTTGCTCGATGACATTGGGCATGTCCTTTCCTCTCTTGGAACCTCGCTGCCCTCCTAGGTAAAACAGGGATAGCTTTGTGTCCCTCTGAGAAACATGATGAGATCCTTGCCTAAAAGTCCAAAGCAGTAATAGCAGTTTGAATGCTAGCTGCTAGAATTTGTTTCTGTGTCCCTGGGGTGCTTCATACAAACCTGTCCCCTGCACTTTGAAGTTACATTACCTCTTTTTTTTTTTTTTTTTTGAATTGCAAGGCTTGTGGTAAAATGCAATGGCTTGGGTTACCCAAGGTGTGGGCTTTGCTATCACACTGGAAGCGCCTCCAGGGCCATGGAGCTCTGTGTCTGCTGTCAGATCAAAATACCCTGTTTGATCTTAGGGGTGTATTCCCCCAAGTGCTCGTAACTGAGCTAGTGCAGCATAGCAATGTACCTTCTGTCACCTGAGGAGCAGTGGCAGGGATTGGAGAGGATGTGTTTGCTCCTAGGGCACCCCGCTTGCAAAATAAAATACATTTTGTTTAAACTACCTTCATGTTGGTTTAAGACCTGTTTTACTTTGCGGTTACAACGGGTGAGGAACGTGTGTGGGCAGTAGTCGTTTCGTAGCTCGGCTGACAAGCGGTAACTCACTGTGCTACTGAAGCTCACAAGTGAAAGTCCCTTCTCATGCGTTTGGTCATTAAGCCAAGGAAGAGGTTGTTCTCTGTTTACGTTTTTATAGCAGGATTAGGTGCATGGTTGCTTATAGCATTTTTACAGCAGAAAGCCACGTTCCTCCAGACGTCTCTTTTCTTCTGGCTCAAAGTAAGTATTGTGATCTTACTGCAGCGTTTATAATACCTGCAGTGGTCACAAATTTTCTTGCTGTGTAGCCGATAGGTCTCTTAGCAAGCTTTCTACCTGAACAGACTCTCTTGTGAAATTTTCTGCTTCAGCCTGAAGTTCGGTTAGACGGGGTGGTAACTTTCTCTGCTGTGAGAAGTACTATATTCATTGAACTTCACGTGATGGCTGACTACTGTCTCTGGAAACTTTGGCCATCAGGTTAGATTGTGCCTTTGAATCGCAGATGTTGGAATGTCACAGTCCTTTGCTATAAAACATGCTCACATGGGATCAGCTTTGTGCCAGTTGGTTTGTGAGAGCAGCAGGATTTGGGCTCAGGTCTCTGCAGCCCTTGGCCGGGGCTAGCCAACGACACTAGCTACGACAGTGTCCCTTTGGAAATGAGGTTGCTCATCTCTGTTCGTAGGATGGTCTTTGATCTTTTCCATTTAACTCTTCCTGGATTGATAATCCCAGGGTTTCACCCCAGAATGTGGCCACTGGATTATACTGGGTGCTGTTTGACAATGTACTCTTTAATTTAAGATGACCACGTTTCTTTTACCTTATTCTGGGTAACTGTTGCTTACTGGCTTTGCGCTACTCTTCTTCTTATTCTGGGCAGTATTATTTGTGTACTGACGTGTGCTGGAATATAGATGAACGACCGCAGCTTCTCTCCTTGAGACATGTCGTGCTCCTCAGAGGCTCTTAGTGATGTATTAGATAAAGAGATAGAGAGCACGAATCATTCTCCCTGCCATCTTGCCCCTGTCCCAGAATGTTAATGGCACAGAAGGAAAGTGTTGGATCCATTCCTGCCTGCTGAAGTGGACTTGGCACTGGACTTTTTCCACCCTGCTTGGCATGATGTGCTGCGCTTGGTTCTTTTAATAGACTGGTGTCTGATTTGCTCCCTCCCTTTCTGACATGCTGTCTGAAAGCAAGGTTTAAGCCCAGCAGGTACAAAAATGGGCACTGAGACAAAATTTGACTTCTTAACCCCTAAGTATAATTCAGCCCATGGTCTCAGGCCACCCAGGGGCCAAACTGCTAAGCTGCATTTTAGTCAGTGTGCAGTCTGCATCTCCTGCATTGGTATTCCCTAACTTTTTGAAGTGAGCCTATCCCCTGTCCCTTTTTGTCCTCGTTGCAGCCCCTTTCCTCACCACCTGCAGCCTGGGATGCCTGCAGTTCTTTGGTGGTTGTCACAGTCTTCCTCACTGCTGCCTCTGCTTCCCCCAGCAGCAGCCTGGAGCTCGCGCTGATGAGAAGACCTTTCAGCGTGGGGTCTGCCTTGTGCCTTGTAGCTCGGCAACCCACATCCTAAAAGATGAACCTTGTTGCCCTGTGGTTTTTGAGTTGCCAACCCTCTGTTTCTTTGTGAACCCATAAAAAGTAACAGAAAGATCGGTGTCTCCAAGCACCCATCCCTGGCTGTTAAAGGAAAGTGTGTTGTGTGGGAGACACCCTCCAGGATGCCTCCTGCTCTGTGCTGGAGGGGAAAGTGAAGTACCCTCCAAGGTCCATGCTGAGATGTCCCTGGAAGGAAACTTTTGTGCACTTTATGTTTGGCAGGCGTTTGAGCCGTGGTGCATGTGAGTAGGCTTGTCCCTTAACTCCTTGATTGCATTTCTTACCCACTGATACCGCTGGCAGCCAGGTAGCTGCCCGTTTGCTTGACTCTCAGAAAGGGGACTCTGGCAATTGCCTTTTGAGTACTTCATGTGATTTCATGGGTGTTGTGTTGTGCAGTATCAAGATGCGTTTCTGTCACTGCTAAACTCAACCAGATCCTTAGATGAGACTTTGTGGCGCTCTTTTAGCTATTAAAAAAAGAGAGACTTGTGTGGCGTATAAGCACTACTGAGCAGTGAGGGAACTTGGACCGTGTGCCCCTAAAGGGAACTGAATTTAGTAAATGGCAGAAGACGGGGCCGCTGTGGGGCCTTCAAGTGCCGTTAACTTGCACGTGAGGATGTGTACGCAGGTTGGCCCCTGTCCTAAGGGTTGGCTGTGTCCTTGGATGCAGGTGTCTAGTGCTTGTAGTCACCGAGAAATCATTTCCCACCTTGAGATATCAGAGTGACGTGTGAGCTTGCACCGGACACGCAGCAGCTGCCTGGTTTGGAGCACAGTGAAAGCATTTTTAAGGCTATTTTGAAGATGTGGAGACCACCTATTTGGGGAATAGAAGATCATAGATTTCCTGTACTTCTCTTTGGGAGTCAAATGAATCAGCAGTTCAGTTTTCTTCTGGTCACCCTTCTGCATAGGAAACAGAAAGCAGCTCCCTGCAAGCCACACTGTTTCCTGCTGCAGTGCTTGCTGCAGAGGGTCTTTGGGAGCTGCAGTGACAGAACAGTAATCACAGGTTGCAGCGAAAATATGTCTGTTGCTTGCTGCTTTGGTGCAATCTATTTTGGGGAAGTGAGATGCATGCGTAATTTTTTTTTTTCCACTGATATACTGTGAGCGTGGACGAACACTTTACAGTTAGTTCCTTTTACATGTAAGAAAGCATTTTACTTGCTTGCTTTTTGGGGGTGTGAGGTTGTTGGATAGAGTTTGCAAAGGACCTTCAGGCCACGTGAGAAAGATGCTAGAGAGCAGATATTGCTGTGGATATCAGGGTTTGTAGCAGACTTCTGTGTGATTCTTATTCTCTACTTGGTTTCCTTCATGATTATTTAGGAAGAAGTTTGTTCCACTCTGCGGTGTTTTGATCTCCTGAGCTGTAGTGTAAGGTTATCCTCTTCCCCACGCTCTTCTTCTGTCAGGCTCTGTGGTTTACTGAAAACCAATGAGAGATTTTCAATTAGTCTTGAATGAAAGGCTTCCTGGGACTTATCATGAGATGGATCATTTTTCTTTTCTTTTTTACTGAGACTCCTTTTGGCAGGGTGGTTTGGGGAAGGAGACTTGCTTCGCGAGTAAGGAGCTGGCATCTGAAACCATCAGTTACGTTACAGTGAGATCTGTAGTTTTCAAGGCAGCGGCACTGGTTTCAGCCTATCCCCTCAGCATCTTGGTTTTGCATGCTCTTGCTTGCAAGTGCCCATGCGAGTGTCCTGTGCTCAGTCTGGTGCGCATTTGTGCATCCACATGCAGAGAAGGTCTGGGAAGTTTCAGGCGTGGCGTTGTGCCACGAAGCCGACGCGGAAGTTTGCTTTCTGCAAATGGTGGAGGTTTCTGTGGGGAAGGCTGGTAGCAGCATCTAACTGTTCTGCTTTGCAGAGGTTTGCTTTGATCAGATCTGTCTCATTCAGTATTTACAAGGCATCTTGCTTGTCTTCATCTTGTTCAACGTGCGGTGCTCTCAGCAGGAGGACCGGTAAAGGTATAAGAACAAACGAGGGATGCAAAGTTGATGGGGAAAACGAGAACAGCTAATGGCTGAGGATGGCTTGGAGGACACGTTCCTTAAGGAGGATATGTAGAGTGAAGAGCTGGGGAAAGTTAATTTCAAGAGTTGGTGCGGAGGCATCAAATAAAGGCTTAACAAAGGCAGAGGTTTAGAGATGACCTCTCTTGGTAGAGAGGGTATAACGTGGCTTTTTGACTTTTGCTTTATTGAACTGTCCTTGAGATATTGATGGGTGTACTTTCTGTCAGTGCTAATGCTTCTGGAAGTCCCTGACTTTATTTCATTGCGGTGTTCTGGAATTGTAGCCTGCTTTGTTCGTAGCTTCAAACTGTCGAGTACTTGAGACTTTACACACGGTGGCATTCCTCCTCCAGGAGATTGGAGAGTGTCGGGCAGTGACTCACAAACGTGGTTTTTGCTCAGACGCTCGGAAGTTGCTTGGTCTGTCTTTTAGCTGGCTTTGTTGTGGAGGAAAATCTCATAATAAATTTGATAGTTTGGAGTGTTTTTGCGTGTCCGTGTTGTCTCTCATCGAGAAATCTCGTAAGAGCTTTAATCAATGAATCCCTGTAACAAAGATCAGGAAGTTGTGGCAGATGGAAATGAAGTGAGTTGCCTTCTTTCATAGACGAGTTGGTAAGGGAGCAGGAAATGATGGACTTTTGACCCTTGTCCTATCAAAACAGTAATCAGAAACAAATCCATTCTTTAATCATAGAGTTTAATATAGCTAAATAATCTGTATATTTGTGTATGTATAGTATATTTTAATTGCTGAGGTTAAAAGTTAGTAGTGTGTCCAAAGACACTTCTAAATTTTTTTTTTTTTACTGCAGAAACAATTGGCGTTTTTGACCACACAGGTAGCAGTAACTGGTGACTAAACAGCTGATTTGAAGCAGAAATATTAAAGTGTATATAACCCTGTTTTTTTCCTTCTTTCCCGAAGCTTTTCAAAATAGTATGCAGAAAGGAAATCAATGAATGTGGTGTTGGTGGTATAGTGCAGCTCGATAATAATGGAATGAACTAGGCTCGTATGGTTCTGTGCAGAGATTCCGGATCTAAAATAATCCCAGATAACCTGCCATTCTGAAACTCTTCTTTCGGTGTTACCTTGCAGAGCAGTGGTAGAGGCTGTTCATCGACTGGATCTCATCCTTGGTAATAAGGCAGCGTATCAAGAAGTGTTCAAGCCAGAGAACATCAGCTTGAGGAACAAGTAAGTTTGGGCAGAAGATTTATGTTTTATATTTGATTGGGAAAATAACGCATGTGAAATCACACATCAGCAGTTGCACCCCCTGACCAGGGATTCCTCTAGGTTTTTAGCGCAGAGGCCATACTTCAGGGCTGTATTTGAACGTACCTAGTCATAGAGTCCGAGTTCATGGCTGCAGGCTTTCCTGAGTGCCACTGTAATACAAATAAGTCGTCTTCATGTTGGCCAATGACTTCCTTGTGATTATCTTAAAATACCGATATAGTGAAGAAACTTCCTATATGTGCATGAAATCTTTTATCGGGTTTTGGGGGTGCCTAGAAAGGATGGTGGATTTTTTCATCTGTGGTCATAGACAATTCATGACATTACTACAATTTAGAGAGCCACCGATGGCCAGCTGAGGCAAGGTTACTGACTGAGTGTATGACTTTTCCAGCTGCTTCTATGTGGGAGTGACACAAGCTGCACCATCACCAGATGGCCTAGCTCATCCATAGAAATCAATTCTGATTTTCCTCTTCCCCGCTCATGTAGCGGCAGCTGTATTTGAAGCTGCTGTAGCTAAATGTGAATTCTCTGCTCTCTGTCTCAGGCTGCGGGAGCTGTGTGTGAAGCTGATGTTCTTGCATCCAGTGGATTATGGGAGAAAAGCAGAAGAATTGCTCTGGAGAAAAGTTTATTATGAAGTTATCCAGCTCATTAAAACAAATAAAAAGGCAGGTATCTGTGGCTGCTGCGTGAGAAAGTCTCTGGCCATGCAAGGGTCAGACCGAGTTAAATGCTTGATTTGCCTGGAGCAGTTGTGGTCTGAACACAGGGCAGGAAGCCAGGCCCTCCTGAGTTTTAATCATGGAGTACACTTTCTGTCTAGCTGTGGGCAGGTAACTTCAAATGATCTCCACAGAGAGCTGCCAGTGCGGGGGGTATTTCAGCTTTGTTTACTTAATTTGTGTCTTCCCATCTTCAAAATAGGCATATCTCCATGTAAAGTGAGTGCTGGTGATAGTCTTAAGGGGTTTTGTCAGTGCTGATTAGTTTTTCCAGTGATCAATTCTAGAAAACACTCAAGACATTCAGATTTAGTTGTATTTTCTAATGCTATGAACTCTGTCCTGGTGATCTGGTTGTCTGAATGTAATTAAGGTGCATGCTAACCAGATGTGTTAATCTTTTATTCCTTGTTGCTGCAAGTGTTTCTCCTTGATGTTGACCCTTAGTAAATACCACTAGCTAAAACGTTCTTGAGCAAGAGGAGGTACAGAACTGCGGAAAACTAATTACAGCTGAGATGCCTGCTATCTTGCTACATATTTGGTATAGCTTGGGTTGCCAGCCTAAAAAGTTACCTGGATTGCATTAACACATTCTCCCTTCTCTTCTCTCCAGCACATTCACAGCCGTAGTACTCTGGAGTGTGCATACCGGACTCACTTAATCGCTGGCATAGGATTTTACCAACACCTTCTCCTCTACATTCAGTCTCACTATCAGCTGGAGCTGCAGTGCTGTATTGACTGGACTCATGTAACAGACCCTCTCATAGGTTAGTGTCAGCCTGTCGGGCTCTTGGGTAAGGCCTGAATCCCAGACGGGTGGCTTCCTTCTCTGCCAGTCCACCTTTACTTTAGCATTGGAGGGATTAACTTTTTTTTCTGTTTAGCCCATTATGTGTTTAGAGCAGCCTGTCTACCCTCTTCTCTCTTTCATGGCTTGGGTTTTTTTTCTTTCTCTCTCTTTTCTCTTAATATGTGTACTGAACTAGGGAAGCAAGAAGGGTTGGAACATGTCAGAAAGTGCTCACAGAAAATCCTTTGGTAAATGTTTGGTGATGGCAGGTTTTTGTGCAATTTTGGAAGAGCACTTCCAGCTGTACAGATTGTTTTAATGAATTCAAGTAGGCTGTTGTGGGACTAGGTTCTGGAAATCAGCAGACTTTGTCAGAACATCTTATTCACTAGATGTAAGATACTGTTCCTACTCCTGCTCCCCTCTCTGTACTCCTTTTACATACTTCCCACTTCTACGCACACTACATAAAGCTTTAAAACTGCCTGAGAACAAGAAGAAACTACTGTAACATAGTAAGCTGCTATATGTTAGGTGTCTCAGGTGACTGCCTCTGTGCATGCCCCTAGATGCCAGGTAATTTGAGGTATCTTACCCCTTAGAGGAAGTGGAATAAGTGTTTACAGGCAGTAGTCTTGAAGCAGCTCTAGGCTGTGTATGCATTCACGTCCTGGAGTATCTTGTAATAACGTGCTCATCTTTGCTCCTATGTTGTGCTTCAAGGCACATATTTCTGTTCAGGTGGGTCCAGCTGAGAAGTCGAGCCTCAGTATTTTTTTGTGACCTGTATTAGCAAGGGTTTAATTGACATTTTTAAAGCTGGCGGGGGGAAAGACGACACAAATTGGAATAAGAGAAGTTAGTATGTCTTTAGCAATAGAATGTTTTAGTTGCTGGTATCCTATTCTTAGCTTCTGGGAGATGATTGATTGTATCACGATCGGCTTTGAAATGTCATTTTAAAAGGCAGATGTCCCTGGCAACTGTTGCTTTGAGAAATGTAGCTTGGTACTGCAGAATTAATAAACCCTCAAAATGCACATTCCAGCTGGGTTTATACCCTGTGATATGTGATTGCATTTAAAACATTCCCCTTCAGATTTTTTTAATTTGTAATTAAAATGATGCAGCAGAGAAGTTTGTAACTGGATAAGAAGGATGAAGCCTTGCATATCCAGAAATGATGGATGTGGAAGAATCCCATGGAACTACAAATTAGGATGGACAGAACTTGATGGTTATGTACATGGGAACAAGAGGATTCAAAGCAAAAAAGAAAGGGAGGGTAAATCGCATAGTGTCTGTGGACACAACTTTGAGGCTGTGTGTCAGTATAATATGACTCATGTGATGCCTGTTAGTAACTGGGAACCATTCCTCACTGGTCACTTAATCCTCCAGATTTCACTTCCGCCCTTTTAAGCTAAGCCAAGAGGGAAGCAAGTCAGACTGCAGGCTGGACCGGTCGTCTTAAAAAAAAAAAAAAAAAAAAAAAAAAAAAATTTCCTTTGGGATTTCTGCTTGAGGGATTTTTCTGCTATAGAAAGTGGGAGACCTTGGGAACAGGAAGACCAAACCTAAACTGGGCACTCTAAGTCACGACAGTGGTCTGCCCCGTGGCAGTAAGCGCTCTCTGGAGAGAGAGGGCAAACGCGGTAGCCTTCCTCCCAAGCTGTGGCTGAACCACCGCCCCTCTGGCTGGGGAAAAGTTGGGATGGGGATATGGGACAATGTCTTGGCAGTGGCAGCCCCTCCCAGGAACTGAGTCAGATTTGATGGCTCAAGTTAGTCAGATCAGCTGGCTGGAGCCTTCTGTTGCTTTTGCCGCTTTCCACTGAGTTGCTTTTTTTCTGGAGGTGATTGTCCCTGCTTGACTGCAGCTGCCCTGTCTCCAGCACAGATTTCCCTTCCTGCTTTTTCCTTGGTTTACTTCCCTTCCTCTCTTTTTTGGTTGGCCGGCCTGGAGGTCATTCAGCACTGAATTCAAATCTCAGTCTTGATGCAAACAGGCCGATTCCGTCCTCAGTGTCAGGGAGGGTACATCCGTATTGAACGTCACTGTCAGGTGCAGGCGTGTCCAGCCTTTGTTCTGGCTTCCAGGGTTTTGCACCAGCTCCTACCCAAAGACCTCATTAGCCATGCTAACAAAATCAGCCTCTCAACAGGCCTTATTAGCTTGTGCTCAGTGCTATGTTAACATGATCACGTGGCTTGTAGACAGGAATTGGCCTCTGTCCTTTCATCTGAGCGCAAGCGAAGCCAGCTCCCTGCGGCATACCTTGCAGTCAAACTCTGAGTGACAGTCACTTCAGTGACTGTTAGCGATGCAGTGACATGCACTGCCTGCCCCTCATCGGCAGGGAGTTGAAGGACGAGTAGGTAGGCATCTGTGTCTATGTGCGTTTTCCACGTTTTGACAGCAAGAGTGAACCTATATTGGTCTTTAAGATGCCACAGACAGCACTGTGGTCTGAACGTGTGATCTTTGTTTTCACCCACTGAAATGCTGGGTGTCTCAGGCAGAGGCGTAGGCTGCTCCTGTGTCTTTCCAGCTGCCTTTACCCTATGATGTATGTGACTTTTGCATTTCTCATGTAGGCTGCAAGAAACCTGTGTCTGCATCAGAGAAGGAGATGGAGTGGGCACAGATGGCATGTCACAGATGTCTGGTTTATCTGGGAGATCTAGGTAAGAACAGCATCATCTTTCAGGACAGCCTTTAATACATAAAAGGTGGTGCCTGTACAGTGTGCTGACTCCATGATTTTTAGTCAGCAGCCATAGTCGCTTGCAGATGTGGGTTTCTCTTGGACACATTTGTCAATGACTGGTTTAAGGTGAAAGCTTCACGGATAAGTGAGCTGCTGCAGACTGCAGAAGCTTTGTTTTCGTGCCAGTAGATGAGGAGTTTGCTATTGGCAAACAACCGCATCTGTGGCTGTGTAAGGATGGAAGCCTTGGCTTTATTTATGTTGCTTGGACAGTGCAAAGGCAACTCAAAGCCGGGTGAGTTCTCAGCTCAGACTTGCTTTAAGGTTGCCTTACAGAGCCACTGTCACCAGTGTAAGCGTGACTGAAAATTGGATTTGTTAAGCAATGTTGTTAATCGATCCAGAACGATAGGCCGCTGCAAAGCCCCTGGTTCCTTGTGAGTGTGTCTCGCTGTGTGTCATGCTTTATATAGCAGACGTGTCTACCCCACAGTCACGACCTCCTAAGTGTGTCAGCTTCTTGCTTGATTGTGAACATGTGGGTGTGAAGGCAGTGAGGAAACATGTAACTGTGTGAAAAACAGCTATTTGAAGTGTGCCATGGGTAAATGTGCTTGACACACAGCAGCCTTCAAATTCCGGAAAGCTGTTTTGGCATTATCATTGTGCGTGAATCAGCCTAAGAACGTACTGCAAATGAATGTCATATGGGGGTAGTAAGAATGACTTATCTGACTGGTGGGAGAAAAATATGCTCACCTCTTTGCAGTGCTTTCAGCTAAGGTTTTCAAGATGTCTACCATTGTCCAAAAAGGATTGATAAGGTCCGGTCTAGACGCTTTATTAAGTCAGCTGACTTGCTTTAGATTTCACACTCTGCTATAGTAGAATACGGTCTGTTTGGGGTTCTGGAAAATGGAGCACAATACTGAGTTATTTCAAGGATGAATGAATCGGCATTTAACATGTGGATCAGTAAAAACTTGTTCCTTTTGCTTACATGCCACCACAAGTGTTGAGAGATGTCCCCGTTGCTTGGAATGGCAGGGATTGTGATGCGCAGGACAGTGCGGTTAAAGTAGAAGTGTTTCAAGCTGTCCTGGCAAGCCCTGTACGTTTCTGTGTTTTGCCAAGAGCAGTTCTTATTTGATGGATTTGTTGACTTGGCCAGTATTTCTAGTTTTGTGGTATTTTTAATCTGTAAGGAAACTGTGCTTCTCTGCAGAGGGGAAGAGGAGAGAGTGGCTTCTACTTTCTGATGTGCAGTGTGTGTTTTTTTTTTCAGCTCGCTATCAGAATGAGCTGGCAGGTGTGGACACAGAGTTGCTGGCGGAGCGATTTTACTATCAAGCCCTTTCTGTTGCACCACAAATTGGTGAGTGAGTTACCATGAATCTTCATTGTTAAAGTCACGTTGCCGTAACCTAAAAGCAATACTCTGTGACACTGCTCTATTTAGGTTTATATCTTGTTGCTGAGAGGGGAGTGGTTTTATTCGCTGGTTAAAATTAGTTCCTTCTATGAGGATCTCTCTTGGGCAGGCAAGCCAAAGAGAGGAGTTAAAGCAAAGGTGGTCTTTTCAGATGGTGTCAACTTACTCATCTGGTTACTTCTGAGAAGATTAAACTCCCATGGATGGGATAAAATCACGTTTGTCTGGCTCAGGGAAGATCTAGCTGTCCCTTGCTGGAAGCAGAACGTTACTGCTTGTTCCCCTCTTCGAATAACAACAACAACAAATCTCGTGCTTCTTTCTGCTTTAAGTGGTTACTTTATGCAAGCACACTGTGGCAAGAGTTGAGTGCCTATCTTATCTTAAAAATGAAGCAGTTCCAGAAGGATGTTTTTTCTGCCCTGTCTTTGCAAGGCTGTTTGTTGCCAAGCTGCTTGCTGTGGCTGATTCCAAATACCAGTAACTGACCAACGTTTACATAGCACAGTTGGCTGGGACAGGGCTCTTGAATGCTGATAAGATGCTGTCCACGTCAAGAGAAATACAACATATTGGAGTCAAGGCTATGTGCTTATTAATGAAGAAGAGGAGGAGGAATTGTTTGCTCTGCTTTCTTCTGCAGACAACCAGCAGGAAGGTGGGGAAGATCTAAAAACACTGTTTTAAAAAAAAAAAGGAAAAAAAGCTAAGTGGCTAAAGGATCAAGTAGTCCAGACCTTTGGACTGCAGTTATACTATTGTTTGTGCCACCTGGCTTTCCCGTATGGAAATGTAGTGAGAAGGAAAGGATCTGCTTTCTAGCAGGGAGCATTGGAGAGCTGCAAATTGATTCGGTTGCCCCTCTCTTTCATCACAGGCATGCCCTTTAACCAGCTGGGGACATTGGCGGGGAGCAAATATTACAATGTGGAAGCTACCTATTGCTACTTACGCTGGTGAGCGTCTGTGAATATCTTCTTTTTTTCTGGGCAAGGAATCAGTACGCTGTGGTTGTCTTTGCCAGATTTTTCTCCTTTACTTTGAGCTTGTGACTTTTCCAGTGGGCGCATTTCAAGGGGATGGGGAAGAGAGAGGCGGGGTTATTTCACCCTTGAGCGGGACTGATAGTAAGAAGGGGCCTTGGTCAAACCAAATCATCGTGCTGGTCACTAGACAAACACATGAGACTGCAGTTGGAGGGCAGGGTTCCCCCTGTGACCCTGTGCCTGAGCTAGAGATCACCAGGTCTGAAGGGGAGCAGTGGTGCTATGTGAGGCACCCAGCACAGTGAGGTGGGTGGAATTCAGGTATCTAAATGTGGCCTTAAGGCACAAATTTATAAAGGTGTGTAAACATTGCAGATGGAGCTGCGGTGCAGCTTGGAGTGGGGTTTGCAGACATCAAGGGGAGTTAAGTGCCCTAGCATGTTCAAACAAAAGCGCTAGGTACCTGTCTTCGTATTTATATGCCTGAATATCTTTCTAGTGAAGTAAAGCCGTAAAATGTGAGCAGCCCTGTGGCAAAGTAACTTTTGATGTGTTCTATTCTGGTATCTCAGTATCCAGTCTGAAGTGTCCTTTGAAGGTGCCTATGGGAACCTGAAGCGGCTGTACGACAAAGCAGCCAAAATGTATCACCAGTTGAAGAAATGTGAAACCAGGAAGTTGTCTCCAAGCAAGAAACGGTAAGAGCCCAAAGAAAAAGGAAGGGGTGCAGGCTGAGAGTTTGCAATGCTATCAGTGTCCTCCTCTGGGAGAGGGTAGTGTCATTCTGGGCAACAGGCACCTGGCCCTTTTGAGGCAGTGAAGGTTCCCAGAATTTGAGAGCGTTTTCTTTTTTTTTTTTTTTTTTTTTTTCTTTTAAACTGCCCCAGTGTAGATCCCATTCTTGGTCTCATAGGTCATGGTCTCAGGAGAGGAGCTAAAGGCTGGATAGGTGTAGAGGTTGAGGTGAGGGGTTTCGCACTCTCCTCTTGAGCTGGTGGCTGTGAAGGAGGGCTGAGGCACGTTGGTGAAAAGTAGAAGCATATAAACTGACTTTCTTCTCCAGTTTCCTCAGAACGCAGGTATCAGTTGAGACCTGATTCACCTTTTAATTGAGCTCTGTTAGTCTCTCCGATTTCTGTGATGGGATACCTGCTTTACAGTGCTTTCTCCTTAATCTTTTTAGATGTAAAGACATTAAGAGGTTGCTGGTGAGCTTTATGTACCTGCAGAGCCTTTTGCAGCCGAAGAGCAGGTAAGATTACAACAGATTATATCTCCTATTGATAACTCACAGTAGCAGGTATTTAGAAATGGAAGAGATTGTACCCTGCAGGATAAGAGTGTCTGTGCTGAGGCTTTCTGCCAAAACGTCTAAGCCTTGTAAAGTCTTCTAACCTTGCAGTGAGAGTGAAGATGATCACCTTTCAAGGGAAATTGAAATACCAAAGGGTTAAATACTTTGCAACTGTGGATAAATTGAGCCAGTAGTTGAGTCCTGAGCCTCTGAGCTCCTCTGTGCTCTGTACCATGCCTTTGGTGTGTTCTAATGCCTTTTTCAGTCATCAAATGCGTTCTCCTGGCAAGCGCTGGATTTAGGCTGATTCGACTACAAAGAGTCACCGTCTGCACGTGTGCAGAGCAGTTCGTTGCACTTGGAAACCTATAACCAAATACCTTGTTCAGAGGAACGAATAACATAACCTATTTGTGTTGGAATAAATGGAAAGCTTTGTACAGCTGTGTGGCTTTTCCTGGATTTTCTCTGTCTCTGCTGGGAGGTTTTCAGGTGGTTCTAAATAAACCTGTTACTGCTTGAGATAGAGTAGGTATTTTACAGGTTGCAGTTAAATCTATCATAGAGTAATTTAGCTTGAAAGGAACTTCTGGAGGTCCTCGGTCAAAGTAGGGTCCATTTTGAAGTTAGAGTCAAATTTGAAGTTGGATCAGGTTGCTCAGGGCCTCATCCAGTCGAATTTTGAATATATGCAAGGACAGAGATTCCCCACCTGTCTGGTTTCTCTTGCTGTGTTTGACCACTCTCACTTTGGAACCTTTTCCTTGCACCTCATCTGTTTTTCCCTTTCTGTGACTTGTGCCCATTGCTTCTCTTCCTTTTGCTGTGTACCTCTGAGAAGAGTTTGGCTTAGTCCTGTGTAACCACCTATGTGGTAGTTGAAGACAGATTATATGCCCTCAAACCTTCTCTCTTTCAAGCTGAGGGATCCCGGTTCTCTTTGCCTAGTCTTATCATCATGCACTGTCGTCCCCTTGATAGCCATCTGTTGGATTAAGTTCAGTTTGCCCCCCTTCCCCCCCCCCCCTTTTTTTTTTTTTTTTTTAACTGGGGCCCCTACAACTGGCTGTGGTATTCCAGGTGCCATCCCACAAGTGCCAAACAGAGAGGAATAATCACTTTCCTCAAGCTGCTGGCTGTGCTTTTGCTAATGCAGCCCAGTATGTGGTTAGCTTTCAAATATTGACTTATACTGGAGTTGAACTTCAAGGCTCATTTAATATCCACTTAACACATGTTTAGTGCATAAGAAAATAGGGAATTACTTCAATGTCCCAAATATGTTGCCTCCTGAAAAGGATTTACTAGATGTTTTGGTTATTTTTTTTTGGTCACTAGGAAACTCCTGTAGTCCATTATACTGAATACCATGGGTGCTTCCTCTGAAGTAGCTCGTGGCTGCAGAGGACTTTGAAATGTTCTTATGGGGCTGCAAGTTAGAGCCATGGGAGGAAGAAAAGTTGAGTCCCTGGTTTGTATGCTGCAGTGTAGTGTTATAACCGAGCAGTGAAACTTTTGCTATTTTGCTTTTTGCTAAGTGCACTGTGTATTTTGGTACTGTCTGAGCTCACAGGGAAAAAGTCATCCAGTAGTTATTTAGGTTAAATATAGAGTATTTCTGAGATCTTTGAATTACAGGAGCTAGAGAAATGTGAAGAATGACTTTAATCTCCAAATTTTTTTCTGTTTTTAAACTAATAGTTCATGTTTGGTGACATGAGCCCAGTCCACTAAACAGTGCTGAATTAGCTGGCTCTCCTGCTTAGTGCCCTGAGATGTGTAAATGAGGGCTGTGTTCGTTCCTGTCCTAGTCTCCAGAAGTGTCACCCTGGGCCTGGGAGTGAATGTTCGAGTCCCCCCCCCCCCACCATGTTTGCTGGTGTCCCATCTCTTTGCAGGGAGGGGATCTACTTAACGTTTGTCTTCAGATTAGTGGCTTTGGAGAGAGAAACATAATCTGATTCATCTCACTTGCCTCCCATAGCTGTTGCTGCCTGCAGTATTTCCCCTGGTGCTTTATCGTGTCTAGTGCTAAATGACCTAAGTGAAGCCTCTGCCAGTTTTGGTTCACTTTCCATGCAGACGTTGCCAGGAGCTTGAGTCTTGAATAATAATTCTTGTTTATTTTTCCCTCTGGCTAAGCTCTCTAGATTCTGAGCTGACATCTCTCTGCCAGTCTGTGCTGGAGGATTTCAACCTGTGCTTGTTCTACCTGCCTTCTCCTCCTAATCTGAACTCAACTAGTGAAGATGAAGAAGAGTATGAGAGTGGCTACTCCTTCCTTCCTGATCTCCTGATCTTCCGCATGGTGATCATCTGCCTTATGAGTGTTCACAGCCTCAAGAGGGCAGGTAACCAGTGCATTATTCAGCCATTCAGCTCTTTTATGAATAGAACCGAGCGATATGCGTAATGCCTAGTATTGCACTTAGGCAGAGGATCTGGTCTTAATTGGCATCCATGCTGTGGGGTTGTGGGAAGGTCAGTCTCCTCCACCTCATTGTTCCATCTTGTTGCAGGTTCAAAGCAGTACAGTGCAGCCATTGCTTTCACGCTGGCCCTCTTCTCACATCTGATAAACCACGTCAATATTCGCCTACAGGCAGAGCTAGAAGAAGGGGAAAATCCAGTCCCAGCCTTTCAGAGCGATGGCACAGGTAAGAGGACAGAGACAATGCAAGCTGCGTCTGCCCAAATGCCCACCTGCATGGGTGTGGCTGTTACTTCCCTTTCCTAAATCCCCTGGGCATGGGCTTTGTAGCATGGTGTCAGAGTGAATGGAGTGGTGTTAGAGGTGTCTTGATGTTTGACTGTTGGGCTGAAATCCCCAATGACAGGTAATTTATTGAGACAGTCTAGACTTGCAAGCTCTCCGTGAGTTTCAGGATCATCACAGGCTGAAAGAGTTGCTTTCCTCGTTGTAAGGAATTATTTTCTGTATCTCTTGGCATCTCATTTGTCACCTGGCTGCCACTGTGTGTGCTCTGTGTTTTCTGTCTCTCCATTTGCTGTTATTTACTGGACTCTTTTCTCACCTGTTGAGAAGGTGATCTCAAGGTGAAACACCAGGACAGAGCAATATCTCAGGGAGGCAGGCCCTGCTCTGCCCACTTTGTTTCTGTTCAGAGGGAAACGGAGATCTTTAGTTTCCAAAACAGCCTATTGAGCAGAGTTCAGTTAAAAGAGAATTAAAACCCCTGAGTCTTTCCCTTCAGATCAGTTGATTCATAACATTTAGCAGAGCACGAGAATAGAGTTTTCTTGGCCAAAAGTGACAATGAATGACTCCTCCTCTGCCTGAGTTTTGAAGCTGGCAAGGTGACATAGGTCTGCAAAGGCTCTGAGCGTGTTGGTCAAGGAAGGGGTTAGGTCAACTCAGTCTGGTTAGAGTGGAGCGGCTGATTCAGTCGAGCTGACTGGCTCGTGCAGTTGCCCTGCCTGGTAGATCCCTGGGCTCTCCAACCACAAAGGCTGGGGAGAAGGTTTGAGATTCAAATGTGGGTTTTGTGCTGGTCTGGCAGCATTCAGCAATGAGCTGTCTGATAACGGAGCAGTATGGTTTGAGCAGTAGGAGTCCCGGCTTCCCAAGTCTTTCTGGCTGCCTTTTAGAAGGTGAGTCATCCTCCCAGGGTTGCTGTTACTTTTTCTCTGGTGGAAGACACTAATAGAAGTGATGGCTGAAATTTGTATGGCTTGTTCCCTGGGCTCAGGGCTGCCAACCAGCTCGTGTCGCACATCGGCGCTCTTCTAACTTGTCTCATTTTAAATGCCTGCAGATGACCAGGAGCCACGGGAGCCCTTGAACTCCATCGAGAAGGAAGCCGAAGCTGACTTGGCCAATCACCAGCCCAGTGAGGAGCAACGGAAGAACGACTGCAAGAAAAGCAAGAAATACTCCCGCCTCTCTTGTCTGCGTCGCCGCCGCCACCCCCAGAAGGTGGACGAGAGTGACCTGAGCGAGGGCTTTGACTCTGACTCCAGCCAGGGCTCCACAAAGGGCAGCGATGGCTCAGAAAGTGGCTCGGAGAAGAGCGATGAGGAGGCAGAAGCTGCTTTTGATGTGGAGACAGACTCTGACATGAACAGCCAGGAATCTCGTTCTGACTTGGAGGACATGGAGGACGAGCCGGGTGAGGAGGGAAGTGGCCGAGGCAAAAGTGGGCCTAAAGAGGCCTTAAAAAACTGTGTGGATGGCAGTGCGCTGGGGGACTCTAAGATCCCAAGCATCTCTAAAATCGAGACTCCAGATCCAGCAACCAATGGGCCAGGGTCCCTGAGCACTAATGATGCAAGCATAGCCAGTAATCTCCAGGCAATGTCTACCCAGCTGTTTCAGACCAAACGCTGCTTTCGCTTGGCTCCCACTTTCAGCAACATCCTTTTGAAACCAAACAGCGAGCCGCCTGTCTTGAAGGATGGAGTAGACAGCAAGCCGTGTGTCAATGGAGATCTGGAGAAGCCCAATTTGGCAGAGCAAGGTAAGGATCAAAATGGTATTTGTCGTTGCAGTCCTGCATAGAGAACTGCAAACTGTAGCAGTCCGTTTGCTAAAATTTGCCCCTTTCTGTCGTGCAAGTTCTCCTTCAGTCAGTTTTGGACCAGCAGGTCACCTAAGTGGTGGGCAGGACTTGTGCTGGCTGTTTCCTGAAGGAGGAGTTTTACTGTTAATGCCTGATGTCCAGGACCACATGCACTGGACAAAGGGGACACCTGCTGCTAGTCTGTGTTATCTGTTGTTCTGCTCAACAGGCACAGTAAAAATTCCAGCTAGATTCTGAGCATCTCTAATAATGCAGATGATAATTCTAGGAGGAATTAGAAGTTTGGATTATCTTCCTTTTTTTCCCATGTGAAATCTCCGTAATCAGACACTTATCAGCACTTCTGATGATGGACAGTGCAGAGGCAGTCCAGGAAGCTCTCCCTGAGCTGTCAGATTACAAACTGCAAAGCCCTTGTAGGTGCTTGTCTGTGAGTTGGCAGATGTGACCTAGCCGCATGCGAGAGGAGTTGAGAGCCAGTTTCTGTGAGCTTCTGCACGCTGCCTCGCTGGGCGTTTGGGGCGGAACCAAACTGCAGATGCACAGCAGGTGGAGCTGCACGCTCGCAGCTCTCTATTACTGTGCAACTTATAAAACTGAGTAACGTTCTGGAGAAAAAAAATGCTTGAAAGGGAGATCAGATGCACTACAGGGCGTTGTTTGTATTTCGGATAAAACCACACGGGCCCGTTTAGTCTCACTTGTCATTCCTCTCAGCTTCCCTGGAGCAAGGAAACGTTTTGCATTGGGCTGCCAAACTCATGGGCCTGCAGCTCCGGCAATATTCAGGCTTTGCCTGGGCTAAGATTGGAAGGAGGAGCATTAGATCATGTTAGAGTTGAGTGGCTCCGAGCATTGCTTCGTAACCACTTGAAAGAGACAGAGGTAAAGGAAGAAACAAAGGGGTTTGGGTCTGTTTAACATTTTCCTTTATATATTCAGTGGGTTACACAGATGTTGCTGCTCCAGGAATATATTTGTATAGTGTGGCCCTGATGTCTTCATAGATGTAGAAACCAAGAGGTTGAATTAACCCATGTGCTTTTTTCTTTATGCTCTCCTTACTTCACTTGCGCTGTTTCAAAACTCAGGCCCTTTGGGCTAACTCTGTCTCTGAAGCTGAAGGATGTTTAGTGGTTTTAACGCTCTGCCAGGGATGGTTTCTGAATAAATTGCTTCCTCCCTTTTGATACTGAGGGTTTATTGAAGGATAATTGCTGTGCTAATAGGCCAAAATGACTGTGCAGTTAAAATAAGGCACTGTAGCAAAATGCATAGTAGATTCCCAGCTTGCTGCTACTTTGACCGTAGGTCAAAGGCTCATTTACCTAGCCTGTCGTTTCATCCAGGGATGCTACTTTGTCCTGGCAGCTGGCTCTGAGATCCTCAGGTCTGTGGAACTAAAAAATTGCAAGGCATATTGGATATTTAGATTCCCCTGCCTGCTCCTGACTAGTAAAATAGCCCAGCTGTTTGCTTCTCTTGTGTAGCGTGAAGGCTGGCACGCAGTGACCCAAACAGTGGGTGCTGGCTCTGTTCTCTAAAGTAAATGGCATGGTCCTTGCACTGGGATGTGCTGTTTGTGAGCGTCTCTGAGGCTGCTTCAGGGCCTGGGCGCTTGTCACGTTTTCACAGGGAGATTTTGGTAGACTTCTCCCAAGGAAAAGTAAAATGTAACACTGAAGACACCCTTATCGACAGCACAAAGGACAGGGAACTGCCTTTGGGAGGATGTGTGGAGGAAGAGAGGAGTTCAACCCAGCTCTTACCCAGCCCGCTGCCATTCTCATACCAGTAAGGCTTCGCTTCTCAAGGGGTTTAATGCTTGCCATCCTGCTTTTCCCTTTGTTTTCCAGACGATGTGTCCGACTCTGAAGAAAGCGTTTCAAGCAACAAATCCTGCAGGAACGAGCGATCCCTTCAGGAGAAGCTAGAGATCATGACCAACGAGGGGTTGCTTCCCACTGTCAAGGTGTTCCTGGACTGGCTGAGGACAAACACGGACCTCATCATCATGTGCGCGCAGGTAGGAGCTGGGCTCGCTATGTGCAGTCCATGTCTGCGTCGGTTCAGTTCTCCCGGGCTGGGATGTTAAGGGCCTGTTGAAACAGCTGGCCTGGTCCCACATCCCCAACATGAAGTGATGTTTCCATATCCCACCAGTTGAATTAAGCTAATCTTGACCTCAGGAAGTATAGTGAAGTTTACTGTTTGTAAAGCATCTTTACAAACAGGTCTGTGGAAGATGCTGGAAAGCCCAAGCAGTCTAGTTATTGTCTGCATCCATCGTGATGTTTCCTGTGGCCTGTTGTGTTTCATTCTTGCAGAGCTCTCAGAGCCTGTGGAACAGGCTGTCTGTGCTCCTGAACCTTCTGCCTTCTGCTGCCGACCTGCAGGAATCAGGTACTGGAGAAAATAATGGAAATGTGGTGTTTCAGCAAGTCTAGTTATCAGTGGTTTCCATGGTGTGTGACAGATCCTAGAGTGAGAGCTTTGCCAGTAGCACTTAGCTTATAAGCACAACGGGAAGCGACTTCATCCATGTGCCGTTTTGTGTTTAAAAACCGTTCCAGTTAAGTACTGCTCTACAAAGCTTATTAATCCATTGTATTTGGCTAACAGTGTGCTGAAACACTCGCACCTGTCTTTGTGAGGTCCTTGTGTAGTCAACACAATTGAAATGGATTGTTAAGACTATAAGTAAGGGTGTGATTTTTGTCGTGACGGTCATGGGAACTAGTTTTAATGCCCCAAACGCTCATGATGTGCCCTGCACCTCAGCCTGAAGATCCCCCTGGGACATGAAAAGCATAGCACAGACAGGGATGCTTGTCTGTTGGAAAAAAGGGGAGCACTGACCCTCCAAACTAGTTTCCCTGAGGCATTACACCTCAGCAGGTCACTTGAGACAGTAACTCTTTGTATTTTGCCTGGCCTTTTTGTTGTTAATGTTCCTCCCCCAATGTGCACTCACAGTATGTGTATAATGTACTTAAAATCTTCTGCCCTTGTTCTTTACACGTCATGTGCCTTCAAGCTTTTTCCCTCTTTGTCCCCGCATCGGTTGTTTCAGTCACCGTATATTGCTGTCTCCTCCACTCTCTACTCCAGGGCTGGCCCTATGTAATGAAGTCAAGGACATGCTGAGCAGCTCTGAACTCCCAGACCTGAGCTCCAACTTGCTGCTCCCCGAAGATGTGGCCCTGCGCAATCTGCCCCCTCTGAAAAACGCACACAAGAGGTTTAACTTTGAGCAGGACCGACCCATTTTCTCAGCAGTGGAGGAGGTGAGTCAGGGTAAACTCTGAATCTTGGCACCAGCTGCATTTCCCTCTTTGGAAGTACAGGCCATCTTGGCTGTGCAGATGAAGATCTAGGTTCTTTCTTGCCAAAAAAGACCCTAACTGATTCAAACTTCTGAGTCTGAGACTATTTTGCGCCATTGGTGGTTGCTGCAGTTATCTCTCTATCCGAAAGTCACTGTTCAAAAAATTCCCTTCTCCTCCCCCTCAAAGTCATCATGAAGTGAAGCACAATCGTGTTGGCAGCTTTGCTGCGTGACGTCTCCTGACCTCCCTGTCTGGAAAGAAGCGTTGTTATCTCTGCCCTTCCTGGGATGAAAGGGGATGTGTTCAGGGCTGCAGGACGCTTCCTGTCATCCTAATTTAGTAAATGTAAAAGTCAGTGAAATACCTCTTCATGTGGCACCGTGTGCACTCTCAGAGCACGTTTATATGCTGTCCCAACGCAGAGGACTAAGGTGGTCATTTCTGGGTAGCGGATATGGCTGCAGAAGCTGACTGTTCTTCTCTTGTCTCGTCTTGCTAGACTAGTCTGCTCCCTTCCAGGGTGGGAGCACATGAACATCTTCTGTCTAGTTTTGAGGACACTGCTCTGACCTGTGATGTAGAAGCCATGTTTGTTAGATCAGAGTCCAGCAGGGTGAGTTCTTGGATGTCATCTTAAGCTGCTGGGACAGCTGGAGTGAAGTACAGCAATCTCATGTCCAGCATGGGTCGCCTTTTGCCAACCACGCTCAGCAGTCCAACCAAGAGTAGTGCCTGCCCTGAAAGCAGTGTATAAACTATCTCTCCACTTGGTTCCTTTTCCCAGCACTGAGGGCTGAGCAGAGATTTGTGGGGGGAAAAAAACAGCTGTTGTTTTCTCTGCGGTTTTCTCAAGTTGGGGAAACCCTGTCTGCAAACACTTCTCAGCTTTCTGGCCAACTGTAGACTTTTCTGCAGCTCTCTGCGCGTGTCGTTGCCTTCCAAAGCACGTTTCCATTGGAAATATTTCATTTGGATTTTTTTAAAATAACAATTTCTGTCTTTTCCATAAGTGTAAGCTCCAGGGTTGGAGATGGCTCAGGCTACAGCTCACATGGGGCAACATGACTGGTGACTGTCTGGTTCTTTGCAGTCTGTTGTTCGGATTTGCTGCATTCGAAGCTTTGGCCACTTCATTACCCACTTGCAAGGCAGCATCCTGCAGTTCAATTCGGAGCTTGGGATCTTCATCAGCATAGCTCAGTCGGAGCAAGACAACCTGCTGCACCAGGCCCAAGCCCAGTTTCACATGGTGAGTTGGCAGAGGTAGGCTTCTTCTCTGTACTTGGCGCAGTGCTCCATAGGTTGCTATTAGATGGTAACTACAGTCATAGAATTTGGAGATGAAAGTCTCACTCCTGCTACCATTCTTAAAGCTGCTCAAACGCTCCCTTTTCTTTTCACCGTTTCTGAAATTGTGTGCTACTATCAGCTTATGTGTTTCCTGCTAATTGATTTGGAAGTTTGTTTTTATGACTAGGCTGCAGAGGAAGCTCGTCGGAACAGGCTAATGAGAGACATGGCTCAGCTTCGACTGCAGGTAGGAGATGCTAATTCCCAGATGAAAACTGGGAGGGGTGCTGCCTGAAATGTATGTGAAATTAAGATGGGAGGAGAGAGGTCCCTACTCCCATTCCTTGTGGTGGTGGTACTTCTGCTCTACCAAGGCAGAGGTGATTGGTGGGCTGGAACTTCCCCACTGGTCGTGTCCAACCCTCTGCTCCTTGGTTGAATCTCTGCGTGCTGGGAAGTTGGAAGGGCCTGGTGGAGCACTGAAGGGGGCTTCTTGTCCTCTTTGATCCTTTGTTTCAGCAGAAATGCCAAGCAAGTCTCTCTTTCTGCATGTGTTTTTCAGCTGGAGGTTTCTCAGCTGGAGGGAAGTCTCCAGCAGCCCAAAGCCCAGTCAGCTATGTCTCCTTATCTTGTCCCGGACACCCAGGCCCTCTGCCAGCACCTGGCTGTTGTCAAGCAGCTGGCCACTAGCGGGCGGTTCATAATCATCATTCCTCGAACAGGTATGGGGACTCTCCTTCACGTTAAATAGTTGAGCCTGCCTTTCCCTCATTCCCTCCTTGCTAGGAAGAAAGCCCTCTGGGCCAAGGTGGCTGCCTCCCGTCTTGCTGCCATGGTCCCTTACCACCACAGGAGCAGCTGAAACAGGGTTTTCGTGCGTCTCTCTTGAGACGTGCTTTATTTGTGGTTCATGTTTGGAATCGAACGTAGTTTATCGAAGAACAGCTGGAAAGAGAGAGGCCCTGTCCAGCCCCTCGCTTCGTCTGCCTCCTGTGGCAGTAATTGCTGCCATGCATCGGGGGCAGTTCAGCGGGATGTGGAATTCTTTCCACATCTGCATTAGCTTGCCAAAGTAGAGCTGTAAGCCACATGTTCTTGCTTCTTTCTTTCTGTTAGTGATTGATGGCTTAGACTTCCTGAAAAAGGAGAACGCAGGTGCTCGGGACAGCATCCGATATCTGGAGGCAGAATTTAAAAAGGGAAACAGGTGAGAGTGGGAGAATGATTCACCTCCCCGTTGGTTTTAGACTGGGTATATTTTGGGATGGAAGAAAATGCCATTGTTGGGAACATGCTGTTCATCCCTTAGAGCAGAGCGAGAAGTGGACCTGAAGAAAGCCAGGCCTCAGGAATGCACTTGGCAAGAGGGAAGGTAGTGAAGTAACAGGCTTGGCAGCTGGTTCCCCAGACACTCTCGTAGTTGCTTTTCAGCCATGAAGTGTAGCCCTTCCTGAGGGGTGAAGGGAGTTGCGGCTCCTCACTGGTGTGTAAAACTGAGCTGTATCTTTTACTCGGGCACCGCAAGTGCTAGGAGAGCTGTAGTGCATTAGTGACCAGGTTAGCTGCAGCAGGGCAAACAGCAGTGCTTCTGTAAAGACAAACTGCACCTTCAAAGCCTGTGTCAGCATTGTGAAGTGCAGACAGCAATGGTGATGAGATAGGGGAGGTGACCTGAGCAAATCCTTGGGCAGGCTGTTATGTGTCTTTTTGGCAAACAAACGCCAGTGTTGCCAAAGGTGCCTGCAGAGCTTGATAGAACTGCTGTGGAGTATTGACTTCTGTCTGCGTGACAGTCTCCCTGTGGGCTCAGTGGCTCTGGTCTTTCCCTAGGTACATTCGTTGCCAGAAAGATGTTGGGAAGAGCTTTGAGAGGCATAAGTTGAAGAGACAAGATTTAGACGCCTGGTAAGATTACAGCATTTGGGGATGTCTGAGCCTGATTCCCAGCAGGCAGATGGATTTGGGGAGAAGTGTTAACACTGGGACCAGTTGCACAGCTTGCTGGATTTGGTGCTCTGGATGTGGGTGACTCTAAAATTCCCCAAAGAGAGTGGCAAGGCATGCATCTGTGTGTCCCATAGCACCAAGCACTTCTGTTTCTAAAAATGGGCTGAGAAGCCCTCAGTGGGCTTTCAGTACATCCTCCTGAGCGCACATGAAACTGGTGCCTGTTTGCACAAATGGGTGCTCTCGCCTCTGACTTTCCCCTCTGTTTCTCTTTTCTTGCATCCGTGTGGCAGGAACCTCTATAAAATACTGGACAGCTGCAAGCAGCTGACAGTGTCCCAAGCAAGCGGAGAGGACGACACCACAGGAATGGTCACCATCATCACGGGCTTTCAGCTGGAGGACCCGAGCGTGTTCTCGGTGCCCATGCAGGTCAGTAATTCTTTGTCTGGCTGAACTGCACCTTCCTGCTTTCTAGCAAGGTTAAAATCTGGTTGTTTGGCAACAGATTGTTTTGGTGTTTTCTGCCTCCAGTAGTAACTGTCCTGGATTTCCCAAATCTAGTTTGTAAGTCATGGTTCCTACTCTTTATTTTCTTGAAGGCCCCTTGATCTGTCATGCTTTTGTGGCCCAAGTATCCTGGGGGAGGAGAAAGAACAGTAATTTGCGTGACTGTACAGGCCTCTAATGCCAGAGCTGTGTAAAGCAACATTAGCATGAAGGAGAATTAGGCCTTTTAGCCATGAAGAGAGCAGAGCCTGAGAATCTATGAGTTGTGAAGGGCAGCCCTCTTGACAGGACAGGGAGAAAATAACCTGGTGTGTATGTGTTTGCTTGCAGTCTGCCATCCAGGCAGCCGCCAATGCCAGCGTAGAAATAAAAAATGTTCTGGAGTTCTACAAGCAGTGGAAAGAGATGGGCTGATGTTCAGAAGGGCATCGGGTTGGTGTACCTTTCTCTCCCCCTCTCGGAACGTGCAGCGTCTGAACGAAGGAAACAAAAATCCAGGCGACACTTAGACACGAAGAAGCAGCAGCAGCAACAATAAGAAAAATATCTACAAAAAAAAATTAAAAAAAAAACAAAAACAATCCAGGCACGCACACGGACACCCGCCACCCGCACCCCGACCAGACGGCTGTACATCTCCAATGGCGCCAACTGCTCTGAGAAGAGAGAGGCACCTCGGCACGGCTGAGGCAGAGCTCTGCCCTTCTCCCAGTCGGCAGGGATGGGCGAGAGACAGGCAGTCATTCGTTCCCCCCCTCCTTCCTCCCCAAAGCTTGCTTGGTCATCTGAAACGGGCAGGCGGCTTTGAAAGCGTGGACTTCACTTAAATGAAACCAAACCAGCGCAGCGGAAATGGAGCCCTCCTAGCTTGGGAAACGAGATCCAAAGAGTGTTTAGCTCTTGCTTGGCAATCTAGTGATCTAGTGACAGGAAAGCAGATATTCTTTTTTTTTTTTTTTTGTTCTCTGAGTTAATTATTTTTCAAGTTTTTTTTTCTTCTTAGTTTTATATATATAAATAATATTAAAAAAAAGAAAGAAAAAGTGGAGTTCCTTTGGGGTTCTGGATACTCTTCCAATGTTAGAAAAGGAAACAATGATACTATTTAAAAAGAGGGGGAAAACAAAAAAAGCTCTTAATATAATTTTTTGTTGTTTTTGTTTTTTGGAAAAAGCATATTTATTTCCCTTCCCTGTCCCCATGGAGAGGGCTCAGTGCAAAAGGATGTCGACCTGCAAAGAGAGAGCAATGTGCCCCTGTCGGCTCTGTGCACGTCGTTGCTTTCAGAACAAGCTGCGTGCTTTGACAAGAGATAGATTGGCCGGGCTGCTGGAGAGAGGTGAAAAGGACTCTGTTCCCCCTGTCTTTTCCTCCTCTTCCCCCTTCCCCAGTCCCTCCCACTTTGCTCCCAGCATTAGGCTTTGGAGAGAAGGAGCCGAATCCAGCAGAATCGCTGGGAGAGGGAGAAGAGCCATGTGGGATTTAAACACTGATAAAGCTCAACCACTTGGTTTGAGTGCTGTGACCACAGGATGGATGAAACCAGCAGACATCTCCCAAGGACCCAAGCCTCTTCTTTTTTTTTTTTTTCTTTTTTTCTCCCCCTTTTTTTTAGTGTTGCAATGGAGTGTGGAGGAGGAAGGAGGATCTCAAAGCTATTATCTCTTCTGCTGGCTGTTCTGACACCGCTGCTGCTCCGTCATGCTAGAGAGGGTGGCAGAACTCGCATGGTTGTATCCCCCCCACACACCCCGCTCCGGGGCAGGCAAAGGCAATGCAGGGACTGCTGCGGTCCAGGACTGAGCCCACGAACTATTCTGTGCTTTTAGCATCCCAGAAAGAAGGGAAGATGCTACCTGGGCGGATGCTGGAAGAGCTGATTCCCCTTGTGACCTGCAAGGGACCGTACAGACCTCCATCCTGACAGCAGCTCAAGGCAACCTGTGTCTGACTTCCTGTGACGCTGATGCTTGGAAATGAAGAAACAGGTTGCTCCCAAGACAGCTGACCAGTGGGAGATAGGCTGAATGGCCTCTTCGTAGTCCATCTGTGTCAGTGTACTCAAGAAACAGATGTTTGCATCCACGTGAACTAACAGCAGCTATGCAAGTAAAAACCACTAGTCTTCTACGTTTGATTGTTTTTTCACATGGGCCAGCCAGAAGCTGCTATAAAAGGGGCGTAATGTGGAAAGACAAGTAGCATACTCCAATCTGTGCAGACTTCCTAGCACGATGCATTGTACTGGAGTGGCAGGATGTTCCTTGTTTTCAGGTAAAAAAGAACGGCACAAGTCCCAGATGATTCATATATATTGCAATTTCAGTTCCTTTGCAGCATGCAGTCCTGTAGCGCGGGCAGAGAGAAATGCAGAGCATTAAGGTGCAGCTGGAGCTGGCCCAACAAGGTCCACATGCTTGAAAGGTGACCTGAAAGGCAGGTGGAGGGGGTAGACTGGCAGGGCTTCCCCGCAGATTTTTCCCTTTGCAGCTTCTCCTGAAGCTTGTGGTGCTTTTCTAGGCTAAGCCAAGGAAACAACATAAGCAGAAGGGCGGGTCAAAGACTGGCTCGACTCGAGGGTTCTCGGAGATCTAAGATGGACTGTGAAGCTTGTCAGTTGTTCTTTCCTCCAGTGCTATCAGTGATTTTATTTAAAGCCATTTGTTTGTCTAGCTCATTATTATTGTTATTTGGTGGGGATGGGGAAAGAAGAGAGACTCACCTGTGGGACGTGTCCTTCAGTGCACAAGCCAGAGCGATGTGGTGTGGTGGAGAACAGATTCACCTCCCGTCCTGCCCCTCCACTGATGTGGAGAGTGCTGCTCAGCTGTGCTGAAATACGCTCCTTGTCCACCAGGAGCCTGGCTCAGCAGGATGGCTGGCTGGGAGACTGTGCTGCTTAAGAAAACCATCCACCTCCTTGCTGCGAAGCAAATCAGAGGAGTGTGCAAAGCCTGCAGCTCCCTTCTCCAAGGTCTGCTCGAGCTGAAACCTAGCTCTGCCTGCAGTCCTAATTGTCATTCTCTTTTGGTTTGGGTAGTGCAAAGTGTGCATTTGGATTTGATAAAGACATTAATCTGAAACCAGAAAAGCAAGGATCTGGAGACGTTCCTCAGCTTTGCCCTGGGCCAGGTCTTTCCTTGGCTGGAGCTGGAGCTGGAGAGGGGGGAAAGGGCAATACAAAGGAAGCAGCAACCAACGGGGAATGCTGCCCATGCAGCTGGCGAGGGTCTCGGTCTGTGCGGCTCCCCGGGTTGCTGGTGGTGCAGGACCTGCACTGGGAGCCAAGCTCGGCGGGGTCGGCACGGCAGGCAGGGCTGCGTGAGGGCACGGGGGCTGCGTCCCGCTGCAGGAGATGGGCTGACGCTGCCCATCCGTTTCCTGAATCGGATTGGTAGCTGTTTGGCACGGATAGAGAAGGCAGATGCAAAACAAAAATAAACGGACATGAGCTTTCTCTAACAAGAAGCTGTTGCTGAGCTCTAAACGCCCTGCTTAGGGGCCAGACAGCAAAATCAGAGGGCTGCTCTTTAGAAAGCAGCAAGGCTGTTGCTGCGTCTTCCTCATCGCCACATCCCTCGCTGGCTGCCTGGTCCCCTAAGGGGTTGTTTCAATATTACCCTAAAGTTTTGCAGACTTAGAGAGGAGGAAATGGAAGTCTTAATACCTGCCCAGTGGCTTCGTTCAGCACACGGTACCTTTTTGGTTGTCCTCACCCTCTGGGCTGACTAAGGAGGGGTAGTCACTTTTTCAAAAAGGCACCTGAGAGATCCCTTCATGACCTTGCTTTACCCTCCAGAACGTGTGACCGTGCTTCTGGACGTGGTGAATTTTGGGGTGCGTGTCCCTGGCCAGGGATGTGTGAAACTGAAAGAAAGAGATTTGAGGAGCTCTGGAAGAGCGAAGCTGCAAGGTGAGGCCTCAGGGAAGGTGGCAAATTGTGTCCTCCTGGAAACGTTACCTTTTCATGGAGGTTCAACCTGACGTGTTTAAGTTCAGGGTAAGGGAAGAGGCTTCTTAGTCCCAGTCTCACTGCTTGTTTGATGAGCTGGAGTCCCCTCGCTGGGTATAAACTGACCCAGATCTGCTACGTCCAAGAGCCTTTGCCAGTTTGCCCCCGTGCGGGATTTGGTGCATCGCTTCCAAATCCCAACCGCGAAGCCAAAAGCAGGAGGCCGGTCTCCCTGGCCTGTCGTGGTTGCTGATGCTGAACACTTCTCCAAGGACAGGGAAAACCTGAATGTCGTGGGGAGGCTCCGTGTATGCTGGCTCGCCGCGCTGCCCGCGGCTCCTGAGCGTTGTGGTTTGGGTTTCCCCCGAGCTTACGGCGGCATAGCAATGCCAGCCGGAGCTGCAGCCACAAACACTTGCCAAGCTAGCGTCGTGCAACGCTCGAGCCTGGGGAAAGCCAGCTCTGGTCCGCTGCTAATCCATATGGTGCTATTCCTGTACCTACTCAAAGCTTGCTAGGACCAGCTCCAAGCTAGCCCCTTACCACCACTGTGCTGGGAAGCAGAGCAAAGAGAGAAAAAACAACAAAAAAAATTGCCTTGTGGGCCGAAAGCATTATTTTTTAAGGTGTTTTTGTGTGTTTCTGGGCTTTGGTTTTCTTTCCTTTTCGTTACCCCCGCGGCGAGCTCTCGGAGGGTTGGGTGGGGGTGGCCCCGCTTCCCGGAGAGCGCAGGGTGCTCGTGGCTAAGGGCTCGGCGAGGTTCTTGCGGAGACGGCACGTTGGCCGGGCGCCGCCTCCCCGTCGCCGCGGGTGGAAACGGTCGTTCTGGTGCCTGTTGGATTCCCGCGCGGTGTTTCCGTGGGCTGTGCCAAGCGCCTCTTCCTCCTGCTCCCATCTTCGCTCGCCTCGGCTCGCTGCCGCCTGCAACGCCTTGGATTTTCATGCACATCTCGGACTTTTCCGTTCGCAACGTCCAGGTGAAGGAGCTGCTCCGCGCGGGGCAGGAGTTACGGGGAGGGCGAGCTGGGGGGCGAAAACGAGGGCGGCCGCGAGGACGGAGAAAGGACGGAGGGTTGGCGCAGGCTCCCGGGCTCGGCCGTCCTGCCTCCGGGACGCTCGCGTGGGGCGAGGAGCGACGGCCTCTCCCTCCGTACCCGTTTTGTAGCACAAATAAAAATCCAGCCTGTGGATCGGCTCTCGCCCGGCGAGCCGGGGAAGCGCCCGGCCCGGCCGAGGAGGAGCTCGGGGGCTCTCACGGCACGCGTCTGACTGTGATCCCAACACGTCGACTGGCTTAATAAAATACGAGATGTTTGTACCCCTCGTTTTGTGGTGGTTCCCGGCCCGCGTTTCCCCCGCGCCTGCGCGGCCCCCTTGCAGACGGGTGCATTTCGGGGCGGGAATCCGCCCTCCCGCCTGCGCTTTTCCAACCCACCTCTGCTTTTCTGGAGGGAGCGACTGCCCGAAGCCTTGCTGCCCCCAACCTGGTTTTCATTGTGTTTGACCCAGGCAGAAGAAGACGCAACCTTGGGTCGCTTTTGATGCGATGGGATGGAATAGAGGAGGGTTTGTAACCGGATTTGGGGTCGCTCCCTTCCGCAGCCGTAAAACAGCAATAATATTTCCTTTGTTCCTCCCGCCGCCTTGGAGCCTCGGGGGCTTCCCGGCCGCAGACCCGCAGCAAGCGGCGCTTGCAGCGATTCCGGGGGCGCTTTGGGTCTCGGGGGGACGCGAACTATTTGGGGGCTTGGTTTTAAAGGAGGATTTGGAAAGTCTCTGCTCTTAAGTAGCTGGAAAGTATATGGTTAAAAAAGCATAGCTTTAGCCATCTACTTAAGGTGCCTTTAAGAGGTTTGGTTTCGGGACAGAGCTGGCCGGGACGCTGGAAGTCAGGCTGGACGAGGCTCAGCGCCAGGCGCTGGTGACTCGAGAGGCCGGTTTAAAAAACAACAAAAAGGGGGGAAAAAACCCCGTTTGCTGCATTCATTCGCACCCAAGCTCCTTTCTAGGCTCTGGTAGCAGAAAGCGTCGAGCCAGGGAACCGAGCTCCTTCCTCATCCTCGCCCCCGTCCCGCGGCCGGCACAAAGCCGCCTTTGAGCGCCGGCTCCCGGCCGCCCCTCCGCCGACGAGCGGGAGCCGCCGGCGAGGCCCCCTTGGCCGCTCTCCACCGCCGGCGCGAGCAGCGCGGGGGCCGCGGCCCCGGCGGCCGGGGGGGGTCCGCGCGGCCGAGTCGATGAGGACGGGGCGGCCGGCCAGGCCTCACCCGCCGCCCCACCAGGTTTGGGGCTGCTTTGCTTCGGTTCCTGGCTGTCGTTTCACTGCTTTCCCCGTTTTTTCCTTCTGCCGGGTGGGTTTCCGGAGGGAGGGGGGAGATCAGGGCTGCCGGCTGCTCCCCCCCCCGCCACCGGGCCGTGCCTCAGTTTCCCCCGCTGGGAGATGCTGCCCCGGCCCCGCGTTTGGTGCCCGGGGATGGGGGGGAAGCGGGTGGAAAGCGTCGGCCCCGGGCTCCTCCGGCGTCCCCGCTCTGCGCCCCGGGGCCCCTCGGCGCCGCGGCTCCCCCTCCTCGCCGTGCGGGTGGGGGTGGTGGTCCCCCCCCGGGCCCCGCTCGCCCCTGCCAGGACGCCTGGGTCCCCGCGGCATCACGGGCTCTGCTCTGCCCCGGTCTCCGCAGGACGTGCGCGCCGGCCCGGCGCCCCGACGCCGCTAGCACCCCGGCCCCGCCATGCTGACCGTAAAGCTGCCGCAGATCTTCAGGGTCCACCAGGTGCCGCGGGTACGTGTGGACGTCGGCCCCCACCCCGCTCCCGCCTTCCTGTCCCCATCCGAGGTGGGAAAGCCCGTGGGGTCCCCACCCCGGTCGCCCCCAGCCCTGCTCCAGCTCCCAGCCCGTCCTGCCGCGGTTTCCTCCCCACCCCATGACGAAGCCGAGGTGGCTCTCCAGGGCTGTCCCCGCATCCCCACAACCGGCCCCGCTCTCCCTCCAGATCTTCTGGGAGGATGGGATCATGTCGGGGTACCGGCACCCCAAGAGCTCGGCCCTTGACTGCGTCCTCAGCTCCTTCCAGATGACCAACGAGACCATCAACATCTGGACCCACTTCCTGCCCACTTGGTAGGCCCAGGGACGGGGCCCGGGACAGGGACAGGGATGGGGTGGGGACAGGGTAGGGATGGGGATGGGGACAGAGCCAGGGATGAGGTTGGGGATGAGGAGATGGTGATAAAGATGGGACAGAGATGAGGATGGGACAAGGATGGGGATGGGGATGGGCACAGGGATAGAGGTCAGTTTAGGGATGGAGATGGGTATGGGGAGGAAGATGGTGATGAAGAGAAGATGGCGAAAGGAATGGGATGAGGCTGAAGATGGGGATGGGGAGAGGGATGAGGATGAGGAAGGGATGGGGATGGGCACAGGGATAGAGTTCAGTATAGGGATGGAGAAGGGGTTGGGATGAGGTGGGGCTGGAGATGGGGATGGGACACAGATGGGGATGAGGAGGGAACAGAAACGGTGATGGGGACAGGGATGGGATGGAGATGGGGTGGGGATGAGGTGGGGCTGGAGATGGGGATGGGACACAGATGGGGATGAGGAGGGAACGGAGATGGTGATGGGGACAGGGATGGGCTGGAGATGGGGATGAGGTGGTAATGCAGATGGGGATGGAGATGGGATGGAGATGAGGTGGTAATGCAGATGGGGATGGAGATGGGATGGAGATGAGGTGGTAATGCAGATGGGGATGGAGATGGGATGGAGATGAGGTGGTAATGCAGATGGGGATGGAGATGGGATGGGGATGAGGTGGGGCTGGAGATGGGGATGGGACACAGATGGGGATGAGGAGGGAACGGAGATGGTGATGGGGACAGGGATGGGCTGGAGATGGGGATGAGGTGGTAATGCAGATGGGGATGGAGATGGGATGGAGATGAGGTGGTAATGCAGATGGGGATGGAGACAGAGCTGGAGACGGAGGCAGCGACGAGGTTGGGGATGGGTCTGGGCAGCGTGGGCTCACCCTGAGGCTTGCTGCGCCCGCAGGTATTTCGTGTGGCGCTTGCTGGTGCTCTCGTCCTCCCTGGACTTCTGCCGCGAGCCCTACCACTGGCCCCTGCTCATCTACCTGCTGCTGGTGTGCCTGTACCCCTTCGCCTCCAGCTGCGCCCACACCTTCAGCACCATGTCGGCCCGCGCCCGCCACTTCTGCTACTTCTGCGACTACGGGGCCCTCAGCCTCTACAGCCTGGGTGAGCCGGCGTGGATGGGGCCGGGGCCGGGGCCGGGGCCGGGTCCTGACGCCGCGTCCCCGCTGCAGGCTGCGCCTTCGCCTACGGTGCCTACGCCATGCCGGACCGCTGGGTCGGCGGCGTTTTGCACCGTTACTTCGTCCCCGCCGCCGCTTTTAACTCCTTCGTCTGCACCGGCCTCTCGTGCTACTCCCGGTAGGTTTTGGGGGGGGGGTCTGGGGTCGGGGGGGGTGGCGCGGGGCTGAGCCGGGGGGGAGCTGACGGCGGGCCGGGATCCCCGCAGCTTCCCCGAGCTGGAGCATCCTCGGCTGAGCAAGGTGCTGCGGACGGCGGCGTTCGTCTACCCCTTCCTCTACGACAACATCCCGCTTTTCTACCGGGTGAGCGGAGGCGTCGGGAGCTGGCGGAGGGACCGGGATGGAGGGTTTATTTTTTGGGGGGGGGGGGGGATGCCCGCTCATCTGTCCCACCGGCAGCTCCTCTTCTGCCGCTGCGACGAGGCCATGGCCGGCTACTGCTACCACCTCCTCTTCGCCCTGCTCACCGGCTTCCTCTTCGCCTCCCACCTGCCCGAGCGCCTGGCGCCCGGCCGCTTCGACTACATCGGTGAGCGGGGGGCTGCTGCACCGCCCGGCGCCGGGAGGGATGCGGGCGCCCCCGGCGCTGACGCCGTTTTCCCACCCCGGCAGGCCACAGCCACCAGCTCTTCCACGTCTGCGCCGTGCTGGGCACCCACTTCCAGCTGGAAGCCGTGCTGCGCGACGCCGGCTCGCGCCGCACCTGGCTGCGCGGCCGCCTGCCCGGCCCCGCCGGCCCCGGCACCTTCGGCACGGCCGGGCTGGCCCTGCTGGGCAACGCCGCCATCATCGGCGCCTTCACCGCCGCCCTGCCCCGGGCACCCGGCGGCTCGCAGGTCGGGGCGCCCGAGCCGGGGCGCCGCTGACGTCCCCGGGGCGGGGGGGGGGGGGGGGGGGGGGGGGGGGGGGGGGCTGCCGGAAGGGCTCAGCGAGGACCCAGGCGTCCCGGCGTCCTCCTTCTTCCTTGGCGGGAGCCTCTGAGCTCTGCTGGGATTTGGGGGGAGTGGAGGGGCCCGGATGCCTGGGTCCCGCTCCGGTGGGGCTCCCAGGGTGGACCGTCCGTGGTGAGCTGAGCCGTGCCTCAGTTTCCCTGCCTTTGCACTATGGCTAATCGTACTCATTGCTCCCCCGGGGGGCGCTGTGAAGCACCTATGCTGCACCTAACCCACATAGCAGCCGCACCGTATGCGCATGCGTGTATGTGTGTGTGTGTATGCATGTGTGTGCATGCACACGCACATCTGCGGCACTAACAGCTCCATCCCCACGTTCTGCCCTGTTTCTCGTGGCCCTTTCCAGAGCCGGCTCCATCGCCTCCCCACTGCCTGGCTTGATTTGGGCACACGTGGCCCCGATGCACTGTGCACGGCCCTGATGAGCGTGCACAGCCCCGATGCAGCATGCGCAGCCCCGATGCACTGTGCACGGCCCCGATGCAGCTTGTACGGCTCCGTTTCACCGTGCTCAGCCCCTGCTGCGGGCAGAAGGCAGGGCCGAGGGGAGCGGGCTGGTGTGCGGGTGCAGAGGGCTGGTGACGGCCGGGCTGGCAGGACGAGGTGGGCCTGCGCCCGGTGTGGCGGCGGCCCCTGCGCCCTCCGCTGAGCCAGGCCTGGGACCCCGGAAGCGGTGGCAGGGTATCGGGGCAGCTGCAAGAGGAGCTTGGGGAAGGGGTGCTGCGGCTTGAGGTGGCAGCGGGGCCCGAGCTCTGGGCTGGGGACCCCATGCGGGGACCCTGCTCCCAGCAGAGGCATCGCAGGCAGGTTTTTTGGGGGGGGGGGGGGGCAGCCCTGGGCACGCGGCTTCTCTATGGCCTCCCCCTCCCAAGGGCTCTGACATGGCCACAGCTCCCTGGGATGATGGAGCGGATGCAACCGGGTTGGGGGGGGGGGGGGGCCACGGTGTCCTGGGGCACAGGGTCATGCTGCAGGCACGCCACGGCGCTAGAGAGAGGTGTGTGCATGTATGCATGCGTGTGTGTGCATACGTGTGTGTGTGTGTGTATGTATATATATAGCTAGATGTGCATGTGTGTGCATCTGTGCATGCACATGCGTGTGTGTGCGTGTATGCATGCATGCATGTGTTTGCACATGCACCCTGTGGCCTCGCAGGACGCTGTGTCCGGGTTCCCCTAAGCCCCAACCCACCCCAGCCTTAACGATCCTGCCAGGATGGGAGTGGGGCCACGGGGCACAGGGAGACAATCTGCCCCCCCCCCCCCCCCAAAAAAAAACCCCGCCCCTAACAACCCTGCGCTTGGGACAAACAGCTTTAAATTAAACTGGACTAACGCTGGCGCTGGGCTGCTCATTGCCGGGGAGCCGCTGCGCCTGGCAGGGGCGGGAGGGGGAGGATGAGGCCGGGGGCCTTCGGCCTCGCCGGGGGTTGGGGGGGGGGGAGTGGGACTTTGGGGTGCCCGGAGCAGGTGGGATGGGGTGGTGGATGGGCCCCAGGCGTCCTGCATCTGCAGTGGGCGAAGGAAGGTGTGTGGGGGGGGTGGGAATCCGGTGCCCCCTCCCCGTCCCCGCGCCCAGGAAGGAGCCGGGTGCACCGTTCACACATTTATTTCACGGCGCCCTTGAGGCGGCCGGGATTGGGGTGGGGGGGGCGTCGTGCAGAGGTGGGGGCCGGGGCTAGGCCACGGGGCCGTAGAAACGCCGGTACGCCTCGTGGAAGCCGATGTGGTCGGCCAGCTCGTCGCAGTCGGGGTTGAGCTCGCACACCTCGCGCTGGGCCTCGAGGGGGTTCGGCGCGGCGCCGTAGGGGCTGCGGGGAGGGAGCGGGCCATGCCGGCGGCGGGGGCTCCTCGGCCGCCCGCTCCCCTCCCCGTCGTTTGGCCATCCGTCCCCCCCCACCCCGTTACCTGCCGGCGACGAAGTGCCTCTTGTGCCGGCGCGTCAGCTCGGCGCTGGCGCGGTGGGAGACGAAGGCTGCGGGGTGGGGGGGAGCGAGAGGGGAGGTGTGAGGGCGGCCGGCCCCCCCCCTCCCCGGGGCCGGGGGGCGCAGGGTGGCAGCGGGAGCCGGCCGCGGGCACCCACCTTCCGAGCTGGGCGAGTCGGCGGCGCTGGCGGAGCGGGCCGGGTCTGCGAGCGGAGCGCGGTCAGGGCGCGGGAAAGCCGGCGCCTTCCTCCCCGCGCCTCCTCTTCCTCCTCTCCGGCGTCTCCTGCCAGTCCCTGTGCTTCCCCCCCACCCCGAACCCCTCCAACCCTGAGGCGCCCCTGATTCCCGTCCCCCCCACCAGCGAATCTCTCCCCCACCTCCCACCCCGGGCTCCGGGTGCTGCCGCCGCCGTTTCGGGGCAGAGACCCCCCCGGCGCCGCTCGCCCGGTGCCCCTTACCTCTGCGGCCGAGGCCGAGGGCCACGAGGGCCAGCAGGGTCAGCAGCCCGAGGGTCCTCATGGTGCCGCGGGTGCTCGGTGCGGCTCCCCGCGCCGGTTTTTATACCCGGCGGCGGCGACCGCAGGCGAGGAGGGGCCCCGCGGCCCCGCCAGGGTTATTTCTGGTTTCATCCGTCCGGGGATGGGAGCTGCCGGCCCAGGCGGCAATTGTGGTTTGGGGCGAACTCGGTTCCCCCGGCCCGGCCCCGAGCCCGCGGGGAGCGAGACGAGGCCCTGGGCCAGCAGAGGTTTCCTGGGACGAGAGCTGGGGCTCGCCAGCCCCGCCGGCCGGTCCCCCCCGGTGGGACTGGAGCAGGAGCAGGGGGGCCACCCGTTGCGACAGGGGCAGGTGCCAGGTAAGAGCCCGTGTCCCCTCCGGCCCACGGTCCCCGCAGGTCCCCAGGGGCTGGAGCCCGCTCGGTGACGTGCGTTGCGGCCTGCAAATTGCTGCCACGCCGGGGGGGGAAGTTTTCTGCCGTCCCCGGCCGCCGGGGTGATTTTTGACGGGGGCGCGTTCCCGCCGCGCGGCAGCCTCTCATTTCGGCTCGTTTCCCTGCGCTGAGCCCGGCCGGCTGCCAAGCCCCAGGGAGGAAACGCGCCGCGGTCCCAGTTACCCTCGCTCAGCCCTGGGCCGCGGGGAGCGACACCCCGCAGCCGCCCTGTGCCACGTCCAAGGGGCAGACGTTGTTCGGCAGGGCCGGGGGTCCTGGGGGGGCTGAAGACTGACCCCCCCCCCCCCCCAAGAGATGACCATCCCTACTTGGCTCATATTTAAGTCCAGGCGGGCTCTAAGCTCAGGGCCAAGTTAGAAGGTGAAACAGGGTGCTGGGAGCTCCCTGGAGTGACATCCCCGACCACTTCCCCGACTTTCAAATCCCATAAATCCAGGCCTGCCTTGAAAAGCGGAACTGCATGGTTTGGGGCGGAGGAGGAGAGAAATGCTGAGACCAGAGCCTCTGTCAAACAAACCCATAAACTATAGAGTGCACGGGCCAAGCACACACAACGGGAGCCAAGAGCAGGGGAACAACAGCCCCCATTTATTTAGATTATAATGCAGCAAGGGAAGGCTTGTTTACGACAAAAGGAAAATATGCCTCAGTCAGTCAATCACATGCTCTGGCTGCCTCTAATTGGAAACAGAGGCTTGTGCTCGGTGGAAACTGCCACCTTTGTTCTCCGAATCCGTATTTCAACACCACACCGGGCAGCCTCTCCTCTGGACGGCTTTCCTTAATAGCCAAAGCGCTGAGCAGGCCAGGAGGAAGACAGGTGACCGGACAGGTAGGGAACTTGCTGCCCTGGGCAGACCTGGCAGCTGCTGGAATTATTAAGCTCATGATTAACCCTTCCCCAACACAGTAAGATTCTCCTCATCATCTACCCCGCCCAAAGGAAGGACATTTTCTTCATTTTAGAGACACATCTCCATTCCTGGGTTTCACTAACGCACTGCCATGCAGGCGCTGGGTTAAGTCCCTGCTTCCCCAAATTTCTAATGGGGAGCTGGTAAAGAACAACTCAAGCTGGGTAAAAATGGGATTGAATCTCTTTGCCACGAACCCACAAATGAAAAGGGCTCGCTGACCCCCTTCACCAAGTCAAGTTAGGGCTCTTTTTAACCCCTGCTCAGCTACAGACACGCACACATACACAAAAAAAAAAAGACCCCAAAGCCCCAGCTCCTTCAGACTGTGGTCCTAGGAGGAGCAATCTCAGTGTGTCCTTTGTGTGTAGCTGCCGGGAGCGGAGCTGTTGTAAAAGAATAGCTGGAAAAAAAAAGAATATATGGAAACGAGGCACTTGGTGTGAGCAGCTGCTAACGTGTCTTTTCCAAGGGGTAACGGGTGGACAATTGTTTGAAGAAACAGATACTGAAAATGAACACTGTGACAATATGGCAAAAGAGTCCGAAGTGGCTATTTACAACTCAGCTGTACACAATGCCATTGTAACATTTAAGCAATCGCGTGCTTCACACGCTACAGGCAGCTCCGATGACAACTCCCTGGCTCCTCTACCCTGCATGCAGCACAGTTAGTATCTGTGCTCTACTTGTTGCATAAGGCACCAAGGTTTCTGCAATGTGCATCTGGAATGCCTTGGAGGGTCTCAGACTCAGCTCTAGAGAGCCAGAATCATGCTCATCACAGTGCTAAAGAAGCTGCTAGTGCACAGACATGCTTTGGCTATCGCGTCTGTAGGATCCTCCTCACTGTTGAGCTGAGCGGGGAATAGGAAATCGTCATCTATTTCCAAAGATCCTGATGCATTTTCTTTTACTTCTTCACGATCTCTGATCAAACTGTGCAGTAGGACTGAATCAGTACTGAACTTGTACCAGCGCCTTTCAGCCTGCCAAGAGGAACGCAAGCGTGCAGTGCTGTTTGCATGGTTTATATATGCCATGCGCAGAACCCCATTTCCCGAAGCATTTTTGGGGCTCCAGAGATAGAAGACGACAAAATCCATTTGCAAAAAAACATTTGCAGAATCTCTGCTTCCTCACTGGGGCTCCTTGAATGTCATGATGAGTTCTCTCTGCTCTTTGCTAATGGCCTGGAAGGAAAACAAACAAATATCAAACTCTTTTCACCACAGATGCCAGTGTTTAGAACACAAGGCAGCACTGACATAAAACAGAGCCTCATGTACACCGCTGTCCCCAGCACGTACAGAATACAATCCGTTAATCTTCCTTGTGCGCCCACCCACAAAAGCACCCCACCCAGCACACTCCATTTGGGAGCACGCAGGGGAAAACAGCCAAGACCTCCAGTGAAAATGCCCAGAAAGCCTAGACCTCCCCGGCCGGTTTCTGCAGTCCTTGGCTCCTGGCGAGGCCTTTGATAAGGGCCAGCTTTCAGAAGTCACTCTGCACCCAGCAGCCCAGGCTGGACTTCCTCAGGCCTGAGGTACCAGCCAGGCTGCTCTTCCTCAAACAATTCACATGCCCTTGTCATCCCCTTGCTCTCCATCTCCGAGAGCAGATCCCCGTCACTGCTAGGAGAACTTCACAAGTGAATGAGCAGCACGAGTTTCCTGATCATCTTAAATACGGCACAGTCCTTTGCTGGACAGACTACACAAGACTTTTTCCTTCAGGCTGATGCTGCCTCGGTGCAAAGACACAGGGGGTTTTTACCTGCCAAGCTTGTTTGCGATCTTGTATCAGCTGCTGCAGTTCGGCGATTCTGTCCCTCCCAGCGAGCACGGACTCTGCCAGCTTCTTGTTCTCTTCCTCCTTCTCCTTTAGGACTTTCCGGAGGTAAGCCCTGTGTTTCAGGAGGTACGGCACCATAGCGCTGCAAACGTCTTCCTCTGGGATCCCGCTGGGACGCCTGGGAACGACCAGGGTGTGGAGCGACCAGAGAGCAATAATCTCGCGCAGCAATTATGCTCACACACTCTAATTGGAACTTGAGCCGTTGCCACAATGCATCAACTTGCTGACTCCAGCAATTTACCTTTGGCACTGCCCAAGACCGGATACTTCGGAGGACGGCTATAATGTGAGCATCTAATGGGCACCCCCTCGTGCAGCCCTTAACGAACGGGAGGAGTCCTTCCCGAAACCCTGCAGTCAGTTAAGGCCTTAAGGCAGGGGATATAATTAACTGCCCCAAACACAAAAACACAAAGTCGTTATGATGCTTTCGATTAGAAGACCCAGCCTGCCTTTAGAACAAACGAAAGGCAGCTCACACCACTTCTAGCACCCACCAAGTCCCTGAGCAGCACCTTGCAACAGAAAGCGTCCCTGTGAGCTTCCTATTAGGACAGCGGCTGAGCCTAAAAGGCACGCTGCGCCTTTTGAATTATTCAGCATCATTTTGAGTTTATCTCCCCTCTGGTCCCAGTGGCACTAGACTCCTCCTTGCACAAAGGAAGCGTAACTTTGTGACTTAGAGAAGCACAGGTAAATCTCATTTACAGATGTTTTGGGGACAGTGACGCTGTGGCTAAGACACACGAGGTTTTAAATGCTCCTTTCGAGCGAAGCTTGCAGCACAGGACCCAAACATCACGCAGGAATTGACTGGGGCCCTTGAAGGAATTGGTCTCCGCACACAACCCCTCCAGACTGCTTCCCACAAGACGATCGAGATGTCCCTTACCACGCAGGCTCCTCCTGCTCCTTTGCCTCCTCCACGATCTTATCCAACGAGCTGAAGAGCGCCTCCAGGTTCCCTTCCTCCTTCACCTCCTGAATCTCCTCCTGCGAAGGAAGGACGACACGGGGGTTCAGAAGCACCCAAACGGCACCGACAGGAGCATCGCCGCCGCCAGCCCTCGCCCTTCCCTGACCGAGGCAGCCGCTATTCCGGGGGAGAGGCAGCGGTCTGGGACGACCTCGGGGGCGCACTCTTCGCTTTCCGTTTATTTTTTTCTGCTTGAGAAAAAGCATTTGGCTTCTCTTTCCGCTTCTCCGTCAGGGATATTCGGTGCGTTCGGTCGTCGCGCCCCGAGGCCTCGAGTTCCCCCCCCACCAGGACGCGCTGCCCCGCTCACCTTGATGGAGGCCTGCAGCTGGGAGATGAACTGGTCGTAAATGCTCCTGGTCAGCTCGGGCTGCAGCCGGTAGAAGTGGCGGTAGCAGTTCACAAACCTCTGGTAGCTGCGAAAGACCCAAAACGGTCGTTTTTTTAATTTTTTTTTTTTTTTCGCGGGGTGGGGGGGGAGGAACCGGGGCAGGACTGCGGCCAAGCCCCAAATCTCGCGAGAGCTCCGCAGCTCTCGCGAGACGCCCAGCCGTTTCCCCCCCCTCCCCACCCCGCGCAGGCCCTCTCGCGAGACTTCGCCGCCGCCGCCGCCTCACCTCCCCGCCGCCACCAGCTTCTCCAGGAAGGTGTCCACCACGGCGGCGAAGAGCTGGCCGCGACCTGGCGCCGCCGGGGCCGCCGCCGCCGCCTCGCCGCCATCACCGCCCTCCTCCTCCTCCTTCTTCTCCTCCTCCTCGGCGCCGCCGCGCACCGCCGCCTCCGCCATCTTCAACCGCCAAAAGGCCCGGCCGCCGCCTATTGGCCGCCGCCGCGAGGCACCGCTCCCATTGGCCGCCGCGCGGGCCACACCCACGTGGGGGGGCGGTGGCGTAGTGCGCATGCGGAGTCCCCCCCCCCCCCCCCCGGCGCAATGAAAAACGCGACGAAACGATGCGATAAATAACAAAAAAACTTTAATGACGCTGCTCGGGGACTCGTTACACCATCAGCGGCGGCGAGACCCCCCCCCTTTCCCAGGACGCCCCCCCCCGCCCCCCAGGCCCGGTCCCAGCCCCGGGGGCCCCGTGGCCACCGAGGTGCAAAGCCCTCGAGCGGTGCAAAGCCAGGCCAGGGGCATGCAGGGGTGCGGGGAGCGTGTGCGGGGGGGGACCGGTAACGGACCGCAGCCACCTGAACAGCAATTGCAAAACACGACTTGCCCCAGAGGCAAGGGGACCCCCCCCCAGGCCCCCCCTGGCCCGGGGGCTGGAGCAGCACAGCGGGAATTAGTCAAACCACACGGGGTTGAAACGCTTCACCTGCCACGTTACAGTAGGAAACGACGCTCCGGCCACTACAGTAGGCTGGTAAAACGCAACGGGCCGTCCTCAAAACCTCCACCCCCGGCGGAGCTCGACGACTACTATCCCTCGGCCCGATCGCGCCGTAAAAGCGCCCGATCGAGGCTGAAGAACACAAGGGAGGAAGCATAAACTGAGTACAGCACAGAAAGAGAAGGAAAAGAGACAGATCACTCACGGTTTTTTGCCTTGCAAACGTATTCCACTGCTTGTAAGAGTTAACCAGAACTAACAGCACTAAAAAGGAGGACTCCGCGCTTTTCCAAACCGTCTAATCCACAGTTTCAGGTGCTGTGCCTGCTTTAGCTGTTTTTTTTGGCTTTTTTTTTAGCTTCGTGCACAATCACCTGCATTGTTTTTTCCACAGTCACTCTCTGCTGGGTAGGTCTCTCCTAGTGCTGCTTAAAAGATAAAAAAGCTTTAAAATAAGAAAGCGTGGTTGTGAAATTACAGACACCGGCAGACTCGCTTGGCGAGTGCACTAACTGAAACTAATTGAATTAAAGGTCTGTAAAGTTCGTTTGATTAGTTAGCAGAACTTCTCTGGTTAAGAGAAAAATATTAAGCTCGAGACTGTCTCCCTAAAGTTGCGGTGTCTGCCACTTGCCCTGACGCACACTGAGAACTACCCTGTTGGTAGCCGTCAAATGCCGATTCCTCCTCTTATTTTTGTTAATACCGGTATCACTACTGCCTCTGCACAAGACCAGGGCTACTACACACTCGGGACGCTTCCTTGCGATTTTGTGACGCTGCTATTCCACTTCATAATCTTTACAGCAGAATCGGCTATTACAGAATGAGCCGATTTAAACGGAAGAGCCTTTTAAACAACAAACAAATCCAACAGAAGAGCAGCTTGCAGAACACGCTGCTTCAACAGCTCTGCCACTGGCTCAGGCATACATCATCCTACTTAACGCTGCAGAAAACAGTTAAAAGCGGGATTAAAAAACCCCTTTGAACACTCCTCTGCAACCCTATTTAAGAGGTGGTGCTGAGCCTTAAGACCAAGTTCTGCCCTTGAACATAAAAGTCACTCCCTGACTTCAGCAGCAACTGTCTGGACTTATTCCACCCGCAACAGACGCTGTGGCACATCCAGTCTCTGCACAGGGGCCTAACGGCAAGAGCCGCACTTAGTCCAAGGTGAAAAGGCAGCTGAGAGACTGGCAGCAGCCACAGTTTAGCAGGATCAACCCTACAACCACGAATCCCTTGTTACGGCAGCGAGATGAACAGAGGCAGTAACTTTTCTGTCTCAGCTACACATGCCACTTCTCTGGAAGTGTCTCTCTCACCTGTCAGACACACAGCTAACCACGTGCGGGCCGGCATCACAAGATGCTCATCTCAAATATTGAGACTAGCAATCCCTTCTTTCTTCCTCCACAAAGAGCAGTCTCTCGCTTCACAACTTGACTGTGAGTTTTCACCTGGTAAGAAACACCCCATAGCTTAAGATTTTGATCCAGCGAGAGTGTGTAAAGGATTGTCCTTGCCCTTCCCAAACAGGATAAGCAGGATTTAAACTTACACTGTAGTAGCGAACCATTATTTCTTATTCAATATGAACATGCCAATTAGGTTTGGACTGGATCAAAAGCCAGTAGAAGCTTTTTTCTTCCCCACCTCATACCCAGTTGTGGCTCAAATCATGGTCAGCTGCCAGCTTGGCTGCCAGCAGCACAGCAACCTGGCACGCTTCCCCCACGCTCTGGACTTGTTTGTGCTTAAACCGACTGAAGGTGGGAAGCAGCAGCAGCCTCCATTTCCCCTGAACATGCAGTATTGACACTCACATTGAACAAGGCCACAGAACCACTCAGTCCCCCACAAATCAGAATAAGCTTCCCTGGAATAAAAAAAAAAGTTAAATAACAACAGATTAAAAACATAGGTTAGGTGTCAAAATTACCATCAACTAATTACAGACAGCCAACACGATTCTTAACTTGCCTAACAGCTGGTTTGCTGTTTGAAGGATGAGAGATAGGAAACATTTTCCAAGAATGTACAAAAAAAGGTATGTACAGAGCTATTCCAAAGGCAGTACATAAGGTCTTAAGTGGCTCCAGGTTACTGTCTTCTCACATCTTCTAGAAATAAAAGTGGACGATTGGGAACATTTACTTGTCTATACTATTTTTCCACCTTCCCACAGTACAATTGCAATCAGCACACAACCCACCAGAGGGCTCTGCTGCAGTCTGTTAGATGGCCCTGCTCAGAAGTTTGGCAAACTAAAATAATTTAAAGAATGAGCTGGCTTTTGCTCCAACTGGTAAATCTTTAATTTAAAAAAAAAAGGGAATTAAGAACTTGCCAGGATTCATTCACACACCTGGCTGCTCTTGAGGGAACTGTCACAGGCAAAGAGCACTGCCAAAGGTCACATTTTTGATGATTTTAACCAGAAACAGCAGCAGAGCATTGTACTGCAATCAGATCTAAAGAGGTGAATTGCTGTTGCTCTTGCTTCTGCCTTGTACTGTGAAACCTGCTCCCTGTTAGCTAGAGACAAAGGAGACTCCAGCTGCCTCTCCTCCTGAGCTTTCAACCGCGACGGTCCAAATCCAGAAGGTTCAAAAGAAGGTTTCTCTCCCACTAGCTGCCTCTACCAGTGTCTCGAATCCACCAGCTCCGGGCGGAGGCTCAGCTTCTTCAGAGTTTCATATCCCACCACGATGACGATGGTGGAGGGAGTGGCTGAGATGATGCGGGCAGAGAGGCCTTTCGTCAGGCCCCAGGGACCTTCCTCTGCCATGAGCTGTTTGAAGGTGAGGATGATGGAGCTCTTGCCTTCCACCTGCAAAGCCAGAACAAAGACATTCACAGAGCTGCTAGATGTCATGCAGAGCTGCTCTGGGGTTCTGCTCTGGCAGAAGCCTCTATGGAGGCTACAGATCAGCCAGTCCAATAGCCTTACCCAGTGTCCGAGGGGGGGAAAAAAAAGCAAAAAAAAAGGAAGAAGTCCTAAAGAGGGGGCCGTAAGTGGGGTCTGCCACTAGACCTGCCTCCTCCTTCCCTCCCACCGTCCCCATCTAGAAGCTGGTGGGCCAACACAACAGCTCGAGTATCAGTAAAACTGATATTGTTGGAAGCACCTCTCCTTTTCTGAAGGGTGGCACATCTGATGGGAAATCTCATTTGAGCCATCTGGGTAGGTGAAGCTGGCCTCGCTACCTGAGCTGCCTCCCATTAACACCCAGTGCAATTTAAGCAGTGCGATATCTAGGACAGAACAACCTAGGAACAGGGAGAAGGAGGTTCATTTACCCGAAGCCACAGATCAAAGGGCTGAGACTGAACCCCCACCCCTGCGTCATTCCATGGTTGCAGATAGTCTTGCCGCAGGCTGAGCTCTTACCTGCACCCGAGCCCTGATGACATCCATGGGGTTGGTGAGCGTGGAAGCTGTAGCAGCTGCAAGTGGCCCTGATATAGCTTGCAGGAGGAGATGGGGACAGTCTTTAGGAGTCAAGCTAGAAAGCTGTTCTGGGAATGGGAGGGAGAGTAAAGTTATAGACAAGTGGCTGCTTACCAGTTCCTTAACTCCACCTGCTCATTTAGCCTGATCTGCAACAGGCAGAATCCCTGATTTACAGCCTGTTGCATCCACCCGCAGCACATCTGTGTGGTGTTCTCTGAAAAGTCAGCAAAATGCAGGGAGCAAGCCCCCAAAAACGCCCTCGGCAGCGCAGCGCTCCACTGCCAGAGCCTTCAATCAGCTCAAATGCAAGATTTCTCGGACCTGCTGGGCAAACAGAGCAGCAAGAGCTTGTATCTCCCCAAAACAGACCATGGAAACATTCACCCCTCCTTTCAAAGGCAGGGGGGGAGCTTTTAGACAAGACTATCGCAAGTTGCTTGCACAACTCCAGAAGGCCATCACCACTACTTAGCAGATTGTCCAGGTGATATCCACATGATGTCCTGCTGTGGGACTTCCATGAAGGACAGTGCTTTGTATTGCTCCTATCAGGGATTTCTTCGGTCTGCTTTTGTTCTCTGGCAAACAGGATTTTAACCTGAATCACTGCCAGCAGCGTACTTTGAGCCTTGAGGCAGGTTCGATGACCCCTGTGTCGGCAGCCAAGACCAGCACGCTGTCCAGGGACAGCGAAAGGAGGAAGAGCCAGTGTGCAAGCGGCTGCAGAAGGGATGCGTTGACCACTCAGGCCTACCTTTAAGCATCATCTTGATTTCCATGGTGAAAGGCTAAAAAAAGGGAGCAAACATCTAGTAAAAGCAAGCTCTATTCTCTCCCTATTAACACTCCATTACTTGTTCTTAGATGCTTGCATTTGAGTGTTTTTGCAATGGAAGTCTTACAGTTGAATGTTGTGTTTTTGTATTAAAAAACCAAAAAACCAAAAACACACACTTGCATCTGAGGAAGAGGACTGAAAATATGAGTGGAGCTGAGATAGACAGTGAAGGGAGCAGCTGCAGCAAAGCTCAAACGAGGTGAACATCCCAAGCTGCTACCAGAACGTGCCTGCATTGAAAAGCAAGCCAGGCACCTGAGACACCTGCATTTTTAAGAATAGGACTAGACTTCCAGGATTTACCTTAAGCTTAGTACAGTGAAATTTAAGCCCATCATTATCACCACTTTGAGCTAGATGGTTATTAAGCAAATACTGGTCTAAAAACCACATGCAAAGCTACATGACAAATCAAAAGGATTATTGGGGGAGGGGGAAAAAAGTTAGCTGGCCAATGTCTTTAGTATCTGGGAACGGCCTGAGCCTTACCAGAGCTGAGCTAGGGAGAGAGAACATACTGTCAAGTACAGTTCTGTATCACAAGGCTTGATGCCAGTTTTAAAGTTAAGGAAACTGGAGCATGATCTTACTTAGACACACAGCCACAGACAAATTGGCATTTGTCTCTGCCTACTGCTTTGTTCTGTTATGGGATTTCAGGCTCTAGAAGTCTTTTTGCTGTATACAAGAACCCTGAGTCCATGTGAACAGAAATACAAATTAGACTCATTCAGCGAGTTAAAAACTCTGCCAATACCGCTGCCCAAGCGGAAAGCAAGCGTTACTCAGGATTAGCAGAAGGGGAAAGCTAAAGCAGATGCATCAAGTCCCTTTTGCCCAAAGCCACCTAGTTTCAAGCCCTCTCGCGCTCAGATCCCTGTTTTTTAACACTGCATTTAGAACTACGCTGCTCTGTTAGATTTCCTCTGCAGCATTGTTTAAAGTGGATTCATCTACTTGTTCAAGATAGGTTCTGCTCCAATCCCAAATCAAAGCAGGAAAGCAAATCCTGCTGGGTCCACAGTTTCAGACTTGATCTCTGGGGCTTCTAGGTCTCCTGAGACAAGATACACCCAAAGCCTCCTTTCACTTACCGGCATAGAAGTGGTAGAAGGGCCACCAAACTGCACTGTTGGGAATATAGGTGAGCAGCGAGGCCACATAGCCCCTATAGAAGCCTCTGAAGCCATCAGCCTTGAAGATCTGTACAATGATGTCCTTGGTTTGGCCAAAGACCAACATCCGCTTGCCGTCTTGGTTCTGCACCTTGAACCTGCCCATGCTTTCCCCCTTCCTCTGCATCATGAGGTGCTGGGAGACCACATCGATGGGTACCGTGATGCTCTGGGCCACCAGGGAGGCTGAGCCACCTGCCACCAGAGACTTCACAGCGTTGTTGTTGTTGTACCGTGACACATACTTTCGAGTGAGCTCGTACGTTGTCACGTAGCACTGGCCAGAGATCAGGGTGAAAGTGTTGACCAAAAAGCCACGGTAGAGCCCAGCCGTCCCTTCTGTCCGCAGGATTTTCACAAAGGCATCAAAGGTCCCGTTGTAGAGGCTCTTGCCCTTCTGAACCTGCAACCGTGTCCGGATGAGTGTGAAAGGGTAAACGCTCACCCGGATCATCATAGTCATGCAAATCCCAAACACGTAGAACTTCCTCTTGTCCAGGTGCTCCCACTCGATGATGGGGATGTTGCGTTTGTCCTCCATGACTCCCTGGAGTTGGGAAGGAGAGGTGGTATGCCCCAGATCTACCTCAAAAGTGCAGAGTGGACTCAGGCCCAGCCCACGTATCTTAAGTGCCCGGATTCGAAGTGCTGTTACCTGGAAAGGGAGAGACACTTTCAGAAGATGATTAAGCACCTAAGTTAACTTAAACAGCCTACACATCACCTAACTTTGCTTATCTTGCCTGAAGTGGATAGGGAGCACTCGCATAAAACATTTTGCTGGCAGAGCGACGGGACTAATGTCTGGCAGAAGGGCCATAACACACAGCTGATGGCAGCAGATTCTGAAGTCACCACAGCTATTTGTTAAACCCCGACAGCAGTCTGTACACACAACAGTACTCGCCAAGCTTCAGACTACTCTGCTGTAAAGCAAAGCTTGCCAGACTTTGTAAAGCACTTTGACATCTGCGGAGGAAGAGTGCTGCTCCAGCAGTGACTACTACCTTTTAACAAACAGGCAGGAATATGGACTGTCAACCAAAGCAGCTTCTCTCCAGTCATTCTGGGTTTGTGAAGAAGGCCACCTTTCCGTTCCAGGCCCTGTACAAAGAAAGCAGTGACACACTGTGAAGTCTCCATACACGTTCTCGGATTCCCCACACAAATCAGATGTGCTTTTCAGGGCATTTCAATTTCTCCTTTCCTGAAGCTGAAGGGCAACGCAAGCCTTGAGGAGGGGGAAGAAGGGGTAGTGAAAGCAGGAGCAAGAGGCAAGAGCAAAGAGTTATAGAGTCTCCGTGCTGATGGCCAAGATCCTGAAAAGAAAGGGTTAAAAATCGCAGCTTGGTTGAGCAGGGCCTAACTGCACTTTTCAGCTAAGGTGAAAAAAGTTCATCCTCACTTCCATTACTGGATAATCCCCTCTGGTACGACAGCACTTGCAAACCTGCCATCCCTCCACTTTTGGCAGCATTCAGAAGATCAGGAGCTGAGGGACTGCAAGGCGAGTTGAGGAGCCAAGGGGAATTCTTGCCACAGGTCAAGCCAGGAGGTGCTCCTGGTTCAGCCTCCTCACCTGACACGTCACCGCTGCGTCTCCACCCCACGGACAACGGAGTCCCAGCAGTCACCGCCAACCACTTCCCCAGAACACGGCTCAGTCACTCCATCTGTCTCCCTTTGGGTATTGTCTGCTCTAACTTGCTGCGTTTCTAACCAGGCTTGGAACAAGCCTGGCTCCTGGCAGGGCCAGGCATATATAAACAAAAAGAAAAGAGCGTCTCAAAAGACCAACCCAGCATAAAAAGTGATTATTTCACTGACCAGTGGGACTGTCCTTTTGTATCAAAAAAAGCCTACAGGTCTTCTGGAATAACAGCCTGCTAAATTACTACAACGGGCCTGAATGCAGTCACATCAAGGCTTCTGTACCAGGCGCTGGTAAAGGGTTCTTTCAAGTCTTACGTACAGGCACAAGCTGAATATGCATAAAATTATTGAGAACAGAGTAACACTAAGTAACCCCACTTGTAAACGCAGGAACTGGAACGAGTGTGCCAGAGAGCCAGAAATGGATGCTTCACTTCAAATCTGTATTTTCACTCAGTCTAGATTATTCCACATGAGATGAAGTCAACACCCTACAGCAACTCTGGTGCCATTTTACACTGTCAGAGTAACGCAGAAAGGCCTTAGCATAAATACGCCTCCAAATTGCAGGCTTCACGAAGAGAGCTTAAACAACAAAGTCTGAATTGGTTAGAGATGCACTAAGAAAATGACTGGCAGTTATTTACCTCTGGCATAGAGATTTTAAGATTATGAAATTATGGTGTGTTTGGGGGTTGTTATTAACAAAGCATTTCCATTCCCGTCTGCCAACAAAATATTTACTTAACCTCAGCAAACAGTGTTACAGGTTGTCACAGCTCCTGTTGATGGACAGTGAAGTTAAAAATACTCAAAGGGCACCTGGGTCCACAGGAGTGTGTGTGTGGGGGGAACACCCTATTTTACATAGTACAAAGAAAACTGCAGTTCATTGTTATAGTCAGATAACGCATAACAAAGCTAATGGCTTGTCTAAACAAAAGTTGTATTGCTTTAATTATAATTAAAGCATTACTGCTTCAGGAATACAGGCATAATTAGACAGTATAAAGCTTCCTATACAGGAATTATCTGCCCACAGCACCTATAAAACACATTATTCCATTCATGCTATGAGTCCCACTAGTTTAATATTCTATATAAAAAAAGAGTAAAGTCTAGCCAGTGCAATTTCCTCGAAACCTGAGGGTTTAATCTGCACTCCAAATTCCTCTGTCACCCAGGAACTGAACCATTTATGTCCAGAGCTCTGCAGCTAGAAGGTAAGGTGTCCCTGCTAAGAAAAATCCTCATGGCTTTAATGGGGGGGGGGGGGGAAGTATATATCAAGGATACTTCTTTATTAATAGTTTTAGGTACTATAGTGCTTATTTTTAGAATTTAAGCCATAACCTCTTTGGGAAAATAACCGTACTTTCCTTGGACTCTCATTAATAACTGTCTTCATTCAGGATCTGGATTAGACAACGTCACTTGAGTCCCATGGTCCACAAGCCATTGAAGCAGTAAATTCATCCCGAGGGGAGCTGAGGAGGGAAGGAGCGCCTCACCTCACTAGGGGTGTTTTGATTTGATCACCACAGGCAAAATCCTCGCTCCGCGGAAGACGAGAACGATGCTGAAAGTACTTGTTCTTCTAGAAATTAAATCTAGGGCCTTGCTCTGACCAGCGATCCTGTGGCATCCAGTTTTGGCAATTCTGTGCTGATCTTTCAAGTAACTTTGGGGAGGCAGATATAAAAGTAATTGTCTCAAAAGAACAGACCTGCCCTCTGAAACATAATACAAGTACACCAGCTTCCCTCCCAGGCCGTGGAGTTATTCTGTACTCCAACGCTTCAGCTGCTTCAGCCTTAAACAGTAAATTTAAATATATCTGTATGAATGGTGACTTTTCACCATGAATAGAAAAGCATTTTTTGCACTTCTGCCTCGAATTTAAAGCAGAGGGTTAGAGAGCAGACGGTACCTGCTTCTGCTCTGTCACTATGAAGCAGTGCCCTGCAGGTCACTCTGCAAACATCTTCTAAACCCAGGCTGCAACTCAGCATGAAACCCTCACCCCCACAATTTAACCTCCTGTTAACGCAGCCCCACCAATCCAGCCTCTGAACTCTTTTCGCTACCTCCGTATCTAAATATGATTCTTTGGCAAATAAAGACAGGGCCTTTGTGTACCCCCAGCCAAGGATGCCTCCTGCTCAGCATACTAATGCCCGAGCACCAAGGCCTGGGAACCATCCAGAAATGGGCCGAGAAAACGCCTTTCCAAGCTCCAAGCACTATACGCTGTTGCCTGTGGAGATTCTCTCAAGTGGGAAAGCATGAGATCAAACAAATCCACTACGAGTCTCTTAAAATGTACTTCTTTTATCTGGGCCACGCTATGCTGAATCTGGTCTAACTAGATACCTCCGTCTTCAAAGCCTTTGCTATTGCACTCCTTATATCTATTTCTATCCCAGGGTAAATTTAAGAAAGGCCTCACAAGCACTGAAGATGTGCAGCTCCTTGATGAAGCTCCTCTCTGTAAACGACGCGACAGAAACACTCGAAGGCCAGCGCTTCCCACCCTCCGCTGCCTTCCCCCCCACCTCCTTTGCAAAGGACGCACGTGCACGGGAGCCTCGCAGTGAGGCCATCGGTACAGAAGTCGGGCCAGCCAAAAACCTGAGGCACCCGGGAGCCAGTGAACACGCGCAGATTTTGGCACAGGACCTGCTCAAGGTCACTGAGTTGCTAGCAGCTGAGCGATCAAGAACCCTCCTGTCCCGTCGTCGCCAGGACGTTTGGTGTCACGGGCTACTCCCTCTCCCGCAGTCCCAGAGCGCCGCTACAGCTCCTGTCGCCCCCGAGATGCCTCCATCCCCCTCCCTGCACGCTCCCTGCGCTCCCTGCCTCACAAGCTCGCTGCTGCCCCAGCCGGGCTGCTCTTGCAGCAAGCAGCCCCTTCCCCTGCTTCCCGACCCCAAATCCTGTCTCCCTCGCTTCTCTTCAAGTGGGGAAACCTGCCCCTTCTGCTTGGGCCCAGGCTCGCCCTCACCCCGGCTTCCCTGTGCAAAACGCACCCTAAACGCGCCGCCACCAGCGCCAGGTTACCTGCGGCAGCCTCACGCTGACCCCGCCGGCTCCATCCCCGAAGCCCCTCTGGGGCCAGGGCCCGGCCCGCTACGCTGCCCCCCGCTGAGCATCCCCCGCGCGGGCCCTTCCCCGCTCCCCCCACAGCCCTCACGCTGAACTACTGTCCTGCCTCCACGGCCTTCCTCTGCCCCCCCAAAACTACACCCCTGCCCCACACCGAGCCACCGCTCAGGCAGACCCCGCAACTGCCCCTCCATCCCGACCCACAACTCCCTGTCCCACAGCTGGGCCACCCCAGTCCTCACCCCACCACCTCCTGCCCCACCGCTGAGCCACCCCAATCCTCACCCCATCACCTCCTGCCCCACAGCCGGGCCACCTCAGTCCTCACCCCGACATGTCCTGCCCCACCACTGGGCCACCCCAATCCTCACCCCACAGCTGGGCCACCCCAATCCTGCCCCATCACCTCCTGCCCCACAGATGGGCCACCCCAATCCTCACCCCACAGCTGGGCCATCCCAATCCTCACCCCACCACCTCCTGCCCCACAGATGGGCCACCCCAATCCTCACCCCAACACCTCCTGCCCCACAGATGGGCCACCCCAATCCTCACCCCAATCCTGGGCCACCCCATTCCTCACCCCACCACCTCCTGCCCCACAGATGGGCCACCCCATTCCTCACCCCACCACCTCCTGCCCCACAGATGGGCCACCCCATTCCTCACCCCACCACCTCCTGCCCCACAGATGGGCCACCCCAATCCTCACCCCAACACCTCCTGCCCCACAGATGGGCCACCCCAATCCTCAACCCACAGTCAGGCCACCCCAATCCTCACCCCAACACCTCCTGCCCCACAGATGGGCCACCCCAATCCTCACCCCAACACCTCCTGCCCCACAGCTGGGCCACCCCAATCCTCACCCCAATCCTGGGCCACCCCAATCCTCACCCCACAGCTGGGCCACCCCAATCCTCACCCCAACACCTCCTGCCCCACAGATGGGCCACCCCAATCCCGCCCCACAACTGGCCGCCTCCAGTCTCTCCCGACAACCTCTTGCCCCCCAGCTAGACACCCCCCCGGCCAGCCCCCCCGCCGCCGCCGCCGCCGCCGCCCCCCTCACCTCAGGCGGGCGGGCGGGAGGCCCCCGCCCCGCCGCGCCCCGCCGCCGCCGCCCGCTCCCGCCGCCCCATGGCCCGGCTGCCCCCAGCGCCCCGGCCCGCAGCGCCGGCCGGAAGTGAGCGGCGGGGGAGGAGGAGCGCGTGAGGCCCTCACGCGCCCGCTCGACCAGTCAGCGCCCGGGCAACGGGCGCCATCTCGGAGAAGGGCTGACGCCGCTCCGAAAGGAACCCGCGCGTGCTTCCGGGCCGTAGTAAAGATGGCGGCCAACCTCAGTGCCCCGGAGAAGAAGAACCCGGGGGGGGGGGGAGAGAATGCTAGCGCGCATGCGCACCACCGGCGAGCCTGCTCCTGCGCCCTCGCCTTAAAGGGCCAGAGGCGACCGATAGCTCTTAAAGGGACAGAGCCCATTAACGGCTCTTAAAGGGACAGAGCCCATTACTGACTTGAGTCTTCCCGCAGGAGGCCAAATAACAGCTGCTGCAAAGGGCAGCGGGCACGGCTAGGGGCCATTTCCCCCTTCCTGCAGGGCCGTGGTGCGCGCGCACCCCCGCCAAGCATTGCACACGCGTGCACAACGCCCTCACGCCTCGCACACGCGTGCACAATGCACACGCCCTGCACACGCATGTGCAATGCACACGCTGACACGTTGCACACATTCACACGCACATACCCCCACCACCCCGCCCCCGGCCAACAGGCTGAGCCTGGCCAGGCCTTGGGCCTCTTCAACCCAGCACAACAGCGTCACTTTTCCGTTTTAATAAAAAATAAAATGTACAAAGACCAGGCGGATTTACAGCTGTTCCTTCTTAAAAAATAAGGCAAAACGTGATTGATTACAGGGGGACCAAACTTCGGCGGGGGGATTGCAAAACCAGGGCCGTGGGGCCGGATCCCTCCCTCGCCGGTGGCCAACGGGGCGGGGGGGGGAAGTGATGGTGCCGTCCCCCTCCTTCCTCTCTCCCCATGTCCTTGCCCCAAGGCCAGGTCCTTTCATCACCCCCATGTCTGCCCTGTGGCTACATCCTTCCCTTGTCCCCACGGCCTTCTCCATCCCCCATGTCCTGCCCCATCCCCACGTCTTTCTCCACCCCCACATCCTTCTCCATCCCCCATGTCCTGCCCCATCCCCATGTCCTCCACCCCCACGTCCTTCTCCATCCCCATGTCCTTCTCCATCCCCATGTCCTTCCCCATCCCCACGTCCTTCCCCATCCCCATGTCCTCCATCCCCCATGTCCTGCCCCATCCCCATGTCCTCCACCCCCACGTCCTTCTCCATCCCCATGTCCTTCCCCATCCCCACGTCCTTCCCCATCCCCATGTCCTCCACCCCCACGTCCTTCTCCATCCCCATGTCCTTCTCCATCCCCACGTCCTTCCCCATCCCCACGTCCTTCCCCATCCCCATGTCCTCCATCCCCCATGTCCTGCCCCATCCCCATGTCCTTCCCCCTCCCCACGTCCTTCCCCATCCCCACGTCCTTCTCCACCCCCACATCCTTCTCCATCTTCACATCCTTCTCCATCCCCAGGTCCTTCTCCATCCCCAGGTCCTTCCCCACCCCCATGCCCTCCCCCTGCCCCCTCCCCACGTCCTTCCCCCTCCCCACGTACTTCCCCATCCCCACATCTTTCCTCTTCCCCACGTCCTTCCCCATCCCCACGTCCTTCCCCCTCCCCATGTCCTTCTCCATCCCCACATCCTTCTCCATCCCCATGTCCTCCATCCCCACGTCCTTCCCCATCCCCAGGTCCTTCTCCACTCCCACGTCCTTCCTCATCCCCATGTCCTTCTCCATCCCCAGGTCCTTCCCCATCCCCAGGTCCTTCCCTCCTCCCCATCTCCTTGCCCCACAGCCACATCCTCCCTCCATCTCCGCATCCTCCCTGCCTCCCCCCACCACCCCCCCAGCTCCATCGCCCCCCCCACCGCAAAACGCTACTTTATGCTAAAACACTTGCATTAAATTAAAAAAAAAAAAAAAAGAAAAAGAAAACCAAAGCTTCACGTTCCCATCCCTCCCCTCCCGTCGGCAAAAACCCCTCCGGCCAGGGCGGCCGGTGCTACGGGGCGTCCGGCGGGGGCGGCCGGCTGCCGTCCTCGGCCTCCGGCTCGGCCTCGTCCAGCCGGAGGCCGCAGGTCCGGGGGGCGGCGAGGGGCCGGCCGGCCAGCGGCTCCTTCTCGGGCCGGCCGGCCTGGGGACCGCCGTGGCTCTGGCCGCATCCTCGCACCTTCCTCCGGGCTTTGAGCTGCTCGTGGTAGGCGCCGAGCGCCAGGCAGGCGGCCGCCGCCACCGTGGCCGCCAGCAGCGCCGTCACCGTCACGAACTGGGGCCAGTAGGAGCGCCGGCCGCCGGCCGCCCGCCCTTGGGCATCTTCCTCCTCCTCCTCCTCCTCCTGGGTGGCCGCCGGCTCGCGCAGCATGTACTGGGCCACCGTCCAGGTGTAGCCGTTCTCGGTGGCCTGGCAGCGGTAGAGGCCGGCCGCCCCGCGCCGCACGAGCACCAGCAGCGTGTGGTCGGGCAGCAGCACGGTGGTGGCGGTGGTGGCGGTGGTGGTGGTGGTGGTGGTGGTCTCCTCCGGTGGCCCCGCGGCCGGCTGCTGCCAGGCGTAGGTGGCCAGGGCCGAGCGCCGCGGGCACGGCAGCCGCACCACGGTGTGCGGCGCGGGGCTGAGCGCTGCGGGGACACGGGCCGGCCACGGAGAGGGGAGAGGGGACGGGGGCGAGCTCAGGTGCCGCCCGCCGCGTGCCCCCACCGTGGTGCCCCCCCATCCCACCCTCCGTCCGTCATCACCCTTCCCCGATACTCAACTCTCTACGGCGGCGTCCGGCGACGTCCCGGCTCGGGGCACCGTCCCGCTCCGGCCCCGGTGGCAAGCGGCGGCCGGCTGGCCCGCTTCGACGTCCTGCAGCCAACCGCTCCTGCGGCCGCCGGCGCTCGGCCTCACCATCCCCGCCTCGGCCCCGCTCCGTGTCCCTAACCCCCGTCCCCGGCGGCCCTCCCGCTGTCCCCATCCCCGCTGACCCCGGCCCCGGTGTCTCCCTGCTTGTCCCCGGCCCCAGCATCCCTGGTGTCCCCACCCCCAGCGTCCCCATTCCCATCCCCGGTGTCCCCATGGTGTCCCCATCCCCAATGTCCCCATGCTGGTGTTTCCATCCCCATCCCTGGTGTCCCCCCCCCCAGTGTCCTCAACCCCGATGTCCCCATCCCCAGTGCCCCCATCCCTGGTATCCCCATCCCTCGTGTCCCCATCCCCATCCCCAGTATCTCCATGGTGGTGTCCCCATCCCCAGTGCCCCCATCCCCATCCCTCCTGTCCCCATCCCCATCCCTGGTGTCCCCATGGTGTCCCCATCTCCAATGTCCCCATGCTGGTGTCCCCCCCCGCAGTGTCCTCAACCCCGATGTCCCCATCCCCAGTGTCCCCATCCCTGGTATCCCCATCCCTCGTGTCCCCATCCCCATCCCCAGTATCTCCATGGTGGTGTCCCCATCCCCAGTGCCCTCATCCCCATCCCTCATGTCCCCATCCCCAGTGCCCCCCCATTCCCATCCCCAGTATCTCCATGCTGATGTCCCCATCCCCAGTGCCCCCATCCTCACCCCTGGTGTCCCCATCCCTGGTGCCCCCAACCCCATCCATGGTGTCCCCATCCCCAGTGTCCCCCCACTCCCATCCCCAGTATCTCCGTGCTGGTGTCCCCATCCCTGGTGTCCCCATTCCCACCCCTGGTGTCCCCATCCCTGGTGCCTCCATCTCCATCCCTGGTGTCCCCATTCCCATCCCCAGTATCTCCATGTTGATGTCTCCATCCCCGGTGCCTCCATCTCCAACCCGCCACCCCCGTCCCCGGCGGCCCGGCTCACGGGTGGGCGCCGGCGTGGCGCACGGGCCGGCAGGAGCGGTTGAGGCCGTCCCAGGCGCAGTAGGGGTCGCGGGCCAGCAGGCACTCGGCGCAGCTCCCGTACACGCTGCAGTTGGCCAGCGGCACCTGCAGCACCCCGCCGGAGTAGCCCACGTAGAGGACGCCCTGGGGGCAGAGGCGCCGGGCTGAGCCCCGACTCAACTCGGCCCGGCTCAGATCGGCTGGCAGCAGCTCCCACCGGTACCCACCTTGCCCGGGGCCAGCAGCAGGCTCTTCACCGGCTCGGGCGGGTGGAAGAGCTGGATGCTCTCCACGATGTGGGAGGTCCCCGGCAGCTCCACCGCTTTCTCCAGGGACCCGTCGGCTGCGGGGACAGGCCGGACGTCACCCGGCGGTGGGGTCTGACAAGCCACCAGGGTGGCCCAGCCTCCCGCCGACCTACCGGTGGCCAGGAAGAGGACACGGTAGGAGGTCCCCGAGAGGCCGCGGGGCTCGTCCACGGCGATGCGCGTGTACTCGACGCCCGTCCGCACCAGCACGGGCCGCCCCTGGCTGGGCAGCACCTTCCCGTCCATGAGGAAGTGGTCCTTCATGAAGGTCAGCGCTTTGTCCGAGGAGGGGCCCACGGAGCACTGCGGAGCCGGCGGGGGGAAACTGAGGCACGGCCCCAGGAGGAGGACGGAAAACCCTTGCCCGTCGCCGGCGAAGGACTCACGCTGCCGGGCCGGGGGCTCATGTCGGGCCCCCCGTAGACGGTCCAGCGGGAGCTCTCCTTGTTCAGCTCCTTGTACTTGCCCTTGAAGACCTCCTCGACCGCCTCCTGGCTGTAGGCGCACACGGCCGCGCTGCCGGCCGTGCCCGCCTGCCTGCGGGGACCGGCGCCGTGGGCGAGGGGCCGGGGCCGCCCCCATATCCCCGGGCACGTCTCCAAATCCCCGTGCACGCCCCAAAATCCCCATGCATGCCCCAAAACCCCCATGCACAACCCTGAGATCCCCATGCACACTCCAAATCTCTGTGCACACCCCCAAATCCCTGTGCACAGCCCTGAAATCCCCGTGCATGCCCCCCATATCCCCGTGCACACCCAAATCCCTGTGCACACCCCCAAATCCCTGTGCACACCCAAACCCCTGTGCACACCCCTAACCCCCCCTGCACGCCCAAATCCCCGTTCATGCCCAAATCCCCGGGCATGTCCCCAAATCCCTGTGTGCTTCCCAAACCCCCCTGAACACCCCAAACCCCCATGCATGCCCAAATCCCTGTGTGCATCCCAAACCCCTGTGCACGCCCAAATCCCGGTGCACGCCCAAATCCCCATACGTGCCCCCAAATCCCTGTGCAGACCCCCAAATCTCCGTGCACGCCCCCCAAACCCCTGCGCACACCCAAATCCCTGTGCAGACCCCCAAATCTCCGTGCACGCCCCCCAAATCCCTGTGCACAGCCTGAAATCCCCGGGCACACCCAAATCCCCGGGCACACCCCCAAATCCCCGTGCATGCCCCCCAAATCCCCGTGCTCACCCATATCCCTGTGCACACCCACAAATCCCCATGCACACCCTCGAATCCCTGTGCACACCCCCAAATCCCCATGCCCACCCCCAAATCCCCGTGCCCACCCCCCAAATCCCTTTGCACGCCTGAATCCCTGTGTGCATCCTAAACCCCTCTGCATGCCCCAAACCCCTCTGCGTGCCCCAAACCCCCTTGCCCACCCCAAACCCCCCCCGCGCACGCCCCCAGGCCCCCGGCGCGCGCCCCCGAGGAGCCCGGCCCTACCACTGCGAGGTGAAGACGGCGTAGAAGTCGGCGCGGCCGGCGCGGCGGGGCAGCCCGACGGCGTGCCGGATGACGTTGAAGGCGAAGCGGCCGGGCTGCGAGCACACCAGCTGCGCCTTGAGGAACGTCGTCCACTTCTTCTGCAGCACCTTGTCGCCGCCGACGTCGCTCTGCGGCGGCGGCGGCCGCTCAGCACCCCGAGGCGGCCGGCCGGCCGGCCGCGACCCGCCTGCCCGGCCCCGTCCTACCTTGCAGACGCGGGCCACCCGCGGCACCAGCAGCCGCTCGAAGAAGTCAAACTCGTCGGCCGTCTCCTCCAAGAAGAAGTAGACCTTGTCGTCGCCCGGCGCGGAGAAGGAGGCCACGAAGGCGGCGTCGGCTGCGGGGCAGGACCCGGGGCGGTCAGGTGCCGGCGCGGGGGACCCTCGGCGCGCCGCCGTGTCCCCCGTCCCCGGCTTCGTCCCCACCTGAGAGCCAGCGCAGGAAGGCGTCCGTCTTGAGCGGCGTCCGGCCGCCCAGCGAGCGGGAGATGATGGGCTCGTTGCCTTGGAAGTTGTTCATGGTGCCGGCGTAGAGCTCGCCGTCTAGCCGGCCGAGGAGCGGGCCTGAGCGGGTCCTCGCCTGCCCAACCGCCCCGCGGCGTCCCCACCACCCCAACCCCAACCCCGGCCCCGAACTCACCCACCAGCAGGGCCGTGTGGGCGTGCTGGGGGTCGAAGGGACACTGGCCCTTGCCGTCCAGGAAAGGTTGTCCTCGGCCGCTGGACACCAGCGTGAAGTTCTCCAGATGCTGGAGGGGGGAAAGGGCCAGCGGTGATGGGGAAGGAAACCCCCAAAACTGAAGCCCTCCAAGCTCGGGGACACAACTCACCACGTAGGTGCACGCCGGGCTGAAGGCGTAGGTGCCGCAGGCGTACAGGTGGGTCCGGTTGAGGGCCACGAGCACCCGCACGAAGTTGAAGCACTCGGTCTGCGCGGGGCCGGGCGCGGGTGAAGCGGGGCGGCGCGGACGCGTCCCACCCGCCCGCCGGCCCCGCTCTTCCTCACCTCCCGGCTCTTCTTCTTGAAGGCGCACTCGGAGGTCTTCTCCGCCGTGGGGCCCCACGGGATCTGAGGAGGCAGGTGAGACGGTGCCGAGGCCGGGGAAGGAAGGGGAAGGGGGAAACCGAGGCACGGCAAGCGACCACGCCGCCGCCCGCTCACCGAAGCCTCGCCGGGGACGGCGGCCGGCCCCACGGCGAGGGCCAGCAGCCGGTCGCGGGCCCCCACGTACAGCTCCTCCTCGTCCTCGCGCAGCAGCAGGACGTCGCAGTCGGAGACGTCGGGCGGGCCGAGGCGGGCGAGGGGCCGCCGGGCGTCCCCTGGCAGCGCCCCCCCCCCAAAAAAATAAAAAACCCCTCGAGCAGCTCTTCCCTGCCCCAAGGCGGGTGCGTTCCCGGCTGCGCCGCGCCGGGATTGGGGGGGGGGGGCTGCGTCGCCCACCCGGATGTGCCCAAATGCACCCCCCTCCCCCCCCCCCAGCAGCGGCTGCAAAGGCAGAAATTAAGAAGAGGGAAATTTGGCAACTCCCCGAACCGCGGTGCCGGGAAGGGGAAGTGGCGGGGTGGGGGCTGCGCCGGGCCCCCCACCAGCCGGTTCGGGGGGGACCAAGCCTCTCCCCGCCGCCCGACCTCAGCCCCTGGGGTGCAGCTCCGCAACCCCGCTAATTACCCCTTTTTAATTACCGCCGGCCACCGGGAAAGCCGGCCCCCCCGCGCGCCGGCCGGCCGGGATGCTCCCTGGCTACCCGGCCGGATGCTCGGCACCGGCGGCGGGACGGATGCGCCCCCCCCCCCCAAGCTGCTGCCCCCCGACCCGGCTTGTCCCCATGCTCCCCCCCTCTTTTCCGTTTCCTTCCCCCCCCCCCCAACATTTTTCCCCCCAACCCCGCGCCGGGGGGCCGCACTCACCGGCGGCGAAGGCGACGCGGGGCAGCGGCTCGGCGCGGAGGACGGCGGCCGGCAGCAGCACGGCGCAGAGCAGGCGGAGGGCCGCGCCGGGCATGGCGGGGGGCACGGCGGTCCGGGCCGGGGAGGGAGGCGGGGGGGACGCCGCGCCGCGGGGCCCCGGCACCGTCCCTGCGCGGAGGCCCGGCGTGAGCGGCGACGAGGCGGCAAGCGGAAACGAGAGCGGGAAGCCCGGGGGGCCGCCCCGGCATGTGGGGCGACGTCGCCGGCGGGCACCGCGGCTGGCCTCCGTTTGCCCCCTGCGGATCCTCCCCCCTCCCCCCCCCGCCGATATTGCACTCCAGCTGAGCAGGCCTGACGCCACGGTGATGGGCGTTACCTCTCCGGCGGGTGAGGAAGGAGCTCGGTCACCCGTGGGTGTTGAGTGCCGTCGCCCAGAGGGTGCCCGGCCCCGGGGGGCCGCCGGCAGCGGGGATCGGCGGGTCCATACCCGGCGCCCCGGCCGCGCTCCCTGCAGCCTGCCGCGGCCGCCCCGGCTGGGGAGGAGCCGGCGGTGCCGCCGGGGCCTCCGCGAACCAGAAAGTCTTGCTGGGGGAGGACGAGCCCCAGCAGGTCGAGGGCCCGGCACCCGCCTCGCCCGCCCGCGCTCCCCAAGGGCCCGGACGCCTGGGTCCCCTCCCTGACGCTGGGCGAGAGCTCTGGGCTCGGAGCACAGCGGGTCCTGCCCGGCGCCGAGCATCACCCCACGAACACCCCCTGGGGCCGAGCATCACCCGCACGAAGAGCCCAGGCGTCCGGCCCCCCCCCAATCCCAGCACCCGGCCCCCCCATCCCGGCCTGCCTACCTGCCTGCCCCCGGGGCGGCGGGCACGGCGGGGCACCCTCTCCCCGCCACCTCGCTCGGCCGGCACAGAAAGCTCCTTGTGAGCCCAGAAAGTAGGTTACTCGGCGCCGGATTTGCCACCGGCGGCCGGTTTGGCTGCGAACCGGGGCCGCCCGGAGCCTCGCACCGGCCGCATTGTTGCGCCCTGGGCCGGAGCCACCGGGGCCGGCGGAGGGGAGGAGGGACGGGAAAGGAGGCGACGGCGGCGGCTCTCGGGGACGGGAGAAGCCCACGCGGGAGCGGGGCTGTGAAACGAGAGCAGCCCCGAGGCTGCTCCGGCGGGCGCTGCGGGCCGCGAGCTCCTGCCGCCTCGCGGACCCGCCGCCTCCTCGCCCAGCCGGGCGATCCTCCCGGAGCTCAGGAAAATGCAGCCGCTTTGCACAAGAGCGGATTAACCCTTCCCCGCTGGGGCCCCGAGCCCGGCTGCACACCCGGCCCCTGGGACGCCGCGCTGCACCGGCAGGGCTGTCCCCGTGCCTCAGTTTCCCCCGGGGGCTGCAACGGTGCGGTGAGCTGCAGGCTCGGGGTGGGGGCTGCTTTGCACCTGCCTGGGCCCCAGTGCAGGGGGGGGGCAGAGGGGGAGGCAGAGCAGGACGTGGGGGGATGCACGGGGTGGGGGGAGGCAAAAGGGGAGTGCAGGAAGGATATGGGGGATTTTTGGCAATGTTTTGCAGGGGTGGGATTCAGGGGGTGCATAGCGGGGCTGCAAAGTGGGATGTAAGGGGAGAAATGTAAGTGGATGCAAAGGGGGGGCTGGCAAGGGGAGATGCAAGGAGGGATGCTGGGGGGGATGCGAAGGGGGATGCAATGGGGGGATGCAAAGGGGGGATGCAATGGGGAGGGATGCAAAAGGGAGATGTAAGGGGGGCTTGCAAGAGGGGTTTGCAAGGGGAGCTTGCAAGGGGGGAAATGCAAAGAGGGGGATGCAAAAGAGGGGGGGGATGCAAAGCGGGGCAGGGATGCAGGGATGATCTCCCTGGACTGGGACCCTCAACCCCTTCGTCGCCCCGGATCATCGGAGCCATCCGAGGGGTCGCCCCCCAGCCACGGCCCTGCCACAGCAAACCCCAGCCCCAGCCCGAAGCCCCCCAGGCCACCGGGGATCCCCCCCCCCCCAAGGAGCTGCCCCCGTCCCCGTCCCCACGCGGCACCGACCTGGCGGAGCAGCGGCGCGGCGGCCGCGGGGGAGGCCTGCCGGGGCCAGCATCCCTTGTGGGGCCGCCGGATCCTGCTCACATCACCATGGCTACGGCTCGCCTCGCGCCGGCTCCGGCGGGCATCACCCGCACCCGCGCACACCCGCACACGCACGCACACCCGCACGGCCGCGGCCGCGCTCCCGCGGCCACGTGCGCCTCGACACGCAGCCGTGCACACGCCTGCACGCGCCGGGACACGCACCGACGTGCACGCTCGTGCATGCCCGCGGGTGGGCTCAGGCGTGCCCATGTACACGGACGCGTGCACGGACCTGCACACGCGTGCACGGACCTGCACACATGCACACACGGACCTGCACATGTGCACACAGAGCTGCACACACATGCACGGACCTGCACACGTGTGCACGGACCTTCACACGCGTGCACGGACCTTCACACGCGTGCACGGACCTGCACACATGCACACACGGACCTGCACATGTGCACACGGATCTGCACACACATGCACGGACCTGCACACGCGTGCACAGACCTTCACACGCACGCACGGACCTGCACACGCACACACGGACCTGCACACATGCACACAAGGACCTGCACATGTGCACACGGATCTGCACACACATGCACGGACCTGCACACATGCGCACGGACCTGCACATGCACGCACAGACCTGTACATGTGTGCACAGACCTGCACACGTGTGCACGGACCTTCACACGCACGCACGGACCTGCACACGCACACACGGACCTGCACACGCACGCACAGACCTGAACGCAGCCGTGCAGAGCGGCCCCTCCGGCGGCTGCACGCACACGCGTGTCCTGTCCGGCGGCTCCTGACGTGCTCCGCCGCCCTGTCCCTGCGGCGCGCGGCCCCCTCCTCGCTCCCTGGCAGCGCCCCGGCTCCGGGGTGCCTCGATTTCGCTTCGCTAAATCACTTCCCCCCTCAAAAACCCCCCGGCGGAAGAACCCCCGGCTCGTCTGGCACCGGTGGGTCCCACTTCTGCTTCGCTCCGCGCGCTCCTTCCCCTTCCCCAGGCGGCTGCCAGCCCCCGCCGGCCGCGGCCGCCCTCCGCCACCGCCTTCCCTTCCCGCGCGGCCTCTGCCCTGTCCCTTTGCCCGGCGCCAGCGGCAGCCACGGAGGGGGAGCAACGCGGCTGGATGCGGGGCGGGGGGGGCGGCAGGGCAGCGCCGGGCACGGCCGGATCCGGCAGAAAGGGAAGGGCAACGCGAGGACGGACTTGCACAACGCAGCACGCGGCACCCCGGAAACGTTGCCGCCCGACGGGCTTTGCACGAGCCGGGGTGCTGGGCTGCACCCCACGCACGTCGCCCCCCCTCCCCGCCCCGGCTCGGCCCCCGTTTCGCCCGGCACGCGGGGGCCAAGGCCCCGAGCGGGCCCAGGTGTCCGGGTCCCCCCGGCGCTCGGGTGCCCGAAGGTGCTCGCGCCCGGTGCCAACCCGCTCCCGGGCAGCCGGATGGTCTTAGCCAAAACCCGCTGCCAGGAGGCAGAGGCAGAGCCCGGCCCCTGGGACCCCGGCGTCCCGCGCTCCCCCCTCCCCGGCCTCGGACCCCCGCGGCCGCCCCGCGACGGCGAGCGCCCGGCTTAACCGCGGCGGGGTCAGCGGGGCAGCCTGGCCTCAATCCCCCGCGGCATCGCCGTCTTTGCTAAATAACCCGCCGCTTCGGGGACGGACCCGTGACTGCCGGGGGCAGGACGCCCGCGCCGACGGCTGCGGGGCGAGCGCCCGGGGGGCTGCATCGGCCTCGGGGCCCCCCCTGCCCGAACCGCTGCACCAACCCCCTCCGGGGACGGGGGAGACGCTGGTGCACAGGCAGCGCCGTGCATCCCGGGGGGCTGCCCGGTCCCTGCCAGCCGGCCCAAATCTGCAGGAAAAGCCCCCCCTGCCCCGGCACAGCTCAGCCCCGCTGGCACCCGAGCCCCCCCGGCGGGTGGGGAGGGGGGGGGGAGCCACCCCGTGCCGCTGGGAGAGGGCCCCGGCGTCCTGGGCCGCGCCACGGCGGCGGGCACCTACCTGGCTGCGGCTGCGCCCCGGCCGCCCGCGAGCCGGTGCCTCACATCGCGGCGCCCGGCAAAGCCGATCACGCGCCGGCTTTAGGGCTCTCCTCCCGCCGACCTCTCCTCCCGCCTCGCATCAGCGCCGCTGCGCGGGTGCCGGCCCGGCGCGGCCTGGCACGGCCTGCCCGGCCCCCTGCCCGCTCCCGCTGCCCCAGGCCCCTCCGTCCCTTCCCAGAAACCTTGGCCGGGTGGGAAAAAGCATTGAAACGTCCCCAGATTTCACCCTCCCGGCCCCGCGGAGACGCCGGCCGGCCGGCCCGGCTTGCAGCATCCCTCCCCGCGGCGCTCGGGGACGCCAATCACGACAGCACACGGGGCGGGAAGGGATCTCGCTTGTATTGATTTCGGGAGGAAATACAGGCGGTAAATAGAGAAGCTTCGCTAGCAGGTAGCGGCACGCGCGCGGGTCCCGCCGGCGGAGGCGACGCTTCGGAGCGGGAGGCGGAGGGGGGGCCTTGGGGTGAGCGTCCCCCAAAACGGCGTGGGAAAAAAAAGCAGAAATCTCCGCCGACAGCTGGACGGGGCCTCAGGCGAAGCCGGGGCGGGTTGGGGGGGGGATCTGCCCCGAAAACCCCCCCTTCCCTCGAACCAACCCCGCTCTTTCCCCACAAACCAGCCCCGTGTTGCGCTAAGCACCCTCGTCCCGCCGCCGAACTGGGCTCCCGAACTCCCGCCGCCGGGCCGAGAGCAGCCAACGCCGCCGCGAAAAGGAGAAGCAAAAAACACCCGCCGCCCCGCGCGGCCGCCACCGCGGTGCTCGGCGGCCTGCGGGCAGGACGGGGCGCTGGGTGCCAGCCCGCCGCAGCTCGGCCCGCTCGCTCGCCCGCGCCGGGGACGCCCGGCTCGGCCCAGGGCTCGGGAAAGCTCCGTGGGATTTTCACTTCCCGCCTCGGTCTAACCTCCATCCCTCGGCGGGGGCGAGCCCGGCCAGCCCGTGGCACCGCAGCTCCCGCAGCGGCACCCCCGGCCGCCCCGCAGGGTCCGCGCCTTCCTTAAGGCACACAGTGGCTGCTTTAAAAAAAAAGAAAGAAAAGGGGGGAAAAAAAAAAAACCCAAAAAGGGGAGGGGGAAGGACGTGCCTCTGGCCGGGAATACAGTACACGGAGCGAGCTCCGGCGGCAGCGGAGCGGCGGCTGCCGCAGGCGCGGGCGGCCGGCAGGAAGGCAATGCCCACGCGGCCCCGGGAGCCCCCCGAGCCGGCACCGCGGGGGGGGAAAAGAAAAAAAAACCCCAACGACAACAAGAACAGAAGGAATTTGGGTCCAAATCCAAAAAAAAAAAAGGTGGGTGGGTTGCAAAGGCGCTTTGCTCTCCTGCAGACGACGACCCTCCAAGGCAGGCGCCCGCGAGCGCGGCCGGGTGACTCGCGGGGTGGCGCCGAGCCCCGGCACCGCCGACGATCCGGCCCGGGCGTCTCGACCCGCCAACGGCGCCCGATGCAGCGCGCCGCTCTCGGGGCTCCGGCGGGGATGGCTTTACTTCTCCTAGTCCTATATAAAAAGCTTTGGCAAAAAAGGTTATCATCTAAAGAGCCGTTAAACTACAATCTGTTTCTGCATTGCTGCTCGGTAAACAATTCCTCGGTGTCTTTGGCTGAAGTTTTAAAAAAATTTTGAAGCTGAAAAGCTTTTTTTTTTTTGGTTTTTTTTTTATAGAAATAGATTTTTTCTTTACAAAAAAAAAATCAAAGCATCTTTTAGCATTTTTTTTTATATATATATATATATAAAATTCCTGCTATAGAAAACAAAAAAACCCCAACCTTGGTTTTCGACTTTTTTTAAGGAAAAAAAAAATATTTTGCTTTGGGAAAAACTAGCTCGAGATGGCCAGGAAACATAGGAATGGCACCTTGGAGTTACATGATGCTGCAGTTTTGTGGAGCCTGAGCCTGGAAGGAAAGAGAAGAAAGAAGAAGAAAAATCCAGCGTCACTATCCGTTTGCTCCCACTGTAGCGGTGGTGACGGGCAGCAACGTCTGAGCGGGGACCGCTCGGGCACCCGCCGCGCTCTCGGCAGCCTCGCGCTCCGCCGCCGAGCGCGGGCGCCACGTGCAGCCTCGGCCGCACGTCATGCTCCGGGTCGGGCTGGGGTATTTATAGCGCTGAAGTCAGAAACATAATTAGTGGTAATATATGAGGGTAATAATATTGAGGAGAATACTGCTGATCTGATAGCAAATGCCAAGCGCTGAAATATTCACGTTGCCACCGTTAATAGCGCTTGGCCGCCGTGCATTTGCCGCACCGGCACGATAACGGTGGCGGGTGACGGATACCCTGGCACGGTGCCACCGGGCGCTCGCTGACGGCGGGATGGCGCCGGGCCAGCAAGGGGAAGCCGTCCCCAGTCGCTGCCCCGCGCCTGATGGCACGAGCCGCCTTCGAGCGGGACGAGCCCGCGGGGACGGCGTGTCCGAGCCTGAGCCGTGGCCTCGGCTGGGAGGGAGGACAAGGCCAAAGGCAGGACTCAAAGGGTCCGTGCGGCTTCATCCTCTCCCTGTCCCACTGCTGGGAGACGGGGGCCTTCTGGCCGCCGGCTTCTCCGCCCGGCTGAGCCGATCGTCTCCCTTTACTCCAGCGTCTCGGCTCGTCTCCTTGGAGCGAGGGACATGAGCTTATAGACCTTATAGACCTTACACATGCCAGTAGATGCCCAGGGCAAGGAGAAGAGAGGAGGAAAAGAGGGAGGGAGAAGAGACACCCGCAGCATTGGCTTGTCAAGAAAGGATGATGCAAGGCCAGGAAAAAGACCAGCCAGAGCAGGAAGAGCCTGTCCCCAAGGCTCAGCAGGGTCTGGAAACGGCACTGACCTGCCTACGTGGGCTGGAGCTCCCCAGGATGTAGGACCTGGTGACCAGGTTGTCCCCCAGGCTGCTGCTGCCGCCTCCGGAGCCGCCGACGCTGCGGTAGCTGCGGGTGACGGTCACGCTGGAGGTGGACGACCCTGAGGACATGGTGCCGATGCCGGCGTTCTGGCTTCCCGACTTCTCGGCCGGCTGGCCGCACGTGCCGCAGACAACCGTGCGCGAGCGCAGGTTGTACTCGCCGGGGTCACCAGAGCCGCTGCAGCTGGCCTAAACGGGGGGAAACACACACAAAAAGGTCCTTGAGTACCTGTCTGAGCGCCTTCTGGCTTGAGCGTCCTACCCCGAGGACCGCGGCAGCACCAGGCATGACCCCGGCGGCCTCTTCTCATTGCTCTTCGGAGTTTTTGTCCGTGCTCATCTTCAGCTGAGAGCATCCTCCTCCTTATTACCTCTGAAGAGCCCAGCTCGAGTCGGCTGACTGCTTCCTGCTGGGAAACTCGCCCTTGGAAAGGATTCAGGCCTCTGACAAATGGGCAGCGCTGGCCCATGGGAGCCTGGCTCGTTCATCCAGGGATAATCAATATCCCTCTTGGCAAAGCTCTTTGGATCCAGAGCAATTAGAAGGGAAGCTGATCATGTACCTCGCATCCAGCTCCTGCTATGCAAAGCCCCGGGGAGCTGCATCTGGCAGATTTTTCGGCAGCATCGAGGCGTGCGGTCAGGGAGAGAGCACCTCTCCGTGCACGATTCCCGCGGGTGCCTCCTGCGCGAGACACAGATCTCTGCCCCCAGGGACGGGCTGGTGGGGGGCTCCCATCGCTGCAGCCAGGGATGTTTGCTTTGATGCAGGCAGAAGGGGCCGCAGCTCCGTTTCTGGCACGCTGCCTGTTCTCCGCATGCTGCTGTTCCTGGGCATATTTCAGCTCAGCGAAGGGAGTGATGGGCTGAGCGGAAGGACAAAGTCACCTCTGGATTTGTTCCAGAGCCCTGGTGAAGCAGAGAGGTTGGAGCAGCTGCCGTTGGGAAGCGTCTTCCATCAACTTTCCACCATCCTGTCTTCCAGCTCTGGGTGGGCTACTCCAGATAGCAGCTCGCCCTCTGTCCCAGTTCCTCCATGCCTTCATGCAGTAGGTCAAGGTCCTTCTGGGTTGGAGATGCTTTCAGCTTGCCCCCATCACCATCACCAGAGAGGTCTGCAGAGCCCTCCTGGTGAGCAGGCATCTTCTCTGAGCGCCGGTCTGCTGGCTTCTTCCACGTGGTTGTTTCCAGTGCACCCTTCCAGGTGCCTTCTCCCATAGGGTCTGATCCTCCGTGGTGCCGAACGGCCTCCCACCCCGATCCAAGCAGCAGGAGTGGACCAGAAGTGCCCAGCCAGAGCTGGGACCAGAGCTGAGCTCCCCCAGCATCCCTGCAACTGACCCCCCGGGCCCAGCGCCTTCCTGAGCATGGTACTCACATGGTGATGGCGGTGGTGGATGCTGACTTCATCATCCTCATCATCCTCGTCTTCGTCGTTGATGATCACAGTGCGGACCAGCTTCCGCATGGCCACCTCCTGGAGGGGACAGGAGAGGGGTCAGAGGGCTCTGGCCCGTGCTGCTTCGCCGCCCCGCTGGATTGTGTCGGCCGGCTCCCCTCCCCGTGCCGTGGCGTGCCCCAGCCCCGCGCGCTCTCACCTCGCCGTTGGAGTTGATCAGGGCAGTCCGCAGGCTCTCCCCAGAGCCCCAGCTGCTCTGGGATTTCCACACCAGGTCGCTGGGGGGGCTGTGGGTCGCCCCAGCCCCCGAGGCCCAGATCTGCGGAGAAAAGCACAGAGAACGGTGATGCCGTGGGGCGGCAGAGCCCAGACCCCGGGGATATGGGTCAGGTCCCCAGCAGAGCCATGTGCCAAGGAGCCCGCTGCCTGGCGCCAACCCGAGCAATCGTATGCCTCGCTCTGCATCGCCTCTGAAGGCTCCCAAGACCAATGGCCTGGCTGGGGTTGGGGCCTCCGCTGATCCCCCCCAGGAGCCCAGCAGGACCTTCACCGTGACTCACCGTGACTATCTGGCCAGCCTTCAAGGTGAACTTTGGGGGGAAGCGGTAGGTGATGGGGGGATCGTCTCCATTCTGCCGCTTGATCTGCCAGTTGCCCATCGCCTGGTCCTGCGAGAGAGAAAGCAGCAACCTTGAGACCCTCCAGCTCGTCCCAGTTTGCCTCCTGCCCACAGGGTGAAGTGGGGCTGAATTACACCAGCAGGGATCCAGCAGGCCCTGGGGATCCTCCCTGGAGGCAAACGCACCTCGTTGGACTTGTTCCGGAGACGGACGAATCTGCCCTCCAAGTCCACCTCTTCCACACCGACGCGCCCGCTCGTCCGAGCGTGATGGGAGAAGCTGGTCCGGCTCTCGCTGTCCTCGAGCTTCCTCTTCTTGGAGGAGCCCGGGGTGAAGTGGATCCCATGGCCACGAGATCCCCCTTTTTGGGAGGAGGGGCTGGGAGACAGCCTCAGCCTGGACAGGGGGAGAAGGCGAGATGGAGTCGGTGAGGACGTGAGGACTGGGACCCGCACAGCCCGTCAGGGAGATCCAGGCAGTGTCCCCCACTCACCTCTCCTCCTCGCCCTCCAGCAGCTTGCGGTAGGCATTGATCTCCATGTCGAGGGCCAGCTTGATGTCCAGCAGCTCCTGGTACTCGTCCAGCTGCTGCTGCATGCGCGCACGCATCTCGGCCATCTCTCGCTCCTTGTCGGAGAGCAGGCGCCGGCTGGTCTCACGCTCCCTGGCCAGAGCATCCTCCAAGTCGTGCAGCTTCGCCTCCTTGGCGGCCAGCTGTGCGAGAAGGGTGGTGAGGCAGGCGGCTCCATCCGGGGTCATCCCCGGGAGGGTACCAGCCCGAGCAAAGCCCACGGCCCCGGCTCACCTGCTTCTGCAGCTGGCTGAGTTCGGAGGAGAGGTTGTCAATGCGGATGCGGGTTTGCTGCAGCTCCTCGTGGGCAGCGCCCACCATGTTGCTATTCCTCTCGGCCGACTGCTTGGCGTTCTCCAGCTGGAGAGCAGAGACGAGGTCGGTTAGCGCCTCGCTCCTGCGCATCCCCGGTCCCCTTGCCCGCCGGCACCCCGAGGTGCAGAGGGGGAAAACGCAGACCAGAGCCCCAGCAAGGGGCTATGCGGGAGGAGGAACCCGGCACGTGGCTGCCCCTCACCTTAGCCCCATAGGTCTTCTCCAGTTCATCCTTGTAAAGCTTAATCTGGGCCTCATGCTGGCTGCGCAGCTCCTGCAGGGCCTCGGACAGCTTGCTCTCGAACTCCCGCTGCCGCCCGTTGTCGATCTCCACCAGGCGGGTCTCGTGGCGGCGCTTGGTCTCCCGCAGCTCCTGGGGGCAGGACAGGGGACACGGCGTCAGCCTGGGAGATGGGATGGGGTTGGGGGGGGGGCCGTGACGCACGAGAGGGTTATCCTGAGCTGGAGCATGGGATCGGCCTTGTGCGCGGAGGCGTGAGCGGAGCCACCAGCGGTCACTCCGTGCATGCTTCCCGTGGTCTGCAGAGAGCCCAGGGAACCGGAGCGGCGCGTTGCAGCCCCGCGCGGCCGCTGGCCGGCCGAGCCCCGCTCACCTCGCTGTAGATGTTCTTCTGGAACTCGAGCTCTTCCTTGAGCGTCTGCAGCCGGTTCTCGGCATCCACGCGGCGCAGCATCTCGTCCTGCAGCTGCTTCTTGGCCTCGCTCAGGGCGCTTTCCAGCTGCGGAGAGGTGAGAGGAGCCGTCACCGCCGGTCCCAGGGGTGGTGGGACTCTCCGGCTTTGGGCACGGCCCCAAAGCACTGGCTGGGAACGGGGATCCCTCCCTCTGCCCTGCCGCTCCCTGGGCACAGAGGAGCCGGATGGGGCACCCCGAGACGGGGCGGCGGTGGGGGGGGAAAGGGTCGCTGCCGCTCACCTTGGCCACCTGCGCCCGCAGGTCCCGCACTTCGCTCTCCAGGTTCCTCTTCTCGCCCAGGGCCGTGGAGAGCGCGGCCTCCTTGGAGTTGAGCAGGGCCTCCACGTCCTTGAGGCGCGCCTGGGCGGACAGCAGGTCCCCTTCCTTCTTGGCATTCCTGCAACGCAGCGGAGACGGCGCCGGTGAGCGGCTGGGAACGGCGCTCTGCACCCCGGGCCAAACAAGGACGCGCAGCACTGGGGATGCATTTAACCCCCGTGCCCGGACCCCTCGTATCACGGCCAGAAGAGATGCAAAACCGCGACCCATTTGCAGACCGGCGGCCGGAGCCCGTGCAGCCTCGCCGCTCCAGCCGCTGCGAAGCGGCCCCGAGCGCGGGCTGGAAACGCCGGGAGAGGCCGCGACGGGGGCCGTCTGCACCCGCTAGAGGTCAGTGCGCACCAGGCGTGTGCCAGTCCGGCGCCACCGCGGCTGCCGGGGCCCCGCGGGCCCCTCCGGGCAGGATGCGGCCGGGGCTGGTGCAACGAGGGGTGCCGAGCGCCGGAGGCTTTCGGCCGCCCCTCCGGATCCGGACTCCGTCGCTGCTTCGGGTCTCCCGGCCTCCTCGCTCCGCAGCGGCCAGCTGGCTGTCTCGTGCCTCAGTTTCCCCCCTCCCTGGGCCGGGGGGTTTGCGTAGCTTTTCGGAGCCCTCCAGCAGCAGATCACGGCTGCTCCCGAGCGGCCCCAAATCTGGCTCGCACGCGCCCCGGCCAGACCCTGCTTTTTGGCCAAAAGGCAGACGTTCCCGCGCTTCTTTCCGGCTTATAAACCGAGCCAAGGAAGCCGTTAGAGGCGTTTACAGCCTTCGAGCCGGGTTTGAGCGCAGCCCCTGCCACCAGGCACCCTTTTTTTTTTTGGGGGGGGGGGGGGGGAAACGCGCGCCGAGCCGGCCGCCCACGCCGCGGCAGGCGCCTGCCGCTCCGGCGCAACCCGCTCCTCCTTGCGTGACTCATAGCGCAAAAATGCCAGCTGCCAGCGGCGCTGTGGCCTCGGCGGCTCGCTGCGAGCGCCGGCCCCCTCCGGCAGCGGCTCTGCCCCGCGGCGCTCGACGCCCGCCGTCCGGGGCTGCGGCGGCCGCCGCCGCGTTTGGCGGTGGCTCGGCAGGAAGGGAAGGCGCTGGCGGCCGGCACAAGCCTTCCCTCCGGCCGGTCCCTTTCGGATGCCTCCGGGTCGGAGCCGTTTGCCCCCGATCCGCTGCAAGACGGAGCATCCGACGCGGACCCGGCGGCGAACGGGCGTGCAAGACGGGTCCGGGAGGTAGCAGGCGGCTGCCCTCTCCCGCGACGTGAGCCTCCGCGCCCGCCCGGGACCATCAGCGATTCCAGCCCCGCGCGGACCGCCGTTTTCCCTCCGTCCCCGCTCCGCGCATCACCCGGCTCCATCTCCCGACCCGTCTGGCTTTTATCCCCCTTGCAACCCCTGGCACCGGGCTAAAAATCAAAGCCTGCGCGGCAGCTGGGTCGCTTTGCTCCCGGGAGGAGAGGAAAGCGGAGGGTCCTGCTCGGCACCGGGAGGGGTTTCGCCGGCGGCCCAAGGCGCTGCATCCCGCAGGACGCGGCCCCCCGCGCGCTCGGAGGCAGGCGCCTTTCTCAACGGCGAGAGCCCAGCCCGCCGCCGAGGCGCAAAACCCTCAAGAAACAAACGTCTCGGGAGAAAACTGGGAGGGAAAAGGGGCCTCAAGACATTTTATTTTTAGCTTTTAGAAGCAGGAAAGGGGGGGGGGGGAGAAAATCGTGGTGGAGCTGCCAGAAAATCCAAACGTTAATGGAAAGTTGGAGCTGCTCTGACTGTACTCAGCCCGGGCGCAAGAAGAGCCTGCAAAGCCCACGCTACGCCTTGGAGCAGGGGGAGCCCTGGGGCGGAGGGTGCCCACGCCGGCCGCGGGCAGCGGGCGCCGGGGACCCGCCGGGCCCAGCTTGTGCCCCGGCTGCTGCCCCGGGTCAAGGGGAGACGGGCCAGAGCCGCGGGAGGCTCCGGGCGCCCGCCGCCGGGGACGGGCCAAGCCTCTCCGCCCAGCCAAAGCCCACGAGACGCCTTTTAGGAAATCCCCCCCCCCCCCCCCCCCCCAAAATCGGGTCTCGCCGCTGCCCGACGACGGACGAGGCTGCCCCGGCGGGCAGCTCCCGCCCGGCGCCGAGCTTTGCAAGCTGCAAGGGGAGCAACGCACAGGGGTTCAGGCGACGGGAGAGCGGGGCGTTCCCCTCCTCTCCTGCCTCCGAATTGCAGCTGCCTCACCCCAGAGAAAACGCCGAATCGGGCCGAGCGCGCCAGCTCGCGCTCCCTCCCGCCGTCCCATCTATCGGCCTTTCCGTTTGCGGCGAGCCAGACAAGCAGCCTGCTGCGGTGCAACCCGCTGGCCAGCCCGGCGCAACGGCTCCGCCGGCCCAGGCTGCGGGAACGCGCGCAGGTCGGGAAACCGAGGCAGGGGCAGGCACAGCGCCGAGGTTCGGCACGGCGTGCCGGGCGGACCCCGAGGCCCCGCACCGGGCTCGCCGCTCCGCATCGGGTCCCCGGTCGCCAGCGGGGCTCCGACAGCGGGGCTCCCCCCTGGGTCTGAGCAGGGGCCGCCAGGGCAAGAGGCGGCGATGGCAGGAGGAAAGGCGGGCTGGGGGAAAAACCTCGGCGGTGGGGCAATGGGAATGTGGCAAAGCGGCTTCTCCCAGCTCCTGACTCATCCGTGCCGCTGCGCTCTGCAGGGCCTGGGCCAAATCACCAGGATAAACATCAGCTGGTCTCCTAGCAGGGGAGCCGTAAATAGCCGGCGTGATGTATAGCGAGGGGAACATCTGCACGGAGCAGCATCCTGCTGGGGCACCAAACCCCGCCGTGCCCGAGGCCGCGGGGAAACGGCTCCCTCGCGGCACGGCCGGCTGTGCCAAAGCCCCGTCCCGGCGCCGGCCGCTCCGTCCCCCGCGTCCCGGAAAAACCAAGCCAAACAAAACCGCTCCGCCGAGGGCAGCCGTTAGGAGGAAGACGGGAGCCGTCGGTTTGCCGCTGGCGAAGGAGGGAGCTCGCGGCCGTTTCCCGCGCTGGGCGACGGCACCTGCCTGGCCCTGGGGCTCCCGAAACCGGGCTCCGTCCCCAAACCCCGTCGCGGGCACACGCCGGCCTCCGGCGCGGCGAGACCCGCTCCCGGCGTTCGCTAGCGCCGCAGCAGATCAATGCACGTGACTGCCGCGCGGACGAGGGGCCTCCCCCCCCCCCGCAGCTGATTTAAAGGCGGAAACAGCGTTTTCAGGGAATAAATAGCGCCTTAAAAAGCCTCCCGCGCCCAGCGGCCGCCTGGGGAGCCCCCGTCCCGCTCGCTCCCCGTCCCGGCGGCTCGTGCCAGCCCCGATGACTCATCCCGCCTCGAAATGGAAATCCCAAGTCAGGGCAAGACGGGAGACGGTAGGAGGGACCCGAGAGGGGCGAAAGCAAACTCCAGCTCTCGCCTTCGGTGCCCAGAGCAGCAGCGAAGACGCGGCTCCTCCCGTTTTCCATACGTTTGGGTACGCGAAGGCGCCGGCCGGCAAAATTTGCCTGAGAAACAAAGGGAGGATTGTTGGGTGCAGCCGGCGCCGATCTCGCTGGGAACAAAAGGGTTCGCTCTCCCGGCCGCCGGAGCCGATAAAGGCAGGCGAGGTATTTACATTGCTGCAAGGCCGGCGCGCTGCGTGCGTGCGTCCGCCACCGCGGCCCGGCGGCGAGGCCCAGCGCGTCCCTGCGCAGCGCCGTTGGCTGCAAGCGCCGGGGGTTTCTCCTCTTGCTCCGCCAGCAGCCCCCGGCACCGGCTCTCTCTGCAAAGGAGGCCGCGGCGAGAGGCGGCAGCCTCGCCGCGCGCAGGCAGCGGCAGCCCAGGAGCTTTCTGCACCGCAGCAGCCCGAGCCGCGTTGCAAAAGTGGCGCCGCGTGCTGGTTGGGACACGCGGGTCGGCGGCTCTGCCCCAAAACCCCAGGGCTCTGGCTGTGCCCCGGCTTGCAAAAGCCAGCTGGGTAGCATCACGCCAGGGAGCGAATCCGCTCCCCCCGACCCTCAGCTCCCCGCCAGGGACGGCTCAGGGGCTGCGTCCCTTCCCCGGATGGGGAAACTGAGGCACGGAGGCTCCAGCCTGCAGAGGCGGCGGCAGCGCCGGCGGCAGGAAGGAAGGGGCAGCGAGCGGCATCATCGCCGGAGCCGCGCCGGGGACAGAGCATCGCCAAGCTGCTGTTCAACGAAACCCCAACGCCGGGGCAGCGCCGGGGCCCGGCGCGCCCTCGTTTTGCAGCGCCGACGCCTCTAACGCGGCAGCCCTGGACGTTAAGCAGGGTAAAGTGCAGGCTGTCGGGCGCCCGCCGCTGCTGTTAGCGGACTTTGGCCTCGCCGCTATCGCGCTTCTGGGCTCTGAACAGCTCCCGCCGCCGCAGCCCCGGCGGCCTGAGCCGCGGCACCGCGGCCCGACGGAGCCGGCGCAGGTGGGCGCCCGGCCCCGAGGCTGCACGTGATGGGCGTCGGGGTGGGGGGGGGAGGGGTCCAGCAACGAGAGGTGCAAACGGGGTGGGAAAAGCGTTTCTTGCAGGGACGGCCCCGTCCCGGCTGCTCCCCGCAGCACCCCGAGGCTTGGCGGCGGGATGCCGCCGTCCTCGCCAACGGGCGTCGAGGGAGCGCCTCCGAGCCACGGGGCTTTTCCCGCCGGGAAGGGCGAGCGTGCACCCACCGCCTCGGCGAGCTGCATACCGGCGACGGCGAGGGGAAATAAATCCGTCCTGGCTGCCGGATGCTCCAGGGCCGTGGGGGTAAAGGGGGTCCGCGAGGCGTCGGGCACCGCGGGGTCCCGGCCCAGCCCGGCGTCGCCCGCCGCCTTGCACAATCCGCTCTTTGTTCGCTCTCAAAGGGCGGATCCTTCCCCCAGCCAAACTGTTTTTCCCCCCCACCCTCCCCCGGGGAAAAATTTCCATGGGACCGGAGCGGGGACGCATCGGGAGGTGGAGGGACCATCCGGCTGGTTGAAGGTTTCCCCCCCTCCCGTGCAAAACGCCGCAGCGGAGCAAAATCCACCCGTGCGGGAATGAGATCTGGGCCCTGGGGAGGAAGAGGCGATGCCAAGCCGCCGGCTTAATCGGGTTAGGGGCTGCAGTTCAGGAAGCCGTCGCTCATCAGACGAGCTGCTAACTGGAGCCTGGTTCCTGTTTCGGCCGAGCCAGCCGGGAACGACCCCTCGCCGGCCCCGGCGGGATGCTCCGGGGGTCCCTTTGGGGCAAAACACACCAGGAGGGGGGCCGGGGGCAGAGCCGGAGCCTGCTCCGTGCACGGAGCGGCTCTTGCACCGGCACGCTGCCGTGCAGCCCGTCCCGCCGCCGTCACCGCCATGCAGCCGGCGCCCCTCTGGCCCCGGCGGGCGGGTGCCGTGCCGGCCGCGAGCCCCCCGCCCTGCCTCCTGCACCGCCGAGACAACCGGCGGCCCCGCGGCGGGCGCAGCGCTGCCGGCCGCTGATAACGCCCGGCCGGAGCCGCCTGCCGCCCGGGAGATACCCGGCGCGCTTCCGCCCGGGGTCGAGGCGTTGCAGGGGAGGTGGGGAGGGGGGGAAAAACGCGGCGGCCGGGATGTTTTTGCAAGTTATTTATGAGCTGGGCGAGGTGTTAGCGCCCGGCGCTGACCCAGGGCTTCGGGAGAGCCGGCAGGACCGGTAGGGCCCAGCCCGGCCGGATGGGAGAGGCGAGAGCGGCGCCCGGCCCCCTCCGCCGACGCCACCAGCGCCGGGCTGCGCCCGCAGCTCCCCTCCCTGTTTACCGACGCGCGTTCGACGGCCGAAAGGGTTCGGGCAACGGCGCCGAGCCGCGGCGGCCCGTTCGCGCCCCTCTGCCCCGGCCGAGCCCCCCTTCCTGCGCGATCGAAGGGGCGTCCGCCGGCCTTAGGGGACAACCGCGACGCGGGAGCGGGGAAAAGCCGTACGGTTTTTGCAAACGGCTCTGCTGTGCAAGGCCGGGCGCATATATATATATATATCTATCTTTTCCCCCCACCCCAGCCAGCGCGCAGCTCTCGAAAGATCCCGGCCGAGATAACTCGGCGTTTGCGTAAACCAGGCGTTGCCCGTCGCCTCGCCAGCTGCGGGAGGCGAGCCGGAGCGCGGCGCGGCCGGGATGCCGGCGGCGAGCCGAGCAGCGCCGCGGGCACGAGCCGGGGCGAGGGAAAACACAAAGCTAAATATAAAACGCCGCACGGTTTTGCAGAGACAGCTGCACAGGGCCGCGCAGTCGCTCGCTTCCCAGTAGGTAGGATTATTTATGGCGTGTTCCGAGCGAGTTAATTTTAGCCTCGTTAGTCCCTCGGACGGGGACTCAAAACGAGACAGCCAGCGTTCAGCTCGAGCCGGGAGGAAGAGGGGGAGACGCGCCCGCAGGTTTCTCGCCGCCGTTCCCCCGGGGGCATCGACGGACGGGCTGGCCGAGCCCCGCGCGGGCGCCCAGGCCGGGTACCGGGGAAGGGCAGGGGCGCCCGGCGGCGGGAGGGAAGGGACGCGGGCGCTGCCCGAGCATCTCCGCGGCGGTGGCAGTGGGGGGGGACCGGTCCGGCGCGGGCAGGGTTAAGGCGAGCAAAAGCAGAGCAGGTTCTTTAACAGCTGCCAAAGACAGCGGAGGAAAACAGGACGAGCCGGAGAGCTGCGTCGGCAGGACGGAGCCAGCTGGCTGGCACCGCTTCCCGGTTCGCGCCGGGCGGCGTTTAGGAATAGACGACGGATTCGGAGGGGCCGGAGCCCGGGGCTCGCGCCCCACGTCGCCCGGTCCCCGACCGAGGAGCTGAGGACGCCGCCGACCGGCTCTGCTTCCCCCCCCCGCCCGCCTCCCCCTCCAAGGGCACCCGGGCGAACATGGCGCCAGGGACGGGAGCCGGGAACGCCGGGAGAGCCGCCCCCGCCGCGGGCGCTCCTGCCCCGGCCGGGCCGCGGCTTTCCCCTTTCCCTGCCTCCTCCGCGCCGCTCCTTCCTCCCTCCCGGCTCCCGCGTCCTCGCCGCCTGCCAAGCGTGACGACAGCGGTCGTCCGGGCAGAGGCGGCGGTGGCATCGTCCCCCTCCGTCCCCGCTCCGGCACTCACCGAGCTTTCAGCTCCTTGTGCTCCTCCCGCACTTTGCTCAGCTCCAGCTGCAGCCGGGCTCTCTCCTTGGCCACCGAATCCAAGGTCTTGCGGGCGTCCGCCAGCTCCGACTCGTAGGCGGCCTTGATGCCCGAGACCTCGCGGCTCACCACCTCCTCGGACTCGGTGATGCGGAGCCGCAGGCCGGCGTTCTCCAGCTCCAGCGAGCGCACCTTGTCGATGTAGACGGCCAGGCGGTCGTTGAGCTCCTGCAGGTCCTCCTTCTCCTGCAGGCGGGTGATGCGGGTGGGCGACAGTGGCGTCCCCGCCGCCCCGCTGCGGGTGCTCCTCTTCTGCGAAGGCGTCGCCATGGCGGGGAGGGCGGGAGGGGGGGGGGGGAAACCCGGCGTCGAGGACACGGCACGCGTCCCAAGCGTCTCGGCTGCTCCGGGCTGCCCGAGTGACTTGCTTATATCCCAGCTGGGCTGCGCACTGCCAGGCGGAGCCGCGGCGAGGAGGAGGAGGAGGAGGAGGAGGGTGGAGTTATCGGCCAGCGGGGAGGAGATAGCCCCGCTTGCGTCAAGCGCCAGGGCCCCTTCCTTGGGAAAAGGCTGGGAAAGCATCCCTGGGAAAAGCGGGCCTGGGGACAGCCGGCCTCGGCCGCGGGGTGGGGGACGCTGCCGCCGCCACCGCTGCCCCACAGCGAGCTGGGTGCCAGCTCCCCCCCCCCGGCACCCAGAGCACCAGGGCACGGCAGACACAGAGCCCTGGGGCCCCAAAGCCAGCACCCCGGGGTCCCCCACGCTGCTGCAGCACCCCCAGACCTCCAAAGAGGGGGCTCAGTGCTCCCCCAGTTTCCCCAGCTCCTCCAGTCCCAGCACCAGCTTTGCCTGGTCCTCACGGTTCCTGCAGTCCTCAGCACTAGCTGCGCCCAGCTCCCAGTTGCCCCAGTTCTCCCCAGTACCAGCTGTGCCCAGTTTCTCAATTGCCCCCAGTCCCTGAGCCAGCTGCACCCAGTTTCCAGTTCCCCCAATTTCCAACACCAGCTGTGCCCAGTTGCCCCAGTTCTCCCAGTTCCCAGTGCCAGCCATTCCCCACTCCCCCAATTCCCAATCCCAGCCATTCCCCGTTCCCCCAGTTCCCGGGGCCAGCCGTCCCCCCACGTTTCTCCAGTTCCCAGCGCTGGTGATCCCAGTCGCCCCAGTTCTCCCAGTTCCCAGTCCCAGCCATTCCCCGTCCCCCCAGTTCCCGGGGCCAGCTTGGATGGGGACGGGGATGGGGACGGGGAGCCGGGCGGCGGGCGCCCGCCGCTCCCCCGGCGCGGTGCAAGGCGCTGCAGCGTGGCGCCCGCGGGGCGCAGCCCGGGCTCCCGTTGCAACGCAGCTGAACTGCCTCTAACGGGAGGGAAGCAAAGGCGCCGGCAGGCCGGGAATGACTCACGCAGCAACCGGAGCAACACACACACAAACACACACGCGCACGCACGCACACGCACACGCGTGCGCGCGCCGGCGGTGATTAATCCCCCGCCACCCCGCTCCTTGCACGGCAACGATGAGTCACGGCTGCCGGGGAGGAACGGCAGCCGGGGCGGGCGAGCGGGACGGCGAAAATCCAGCGGCCGGCTTTCAAAAAATCAGCAGCCCCGAGGCCGGCGAGGAAGGCGCCCGGGCGGAGGGCTGGCAGCGGGGCCTCGCCGTACCCCTTCCCCGTTCCCGCTCGCTGCGCGTCGGGCCGGCGAAGACCCCCGCGGAGCGGGGCGCGCGGTGCCGGGCCGGCGATGCCGTCCGCTGCCCGGCGCCGCAGCTGCCTCCCCGCTCCGGGGGCGCCTGCCCCGCTCGCTCCCTCCTCTTCCTCGCTGCATCGTGCGAGCTTTTCCCTCCCTCCCGCTGGTGCTTTTCCCTTCTCCGCCCTCGTTCTGCCTCGGCGCTCGTGCCCGGCTGCTTTTCCTCATCCCTTTCCCGGATCCGCCGGGTTGCCCGTCCGTCCCCGAGGGCCGATGCTCGCCGCCGCCGAAGGCGGGGTCTGGCCGCCGGCTCCGGCGCGCCGCCGCGGCCGAGCCAGCGCGCGGGGCACTGTGGGACGCCAACGGCCTCCTCCGCTCCGCAGCTTTGTTTTGTTTTGTTTTAAAGGAGAAAAAAAAAAAAAAAAGAAAAAGAAAAACCACGCCGGGCAGGAAGGGACAGCAGAAAAGCACTTTGCACCCTCCGCCGGCGGCGTGCATCGGCCGGCCGGGGGGGGTTAAAGCAGCCGTGCTTTAACACGGCAAAGCGCGTTTGGGAGCAAGGGACCGGCTTGAGCAATAGCTTAAAAATCACAGCTAAAGGTCACTGGCGCAGCCGGTCCCGGCAGCCCCCGGCGCAGGACCCCGCGGGCTGAGCACCCCCAGCAGCCACCGGCTCCGGCTGCTTCCCAGATGGCAGAGAGGCGTTTTTGTCATTTACGCAAGGCAGGAGGGGGGTTTAATTGGAACCAGCTGAGACGGGCGAAGCGGGGAGGACGGGCTGGGCCGGGCTCGGCCGCGCGCCTCCCTCCCCGGCTGGGGCACGGCGCAGGTCGGGGCGCAGCCCGGCGCTTGGGCCCCTCCAACGTGAATTCCTGCGGTTTGCACGAGCGAGCGCTCGGGGAGCGAAAGGCCGGGCTCCGTGGGCTTGCCGGCGCAGAGCGCGGGGGACCGGCGAGGGGCGACGGAGGGACGGGGAGGCTGCGCCCTTCGCGGAGACGCTCCCGTATCCTGCCCGGCCAGCTCCCGCGGTGACTCAGAAAGCAGAAAGCAGTCACATCCCTGGAATTTCAACCTCCTTTCAGCTTCCAAAGCTCTTTGGCCTGCAAAAAGCCCGGAAACGTCGGGTGCCTGCAAACGCCACAATGCAAACATACATGTGCACACGTGGCCAGCGATGAAGCGCGGCTGCTCCGAGGGCTGGGGGGCAGCGAGGGGAGCGGCGGGGACGGAGAGCGCGTCCGGGACAGGCGCTGCCGAGGGACGAGCCCTGCGGACGTCCCGCCACAGCCGCCCTCGCAGCCCAACCTTTCTCCTCCTCTCTCTCTCTCTCTCTCCGGTTTTGCTTCTTCCCGAGGATCCTGGGGTTTCATTTCCCAGGTTTTTACGCAGCCTGGGATCGTCTCCCGCTCTCGCAGGCCCGGAGCAACGCCGGACGGAGGCACCGTGATCCCACGGAGATGCCTTCCCGCTGTTGGGTGCTCCCCTGGCTCCTGGCCCCAGCCGGGGCGTTTCTCCAGCTGTTCCCTTTCCAAAGCAGGCACACCCTATCTCCAACACGGGGATTTTCCCTTTCCAACCCTCTCTGCTGCGCCGTTAACCCTACCTCCCCCAGGAGGGCAACATCCCGGCCCCCGAGCTTGCTCCCACGCGACGCCAGGGAGCGGAGAGCCGGCGGGCCGGCCATCCGCAGCAGGGCACGAAGCAGCGCGGTCCCGCCGCCCAAGGACGGAGGGCGCCGCGGTGGCAGACGCGTCCCCCGGCCGCCGTCCCGACCTGCCGCGTGGCACCCAGCGCCGGGCTGACCCGCGAGGCCCCGGCCGCTGGGGGCTTCCCCTCCTTCCCACCCACAGCCCACCCGCGTAAGGGGGTTTGTGCGTGCGCATAGAGGAGTTTTAATTAGCTAATAATCTTTAATAGGGTTTAATTGCCTTGTTATAAAAGGTAATTGCAGCAATACATCAATTAGAGCTGTAAAATTAATAGATTTACCAGTTGTATTTATTGAGAGAGCTGAAACTTGCAGCAAGCAGGAGCCAGGGCAGGGCCAACGATGCGCTCGGATGCGCCAGCAGGAAGGAGAGCCGCGAAGGGCGACGCGGAGCCATCCAGGAGGACTTCTGCCCGGGAACGGCGGGACACCCCGCGAGCGGCCCCGCGACGGGCCGCTGGGCGGTTAGAGCGGAGCCCACGGAGAGCCGGACGCGCCGGACAGGGCTGCGGAGCTGCAGACTGGGGCCCGCGGGGGTTCACGTCCGCCCGGGACGGCGGAGCGCGTCGCCTCCGAGCTCCCGGGACGCGAACGGCGGCGCTTGCTCAGGCTGGGGCAGACGCGCGCCCCGCAGCGACAGCCAAGGGGACGCCTGCGTCCCCCGGCAAGCCCCGTGCCTCGCTTTCGGGAGCACGAACGAACCCTGTCTGGGTGGCGGATGCGCTCTGGAGTAGCAAAAGCAATCCTAAAGTGCAAGCTCTGAAGCCCCCTTTGGCCGGGCTATAGCCGGGGGAGGCAGGGAGCACCCAGGGGTGCAGGGACTCGGGGCGCAGCAGAGAGGAGCACCCAGAGCACCAGGCAGGGCCGAAGGTGCCCCGGGCTTTCCTGCCCGCTCCACGCTCGCCGAACCCCGGAGCGCTGGTGCGGCGACGGGGCTGCCGAGCCGCGAGGATGCGGCCGCTCCAGGCAGCCCAGCGGGAAAAGCATCTGGCTGCTGGGCTGCCCTTCCCCGCCGCGGGCAGGGGTCGAAAGGAAAAGCGGCTCCAGCATCGCGCGGGCGCGTTGGGGATCGGGGCGGCGGAGGGGACCCCGGGCCCTCCTGCCCCCTCCCAGCGTTGCATCCTCTGCCCGCAGCCGCCGAGGGTCACTCCCGCGCGCGGGATCAGGCAGTTCGGCGTGCAGTCAGTAGCCCGAGCTACGCCCATGTGCACGTGCACCCTAAATACCCTGTTTCACTGCAACCGGTGAGTTTCTGAGTGCAAAATCCTGAGCGAGCCACGTTTTCTCCTCCCTGCCACCCCCCCAGCGCTGCTGGAGCCGGAGCGGGGGGGGGGGGGGGGGGTCGCGCTCGCATTTTAACGGACGTTTTTCCCTCTCTGGCTGCCCCGAGCGGGGAGCTCGGCGCAGGCAGGGAGAGCGCACACAATGAGCTGGCGCCAGCCCAGGCCGGCGTGGGGCAAAGGACGGCGGCGCGCGCGCACGCGCCGGCCCCCGGGACGTGCCCCGCGAAATGCCAGCTTGGGAGCGCCGCCGGGCTCCCCTTGGGCCGGCCGCCTCGCCGCAGCCTGGCTCTGCCCCGGCTCGGGGGGAGGCTGGAAGGAGTTCACATCCCTTGGCGCTCCCTTGCCCGGACACCTGGGGCAAACTAGGGGAACTTTAGGACTGCTCTAAATTAAACGTTTCTCGGCGCAGCGGGGAGCGGGGGGTCTCCCGCGTCGGGTGCTCCCCGGAGGCAGCAGCTCCCGGGGCCAGAGCACAGCTGGGAGGACCAGAGGCTTTGCAAGAAGAGAAGAGCTGCTAGCATGGATTTCGTTGCTCTGGTGGTATAAAAAGGCCTGGAAAACCACGTTCCTTACGATACGCCCCAGCAGGCTTGGGGCAGGGACGGGCTGGCTGCAAAGCAGGCTCTGGGCGTCGACGCCCCGGCGCTGGGGTGTCGCGGTCGGCGGCTCCCCGCGCGCTTCTCCTCCTTCTCGAGCTCCTGCAAGCCCGGACTTGAGCCGGGATGGCTCGCCGCCGCCGCCCAGCCCCAGGTAGCCCGCGGCGAGCGACGGATCCTGCGGCGGCCGCGCAGCCCAGGCCGCGGCTCGCGGAGGTTTCCCGCGGCACGCAAAACGCCGGAGCCTCCGGAGCGGCGGCCGGCCCTCGGGCGAGCGCCGCGGGCAGGATGCGGAGCTGCCAGCTCTCGTCCCCGGCCAGAGAAATCCCCGGCTGAGTCACCAGGGCGGCAGCTCATCGGCTTCCTTGCGGGGCAATGGAGGTGCCGAAGGGGATGTTTGTGCAGGACGGAGCTGGAGAAGATCCAGGACGTTCACGGTGCTCGGCCTCCCCCAGCGCCGTGCCAGGACGTGCGAAGGCCTGCAGGAAACATGGATAAAAGCCGTTGCGTCTCCAGGGCTCGCCAGCCTCGCTGCTGAGCCGGGAGCCTCCCCGGGGATCCTCGCCGGCTCCAACGCGCCGCATCCGTGGTGCTCCCAGCACCTTTTCCTTCGCGCCCGAGGAAGCCCGGAGGCGGGTGAAGACAGAATGGGCGACGGGGCCGTTTCTGCTGGGCGCCGGCTTAACTCCTGCGGTAAACCAGCAACGTGCTCGGGAAGGTCTCCGTCGCTCGGGGCTTTCGGGATCCCACGAGACAAATACCTCTGGGGACAGTTTCAGGATGAACTAATCCTGTCTCTAAAGACTCCTCTCCAGGGACTCTTCTAGCTCATCTTCTCTCCTACCGTTATATTTCACGTCGCCTGCACCTTAGCATCTTTGCTCTCGCTGCAGCGATTAAAACACCTGAGCCGGGCCGCCCTGCGAGGGAAAGCGGCCTCAGGGCATCGCTCGCTCGGTCCCGGGGCCGCGGCGCTCCCCGCGCTGTTCCCCTGGCCGGGTGCCACCGTCTCATAGCCGGGAACAGCTCCTTCCGGCGCTTCGTGGCCGTTCCCCGGAGCAGCCAGGGAAGGGGACCCGTCGCCAGATGCCGGCCCGCTCGGCCGAGAAAGCCCTGCGGGGGGGGACGGGGGGGGGTTTCCCGCGCTCCATCACCCAGCGCTGCCGCCCAGCCGCGCTGCCGGGGCGGGAGAGCGCAGGGGTGTGGGCTGGCTGCCTTTCCCATTTAGCACGCTTGCAAAAAAAAAGGGCCTAAAAATAGCGCCCAGCGGAAGCGCCGGGATAGTCCCGCCGACTAAAGGAGAAAAAGAAAGGGGCTCAGCCGCGGGAAGGAGGGGGGCAGCCCGCCGCGCGAAGCGGTGGCAAGCGGCGCGTAGAGGGCGGCGAGGTTGGGGCGCGGGGTTTCAGCCCTGTTCTTAGCTGGGTTGCGCCGAAAGAAAAGCTCGCCTGGCCCCCGCCAGAGCTAGAGCAGCCCCAAGGCTGCTCTGGGCGAGGACAGCTCTGCCCGGAGCTGAGCACGCAAACCGGCCCCGTGCTAGGGGGAGCGACGGGGGCTTTCTTAGGGCAGCGGGAGCTGGCAGCGAATAGATTAGCCTCAAAAGAAAACCGTGACGCAAAAGCGCCTGGTCTCGGTCTTGTCCCAGGCGGGCGGCGAGGCCGAGCAGCCGAACGGGCCTTCCCGTCCTCACTATTAATTACAGGTCGCGCGATGACAGAGCCCAGCGGCTGAGCTGTTTGTTTGCCTGTTGCTAAGTGCCCGGGGCCTGCGGGTTGCAGCTTGCAGCCCTGCGGCTCGGGCGCCGTGTCGAACTCGCAGAGGCGGTTCGGGACGGTGGGTGCCAAGGAAATCCCTGCCTTTGATCCTGGCTGACTCGGAGCTGATTGCAGGGCTGAAACCAGAGGGCTGGGTCGGCGGGAGCCTGCTGCAAGCACAACCCAAGGGGTGCTTGTCGGGGAGGTTTCTTTTTCTCAAGGCTGGAACAAGGGAAGGGGTCCGGAAGAGCCTGGCCGGCACCAGCGGAGACCCACGTTGCTGCAGAGAGCCACGAGGATGGAGGCAGCGGGGTCCAGCACCAACACTGAGCGCCACCCGACCTGGCTTGCCCCAAAGGAGCGCCGGATACGCCTGAAGCCCCGGACCGGCTGCACGAGAGAGGCTGGAGGACAGACGCGGGATGGGGTTGACTCACGGACGCCGTCGGGAAACACCCTCCCCTCTGATAACGAAGGCGGCAGAGCAGGAGCGTGCCCTAGCTGAATTGCTCCTGGCCCAGCTCATGCAAACACGAGGAAGGGAGAAGCCTGGCTCCTCCAGCCCGGCGGCCTTCGGAGCCGCGTCCCGGACACCTGGTTCAACATCTGCTATCACCAGCAGCATGCAAAAACCAGCCAAGCCCCGTGCTGCGGAAACCAGGGCTCAAAGCGCCCAGCTGGCCCCGGGCCGGGACTGTCCCCAAGCCGCAGGCCCTGCGAAAGGGGGATCTCCTGGCCGCGACGGGGTGAGCTGCTGCTGGGCTCCACGTTGGCTCCCAGCTGTCTGTCTGCACCGAATCGTCCTCCCGTCCCCATGCTGGAGGTGAGTTGGCCCTTTCAGCTGCTTCCACGTTTACCTTCGCGCATCCTCGCCGCCCTGCTTCGCGGGGCGCCGCACGATGCCTTCAGCCTGGACACCCGCGACTGGTCTGTGCCTCAGTTTCCCCGCTGGGCAAACCGGCGTATGCACCTTCTCTCAGCCTTCTCCTACCTTAGCCGTTAGCCAGGGGGTTTCTCCGGGTGGAAATGCTCTTTTTAAGCGCACACGTGGCCCCCTGCAAGGCCAGGCCCTGCTCACACCCGCAGATGCCGTAACACAAAGAAAGCCATGTATTATTAATGATTATACAGCATAATCCGCGCCGCATGGTCTGCACAGTGCTCAGCTCTGTCAAGCAAGCGCCAACGCACGGCATGCGGCCAGTCTCATGATCTGCCAGGACACATGGCCGGGCCCGTCCCCGTTGCCTTCCCGAGAGGCAGGGAGAGGCCAGCCCAGACCGCCGTCCCCGCGGGGCGACGCTGCGTGGGCGAAGACGCGGCCACCGCCTGCCGCAACCCGATCTCCTCTCTCCGCCTCGCTCCCCAGCCGGCTCCCCCCCCGACCCAGCCCCTCTCCGTCCGGCTTCCCGGCCCCCGGGAGATGCTGCGGCCCCGGGCGGCCGTCGGTGCCCAGGAAGCGACGCTCCGCTGCGGCCGCCTTCGGCGCGGGGAGCTTTCCCAGCCCGGCGCCGTCGTGTTCCCCCAGCCCCGCGCCTCCCCGTCGCCCGCCCAAGCGCGAACGGCAGCACCATCTCGTGTCCGACGCGTGCAGTACAGAGGAGGCGAGTCCAGCCCTGGGACAAAACCCGCCAGCGGCGCCTGCTCTCTCCCCTTTGCCGCGGTCACCCGCAGCCTGGCTCGCGGGGACCCCGAGGCTGGCGGCCCCGGGGGCTGCCGGCGTCACGGGGACCGTCACCCGGCCGTGGGGACTGCTGATGGAGCCGTCGCTCGTCGCTTCGAAGAAGGGAGAGAACCGCCCGGCTGCCGAAAGCCCCTGGGACGCTGTCGGGCTTTGGCGGCGGTCGCGGGGCAGCGCCGGGGCCGCCTCGCTCCGCGGAGGGCTGCGATGGCAAAGCACGTGCCACCGAAAGCACGGGCACAAGCTTCATTTTTATAGGCACGGCGCCAGGGCTGGGAAACTGCTTCTCGTTAGCGCAGCAGAGCCCGGTAATAAACGGTGCCGAGCTCCCGCAACGGGCTGCGGGCTGCCAGGGGCCGCCAGGGGGACGGGCAGAGGGGACGAGCCCCGGGGACGGCGGGACGGCGTCCCCCTGCACCCATCGCCGCCGGCACCCGCTTGCGACGTGCCCTCGCCCCCTCTCTCTCTCCAGCGGCGCGCTGCAAACGGAGGAGAGAGGCAAGGGGGAAAAGGCTCCCGGACAGCAGACAGCCCCGGGGAGGCGGCCAGGAGGCAAGGGGACACGCTGCCAACAAAGCTGCTGGGTAACAGCAGGAATCGGAAAGCCGTCGTAACCCCCGCGCGGAGCGAGCGGAGCGGCGGCTTTCGGCCGACTCCGCGCCGCCGAGACGGGGAGGGAGATGAACGCGGCGGCCTGGGCAGGTAAAAGACTCACAAACCGGTAACGTTGCATTGGGAAAATGCACGGATGCAAGCAACCGCTGCCACGTCCCAGCCCTTCTGCATGGAGCACGTCGGACGCGGAGCCGGCTCCCCCGTCACAGCCCGTCTCCGGAGGGATCCTCCGTCCTTCCTGCCTCCCGTCGCCCGCTCGGCCCAGCGGCACGGCCCCGGCACCTTCCCCCGAGCGCAAAACGCTCCTCCGCTCTTGCCGGCACATCCGTGGCGCCGGGATCTCGTTGCGCCCGAGGCAGAGGGCCAAGAGATCTGGATGGGAACAGTCAGCGGGCTGACAGCCGGGCTGGGCTGCAGGTGTTGGGCTGACAGCAGCACCTCCCTGCTGCTCGGGGAGGTGTCGCGGGCAGCGCCGAGGCTTCTCCGGTTTCCAGAAACGAGACCTCGGGGTTGGCGGGGGGGGAGGCTGGCCGGCCCAGGCACCAACTGGCAGACGCCCGCTGGGGACGGGCTGCCGGCGACGAGGTGCGCCCCTCCGCCCGCCGCGTACGACGCCCGCTGCTTCACCGTGCTCCCTGCGGCCCGTCCGGTCCCCTCCAGCCCGGCCCCGAGCATCCTCCCCGCCGAGGCCGGTCTGGCCGTCCCGAGCCTGCGCTGCGCAGTGTGGGGCGCTGCGAAGCGCTGGGGTTGTTCCCCGAGCCGGCGCGCAGCCAGCAGGAGCAGGGTACGTCGGAGCCTCCTTGCAGCCCCTCTACGCGACAGCGCGGCCCGAGGAGCCCGCTCCAGTCTCCGACGCTGGGAGCTAGGACGGGGCCCCTCGCGTCCGGAGGGAGGCTCAGCCAGCTGGGTGGCTGTTTTCCAAAGTGCTGAAGTGTGCCATATGCAAGCAACACCTCCCTGTCATCACCCACCAGGCAGGGAAACCGGGCTCCAGCCGAGCCCGTCCGCCTACCGTCTCCAAAGCAAAGCCAGGGCGGGACTGGTGACAGGCGCGGGGTGAAAACCAGGTGCCAGCACCGCTGCCCTGCCCTCCCCGGGCCGGGCCGGCACTGCCCTGAGCCACCTCCTCGCCCCCGAGATGCTGAAATCAAGGGTGGGGGGTTTTGGCCAGGGGTCAACGTGGCCATCGCGGGCTGCACGGGGGGTCTCCCGCGCTTCGCGAGGCTGGGGCTCCTTGTTCCCCTCCCCGACCACGCCAGGAGGGGGTCCGGGCACACAGGGAAGGCAGCGGGGACCACCGGCAAGTCCTCCCGCTCCCCTCCGCCATCTGCCTCCGGGCACGTCCGCGCAGGCACGAAACACGCAGCCCTGCAGCAGCACGGGCTGGGGCATCGGGCACGGCCAGCCGAGGGGCCACGGCGGGCCCGGCGTCTCGCCTGCGGCAAGGTGCCCCACGGCTGCCTGCGGAGGATCCGGCCCTTTGGCAGGCTCTGAAATGATCCCGAGCCCCCCTGCTTTGTTATTAAATCAAATCCATCTGGCCTCGACCACGACGTTTGTTATTCGAGATCCCTCTCCGAGCGAGCGGAGCGGGGATTAGCTGCTGGGCATGGCGGGGGGGGGGGGTTCTCCCTCCCTCTCTCCCACCCCGGCTCCCCCAGCCCCTCCTGCCTCTCGCTTTTGTGTTTCTCCACTTCTCGGAGGAGCAGGGGGAGGCGCGGGCTCTTAAGGCGGCTTTTGTGCAGCGCGGAGCCGCGCGGGCATCCCCGCGGGACCATTATGCCACCACGCTCCCGGCGGGTCCCGTCTAGACATAATTGCCTGCACCTGACTTCTCCCGGCACGAGGGAGCCCGAGCCCCGCCGCCGCAGCCCCGGGGGACGCCGCGGGCCAGCGATGGGGGGACACCGTGTTTGGTGCCAGCCCCCCCCCCCCGACACCTGCCCTTCCTATTTCTGATGCCGAGCAGCCAGAGCCGAAGCGCTGCGAGGACCAGCTTTCCCCGGGGGGGACCAGGCTGAGCGGGGGTTACCTCCCCACCCCAGCGCCCGGGAACGAACCGGCCCAGGAGAGCAGCGCCGGGGTAAATCAGAGCGAAGGAGGATGCAACTTGCTGCAACTGAGCAAGTGCTTTTAAGCGCTGCAGCTTCCGCCGCCCGCCTGCGCCATCGCTGCTGGAGTCCCCCAAGGCCGCTGCTTTCAGACCGCGGTTTGGGAGTCACTGGATTGAAAAGTTGCCTCTGGCCTCCAGCTCTGCGAAGATGACCCGTTCCCGCTGCTCTGACAATGCAAAAAGCGGCGGGGCAACGTAAATGCGGATACGCTGCCAGCGCAGCGCGGAGGCCGGGGACGCGGGCGGCGCGGGGAGGCACGAGCGCGCCCCGCTGCCGCCCCGGCGCCAGGCGGACGCCCGTCGGCGGCAGCCACCTCGGCTCCGCTGGCGGGGACGCGGCGACAGCTTGTCTCGGCCCAGCCCCGCGGGGACCCTCGAGGGAAGGCAGAGGGGAGCTGCGGGTCCCCACGGGCTCGCCAGCGCCGGGCCCTCCGCTCGGGCTGCCGGCAAAGGCGCCAATTAGCGCAACGGCTTTTTTCGGAGGTATCGCCGGGCAGCGGCTTTCGCTCCGCGATGCCGCGCTCCCGCGGCAGCCCCACGGCTGAACCTCCCTCCCTTTGCCACCTGCATCTCGTGCACTGCAAACCGCTCTCCGCTGCACAGCGGGCAGAGCCTGCAGCCTCGGCACGCCGCTATCGCCGCCTCTGCCGGCAGGCACGCCGTCCGGCAAACCGCTGGTCGACCCCGCTCCTCGCCCGCTCTCACCTCGGCTGCCGTGGGGCGATGCACGTCTTTCCCGAGACTGCCGCTCGCGCTTTGCGCGGAAGTGAACGAACGCAGCGAAGCGCTGCGCGAAGGCCGGGGACTTCTAACCGCGGGCTCAAGCGTTCGCGCCGCGCGAAGCAGGACGCCGGGGCTCTCCACCCGGCCTCAGCAAACGAGCGATGCTTAACGCCGCCTTCCCAAGACTCCTGCCAAGAGCCTGCGCCGTCCCCCACGCTCCCGCTTACCCCGCTGGCTCACCCGTAGCAAAGCTCATCCGGGAGCGGGGAGCCGGTGTCCAAGCAGCCGTCGCGCAGCCCCGACGGCCCCTCCGCCTGCAGCAGCCGCGGCAGCCGCTCGGCGCGCGGGCAGCAGCGTGCCGTCGCACTGCAGACCTCTTCGGGGGCTGGCCCGCAGCGCCGGGGGGTTCGGCATCCCCGAGCCAGGGCAATGCCAGATCCTCCGGATTTCTGACCGCCTTCCAGGTCCTGGTCCTTCTGCAGCTGTCTGCAAAATATAAAAGGAGACAAGGCACTTGTTCAGAAAGCCCTGGAGTCCGGGACGCTCAGCAGTGCAATATTAACAGCGGGCGCTTTCATTCCTGGGTCACACGCACGTGTCCGAATGTCACTGCGCGGTGGCCGCTCTCTTCGGGGATCCTCAGCGTTCAGCAGCAAACCCTGCATCCGACGGGAACTTTCTAGGGGCACAAGGGACCTTGCAGTGACAGCGAAGGTGCTGCCACCTCCACCAGCTGGCCCAGCCGGTCCCCAGCCTGCGCAGGGACCTTTGCACAACCGGCGCTCCTCTGTGGGCCACCCGGCTCGCGGCGGGCCGTTAGCCCAGTTCGCAGGAGGCCAGGGGACGCGTCCACTTGACGTGCCTGAAAAGCAGCGCACGTCTCTCCGTTGCTATGGAAACACTTCTTTTAAAGCAAATGCCTAATAATAATTAACACGATGTATTAAATAATAGTAATAAAGGCATTAGTAATGGCTTGCAATTGGCAAAGCACCCCGAAGAACGCACGCTCGCTGCGCGATCCGCTCCAGGCGCGGGAGCCGGGGACGGAGGCAGGAGCTTCGGCCCAAAGGGGAGGCCTGGCTTAGGGCGAGTGGCCTCTGCGCTCGGCGCCGCAAAGGCAGGAGCTTAGCGGGATTCAGCGAGGGATCAGACGTTTATCTGGATAATGAGGATGTCTAGACTGATAAGAAGGGTTAAATTGGCTCAGGGCCTGGTTCTGCTCCATCGTGCGATCCGCAGAGCCCGGCCCGCTCCGGCGTGCTCTGCAGGTACTTCGTGGGCAAACTCAAGCGGGATCGAGGCCGGGTCCTTTGCGCCCGGGCTGGACACAGCAGGGAGACGGTGGGAAGCCGCGGGGTCTGACAGCCGGCGGCGCTTGCGCCGTCGAGTAGGAGGAAAAGGGAACGCGCAAGCCCGCGTCCGGGCTCCCTTTGCACCTCCCGGGGGGCAGCCGCCGTCCTCGGGGCAGCTCCGATGCCACTGACATCCTCTGCCGGAGCAGAGCGGGGAACCGAGGTGGGCACCCTGCCCTCGGCTCCTGGAAGGCAGAGGCAAGGCTGAGCCCCGGCGGGACTTCGCAGCAGCAAGGAACGAGCTGCACGTGCAGCGGAGCTGGCAACGCTGGGACTTGGCCATCGCGCGTGAATCCCACGTGGATCCTCCCTCCGGCAGAGCTCACGCTGCAGCCTGCCCTTATAGGGCTCTCTGCAGCCCTGTTTCCACAAAACCGCACAATTCAATATCTCCGAAGCCTCCATCCCTCTGTCAGACTTGCTTGCGGCTGGTCAACAGGTTCAGACTAGGAAGATGGGCAGACAGAAGCACACAAGCGCTGGGATTGCATATGACTCTGCTTCCTATAGGAAACCCCGCTAAAAGACCCTTTTCAAGCTGCGAGGTGATTCAGAAAGGATGTGGAATTGCAGAGAGCAGATAAGTGCAGAGACCTGACGGCGTCGCCCCGTTGTTGGTGCCGAGAGCCGCTTTGCTGGCTGCAGCCATCCGACAAGGTCTCGTTTTCACAGCAGGAGCGAGGACCAGATCTTTGGAAATTGCTCAGCGCTCCCGCAGGAGTCCGGCCGCACAGGCGGATCCAAGAGGCCAGCGCTACAGGAAAACCTGGCCCTGATGTAGGTGCCAGCATGAGAGCGGAGCTGCCGAGAGAGGCAGGGCCCCGCTGTCAGCGCTGAGCCCCTGGAAAGGCATCGTCTGCCCCTGGCTTTGCATGGTCAACCCCACAACGCCCCCAAAAAGCTGCAAAACGCGTGCTGCTTGGGCTCGTCTCCAAGCAGGCCCTGCCATCCCCGTCGCCACGCCGCGCGCCGGGAGCAGCACGGGGAGCCGCCAGGCCCTGCTGCAGTGACGGCAGCCCACCTGCGCGGCTGCGCCTCCGCCCCAGCCCGACGCACCACGCTGCAACTTCCACCGCGGGGCTAAAATTAGCCTCAAGAGGAAGCGCTCCGGCGTGCGACGGCATGATTGAAGCATCCTTGGAAAGGAGGCATCACGTGGAAGGTAATGACTTTCCTCCTCCGTGGCACGAAGCGTAACGTAGTGGCCTATTAGGAGGAAAGATAAGGAGGGGAAGAGAGAAAGGCGCGCACAAAACTGGAGCGATACTACTCGTCCGGAGGAGTCGGGAAAAACTAGGAGCTCGGCTCTGCTGGGCTGAGCCACGGACGTCCTGCGTGACTTCGGACAAAGTGCTTAGAAAGACACCACGAGCAGCAGGATCACGTGTGCTACTGCTGCCTGAGAGTTATAAACTGCTTCGGTTACAGGTAAAGGCTGAGATTAAAGGGGGGAAAAAATTTTCTCTTTTATATCTGTGCAACTTGGCATGTTGGAAAGCGCTCTGTGGGATAATCAGCGTCACCGTTTTCCTGCACAGCCAGTGGGGATGAGACTCTGATCTTTCACCCTCTGCAAGGGCATCCAAATCCACGCTTTCGAGCTCTTTGTTGGCCTTACTTTGCCAAAAAGCTGCCAGCCCCACGCTGCTGAAAGGCAACGGGGTTTCACCTGACCCAACTCCGATCTAAAAACCTTCCCTGCTTCAATTTCAAATCACGCCTAATCGGAAACGGCGTTAAACCTGCGTGTGCGCCGAGCCTCAAAGCAGGAACACGCTCCTGTGCCTGGAGGGTTCACCTGTAGCTCAGGGGAGCAGATCGGCCCCTCTGTTTGCACCCTCGTGCAAGCTAGTTGGACTCCACGACTCGGGTCCCTGTCTCAAAACTGGAAGTGCAGCACATCCCCCTTTCCCGTTAAAGACAGCCCTCATTCGTGACGGTAATAGGAGACAGGTAAGTCCCTTGGACGAGGCTGCCATATCTCCCTAGCACATTTCCTGGACAGAAATACGTGCACATGCGCTGCACAGCTTGACAACGACCGCGCGGCGAATCCAACCCCTCCTGGACGGGTTGGATTTACTGGGCACACGCAGACCATCTGTACAGCACGCGGGCCGCGGGTCTGACACGTCCAGGAAGCGTCCGACCGACTGCGGATGCACCATGCAGGTGATGGGCACGCGCGCGCTGAACCTGCCCCGTCGGCATCACGGCGGAGGGCGGCACGATGCCCAAAGAGCCGATCTGCGCGTGTGCCAGCACAGTTAGTCCAGGATTTCTCGGCCGATGCATCTTCAGAAATGCCAGACAAACGGCCAAAGCCCTAACATCCCACCAGACAAAATTTCTAGGAGTTAAAAGGGGACATGTCCAAGGAAACACACGGTGATCCTAGCTTGCTACAAATTGAAAACAGGAATTATCTGCTCGCAGAAGATGGGATTCCAGTGGCAGGAGAAAATGTTCCTTGGGAAACACAGCTATAAAACCACAGGTGTGAGCAGCAGGACTCGGGGGCGTATGTGACCCTGAAACTGAAACCTACTTTAGATCCTAGATCTGAAATCATCTAGATTTCAAGCTGATGGATTTTCTTCAACGAACCTGGGACAGTTTTTCTGTAACACCGCAGGTCCAGAAATCCAACATCTCAACACTTCCATTCACGGTCAAGTCTGCAAAACGCTTAGCACCCAGCCGTCCCCCTGCCAGATTGTCCCGGTAGCTTAGCGCTCCATCTGCAGCCAATATGCCGAGCTCTTAACAAAATTGAGGCGTTCTTAAATCTGGTCTTTTGGGCCTGATCCCATGGACCTGGGCTCGACCAAACCAATGGACTGCAAGGAGCTTTGGATCAAAGCTTTACAGTAATTTACTTATCTCATAGAGGAGCTTAATTAACAAATGTTTGCAAAGCACTTTAGGTTCCCTGCACAGAGAGCAAGAAACCTCTTGCTCTCGGTCCAGTCTACAACGCAAAGAGGTTTAAGATCAATACACGGCAGACGAACTGTAGGGACCGCTGCAGCTACAGCCGGGGCTGTAACGCCCTTGCTTTGGGCGGATCGGCGGCCGCGGAGGGCAGACCAGTTTCTAAACCACGACCCTCTTGTGCCGCAGCGAAGGGGCTGCTGGCGAGGACCGCGGGCTCCAAATGCCAGGGACCCTCGTGATGAAAATGAAGAAAAGCCTAAAAAAAGGGGGACGGTCTGGTTCCGGGAGGCATTTTCGCCTCTCTGCTGCCTGTACCGCCCTCGGCTTTCCTACAGCGGTTTGCGGGAACGGCGGTAGCGGGATGCTAGCCCAGCTTTAAAGCTTTTCTAGCAGCTGTCATCCTCCAAACACATCTTTCCCCCAGACTCAGGTACTTTTCGAGGGGAAGAGGGATTCAGCAGCGGGCAGCGCAAAAACGGTGATTTGTACTGATGGCACAAACGAACCGAGAAAGTTTCTTTCCTGGGCTCGCTCTCGAGGAGGAACAAAAGTTACCTCTTTTGCCTAATGACAGTCTCCTGGCACCACCTCAGTCAATGTCAGCTTTATCCTAGCCTTCGACAGGGCTTTCTGTGACGTGCGGCGGTGCCCAGGCTCCACTCGGATGGCTCTGGCATCGACAGCAGTTGCAGTTTCTCCCTTTCCTTTGATCGCTCTGCAACCTCTTGCCCAGGAAAGGGGTGCGGAGCACGTGACGCTGCTATGCGATCCCAACCCCTCTGGCTCAGCAGAGCCTTCCGTCCTCCCTGGTTTTAATTAATGCTTTTTTTTTTTTTTTTAGCCCTGGACAGTAATTCAGGGATGCGGATTTTAAAACATTTGGAAATATCAGCTTTTTAACCAGAAAAATTGCACCGTGGCCAAAACTTCCGGTAGGGAAGTTCACGGAGTGATGTAACTGCGCACAGTCTACACCCGCGGAAAACTACTCAGTTCACAGTCCAGCAACACTACCTGGAACCAAAAAATAAGCTTTTTGCTCCTACACCCGGGGAGCTGCAAGCGCTCAAGCCTCTGACAGCCCTGGGATATGTGCCCCAGTGATCTATTCCAGCTCACCAAGTCAATTCAAGCCACCCGGCAGCGCTAACTTTAACCCGAATTACTATCGAAATACAGCTTCCCCAGAGGGCAACGATGCCAGACGGCAGGTAAGATCATTCCTAAGCAGTTGATATCACTGTGAGGAGGATCAAAGTCGTGGTGGGAGCCCAGCTACGCCCCCAAAATACTGCATGAACTGAAAAACGTTGCTATCGGGGACCCATCGGAATTAGTCATTGCCCGTGTTGCCAATTCCTGCAGTTTTTCTATGCGCGTTCACGTTTGTCTGAAATTCCCAGCTCCATGAGTCATGTGACTATGTGAGAATACAAATTTTCATTTTTTAAAGTAAGTTTCTAGACCTCGTGGCAGCGGAGAAAAGCGAGGTGATGTAACTCAAGCGCAATCTGAAAGCCCCAGGAGGAGGCAACTGAACAGAACCCCACATGCACTATTTTGGTGGAGCCACACAACTTTTTCAGCTAGTTTTGTTATTTCTGGGCCTGATTCGTGCTGCTTGAAAGCCTGGAGCTGGAGCTCTGCAGTTCTATCTTTGTTTTTCCCCCTTTTCACTTTATGATTTCGAAGGGTACTTCGTTTCCGAGAGCTACAGGATAAAACTTAAAATGGAGGTTGGAGGCAAAAATTACGTCCCTAAAATGACACGATGCCCAGAGACAAGGCGTCATCATCGGCTTCTTCAGTGGGCTCAAACCCTGACCGATGGAAATTGAGCCCTGTAATTTACGTGACAAAATACGACCGTTCCCGACAATGCAACACCATAACGCACGCGCGGGTTTGTGCGCACATACAAATACACACATACATTAAGAACACACCTGCATGCATGTGCACACAAAACACTTTATACAAAGATACGCACCCATATACGTACGTACAAACATATGTACATATTCCACGTAAACCCTCACCGCTTACACGCTCGCTCCACCCGCTTGCGCTTCGCACGCACACGCCTGGAACACACGTGCTCACACAGATATACTCACACCGTCTTTATTTTTGCCTATACGCTGAAGCGTGCAAGCGAGCCACAGCGTGCAAGAGTGACGGGCCGCGTGGACGTTCACGCCGCCCGCCGCATGCACGTGCTCACACGAGCTCCTTTACGCCCATATACCCTTCATGTGGCACACGGGATCGAGCGTGTCCGGGCCGAGCAGACGCTCTGTGATGCACGCGCGCGTACGCACACGTAGAGCCAGTATGCCATATATCCACCATACATGATGGGTAACTTATACAAACAGTCTCCCTCTTAGATGAAGGAAAACGTCCCAGATTGTCTGACGAGTCCCCTAACCATGCAAAGGTTAAAAAGAAACACGAGTAATTCAAGACGCTCTTCTAAGATCATGACCAAAATGAGATGCATGAAATACAACAGCGTGGGGTGAGTTTTTCTGTTCTTAGCTAGACTTTTTTTTCTTTCTTTGAACGCTCACACCACGAACACCAAACCCTCTAACTCCAAAGCAGCTTCAGGCCAGGTCCTGGCGCGGAGGGAACCTGCCTGCTGGTGTCCCAGCATCTGCCTGACTTTGTGCTACAGATCGGGAAGCCTGGACGGGAAAAAAAACCCCAAAACAAAAGCAAAATACCCATTCCCAAAGTGCCTGGGCAAAGTTGCAGGGAGAGCTATAGCAACACCTTACCGTCTGAGTCACTGGATGAGACATTTCCTTGTGCTGTGTGCCCCATCTGCTTAGTTCATTTGCAAGCTGAGATCTTCTGCTGTAGACCCAGAAAGAGAGAGGGGGAGAGAGAGAGTGAGAGAGAAACCTCGCTGCAAGGATCTGAGAGCCAGAGAGAGGAAATCACACAAAATACAGTGGGGCGGGGGGGGTAGAAAATTCCTGCCTCAGTGACAAGGCAGCAGTGCCACCATCCCCCCCGCTCCGTCCCCAGCCAGAGCCGCAGCCGCCGCCGCTGCCAGAGCTGCAGCGCGACGGGGCTCGCCGGGAGCCTCGCAGCCCTCCGCATTGTCTCTCCCCGGCGTAAGCCCCCGCAATCGCACTGCACGGCAGCGACATCTGGTTTGATTCAAGGGGAAGAAAGGGGAAGAGGGGCGCAGCGCACACTCACGCTCACACGGAGCCCGGCCCCAGCCTTTGCCGGCGGGGAGCTGGACAGCTTATTGTCGATGCTTGCTTTCCCTGCGCGCTAAATCGCCCCTCATTTCAATGAGAAAAGCGAGCGGGGGAAGCCGGGCTGTCCCACGGCCCTCCCCCAGCCCCGCCGCTCGGCGGAGGGGGGGGGGGGGCTCCGCTTGGGCAGGCGGCCGAGCCCCCCCCCCCCGCCCCCCAAACCCCCTCCTCAAATCCTTCGGGCCGCTACGAGGCTGGACCACCCCCCCACACACACACACCCCCCGCCTGGGGGCCAGCCGGCACCGAGCGAGCCGCTTGCCGCCGCCCGCCCCCCCGGGGCCGCTGCTCGAGGGGCGGGGGGGGGGTGCGGGCCGGGCCGGGGAACTACATCCCCCAGCAGGCCGCGGGCCGGGGCAGCCTCCCGCTGCGCCCAGCCGCCTTCAAACAAAAGAGTTTCTCCCCCCGCGGCGGGGCTCCGCGCCGCTCCGCGCCCCGCCGGCCTCCCGCACACCCCGGCGGCGGCTGGGAGCCGGGGGCGGAGGCGGCGGCGGAGGGGGGACCCCGGCGGGCTGGAAGTGCCTGGGCGAGGGAGCTCGGGTTACAGAGAGAAAGGGGCTTGGCCAGGGAGAGGGGAGGTGGGCGGAGGGTCCTTTTCTCTGTCTGTTTCTCTCCCTCTGCCTTTTTTTCTTTTTTTTTTTTTTTTCCTCCCTTCTCCCTCCCGAGCTCTTTGTGTCCCCCCCCCCCCCACTCCCCTCCTCTCTCTCTCTCACACCCCCCCCACCCTCCCCAACCAACCACCACCACCCAACCCCCTCTCAAGTCTTTGTTAGCCATGCCTAGCCTGGTAGTACCAGGGATAATGGAAAGGAACGGGGGTTTCGGCGATTTAGGCTGTTTCGGTGGGAGCGGCAAAGACAGAGCGCTGCTGGAGGATGACCGGGCGCTGCAGCTCGCCCTGGACCAGCTCTGCCTGCTGGGGCTAGGCGAGCCTTCCTCCTCCTCCTCCTCCTCCGCCGTGGTGCTGGTGGAGGACAGCAACAACAACAACAATAACCCGCCGCCGCCGCCGCCGCAGCAGCCCCCGCCGCCGCCGCCGCCGCCGCCGCAGCAGCAGCCGCCGCCGCCGCCGCCGCCGCCGCCGCCGGCCCCGAAGGGCTCGTCGGCGCCCAGCGCCGGGGCGGCGGAGCCCAAGTTGTGCGCGCTGTACAAGGAGGCCGAGCTGCGGCTCAAGAGCAGCTCCAACACCACCGAGTGCGTCCCGGTGCCCAGCTCCGAGCACGTGGCCGAGATCGTGGGCCGGCAAGGTGAGCGCCGGGGCGCCGGCACCCCCCGCCGGCACCCCTCGCCCCCCGCCGCCGCCGCCGCGCCCCGTTGTCGGGATGCCGCGGGGCCAACTTCCCCCGCCGCCGCCGCCGCCCCGCGGCATCCCGCGGGGGCCGGGGACCGCCCCGCCGGGGAGGGGGGGGGGGGACCCGCAAACTTCCCCCGCCGCCGCCGCCCATTGTTAGCCCGCCCGGGCCGGCGGGGCAGCGGCCCCCCCGCAGCCGCCGGTGCCCGGCCGGGGACAAAGGGGCGGCGCGGAGCCGGGGCCCGGGCGAGCCCGGCGGCGCTCGCCTCGGGGTGCTTTTGGCCGGGGGGGGGGTCGTTGCTTTTTTGGCCGGGGTGGGTGGGTGGGGGGATCTATAGGAATGCGCGTGCCGGGCTCGTCGGGCGGTTTGCAGCGAGCCTCCCCCAAGCGCGTCGCTCCTCTGCTTCTGCGAAATGTCTATTTATTGAACGGCGCTCTCCCCCCTCCTTTTACTTATTTATTTTTTTTGCTTTAAAGCCGGGGAGGGGGGAGAGAGAGAGAGAGAAAAGAGAGAGGTGGGTTTGCTCCCCAGAGCAAAGGGGGCAGCTTTCGGCGCCCCGGCGAGGCTCGGCGTTGCGGGGAGAAAAATCCCCTTTGTTGGGTTTCGGTGGGGAAGTGAGGGGGTGTGGTTGTGCGAGGGCTCGCCGGGGCCGCCGAGGCGAGTTTTCAGGCCTAGCACGGATTCAAATAACAGATTAGTGAAAGTTGAACTCCTTCTGCAATCATGTGACTGGCAGGGTCCCTGGAGCGGCGGCCTCGGACAATCCCGCGTGGGCCCCACGCTCGGCTCCGCGCGGGCCCCCGCTGCTGCCCGCGCTCCTCCGTGACAGTGATGCTTTTGTTCTCCTTACGGCTCTGTTCGGAGCGAGGTGGAATGGAGGAGGGCTTTAGAAAAAAATTTATATATATATATATATATATATATATATACACACATACCACACCCACTCTTAAGTCACCCCTCGCCCACCCCCACCGCTCCGGGCTCCGGAGCGCGCCCGTGGGGGCGAGGTGAGCTGCAGGGAGGGCGGCTCGCGCGAAGCCCTCCGTGGCCATTGCGGAAGCTTTTGCAGGGTTAAAACATGGGGCTGGCGAGAGAAGTTTTGTGTCGCTTAAAGAGCAAAAAAATAATAATAGTGTGGCTAAGTGGTTTTCTCTCTCTCTCTCTCTCTCTCTCTCTCTAAGCAAGTAACTTGACGCTCTGGAAGTGTGACGGGCAGAGACTGCGGCTCCAAATCCAGATGCTTCCTCTTGGGTTGGGAATCGAAATAGCCTGAGCGGGGAGTTGTGCAGTTTGACACAGGGGGTAGTGCGGGGGGACGCTCGCTCCGTGAGGCCGATGCTGCCGGAGGGGGAGATGCAGGGGCTGGAGGTGGGCGCGGGGAAGCTGCGGGGAGGTGGGGAGGGGGAGAGGAAGAATATAAATGGCTAATGGCTGTGCATCGTTCCGCTGGAGCATGTTATGGGAACAATAGGGCCTCTGGTGGCTTCGCTCTCTCCCGTGAACGAAGCTCGGGAGCACGCTAAGGGCCCTTCCCCGCCGGCGGGCAGGAGCACGCAGGGGTGCTGTCCTCCCCCGAAAAGCCGGGGCGGCCGCCTCGGCAGGCGTCGGCTCTCGCTCTGGCTTCCCTCCGCCGCGCTCGGCGGCTGGGACCGGAGCAGAGAGAGGCTGAAGGTATGGCCCGGGAGATCCTGATCCTCGGCGGCCCTGCGCCTCTCTTACACCGCTGCGCGCGATGGCAAGCGGCAGCGATTCGCACCAACTTTGCGCCGGTGGGCGCGAGGCGGCGGAGAATCAGGCCCCCTTTGTTTAATAAAGTTAGAAAAGCGAGGGGATTCGATCGGCTGGATCGCGGGGGGGACGCTGGGCGACGCCAGCAGATGCCTGTGTTGTTTTCTCCCCGGGTAACGTCGCTGCCCCAAACTCAAAAGAAGGGGGTGTGTTTTGATCTGTTTGGTACGCAGCAGCGCGCCCGTTGTGCACGGAGTGATGGAGAGGAACGTGGAGACCTGGATTGCTTCCACCATTTTTTGTGTGGATGTGTGCGCGAGGCTTTTCCCGCATCTGGGAAACTGGGAAATGTCAGTGGGCCAGAGCCCTGACTAGGCAGACTCGGCAGCGCTCCATCAGTTAGTGGGTCAGACAGTGTAAACTGTGCCCCTTTAGGGAGGCCAGGGGGCCGGATCCGGGGCTGGTAGAAACACAGATTGCTTTAGCAGAGTCCACCCGAGCGCAGCTCTTTACCCCAGCTCCGATTCTGGCCCACACTTCTTATTTTTAAAGGCCTATAGTCATGTCTCCTGGGTCTTGTTTTTGTTTGGAGGGCCAGATCATGACGGTCTGTTCTCAAACGGAGCTGGGTGCGGGGGCACTTCGGAAATCCGGCTCCTTCCCTGGGGCCAGCGAGCGCTGCGCGCCCCTCAGTGCCTGTCCGGCAGTCGTGCGGGAACCCCCAGATTGCGAGTTTTGTATCGTAACCCCCTTGTTAAAACTGCTCGTGGGGCTGATGCAAGCCGGTTTTCTAAGGCGATGAATGTTTTGAGGGGTACTTGTGCGTAGGGTGATGGACACCCTGGAAAAGAGGACAAAAATGTCTAATACCCAAATAAAAATCATTTCAGGGCTTTAATTGATGACAGGGTTGGGTTTTTCTTAACTTAATGTGTTTCTGATCATCTTATTTTAAAATCGTGTTTCCCGTCTTTGAAAGTGTAACTTAGTGAACGGTACACATGTAAGAGGCCTGGATCCGGACACCAGGGCCCTTTTGCACGCTCCTGGCAATGCCATTTCCACCTGCTTTCAGACTGCCCTTTACTTTGCCAGGAGAGTGTAAAGGCCCTTTAGCATAAATAAGGCTCAAGCCCCATATATTTTTATTGGAACGGTTGTAAGTGCGATTTGCAAAGAGGTTTAATTGTGGAGGAGGGGGCGGCTCCAGTGGGAATGAAGGATGCTGCAGGACGTAAACGCGTGCGTGGTGGCCGCCTGCTCTCCCCGGGAACTGCTAGCGTGCCCTCCCGGAGCCAGGCGCGAGTTTGCGGCGGTGCCAGCCCCTGCGCTAAATTCTAGCGGTGCTGCTTCGGCGGCGCGAGCGGTAGCTGGGTGGGATGGGGGCTCTAAGTGGGACGGGATTGTGGCCTACAAAAAGGGGGAGTTTGGGGCAAGTGGCTGTGCAGGTGCCCAGAGTTGCTTCTTCCACCATATTGCCCCAAGGGTCTGCAGTGGGCAGCTGGGTGGTTGGTGGGGTGGGCCAAGGACTTTTGCAAATTGGAGTAAAAGAGAGGAGACCGGAAAAGGAAGGATGAGGGGATAAAGTCATAACAATCCCTTGGACTGACGTTTATGACCTCTTCTACTCTCTGCCCCTGGTTGGCAATGGTTCCCCTTCCCTGGCTGGGAGTGGAGCCATGACCTCCATGTTTCCCCGCCTGTTGCTGCCGGGATGAGGAGTGGGGATGGCTCCGCCTATCTCGCTGCTCCCCCGTTGCCCCTTCCCTGAGCGCGGTGCGAGCGTGAAGCCCAGCCGTGCTGCGTTTGGGCGGCTGAAGTTCCTAGCGTGCACTGTGGCATGCGCGGACGCTCCCTGGTTCTGGAGCTGGTCTGGGCCCGCGCGGCGCGCTGGGCTGCTCGGTGGCTCTTGGGTGTCACCTGCCAGCTCTTGCTGTGGGCGTTTTCCCTACAAGCCCCTTTCCAGAACTGTGCGTGTTCTCCGTGGGAAGCGGATAAATTTGCCAGGGTGTAAAGACAAAGCACTGAAGTGGTTTGCAGGTGATTTTTGGAGGAGATGATGATGATTTGCAAAGGAAGAGGTTCTTGCAACCCAAGGACGCAGTTGTATTGGAGAGGGGAGGAGATGCCGGGAAGGGTGGAGGCTGTCTGAAGGTGTAGTGCTTTGGCTGTTTGGATTGTGAACTTAAAAAAGGAGCAGAAATCCTCAGCCACTGAGACATTTGGGTTCTTCCCCAGAAAGATAGATGTGGATCAGCCTGATGAAGGTGCAGAACTGACTTTTCTGGCAGGTTTAAATCTGTTCCTACTGGGAAACTGGACGGCTGTCACTGCAGCCCGTGAAGAGGTTTCTGGACTCAAACGGGGCATTTTTAAGGCTGGATGCTGGAGTTAGGGAGACACGGTCGTATTTCTTTGTGTGCTTGGGACGTGCAGGTGTGGAGACAAGGTGGTGGGTCACTTTGGCTTCCTGCTGCTCGGAGCACAGCAGCACAAGCTGTCCGCTCCCAGCCCTATAAGAGTATTTTTACTCTCATCATCAATAGCAGCATCCATTGTCACCTGTACCCAGAGACATCCTTTGATGAAGCATCTCCCAGCCTGCTCTAACTAGCCCGTTGTCAACAGGAACGAGATTATGTGAGAGGGGAGCTTAACATAAATTGCTCTTTCTTGGCAAGGTGAAGTCATATAACAAGAGGCCCCACTAACCCCAGGTGATTGGGCTCTTTGTGTAGCTCCAAACATGCTCTAACGCTCTCAGCATTTAAAAATAGTCCAAGGAAGCCTTTTTCATTGAGGAAGTCTGATAATTGCAGCTCCCCCACCCACCATGTGGAGGTGGATGTACAGCATCCGAGAAGCAGCAAGGGGGTCAGATTCTGTTGTCTGCTTGCTGTGTGTAAATCTCGGAGCTAATGCCATCCGGTCCAGCGGGGCCTGATAACCAACCTCCTTATGCTGCTGTAGCAGCTTGAAATGGGCCTTAAAGGGAGAGTGAAATTGCAGTTGGTGTCACATTGTTATAAAGTGTTAATGAGAATCCATCTGAATTTACACCAGGGAAAAGTGCAGAACGGGATCTACTTTGGGCGGTTTGAACTAGAGGTGGGAGGAGAAAATGGGTCTGGGAGAGAGACAAAGGGAATTTTCTAGGGGAAATGCACACGCTCCGCGCATCGGATCCGGCCGCTGGATGCTACGCTGACCAAATGAACCTCGCCGCAGAGCAGCCGGCCCGAATCTAGGGCAGTGGGAAAGCGGGCTGGCGTTGGGTGTCGGGCTCCCTCCCCCTTTCCTCCCTTTGTCTGGCGGCCTCCTCCCGCTGCGTCCCCGGGGCGACTCGCCTTGCCCCGCTTTCCCGGCGCGCGCTCCGGCTCCGGAGCGTGTGCCGTGGGGCCGCGGCAGGATCGTGCCATGCAGGGGGCCGCGGACACACCCACCCCGATGTGATGCATTGCCGGCGGCCAGCGGCTGCCCGGGGCCGGGGGCTTCCAGCCCGACTTCCCAACTTTCCTCCGCCGCACAACAAGGCGGCGATTGTTTGCGGCATCTGGGTTGATTGGGTTTGTTGCTTTTGGGTCGTGTTGTTTTTTTTGTTGTTTTTTGTTTTTTTTCCCAAACAACTTTCATTGCTAGGTGAAAAAGCTAGAATCGCCGCACCAAAATGAGGTGGTTGCTTATTCGTGGCGTGTTGTTTTTTCCCCCCCCTTTCTTGTAAACACAACTTGCATCCTCAGTACAATAAAAACTCAGTGCACAGGGATTTAGTTGTTTGTTTGTGGTCCTTTTGTGTGCATTTGTGTTTTTTTGACACCACTTTCATCAGATTTTTCAATGCAGCAAAATCTTACCCCACAGATATTCAGGAGGGTTTATTTGTGATGTTCTTTGTGTGCTTGTCTTTTAACATGGCTTTCATCTTAAATGGGAAAAGAATGCCCCACCTTCCCAGAGATATTTGATGGTTGTTTATTTTATGGTCCTCTTTAATTTTATGACTATCACAGAAAAAAGACCAAGTCCTAATTTGCCCTTAGGCTCTTTTCTACCACACCAGCAATGTCAAAGTGTCTTAAGTGGGGTATTTACAGGTGTAATTTATACCAGTGCAGTGTAAAGGAGCCTTAGTATAAATGAGAAGAGGGGTGAAAATCTTTTGTTTGTAGAGATAATTTCTGTCTGAAGAAAACAAGAAATATAGGGACCCAGAGTGATTTGTGTGGTCTGTTCAAAAGAAAGACGACGGGGCCAGATCCTTAGCTATTGTAAGCTGGTGTAGCACCTCTGATGCTTTCAGGTAAAGCCCACGCTCCTAGGCTTTACTGGAGGTATGCCAGCTTATGCTAGATAAGACCCTCTCGGCTGCTCTCAGTAGGGGTGTGTGCCCGTTCAGGATCTGGCCTTCAAGCAGCAGCAACGAGAAGGTTGTCAGTGGGTTTATCTCTGAATTTACACTGAAGTAAAATATCCTGTGGAACGACTCCACAGGCATGGCTAGTTTTTCCGTTGCACCGTCCCTGGGCTGGCATTTATGCCGTGCATGGTGCAGCAGGCACATCCAAGGTTTGGAGCTGCTTGAAGGCCTGTTCTTGCTGCCAGAGCAGCGCACGGGAGCCCCAGTGCAAACAAGAACCAGCCCCTATGGAAAGCCTTTGGGCTTGTGCCATTGTGAGTGAGAAGAGATTCAGGATGGGTCCATGCAAAGTAAATGGCGGTCAGACTAGATGTATCCTACACCCCTCTTACCCTCTTGAAAGCAACTGCCTTGGCTGGAGAGCAGTGGTAGAGCAAATCCTTCAAACCTCCTCTGTTAGTTTTGACAGATTGGTTTGCCCCTAATGCAGGGGTAAAGAGAGAGGAGAATGTGGCTCACTGCATCCAAATCTCCCCGTGATATCCCCCCCCCCCCGCCATTGCCTATGTCTAGTCTAGATTTAGTTATTTAATTTTTGCCAGAGCTAGCTGCTACGCAGATTAATTCCAGTTAGCTAACTGGTCTGGGTGCCAGAGGCTCGTCAGTCCTTAAGGGTTTGTTCATGTATGTTAAGGTTTGTGGCTTACTACAGTAATTTGCAAACACATTTACTTTGAGTCAATTGGCAATTAGTTAACTGAAGTTAAAAGAAAAAGGGATGAGGGGAGGAAATAATCATACAGGCCTCCTTTGCAAAATGCTTTGAGATCTGTGTTGCTGGCAAAAAACAACATAATAGAAGCTAGGTAGTGGAAACGCAAGAAGAAAGGGCCTAATTCTCTCTCTAATGTAAAAATCTAACTGGCAGGGGTCTGCCAGGGATCAATTAGCTGATGTCTGCATACTGCCTTAAAGAGTAGAACACTTACAGCAAAGTTGTCTATTATTATAGTTCCTACAGGTCCTTTTCTCCTCTTAGTTTTACATTTTTAACACCACCTACTAAGCAGTTCGCTCCCCTTTTAATAATCCACCGAGTAAAGCAGTTTGTTGCATGTTGTTTTCAAATTTCGGTTACGCACGAATAAAGCCTTTCATTAAAAAAGCATATAGGGCAAATTTCATTAAAAAAGCATGTAGAACTACACTGCTCCTTGGGCCAGGATGTAAAAGGCCACATCCTGATCACGTTTTGGTCTGCCAGAAAGGGAGTGGTGTGAAATAAGGCTCAGCTCTCATTTTCAGTGGCGCAGAGCGAGGTCAGGGTAGGTGCTGGGACAGGCTGGCACTAAGTGGGTAAATCAGGTTTAAGCCTAGCCTGATTTTTAGCTGATGTAAATCAGTGCGGCTCTCTTGGAAGTTGGTGGAGTTATCTGGATTTACACTGCTGATGGCCTGGCCTGTTGTCTGCACTGATTTAGAGCTGCTAGAGATCTGGGCCACTGAACCTGCTGGGCTGATGGTCTTGATGGAGATGGTCTAATTTCCTGTGGGGTTATTTTCTCCAGTTTTAAAGCACAGGATCCCCCATCTGTCTGTCTCTGCAAAGCTGGCTTTCCTGTCTGCAGGCCTGCACGGAGACCCTCCCTCCTCCTCCCCCTGCTTCTCACACCATCGGCTGCACCATGCGTCCTTTTGTCCGTTTCTAGATCTTCCCTCCCCCTCTCGCGCCGTGCTCTCTCCTTGCCTGTCTCCCTTTTGCCTTTCGGGGTGTCTTTCCCTCTACCTCCCCACCCCTAATTCCTCTCCTCCCTCTGAAAGATCACAGCTTGCCTCTCCCTCGATTTCCATCACCTTTCCTCCATCCGTAACTCCCTCCCACCCTCTCCCGCTCGTGTAACTCGCTTACGTTTGCCCTCATTCATGTGTATTCCTTGCCACCGCTTCCTTCCATCTGTCCCCAGCATGGAGCCCCCTTCCTTTGTCACCGCTCTGCTTGCCTGACCCTCCGTGTCGCCTCCGTGATTGTTTCCTGTCGTGCTGGGCTCACATCCCTCTCCCCCCATACGCAGCCATTGTCCCGCGCCTTAGAAAACGCAGGACCCAAATCCAGCCCTGACAAATGCGTACCTGAGGTTCTTTCGCAAAGGAGAGCGGGTCTCGTGCTCCTGGGAGGCAGATGTGCAGGACGCGGGTCGCAGAGGAATTTGGCGAACGGTACTTCGGTCCTGGGTGATGCCTGGAAGTCATTTCCAGCGTGGATGCTCGCTGCTAACACCCCCTTTCTTTCCATGTGACGCTTTGGTGATATCCCTGGGGAAATGGTGGCATCTCAGTTAATCTTCCTAAGATGGAATCTCCATCTTTGGAGCCAGCGTCGTAGGAGCAGGGCAGGCAAATGTCTGCCAGGGATGGGTTAGGGAGAGCTGAGCCTGCCCTGGGGCTGCGGGCTGGCCTAGGTGACCCCTTACAGTTGTATCCAGCCTTCCCGTGACTCCCTGGGATGAACCTTTATCCTGTGATTTTGTCTGGGTGTTTTTATTCTACGCTTGCGTTGTGCCTAGCATGGCAAAGTCCTGTTCTTTGACTGAGTTTCCTAAGTACTAATGATACAACGTTGTAGGTAACCATCAGTCCTCATCAATCATTCAAAAACTTTACTAAAGAACGCACTGCAACTGTACTCTAGGGTGCAAACTCAGTGAGGAGTAATGTTCGGGCTACATTGGGCTCGCCAGGGTTTCTAACTGACCAGGATTTGGGGGATTTGCCCTGCTCTTTGTTGGGGTCAGATCAAGCATTTCCGTTCCCCAGAAATGTGAAATTAGTGGCTTAGAGATGGGTTTAATGAAGCATCATTACAATGTTAATTATTTTTGGAAGTTTTGTAGTAACACAGAGCGAGAGACAGCTACTGTCACCCTTTTACAAATGGGAGACTGAGGCTCAGCGAGCTGGAGCTAAAAGTCTGAGGAGCTGAAAGTCGCACGGGGAGCCTGCAGCAAAGTCAGCATTTGCCCGTACATGCCCTGAGTCCTAGACCAACGCCAAAGCCCCGTGCCGGGTCTCGAAGCTATGCCAGGAGGCTTCGATGCCGCGCGGTCTCCCGCAGGTCGATGCGGCTGCACCCCGGTGCCCGCGCGACGCTGCGAGACGCGAGCGTGACCCGGCAGGCTGAGCGCGCTTCGTGCAGCTGTAGCTATTGGTTGCATCGTATCGCGGCGCCTGCCACCGCTGCGAGCGCGGGGAATTACTCGTGTTAGCTGTAGTGGCACAAGGCTCCGTTTTTATCACTAAAGGTGCGGGGTTCAATTCTCGCTAATGATACGCGGCGGTGGTTTCGGTACGTTCCTGTAAATACCCTGATGTGGCAAGTCTGCACCTCGTGAGACAAGCGCCACATCAGTGGCAGCACTAAGTGAGTGGCAGCCCTGAGCTCCCAGCTGGGAGAGATGTTATTTATTAGGGTCTGCGTAAATAGTAATGTTCCAGCCCACGAGCTGAGGAATCTTAATTTCTTGGTTGCGGAAGCATCGTTTGTGGGTCATCTCGTGTTCAAAGTACGATGTCGACACAGTGTGTTGTGGAGAATGAGGCTTGTGTCAGATGAGCTGAGGAGAGGGCAAGAAAAGGGCTCCGTTTCGGGAGAGGAGATTGCTGGGGTGGGGAGGAGGTGGGGGATCTCACGCAGGTAGGTTTCCATGCCGTGTCCCCATCCTCTCGTGTCATGAGCAGCGCCCCGAGTCAGCCTGATGCAGACACCTGGATTTCTTGGCAAACGGGGGCAAGACGCTGCCCTTATTCCGTCCGCGCTGGTAGAAACGCGACGCCCTGGAGAATCCCATTCCCGGGTGTTGCTTTGAGACCCGAGCTTGGAGCGAACCTGCCGAGCTGCACCTCGCCTCCCCCCGCCGCAGAGGGCCCAGCCTGGACACGAGCTCGGCGCTGGGCTTAGCGAATGCTTTCGGGCACCGAGCCGGGCTTTTTTGGAGAGTGGGGTCAAAGGGAGAGCAAGGGGGAGCGCTTAGAAAACCGCCTGCCACGTCTGTAAAAATCCTTAGTTGCTTGATGACATCCCAGTGCCATCGAGGAACCTGGAGCCGCGTTTCTGGGCTCCAAACTCTCTCAAAAAAACACGATTTGGAAGCCAAGGCACACTGAAAAGTCTCTTGCCTTTTTTGGAAGAGCAGAAAGAAGTTTTCGGAGCCGCAAGGAGCAGGGGGAGTAGGCTGGGTGGGCTCCAGCTCCCTTCTTCGGGGGGGACCGTGAGAGCACGGAAACACTGCGATGGCAGGTGACCTCGGGAAAGGGCCAAGCGCCTGGAGTACCGTAACGGGGAGCCCTGCGGCCGGCCGCGCTTTTTATACAAAGCTCAGGGCCGAGGGCAAAGCGCAGCCCTCGACAAACCGCCCTCCGCTTTCTGGTAGCAGCAGCCGGCTGGGTGCGACGCAGTTCCTCACCGAGAGCCGGGGGCAGCGGGGCCGGGCCCGTCCTTGGCACCCCCCCGCCACGCTCGGTCCCCAGAAAAGGGCCTGGATTCACCCCAAAAGCCTCCCTGTAGCTAAAAGTCCCCAGGAAGGGCTCTCTGCTCCGATTTAGGGCAGCCGTTGTCCCCCGTTACCCCACCCGCCGTGAGCCCTGTGGCGAAGGGGCTCCGCGTCAGCCATCGCTGCCCGCCGACTCACCGTCCCCTCCGCTCCCTGCTGCCGTCTCCTCGCCTCTCTCCTGCTGCCCGCCACAAAAAAAAAACCCCACCCGGCTGCGTGGGGGTGGGTAAAGGGAGGGTTTCTGAGGGGGGTTTCTCAGGGGGCGACTGGTTTCGGAGGGGCTGAAGGGGGTTGTGGCGGGGCAGAGGGGGCGGCGCGCGACATGGCGGCTGCCTCGTGCCAGCCCCTGAGGGGGAGCGTCTCAGCGGGGGCGGCCAGCAGGGAGCCTTCCTCACGCCCTTCCCCACGCCAAGTTGAGGGGGGAAAATACCTTTCCCGCCTCCTTCCCCTCTCTGGCAGCCGCTCCGGGGTGGTGCTGGGCCTGCTCGCAACATGGCGGCTCGGGGGCTTCTCCTCGCGACATGGCGGCTCGGGGGCTTCTCCTCGCAACATGGCGGCTCGGGGGCTTCTCCTCATGACGTGGTGGCTTGGGGGCTTCTCCTCATGACATGGCGGCTCGAGGGCTTCTCCACATGACGTGGTGGCTCAGGGGCTTCTCCTTGCGACATGGTGGCTCAGGGGCTTCTCCTCACGACATGGTGGCTCAGGGGCTTCTCCTTGCGACATGGTGGCTCGGGGGCTTCTCACGACATGGCGGCTCGGGGGCTTCTCCACATGACATGGCAGCTTGGGGGCTTCTCCTCATGACATGGTGGCTCAGGGGCTTCTCGCGACATGGTGGCTCGGGGGCTTCTCCACATGACGTGGCGGCTTGGGGGCTTCTCCTCATGACATGGTGGCTTGGGGGCTTCTCATGACATGGCGGCTCAGGGACTTCTCCTCACGACATGGCGGCTCGGGGGCTTCCCTGAGGAGACGGGCGGGCGGCGGGAGAGGCGGCCTCTCCTCTAACCTCCCTGCCTTGTTTCTCCCTTTCTTTCACCCCCTCCAAAGGCTGCAAGATCAAAGCGCTGCGGGCGAAGACCAACACTTACATCAAGACGCCGGTGCGGGGCGAGGAGCCGGTCTTCATGGTGACGGGGCGGCGGGAGGACGTGGCCATGGCCCGGCGGGAGATCATCTCGGCGGCCGAGCACTTCTCCATGATCCGCGCTTCCCGCAACAAGGCCGGCACCACCTTCGGCAGCGCTCCCACCTTGCCGGGCCAGGTCACCATCCGGGTCCGGGTGCCCTACCGCGTGGTGGGCTTGGTGGTGGGACCCAAAGGAGCCACCATCAAGCGGATCCAGCAGCAGACCAACACCTACATCATCACGCCCAGCCGGGACCGGGACCCCGTCTTCGAAATCACCGGGGCGCCGGGCAACGTGGAGCGAGCCCGGGAGGAGATCGAGACCCACATCGCCGTGCGGACGGGCAAAATCCTGGAGTACAACAACGAGAACGACTTCCTCTCCAGCAGCCCCGACTCCGGCATGGAGAACCGCTACTCGGAGGCCTGGCGGGTCCACACGCCGGCCCCGGGCTGCAAGCCCCTCTCCACCTTCCGGCAGAACAGCCTGGGCTGCATCGGCGACTGCTCCGTGGACCCCGTCTACGAGACCCCCCGGCTGAACGACCAAAACGACTTCAATTACGGTTACCTCTTCCCCAACTACGGCGTCAACAAGCAAGATCTCTATTACGGGGTGCCGGAGTCGGGCGCCCCGATGTGGGCCGGGCAGGAGAACACCAACCCCGTCTCGGTGCTCTTCTCCAAGCAGCAGCGATCCAGCAGCACCGGCGCCATCCACCCCAATTCCCACCGCTCCCCTTCCTCTTCCATCCAAGAGCCCAATCTCTCCGGCCTGCCGCGACGGTCGCAAGGGGAACCGCTCCAAGGGTTTTCCAAGCTGGGCACCACCGCCGCTGCCCGGACGTCCGTGTCCAGCAGCCGCGAGTGCATGGTGTGTTTCGAAAGCGAGGTGACGGCGGCCCTGGTGCCCTGCGGCCACAACCTCTTCTGCATGGAGTGCGCCGTGAGGATCTGCGAGAGGACTGATCCCGAGTGCCCCGTCTGCCACGCTGCAGCCACTCAGGCCATTAGAATATTTTCCTAAAAAGACAGAGCAGGGCGGTGGGGTGGGGTGGGGTGGGGTAGGAAGGGGGGGAGGCGGGGAAGGGGGGGGGGGTCCAGGAAAAAGAAAAAAAGAAATGCTGATAATAATAATAATAATTAATAATAATAATAATAATGACATCTGAAGAACAAACGAATGAATGAAAGAATAAATTAATTTAAAGAAGAAGAAGAAGAAGAAGAAGAAAAGAAATTATTTTACAAGCAATGTATGTTATTTTTTAAAAAAAAAAGAAAAAAAGAAAGTGAATAATAAAATTAAAATGAATAGCAAAGCCAGAAATTTTGAAGGGCGAACGATGCTCCAGCCTGCGATGTCTTTTTTGAAACAAGTACTCTGAACGCACACTCGGATCTCGCAAGCAAAGCGGTTTAGTTCCATTTTTTTGGGTGGTGAGATTGGGACTTCTCTGCGTTGAGCAAGCCGGGCCGTCGCGATCGGACGGGGAAGGGAGCAGGGACGCGGGGAGGGCCCTGCCGGCCTCTCTTCTCCAGCCACGGTCGAGCTTCCTCTTGGTCTGAAGCCCCCCACTCTCCTCCCCCCCCGAGGGATGTCAGCCCAACTGGGAGCTCAGAAAGAAACAAATAGAAAGAAAGGAAAACGGATGATGGGGATGTAAGAAAAAAAATAAAAAATAAAAAAGAAACCATCGACCTCTGGGAACCTGTTAGAACGAGGGCACAACTGTATTACCTCAAAGATTTAAACAAAAAAACCACAGCAGCTAAAGAACTTTTATTGTTTTCCTTTTTTTCTAAAAAAAAAGCCGCAAAAAAAACACAAAAAAAAAAGAAAATCAAAAAAAGAAGAAGAAGAAGAAATACAAATGACGCCGGTGAAACTGAAGAAGGTTTGGAAGAACCTATTGGAATCACACTGGGCGATTAGCATTTATTTTATTATTCTGAGCCACCGTGGAGTCTGGGACTTTGTTCTTTTTTCCTTATCCGAGCAGGGATTTGTTCATCAGACGAATCAGGAGTCACTAACAGGGTATTTCAAAAGCAGTCTTGAGTTCCCATCCGTGGGGGGAGTGTATCGACTTCCGTCTTTCCGTAATTCACTCTTCAGCCTCTTTTTCCAAGTGATGCCAGCTGCAGCTACACCGAACACACACATGCACACACGCACACGGTCACACACACACGCGCGCACACACGCGCACACACACACACACACACACACAATTGTGCTTTTCTTTTCTTAAAAATATATATATATATCGCACCAAAACCTAAGAGAGACGATCATGCAATACAGGCAATGAGCCCATATGAAACCAACATGCATCCCAACAGAAAGCCAGAAAGCAAAAAAAAAAAAAAACCCCGAGTTTATATATATAATTTTGTTGTCGTCGTTTTTAAACTGGACCAAAACTTTTGTTACCCAAAACCGAGTGGAGGAAAAAAAAAAAAAAGAAGAAAAAAGTGTTTCTTTATGGACCAAAACCTCTTCAGCTGTCCTTTACCTGGATCTTCCTGAGGTTGGCCACTTTTATATATTATATTTTTTTCAGAATGAAACAAACAGAAAAATGAATTGCCTTGTTGAACATCCTTTGATCATTTCAAGACTCCTGGTTTGGTTAAATCAGATACTTTTAAAACCGTTGGGGAGAGGATGGGCTTCGAATCTGGCTTCTGTGCCGATGCGCGCGAGATGCAAGCCAGCATCTGGACAGCATCAGGTTTGTTGAGCCAGCCTCTGGATGCCATGGTGGCAGAGATGTGTGTTGGCTTAACCTGTCCAGTTCCAGTATATCTATCTATAAATATATGTGTATATATATATATAGGCACTGAACTCATCAAGCACCTATATATATATGTATGTGTATATAAAATTATATATATAGTCTGTTCTCCCACCACCGCCGCTTCCCCGTTTTCCTACCCCTCAACTTCTGCTCACAGATCCTGGACCCTGATTTAGAACTGAACCGGCAAAGTTTCACAACTTGGCAGAGACAGTTCTACAGCGAAACAAAACAGAACAAAACAAATAATAATAATAAAAAAAAAAATCGCCTGAGATTTTTTTTTTTTTTTCCCTTCAGTTACAGGAGACTTTATTTTCATCGTAATAATGTTCCTGGGAACATCCCCTCCTTCTGCTCGGTTCGTTACGGCTGGTTCCTCGCCCCGCGGCGGTCCGCTCGAGCCGCCCGCCGGTGGCCAGCGGGGCGGCCGGGCTCGCCGGCGGTGGGGATGGATCAGGAGCCCCCGCCGATCTGCAGATTTCGGGTGGAGGGCTTGCGAAATGATGTACCTCCACCGGTTTGCATCCACGGTAAAATATTGCGGAGGGGCGAAAGGTAGCCGGCGGGGCGGACGACTTTCCTAGGTTCTGTAACGGATGCTGATTGTTATGATTTTTATCTTTATTTTAAGGTTTGTTTTTTTTTTTTTAAGGAAAAAAAAAAAACCAACAAACGATGCTGTGCTAAAGGGACACTGGCAGGTCGGATTTGTCCTCACCTCCTCCCCAAAGCTTTAAGAAATCTTTAGCCGGCTGCTTCCCGCGGGGCCGGGGTGCGCGCGGCAGCTCTTCCCGCGGGAAGCGGCCGGGGTTCGGACCCGCCGGAGCGCGCGTGGGCCGGGGGGGGACGGGGACCGGGGCCGCCGGGGGCCTCGAAGCCGTTCCCCGCGCGGCCAAGGCTTCGGAGCCCCGCTCCGACCGCCTCCTTCCCTAAAAACCGGCCCCGTTCTCCTTGGACATCCGGCTTCGTTTTGCTCCCAGTAGAAGCAGGGGAAGGGAGATGGGGGGGGCAGGGGGGAACCTGCCCCCTCCCCGCGCCCTCCGCCTCCTCCGCTGTCCCCCCCCCCCAACCCCACCCCGGGCTTGTAATTTTAACCGTTCTTTGTGCAAATTTGGGCAAACTCCCCCCCCCCCACCCCACTGATGTCAAGACGTTGGGGCAAGAGCCGGGGTTGGGGGGGGGCGGGTGGTGGTGGTGGGGGGCAACCACCCTTTGAAGGGGCGCGCGGCAGCGCTGGTGTTGGCGGCGGAGGGGGTGTAGCTGGCACGGCGGCGGCGGCCACCGCTTGCCCGGCCGCCTGTCCCGTCCCCCCCCCGCCCACCCTAGGGTGGGGGGGCGAGAAGGGGGGGCCCCCGATGTGTTAGTTGAGTGACTATAGTCGTTCTTGGCTGAGTGACGTCTGTTCGTGGTAACGTGAGCAAGTTTTTGGTCAATGTCTGTATTCGATGCCAGGTTGTGACGAGGTGGGTGGGAGCGGGGTGGGGGGCCGGGGACGCCCGCGGCGGGGTGGGGGGGGACCTGTGCTAGCGCTGACCCTGGGCGCGGGGTGGCCGGGGTTGGGGGGGGGTGCTTTCGCCCGCTCCGCTTATCTCCCCCCCCCCCTTCCAACCACCCCTTTCCCCTTAACAAGCGAGAAAACGATGTAAAAGCCTCCTGCATGCTGAAAAATGTTAGAAAAGGAAAAGAAAAAAAAAACAAAAAAACACAAAAAACTTTTCTTTTTGCAAAAAAAAAAAAAAAAAGAAGAAGAAGAAGAAGGAAAAAAAAAAAAAAAGGAGTAATGACCCAAACAAAACGTCCAGGCTTGCTGGTGGGAAGCGGGCCGGGGGCTGGCCGCCCCTCTGCAGCCCAGGTTCCTACTCAAGTCTCCAAGTTGGCCTTTAATAAAACCTTCAGTTCCAATAACCTTTATATATATATATATATATACACACATATATATATACATATACATATATATTAAAAGAAAGCTTGATGTAGCAGTTCTAGTTTAAAACGAATAGAAGTATTTCGGCCCCCTGTTTTATTTTGATTTCTCCTTTCCCCCTGCTTCCTCCCCCTTCCTCCTCCTCCCCCCCCCCCAAAAAAAAAAAAACCCCAAACTCCGTATTTTGATGTAGCAACTTTGGAAGAAAGAAAAACAGGCGCTGTAAACGCACCGAGAGCTACCTCGGACCCGAGACGGGGCTGCACCGGGGCTGGGGCCTCCGCCGCTTCCCGGCCCTCCGGGAGGCACCCGGAGAGGGACGGTCCCGGGCCCTGCCTGTTAGCATCCTAGGGGAGCCCGGTTGCGGGGCTAAAACAACAAATTTGCGTAATATTTTTTTTTTCTCTCTCTTTTTAAATATATGTATATATATAAAAAAAGAAAAAAATCTTAAAAAAAAAAATAAAAACAAAAAACGACAAAAATGCCCATGACCTTAACTATTTGCTCTGACTTGTATCTTCCTTGATAGGTGACTAAAAATGGCTTGTTGGTCCAATTCACCAGCAATAACGTTAACTCAAGACAGCACCCTCCTCCCCACGCCCTGCCCGGCTCCGTCCCAGCCGGGCTCCCTTTGCCCCGACGTCCTCCCGCGGACGGACGCCGCGGCGCCGGGCTCGAGGCGGCTCCGGCCGCCCGCCTTGCAACCGGAGCGGCCGTGCAAACCCGCTAGGTTAAACCCCGCTCGCTTAAGCGGTCCTAAAAAACCCCTCCCCACGTGCTAAACTCGACGGGGAGGTGGCGGAGGTGGTGGTGGTGGCGGGGGGCTCCCGGCTCGCGGCCGGAGCGGCTCCGGGCGCGCGGGGCGGCGATGCGGTCCGGGAGCGGAGCGAGCTCGGCGGTGGCCCTGGGCGATGCCGGGAGGGCGCCCGAGGCGGGACGCGACCCGCCGGCAGGACGGAGCGGACGGAGCAAAACCCGTCCGACGCGGCCCCGGCTGGTGCTCGAGGGCTTTGCCGAACGCGGGAGCCGCTCGGCAAAGTTCCCGCGCCGAAGGGGAGGGGAGGGAGCTCACGGGGGACCGTGCGGGGCGGCGCGTGGCAAAGGGGTACGGAGGGGTGGAATAATATCGTGCTGCGGTGTCATCCTCGTCGGCGTAAATTATATAGCGAAGAGTGTGTAGTATAACGCGTAACAGAAAAAAAGGAGAAAGAACCAAAATTGGATTTATATTTAATGAGGAGATACTATTAAAAAGAAAAAAATCTTATCCTAGCTCCCATTTGCAAAAGTATTTTTCAGCTGGAGGGATATCTATTATTTTTTTCTCTTTTCTTTCTTTCTTAAAAAAAAAAAAAGAAATCTCCATACATACAAAGGCTCAGACTGTTACTATTGTGAACCTCTTAAATCAAAATGCTCCAACCTGTTTATTTAGTATTTGAAGGGTTTATTTTGATGCATTTACTGGTGTTTTTTAAAGAGAGAGAGAGGAGGGAAAAAAAGATTAAGATTTTAAAATTAGAACATTTCTTTATAATTTAATATTCTATTTTAATAAATGCATTTATTACATGTAAATGTAGCAAGGAACTGGGCTAATAAAAATACTTTTTATTAGGTAATTTATTATAAGAAAAAAGGATATTTTATTTTATGATAAAGTGATCCTTAAAAGTTTAGAAGGTTTAGAATATATGTAGGTTAAAAAATACATTTGTATCCAGAGTATTGCTTAAAAAGTGTTTTTAATATATGTTTCCTTTTTTGTGTGTGCGTGTGTGTATGTAAAAGGTGATAGTTATGGTGCAGATAGCCCTTTCCAGAAATGAGAAATTAACACAGTTGGATGTATTTAAAAGGAAAAACAACAACAACAACAACAAAATCCCAAGATGATAATTAAAAACCAGAGAAGCCGAAAAAAGCAAAAAACAAAACAAAACAAAAAAAACCACTATGAATCAAACACCCGTCCCGCCATCGCTCCCGGCGGCGAGTCCCTTTGCCGGAGGGCTCGAGGCGGGAGCCCGGCTCCCGCGCCGCCGGCAAAGCACCCGAGCGCCGGGCTCGCTCCCGGCCGGCGGGCGCCCGGCTCGGCCTTCGCGGCGTTTTCGGGGCGCCCGGCCGGAGCAAAACGCGCCCGATTCACAGGCGCCGGCTCCGTTCCTCCCCGCCGCCGAGCGGGCCGCCCGCGTCGCATCCCGGCGCGCCCTTGCAAACGTCCGCCGGCCTCCGCTCCGAGCGGGACATTTTGTTGTTTTTTTTTTGGTACTTCCCCTTCCGCTCCCTGCAAAGCGGCGTGGCCACGTCTTGTGCAAAACGAATAACTCATGACCCGGAGGACAGCCCGGAGCGACCGGAGCCCCCCCTTTTTTAGCCAGCCAGACCCCGAGCTTGCAAAGCCCGTCCTTTAATCCAGCCCCGTGTTCGGGAAAGCACTTAGCTTCGACCGCGTCCTCGAGCGTTTTGCAGCATCCCGGCCCAAGGAGGTGCTTTTCGGGCGGGCTGAGCCGCCGGGACCCCCGCGGGGGGCTGCCCGCCTCCCCGTCCCGACGCGGCGGGCGGACGCTCCTGCCCCGCTGCCTCTCAAAGAAGCGTTCGAAAAGAAGAGTTTTTGTTTTTAACCAAAAAGGAGGGGGGGGGGAAAGAAAACGTTTGCGTTGAGGGGTATTAAAAAAGTTAAAATAATAATAATAATAATAATAATAATAATAAACGTTCAAATTTATTTCATATAATCCTAGAGTAAAGATTAAAAGAAAATTAACTAGTTCAAATAGTAGATGCTATCCATATTGTTTAATCTATAGTAGATCCAAGTGATCCCAGACAGAGCAGAATGTAAAATAAACGTGTAACCAAGCTCAGTTATCATTTTTAGCTTCCCCAGAAATTCCATCTTTTTTTGGTACTATTTTTCTGAAACAAACAAATAAGCCAACGAAAAGCCTAACAAAATAGCAGACCACCGACTGGTACCTTCTGTCAATCAAAGTACTGAAGTTATTTTTATAGAGGGGAAAAAAATGGGATCTAATAATATGTATTTTTTTAAAAAGATACGTTTGGGTTTTTATGTTGCTTTTTTAATAAAAAAAAATATAAAGATTTGGCTAGTCACTGAACAAAATAAGAAAGTTTTAGGCCATTATTTTTGCCTTATTCTGCACTCCAGCCTCGGGCTGGGAGCGCGAAAGCGAAAATTTCTGCAAAGCGGTCCAAGCCGGTGTCTCGTCGCCGTTCCTTTTCTCGTGCCGTCGTTGACTTTTCCCAACTGCTCAGAAGCGCTGACGGTGCCGGCAGGGCCCGGCGGCAGGCCGGGCCGGAAAAGCGGGAAAAGCGGACGGAGACGACGTCCCCTCTGTAACGTAACGCGCAGAGCCGAAGGCAGAGCGGGGCCGGGGCCCGGCGCTTTCCCGCGCATCCCTGGGTCGGCGGCAGCGCCGGGCTCCAGGCTGAGGACAGTTAGGCTTTCTGCCCTGTCTGCTAGGAGCCGGACAGTAGACATAGGACATTAGGGTTGTTTCATTCCCCCCCCCACCCCCCCGCTTTTTTTTTTTTGTTGTTTAACCGTATTTTTTTTTTCCTTTTTTGGTTCTATCTCGACCCGGCGAGCGGCACCGGGACGCGTCGCCCCAGGGGTCGGGCGCCTCGCTCCGCGGGACGAGCTCGCTTGCTCCGTTCGCCGGCTCTGCCTTGCCCTGCCGGCCGCTGCCTTACGGAAACCGTCGTTCGGCCCCAAACCCTCGGGGCCGAGCGCCGGAGCCGCCGGGCGAAACGTTTGCAAAAGTCTCCGCTTGCAAAAAAAAAAAAAAAAAACACCCCTTGCGGGGCCGTGGCGCTGCCAGACCGCGAGCTTCCCCGTGCCCCGAGGGCCGCCGCGCCGGGCTCCCGCGTCCTTTGCAGCCCCGGCGCCGGCCCGGGGTTCGGGTCCGCTGGCGCCGGGGGGGCTTTGCCCCCGGCAGCTGTTTTGGGGCGCTTTTGCCGCAGGTTCAGGGCAGGGGCAGGCGCTTTGCAGCGGGCGCGCGGGATGCGCAGCCCAAGATCCGCTGGCGAGCGCTTTCCGCTGCGCCCAAACCCCCGTTTCGACGCTCCCGGCCCTAAACCGAGCGACGCAGCGCAAACCCCGCGGCGGGGTTAGCCCAAGCAGAGCGCGGCAAAAGCAACGCCCGGGCTGGGGAGGGGGGACGACGACTTGCCTTTCGGGCCGAGTTTTCGCGACTGTCCTCCGTGCCGTAGCGAATCCGGGGCCGTCCCGCCGTCCGCGAGCATCCCCGAGGACCCCAAAGCCTTCGACGAAGGCAGCTGCCGCCCCTCGCCGGCGCGGGGGGGACCGAGGCGCTCGGCAGCTGCTTACCAGCATCCAGCAAAGCCATCGGAGCGGTCCGGGCAGGAGCGGCGACGGTTCCCGTTCGGTTTCGGCGTATAGCACTGTGAATCCGGAGCGGCTCCGCTCGGGCAGCGGCTGTTCCCGCGCGTCGGGGCGGTTTGCGGGTAGCCGAACCAAGCGCCCGGTCCTTCCCCGCGGCGAGGCGGGCTGTTTGCTCTTTCCTTTTCGTTTTACCTCATTTTTGGTTTTGATACTTGAAGAAGAGTCAGTGATTGACGTTGTGCGGTGATGCCCTGGACTGGAGAGTGGATGCACTTTATGGTAACTTGTATACTGATAGTGGGGTCCCATCCTGCCTCTGCTGAGTCCACGGCAAGGTTTCCCTTGGTGTCGGCGCCGGAAGGAGCAGACCCAGGATGGGTTGGTTCTTCCAAAAAAAAAAAAAAAAAAAAAAACCTTTCTAGGATGTTAGGGAGCAATTTGTCTTTTACTGTGGTTTTTCACAGGCCGTAGAAACTCGAAGGCGCGTTCTGCCGTCAGCTGGACCCCGGGGAGCGGAGGGGGGAAAAAAATTCAGCATGAAGCGTAATCGCCTTTGGGATGACTTCAGCTCCAGCCGCTTATTCCCGTGCGTCTCAGCCCGTTCAGCGGGGTTACTCTAGCCAAAGCCGCTCCGGCCCCGGCAGGCTGTGGCCTTAACGGCGGGATAAAATCCAGCATCGCTTCAGGGCTGTTAACGGAGCAAATTGAAAGTCACCCCCAGCAAAGTGACGCTAATGTAACATCTGGAGCGGTTCCCCGGGCCGCTGCACGGGGGTAAAACCGGAGTCGCCCTCCGGCGGCGGCGGCGGCCGTTCCTGGGGCAGCCGACGGCAGAACTGGTTTCTCGGGCGCGCCACGAGTTGTTTTTCCCCGAAACGACCGGCAGAGAAGCGCCTCCGGCGTCCTCTGCGGCTGGTCCCCTTCGCTCGCCCGCCGAACCAGCAGCACTTTCCCCCCCCCCCCCTTGTGAATATAGCAGACCGTCAGTTCAAAACCACCGTCCCCAAAAAAAAGGAAAAAACAAAAAAACAGGAGCCAGATCCTGTTTGGCAATAGAGGATTTGCTCCTGGGTTAAAAGCAGTGTTAAGCAAACGCGGTCGGATTCGGAGGCCGCGGCCTCCGGAGAGCCGGGAAACCCCGGGGCAGCTCGGAGCATCCCGCCGCGGGGCTGGGAGCCGGGACGCGCCGGGGGGGGGGATTCCCCCCAGCTCTGCCCCGCTCGCCGAGCCGTCCGGCGCGGCGCTCCGGCCCCGCGGCGATTTTTCCCGCAGGGGAAAAAAAAAAAACTAAAAAGACAAAAAAAGGGGGTTTTGCTTGACGAGCGCCACGTTAACTTTCTCCCGCCCGCGCTGTACAAGTTTGCGTGCATCCGCTTTGCTCCGGACCCGGGCGCTATCGCGGTCCTGCTCCACGGCGCTGCCCGGCTCGCGGGGCCGCCCCGACTGCGCCGCCCCTGCCTTTAAAGTCCATTCCCTCTTCTTTCTTTCCTTTCTTTTCTTTTCCCGTCATAGGAAACCTCTAGTCGGGATTGTTACTATTGGAAACCGATCACATGGCCCATCCAGGTATTTTCATCTCTCCGGCGTTACGCAAAAATAAAGGCCTGAGAGAGAGATATAACCGAACATAGAAGTAGAGTTAGGCTCGTCGTCTGAGTTTTGAGGCATATAGTATAAGGGGAGAAGGAAAAAAAAAAAATTAAAAAATTAAAATAATGATGTTGCACAACTTGTAGAAAACAAAGAAGGGAAAGGGTTAATGTATTAAATGTGCTAAATTACATTAAGAACTTAATTTTATTAAAGTATTATTACTTAAGAAACTTTGGTGTCTGCTGCTGCTTTTCTGTCTGTTCGCGCTCGGCCGCTCCGGAGGCCTCGGACGCCGGCAGAGCCCGTCCCGCTCGCGCCTTCCTCCCAGCCCTCTTCCTCCTCGCGCCCTCCCTCGCTGCCGGGCGGCTCCGCGCCCAGGGGGAAGAGCAGGACGAGCCCCGGCGGAGGCCGAGCGGCCGGAGCCGGCACCGTTCCCGGTCGCCGGGAAGGACCCAGAGAGCGAAACAGCCTCCGGCAGCAGCTTCTGCATTGCGCCCAAATTCCCCTTTCGTGGATAAACGGCGTCCCACGGAGCGGGATGGGGTGCAAACCCCCCCCCCCCGGAGCCCCACGGCCGGGGGACACCCGCTCCCGGCGCCGACGTCCCACGCTGGGAAGGCCACCCCGGCCTCCGCCCGTGCCCTGCTCTCCCTTTTGATTGACACGTGCCAATCACCGCCCAGCTGGCACCAGGCTCTTCGCACAGCCGGGCGCTAAGCTCAGCCCGGTTTGCCCCAGTAACGCGGACGATGCCTGCGCTGGGAGGTGGCTGCTGTGCCCCCGGGCAGGGGGTCCCCGGCCCCGTCACCCCGCTAACGCAGCGCACGCTCCATCTAGCGGCAGCCGCGTCCCCCGGTGCCACCAGCCCCGAGGCAGCCAAGCAGCAAAGACACTTTATTGCAGCAGCTCCGAGGGGCTGCGGAGCCCCGGGCGGCCGCCCCTCCGTTGCTGTAGGTCCTACGGAAACGCAGGGAGGGCGGCACGAAGGCAGCCGCGCCGGAGGGGCCGGGGGCGAGAAAGGGGCTGCGGCGGGTGGGGGGCACCCGCGGGCGCCGCCGGCCGGCTCAGATGTTCTGGCAGCAGGGCGCTTGCTTGGCCTCGGGCTGGGTGGGCAGCACCCGGATGGGCTCGATGGCGGTGCCAGGACCGAACTCCGACTCCGGCTGCCCCGTCATCTGCCGCTGCGACACGATGCCGTAGATCTCTGCCGGCAGGGAAAGACAGTTGGGGGCAAAACGAAATCAATGAGTCGGCGACCTGCCCCGTGCCAAAACGCCCAGCTCCAGGCTGCAAACGCCCTCAGCGCCGTCTCCCCCCCCCCCCTCCAGAAGACCCACCGCCCCCCGGCTCCCTCCGTCGCCGCCCGCCCCGTACCCGTGAGGATGTTGTGGAAAGCCATCTCCACGTTGGTGGAGTCCAGAGCCGACGTCTCGAGGAAGGACAACCCGTTCTTCTCTGCAAGGAGAGGGCGAGCTGAGGCCGGCGTGGCCCGCGGGGCCGCACCAGCCCGGGGCGCACCGGCCGGCCGCGATACCTGCAAAGCTCCGGGCCTCGTCGGTGGGCACGGCCCGCAGGTGCCGCAGGTCGCTCTTGTTGCCCACCAGCATGATGACGATGTTGGCGTCGGCGTGGTCCTGCAGCTCCTTCAGCCAGCGCTCGGCGTTCTCGTACGTCAGGTACTTGGCGATGTCGTAGACCAGCAGGGCTCCCACGGCCCCCCGGTAATACCTGGGGGGCGGCGAGGCACCCGTCACGGCGGGGACGGCTCCCGCCCGCCGCCGGGGCAGAGGGGGCATCGGGGACCGCGGGAGAACTCACGCCGAGGTGATGGCCCGGTACCGCTCCTGCCCGGCCGTGTCCCAGATCTGCGCCTTCACCGTCTTGTTGTCCACCTGGATGCTCCTGGTGGCGAACTCCACCCCGATGGTGCTTTTGCTCTCCAGGTTGAACTCGTTGCGGGTGAAGCGCGACAGCAGGTTGCTCTTCCCCACGCCCGAGTCCCCGATGAGCACGACTGGGGGACACAAGGGCACCGTCAGCCTCCCGCTCCGCGGGCGAGGTGGAGCGGCCCGGGCAGGAGCACCGGGATGCCCAACCCTACGGGACGGGGTTTCCCGCGCCGCCGAGGATCGCGAGCCCCGGTCGCGGAGGAAGCAGCCTCCTCCTCCTCGCACCCCTGCGGGAAGCCCCAGGGCGGGGGGGGGGGGGGGGGGTTAGTTCAGCGCGTTTGCTGCCTGTCGCAGGTCTGGCCGGTTCCCGTAAAACCCGGTGCAACAGGCTCCGGGCGGGCTCTAGCACACGGCTCCCTCTCGGGTTTGTTGAGTTTATGACTCAACAGGCTTTGATTTGCTTTTTCCCCCCCCCTTTTTTTTTTTTCTTTAATGCCCTCACCGCCGATATTCGGCCCCCAAGCCCCGTCCTCCACCGCGCGCTAAGGAAGTTACTCCCGGCGCTTCAGCTCCTTCCGCGCGGGCTGGGACGCCAAGGCGGAGGGAAAAGCAGCCGTTTTCCTACCAAACCCCCCTGGGACGGAGGCGGCAGCGCGTCGCGGCGGCACCGGGTTCGTTAGCGCTTCCCGCTCGGCGTCGAGCGGCAGGAAGTTGCCGCTTCCCGCGGCTCAACCGCCGCGCTGCCCCCAACGCTGCTGCCGCTCCCTTCGGCTTCCCGGCCGATTTCGGGTTTTGGAGGGGGGGGGAACGAGCAGAGCTCGGGTACAAAACCGCGTTTTTATTGCATCTCGGGACTCCGGAGACCGACGTCGATGCCCAGCTGCTCCCGGCCCCGTTCGGAGGCCGGGCCGGGGGCGAGGGCGGCGGGAAGGGGCTCGCGCCGGGGCGCCTGGCCGCGAGCACGGCCGGCTCCGGCCGCGTCAGAGTTTCCCTCCCGGAATAGCTCCGGGAGAGGTGGATTTTCCTGGGCGCCGGCGGGGCTGGGGGGGCTACGGGCGGCCTTTCGGGGAGGCCGGCGAAGGCGACTGCTGCCAGGCGACGTCACCCTCCGGCTTCGCCGCTCCGCTAGGATCTCGCCCGCCTTCCCCGGCCGCCGCGGCGGGGCGGCTCCCACGGGGATGCTCTGCGCCCCGGAAAACCTCCGAGGAGGAGGAGGAAACGGCCCGGAGCGGGACACCTCCGCCACCCGCGTCCCAGCCCTGCTCCCCCGGCCCGCCGGCGAAGGCCAAGCCCGCGCAGCCTTCCCCGCGGCCGCGCCGGGCAGGAGAGCCCAGGAGCCCCGGCTACCTTCCCTTTGCCTAACTGCAGCCCTGGGAACCGCTCGCCTGCGCGGAGGAGAGCCCCAAAGCCCGTTCAGAGGGGCCGGCAAGGAGCCCACGTCCCCTTCCCCTAATGCAGCACGGGGCCAGGCTCGGGACTGCCGCCGGGCAGCGGGGATGAGCCGCGTTAAGCGGCGCCGGAGGCAGAAGCTGCCCCTAGACGGCGGCAGGGCCGGGCTGAGGCCGGGCGCAACTCATCGCAGGCGCGGCGGAGCCCACCTTTGAAGAGGAAGTCGTACTCGTCGTCCTTGCCCCGCATCGCGCCGCCGGCTCCCCCCCTCCCTCCACCCGCCCTGCCCGGGCCTTATCCTGCCTGGCCGGCGCCCGCCCCCCTCCCCCCTCCCGCGAGCCCATTGGCGGCCGCCGCTCCTCCGCCGCCCCCATTGGCCGGCGGGGCTGCCCGTCACCGCCGCAGGTGCCTGGCGCAGGTAGGTCACCTCACCTGCGCCTTAAAGGCGCAGCGACCTTTTTTTTTTTTTTTTTCCCCCTTTTTTTTTAAAAAGGTGGGTGCAGCGGGCCGGGCCCCGGCGCGTCCCTTCGCCCGCCCCACGGGCCGCCCTGGGCTCCCCGCTAGCCCGGCCGGGGGTTCGGATGAGACCCGGAGGCGCCCCGGCCGGGGGCACGGACGCGGTCCCGCGGAGCGAGGGAGGCGGCTGGCTAGCCCGCTCGCACTCGCTCGGGGGGCCACGGGTTTGGGGTGGGGTGGGGGGTCACATCGGGGGTCCCCCCCCCGCGCTGCATGCAGGCACCGTCAGGGCCAGCGGGTTGCAGGGGCCGGGGTGGTGGTGGTGGGGGGGGGGGGTGCAGCCCCCGGAGGGAGGCCGGAGGGAGCCCGGCGGGCTGCGGAGAGCGGGATGCTCCGCTCCCGGCCGAGCACCGTCGGGGCTGCGGCGGGGGGCTGCGGGGACGCGAGCGGCCGGATGCCGGGAGCCGCCGGCGGATCGCGCCGCCAACGCCGAGGAAAGCCCGCTCCGCGCAGCTGCCTTTCCCGAGTCCTTTAATGGTGGCGCGGGTCCCCTCCGCCGGCGGGGACGGGGGTGAGGGTGGCCGCTTCCCTCCGCCGGGTTTGGGCCGCATCCGGAGTCGGTCTCCCGGCGCCGACGGCGGGGCCGAGCGGCGGCCGGCTCAGAGGGCCGCGCAGCAGGGGCGCCTCTGGCTCGGGGCCGGGGCCGCGCTCCCTCCGCTCTGGCCGGCGAGCGGGACCGCGCCGTCCCGGCCGCTCCGCTCCTTCCGCTCCCGCACCTTGTCGAAGATCCCTGCCGGGGGGAGAGGCCCCAGCGCTCGCCTCGCCGCCCGGCTCCTCGGCCGCCCCCCCTTCCCCCCCGGCCCCGCCGTACCCTTCAGGACGGCCTCGAAGGCTTGCTCGACGTTGGTGGAGTCCAGCGCCGAGGTCTCCGCGAAGAGCAGCCCGCTGGCCTCTGCCGGCGCCAGGCGTCAGCCGCCCTCCCCCTCTCTTTCCCCCCTCGCCACGTCGAGGTGACGTTCGGGGACCCCTTTTCGGCGCCGGGCGGGCCGGCTCCCCCCCCCCCCGTACCTGCGAAGGTTTTCGCCTCCTCGGCGGGCACCTGGCGGGCTGGCGCGAGGTCCGTCTTGTTGCCCACCAGCATGACGACGACGCCGGCCTCGGCGTGCTCGTAGAGCTCCTTGAGCCAGCGCTCCACCGCCTCGTACGTCTGGTGCTTGGTGACGTCGAAGACGACCAGGGCGCCCGCCGCGCCCCGGTAATACCTGCGGGACGCGGCGCGGCGCTCACCCGCGGCCCCCCACCACCACCAAATTCACCCCCCCCCCCCTCCATCTTCTTACGCCGAGGTGATGGCGCGGTAGCGCTCCAGCCCGGCCGTGTCCCAGATCTGCGCCTTCACGGCGGCGTCGCCCACCAGGACGGTGCGGGTGGAGAACTCCACGCCGATGGTGGTGCGGCTGTCGTGGTTGAACTCGTTGCGGGTGAAGCGGGAGAGCAGGTTGGTTTTGCCCACGCCGGATTCGCCGATGAGGACCACTGCCGGGTTTGGGGGGGGGACGGACGGGGGGACATGGGGGAAAGCAGAGAGGCCGCCGGAGCCGCTCGCCGCCTCCCCTCTGCCTCCATCGCGTCCTTCTCCGCCCCATCGCCGCCCCCCTCCCCGGACATCCCCCACTATCCGGCGCTTGGGAAAGGGGAGAAGAGGAAGAGGAGCCACCCCCCAGCCTTTATTGCAGGGTGCAGGACGGGGCCCACGGGGCCCGGCGCCGTGCCTCAGTTTCCCCAGCCGGCGCACCGGCTCCGACGTCCCGCCGTGGGCGCAGCCGGGCCACGACTCACCCTTGAAGACAAAGTTATAATCCTCGGCGGCGGCGGCGGCACCCATCTCCCCGCCGGCCCGGCCGGAGCAGCCCGCGCCGCGAGGTTTCCTCCTTGCCTTTGCGAAGCGTCGAGCCGAGGGGAAGACGGGAGCTGGGGTTGGGGGGGGGGGGACACAAAGTTTCCTGCCCGGCTGCCGGGATCCGGACGCGGAGGAAACCCCGGCCGGGCGAGTCGGCGGTGCAAGGCGGCCGGTTGACTCAAGGGGTGGGAACGCGGTGCAGGTCGGGCAGGTAATGTCACCCTTGGGCCGGGCACAGGCGGAGGAGGAGCCCGGCGCTCGCTGTCTCGGGAAGAAGGAAGCGGGCGCTGCCGGAGCGGCGAGCCGGGCTGCCGGCGCCATCCGGGCCCCCGACCGCCTTTCCTCGTCTCTGCTGCCATCGTGCGAGAGCCGGGGAAACCAACGGGGGGGGGGGGAGCGAAGCCGAGCCCGCGGCCCCCCGCTTTCGGGGATGCCCCGATGTGCCCCCCCCCCACCGCGGGGCTCCTGCATCCTGCGGCACCCCCCCCCTCCCTTTCGCTGCAAGGGGACGGCACGGCGCCCCGCGCTCGGGGGACCCCCACCCACATCTCCACCCGCCGACAGACGCCCCTCGCTCTTCCCTTTATTTATGTATATATTTAAAAAAAATACACACCATAGCACACGAGCATCAGCCACGCTTTTATTCCCCTTTTCCTCACTTCCCTCCCGCTCCCCTTATTTTGTTTTTTAAAGGGCGGCGCACGAGGCAGGGCGAGCGGCGGAAGCGAAGGGCCCGGCGTCGGCCCCCCGCGCCCCTCCGCTCCCCACTCAGGACGCGGCCACTTGCGTGAGCGGTTCCTCCAGGTACTGGACGAGAGCCTGCGCCTGCGAGCGGAGAGCGGCGTGAGCCCCCTTTCGCCCCGTCCCCCGCTCCCGTCTCAGTCTCCTCCAAAGCGGCAGCGTTTCGAGCGCCCCGGCTGGCTGCGAGAGCCTCCCCTCGCCTTCTCCATCCCTTTTATTTTCAGCCCTCGGGGATTTACTCACTAGCTCTTTATTTTTTGCGCCCCCCCCCCCCTTGCAGGGACGCAGCCCGGCAGCAACGCCAGCCCCGTTTCCCCCCCCCGCCGCCCCCAGCGTTACCTTGGCTTTCAGCATCCCAAACCCGACGGTCTCTTTTGCGTACATGCACAGCAAAAGGTTCGCCACGCGCGTGATGGCGACCCGACCCTCCTGGCCAGGGAGGAAAGAAATACAGAAAATTAAAAAAAAAAAACAAAAAACCGCACACACAAAAACCAAAACAACCCCCCCCCATAACACAAAACCAAAGAAAGGGCCAAAACCCCCCCAAAAAGGCCAACCCCCCCCCAAAAACCCCAAAGCCCCCCCAAAAAAACAAAAAAACCCAAAAAGGCCAACCCCCCCAAAAAAACCCCAAGCCCCCCCAAAAAAAAACAAAAAGGCCAACCCCCCAAAAAAACCCCAAAGCCCCCCCAAAAAACCAAAAAAACCCAAAAAGGCCAACCCCCCCCAAAAACCCCAAAGCCCCCCCAAAAAAACAAAAAAAAACCCAAAAAGGCCAACCCCCCAAAAAAACCCCAAAGCCCCCCCAAAAACCAAAAAAACCCAAAAAGGCCAACCCCCCCAAAAAACCCCAAAGCCCCCCAAAAAACCAAAAAAAACCCCAAAAAGGCCAACCCCCCCAAAAAACCCCAAAGCCCCCCCAAAAACCAAAAAAAAACCCAAAAAGGCCAACCCCCCCAAAAACCCCCAAGCCCCCCCAAAAAAACAAAAAAAAACCAAAAAGGCCAACCCCCCAAAAAAAACCCCAAGCCCCCCCAAAAACCAAAAAAAACCCCAAAAAGGCCATCCCCCCCAAAAAACCCGAAAGCCCCCCCAAAAAAACAAAAAAAACCCCAAAAAGGCCAACCCCCCCAAAAAACCCCAAAGCCCCCCAAAAACCAAAAAAAAAACCCAAAAAAGGCCAAACCCCCCAAAACAAACAAACAAACAAAACCCAAAACAAAACCCCAAAAAACCAAAAAAATTCCCCAAAACAAAAAATCCAACCCCCCCCCAAAACACAGAAAAACAAAAAAAAACACAGAAAAACAAAAAAAACAACACAGAAAAACAAAAAAAAACAACACAGAAAAACAAAAAAAAACAACACAGAAAAACAAAAAAAAACAACACAGAAAAACAAAAAAAGCACGAGACAGGGACCCCGGGGACCCCGGCAGCCCCAGGGGCGCGCGGGGCCGGGCGGGAGGCGGCGGCGGGCGCGCCGGCCCCGCGCACCATGCAGTCCATGAGGATGAAGCGCAGGTTGTCCTCGTTGAACGCCTGGTGCCCGTTCTTGTCGTAGGCCACCCAGATGTTGCTGGCGATGGCCGCGGTGACCCTGGCGTCCGTGTCCCCGTAGCCGGAGTAAGCGAGCAAGGAGCCCTCGTTGTTCAGCAGCCTGCAGGGGAGCCGCAGCCGGAGCCGGAGCCGGAGCCGGGGCCCCCCCGACGGGGCGCACGCGTCCCACCCCGCTGCCCCCTCCCCGGCCACCGCCGGCTGCAAACTCCTCTTTTCCGCGGCATTTTGAAGCCGGGCCGGGCGTTTTGCTGTTTGCAGCCGGGCGTTTTGCGGGTGCAAAAAGACTCCCCCCCCCCTCCTCCGCCCACCCCCCCCCCCCGAGCACGCCGCCGCGCACTCACAGGGTGCTCTGGACCCCGCCGGTGTTGGCCTGGCTCAGCACCTGGGTGAGGGCTTTGGGGCGCAGCATGGGGACGGCGGCGAGGGGGGGCGGCGGCATCGCCCGAGCTCGGCTCCTCCGTCACCCGGGGGGGGGGGGGGCCGTGCCGCTGCTCCGAGCACGCTGGGATTTGTAGTCCCTTCCTCCCGGGGAGGGGGGGGGACACACACACCGGGCACGCATCCTGCCCCGGGGGTGCTGGCCGGTCCCCCGGGCTGCTGCTGCTGCCGGCCAGACGCCGGGGTAGAGGGCAGAGATAAAAAAAAAAAAAAGCCTCGTTAGAGCAGCGTTAATTGCATGCAATTTATTTATTTTTGTTTGCAGCAAGAGCTGGTGGGGGGGGGCAGAGAGCAGCCCCCCCGGAAGGGGGTCAGGCTGCTCGTCCTCAGCCAGCACCCGGGGAAGGGCACTAGCCACAGAGGCCGAGCAATTAAATAGCAATAATTAAAAATAAGCCTAACGAGAGCCAGTTTTGCTCTGCACCCCTAAGCTCAGAGGGGCAAATTCCCCCCCCCCCCCCCCAAATGCTCACACAGTTACAGGCACCCACAGCCCACCCTGGGCACCCCGGCTTTATAGGGGCTCAGCCGTGCCCTAACGACCCTGGGGGCTAATTGGGCCCCAGCCCGGGTCTGCCAGGGCAGAGCTGGCAGTGGCACAGTGGTGGTGGTGGTGGGGGGGGGGTCTATAGGTTGGATGTAATTAGGCTGCACCCTGCTAATGAGGGGGTACCCAGGCCAAGCCAGCTAACGAAGGGGTGCAGGTGGGATCCACCTAACGAGGGGAAAGGCGAGGCGGACCTGGCGAGCAGGGGGACACGCGAGCTGCCCCCCCCCTCCTGAGGGTTTAGCTGGGTTTAGCTAATGAAGGGGATGCGGGATGAACCCTGCTAATGAGGGGGATGCAGGCCGGACCCTAACGAAAGGCGTGCGGCCCAGACCCCACTAACGAGGGGGTTGCAAGCTGCACCCTGCTAATGAGAGGGATACAGGCCAGATCCAGCTCATGAGGGGGATGCATGCAGCCCGGACCCTGCTAATGGGGGGGGGGGGCTGCAGCCCGGACCCTGCTAACGAAGTGGGGGCTGCAGCCCGGACCCTGCTAATGGGGGGGGGGGCTGTAGCCTGGACCCTGCTAATGAGGGGGGACTACCAGCCACGCATGGATGCATATGAGGTGGCCAGCACTGGGGGCAACACCTGGGGCAGCTGCCCCCATTTTCTCCCAATTTACCCCCCCCCCAATTACCCCTTTAACCACCCCCTCTAAGGCAGGGGTCCTCCAGCGCTGCAGCTCCCCTCCCGCCCGCCAGGGGGCGACGGCGCGGCGAGGCGAAGTTGGGGGGGGGCCGGGGCGCCGCTCTCGCGCGGCGGCGGCGGCGCGCGCCGCCTCTCTCTGGCCGCGGCCCGGGCTGGCGGCGAAGATGGCGGAGCCGAGCGGCGGCGGCAGCGGGCCGGGCCCCGGCGGCGAGGGCGCGGCCGAGCTGGGCGGCCCCGGCGGGGCCCTCATCCGCGTCACGGTGAAGACCCCCAAGGACAAGGAGGAGATCGTCATCGCGGACGGCGCCTCCGTGCGCGAGGTGGGGGCGGGGGGGGGAAGGGGTTTTTTTTTGGTGGTGTTGGCGGGGGGGGGGGGGAAGGAAGCTGCTTTTAGGGGATGCGAATGGGTCGGGAAGCGTTGGGCCGGCTGGTTTTGGGGGCGGGTGTGAGGAGCTGGGGGTGTTGGGGGAGGCGTGAGGGGTGGGGGGGCTGGTTTGGGGGTGGGGGGCGTGAGGGAGTGTGGGCGTGAGGGGTTTAGGGGCCTTGGGAGGGGCGGGAGGGAGCTGGGGGGCCCTCGAGGTGGTTTTGGGGTGGGGGTGAGGGAGCTGAGGGGCTTGAGAGAGCTGGGGGGGCCCTAGGGGGCCTGGTTTTGGGGCAGGTGCGAGGAGCTGGGGGTTATTAGGGGGCCTCTGGGGAAGGACCTGGAGGGGGGTGTGGGGAAGCTGGGGGGCTTTGGGGAGGATGGGAGGGAGCTGGGAGGTGTTGGGGAGGAGCTTTGGGGTGGGGGTGAGGGAGCTGGGGGGTTATTGAGGGGGAGGAACCTGGTTTGGGGGCTTGGGAGGGGGGAGCTGGGGGGCCTGAGAGGCTTAGGGGGGGCATGAGGGAGCTGCAGGGTGCGGAGGGGCTTGGGGAGGGTGTGAAAAAGCTGGAGAGTCTGAGGGGACTTGGGTTGTGGTGAGAGGTGGGGGGTATGGGGGAATCTAGGGGGATGTAGCTTTAGGGTGGGGGAAGTTGAGGGAGTTTGGTAGGGAACACCTGGCTTTTGGGGGATATGAGAGGATGGGGGGGTCTTGCAGGAAGCTGGCTGAGGGTGTTGTGAGGGGGGCTGGTGGGGGTGACTCTTGAGGGAGGAGCTGGCCCTGAGCAGGGAGGTGAAGAGGCTGGTTTTGGGGAGGGCCCGTGGGAGGGTTTGTGGGGGCTGACAGCGGGCAGGGAGATTTTGGGCGCTTGGGAGGGTGGTGTGAGGAGTTGGGGGAATGGCTTTGTGGGGGGTGGCCGTGGGGAAGGTGCTTCTGTGGGGCTGGCGATGGGGAAGGGGGTGTGAAGGGTGTGGGGAGATGCTCGGGGTGTGGGCTAGGCTGCGGGGGAGGGATGGCAAGGCTGCTCAGGGGTAGGGTTGTTCTTTAACCTGTTGGTATGAGAAAGGCTGCCGCGCTAGGGAGAAGGAGCTTTGGGGACAGAGCGGGAGGCGTGTGTGTGTGTGGGGCTGGCTGTGGAGGAGGTGGCTGGGCGGCTCTGTCCCTGCGGGGCTGGCTCCCGGGCAGGGTTGGAGGGTTGGGCGCGCGGGGCGGATCTGGGCACGTAGGAGGCAGATCCCCTGGGCAGAGGAAGAGGGCTGGGCACGCCTCTGGGGTGCGGGTTGAACGAAGCCGAGGAAAGGGAACATGGGACGAGCGTGGGTTTGAGGGTTCGCTCCGCCAAGAGGGATTCCCAGGCTGGAGTGAGGGGGGTGGGATTGGGAGGGAGTGGCTCAAGCCCTGCTGAAGTGACTGTTCCCACTGAGACGAGGTGTCATCATCGGTGCTCTTGGCCTCATGGCTTGCAGTGTGCTTTTACTTTAGGGCTCAGGACATGAGTTTGCAGTGTGATGGAGCTGGCTGAGATCTCTGGGGAGCAGGGCCATGGGGTTAGGCTGTGGTCTCTGCGACACCCCTGCCCCTTCCCAGTCAGCTCCTGAAAGCCTGTTGGTATAAACAGGATGTTAAGTGACTGCTTTGTTCAGAAGAAAACGCTGATGAGCTTTGTAAGCAGGTTAACGTGAGGTTTGGGACTGTTCTCCCAGGCATTGGTTTCAAGGGTTATAATGTGAAGGCTGCAAGCTCATCTAGGACAGGTGTTTGTCATCCTGGCTTTTTCTGTGTGAATTTCCTGTAGTTTCTGGCTTCCAAATACAAAGCTCTTTCCTCTTAAGTCAACTTGGGAATGCCTTAGCTGAGCCAGCAGTGACAATCTTATTGGCAGAAATCGCCAATGTATCTCATTACATAGTAAAGAGGAGATGTCAGTGTTATCTGGTATGGCATACTCATAGGGAATATAGTTGCAGAAATAGGAATTAGAAAAGACCTAGTTTATTTCCATTGGCTGATAAAGGATTGTTCCCTTTTCCATAGAGCTCTGTCCTGTATTAAATCACAGAGAGTTGGGCTTTCCTTAGGAAAAAAATCAAATGAGCAGAGACAAAAAAAATTGTCATTCAGAGGATAAATGGTGTCTTTGGATTAGACGTAAGAGGCACACTTGATCTTGCTTTGGAAGCCTTCAGCTCATCTTGAGGTAATTGCTCTATACTTTCTGAAATTTACTCCACGTTCCTAAGCAGTGTAGAGCTCTTCTTTGCTTTTTGGTTTTTTTTTTTTTCTTTTTTCCTTAAGACCTCAGACATGCCCAGCAATTGGTGAATGGATTGGTATCTGCATGGGATCCTTCTGGGTGAAGTTCTGAGGGAGTGTCAGTTCTTCGTGCCATTCGCATAGGGAATGTGCTGTCCGAAATAGTATCTTTAAGCTTCTGGCTTCAGTCCTTTTCCTGAGAAGTGCTTTGTCTGTTTTCCAGTTCAAAGAAGAGATTTCCAGACGATTTAAAGCCAAACAGGATCAGCTGGTTCTGATCTTTGCTGGGAAGATCCTGAAGGATGGAGACACTTTGAATCAACATGGGATCAAAGATGGGCTGACTGTGCATTTGGTCATTAAGACTCCACAGAAGTAAGAAATGATCCCATGGGTGGGGGGCTGAGGGTAAACTGCTGATGTGAATAAATGATGGTGGAAGGGTTCTGCTTTATCTGCAGCTGAAGGGGAGCACCTTGTGTCAGACTTGAGTGCTGGCTTTGGGGCGTTTGTGAGGTGGTGGTGATCTGGCAGGAGAACTCCTTTAGGTTCCTTGACCTGCCGCTGCTTTGCCATGTGACTGTGGGGTTTATCACTTGGCCTGTTTTTTCCCTAGTTTATGCACCTGTGTAAATTTGCAAGTGACAGAGGGGGCTGAGTTTTCTCTAACGCAGAGCTAGATACGACGACTGTAGGTATGGAGCGTCCATAACTTAGTAATCCTGCGAGAACCCATTTGAACTTGGTACTGTCCTAGTTGTAATAAAAATGCAACTGTTAGCAGAAATTGCGTTCCCACTGAGTTCACGTTGATGTTCAAACCGATACCCAGTTATTCTCTGTTAGCTCTTGCCATGTGCGCTACTCTTGAGCTCGTGCTGTCTTTCAGGTACCGTAAACTTCTGAAAGACATGCAGTGCATGGAGAGCATTATCCAAGGGACAGAACAATGTTGTTTCCTTGTGGTACTTGCGGAGAAACTATCCATGCAGATGTGTCTAAATCTGAATGCAAGGAAGTTCTGGCCATATGACTACATAAGTACAGCAGGGTGTTTGTTAGCTCAAATACAGCACTGTAGTCACACCCCTGTCTAGCTTCCAGTTTGGACACAACTGACTTGTGTCTGTGTTGTGCTGTGCAGATCAGCCTGGGAAAGGAATACAAGATTGACAGCACTGAAAAGATGCTGCAGGGTCAGGCTTTTCCCAAACGCTGTCAAACGGAGCGGTAGGCATTGAAGGTTCTTGGGAATAGTTGCTGTATTTCAGACATGGCCACGTCTTGTTGGTTTCGAAATGCTCTTCGCAGCAATTTCTTGGGCTCCCCGCTGCAGCCTGATCAGGCTCCTGGAAAACTAACAAGGCTGCATCTCTGTGCAGTTCTGCTGTCCCCTGGGAGAGCTACCTTACTGGCTTAGTCAAGATTGGTGGGTTTTTTCCCTTTCTTTCCTTTTACAAAGACAAGCATGTACGTTGTCAGCTTCTGCGGGAGGCCCCTTTACTGGATTCTGCATCTCCAGGTAGCCTGATAGGCTGATGCTGTTTGCCAGTGTCTGCACAGCAAACGGCAGTACTTGTGAACCATTTCAAAGGGTAAATGAGAAAGCTGTCCTGGGTTGCTTGTTTTATTCTCCTACAGTCATAGATAAGTGCTTACTGAAGACATTACAGCCTTTTCCTGTGCTGAGAGAAACCAAGTGACCTTTCTCCAGCTTCCCTCTTCCTTTTTTGTTCGGTTTCCTATTTGCTTTGTTTCCCCACATGCCTTGCCTCCCTCTCAGTGGCTGCTGGCTTTCAGCAGCAGTCAGTTGAATCTGGAAAATTCATAGGGGCCTTCAGGTTACATTGTTTGTTTGTTTTTATCCTAGAATAAGAGTGAAAGAGGAAAGGGAATTAGAAATGGGAATCATTCTTGGATTGAGGGGGGAAAAAAATCAAATAGTTTTTTAATTATTTGTCAGTGGTGTAATTTTTTTTTTTTAATTTGAAGTGAGTAAAGTGAATTTTTGCGGTCTAGTTTCATTTGAAGGCTTTTGAGCGCTAACCCAGGATTATCACTGCAGTGACTGCAGATGCTTCAAAGTATCCTTAAATGTGTGGGTGTGTTTTTTCTCTCCCCTCCCAGAAGAGCCCTGGGGAGGAATTGTGATTTCAAAGTACTTGTTCAGGTATTAGCGCTAATAGTGATAGCGTAGTAGTGTACTATTGCTACTCTGGCTTGTGGCACAATACCTGCAGGCACCTATTAAAAGCGGCTCTGGCCAGCTTGTGTTGGAAGGAGAGGTCTCCTGGATAAAGTACAACAGTAGCAAAGATGTGAGTTTATAGCCAAGCTGTCCAGAAACGTTTTGTAGCTTCATAGGACAGATGATGTTACTGCATTGTGCCTCAGTTTCCCTCTCTGTAGAATAAAGTCAATTCTTGTTTTGCCCCCAGGAGCACTGGTAGTAAGACTCACTGCTTGGAAGGAATTGCAGAAAAGCAGATTCTTGTTTACCCTGTGCAGTAGCCCTGCTGTAACCTTCTGTGGTTTCTGTGGGAGCAGCAGGAGGATTTTCCTGTTTGGAGCAAGCTTGTTGCTCAAGGATATAGCTGAGGTAAATAGTTCAGTGCCATTCGAGGAAGAGCTAGATATAATTCAGAGTAAGTCCAGTCAAGCCACTTTGTGCAAGCCAGGATGAAATGTCATGGGCTGTTACGCATCAGCATGGGAGGCAGAGTCCAACAGATGGAAGGCATCTGGAAGACACAGCTGTGAATCCATGCAGACTGGAATGGCTGCTGCTGGGATGACAGGCTCAAAGGGAGACTTTGTTGATGTGGGGTGCACAGTCCTGTGTCCCCTACCGAGGGCTCTGCTTAACTTGTCTGAATCTCAGGAATTTAATGGTTTCTTTGCAGGCTCCAAGATCCTACAGCTGCTGCTTCTGTCCCCACTGCTGCTTCTGCCCCCACTGCAACCCCTCCTTCTCCTGCTGCCCCATCTCAGCCTTCCACATCCAGCAGTGCCGTTTCTGACACGGGGAGCGGCAGCAGACGGAGCAGCGGGTCAGGGACCATGGCGGGTACTGGAGATGGAGCCCCTAACAGTGCTACGTCCATCCTTTGTAAGTGATGGCTGCCTGACAGTCTTACCCAGAGGAAGAATTTCCTAGGATTAGAGCAAGGAGCTGGGGTTCTTGGCCCCTATAGTTGGCTCTGTTGCTTGCCATGGGCTTTGCATGAGTCACTTCCTTCCGCGTGCCTCAGTTTCCCTGCTCGGGGTAATACCAAATCCCTTTGTAAGCATGCGCGTGGGATGTCCTCTCAGAGCCGGCTGCCACAGGAATGGGATACCCTTAGGTTAGCATGGATGCAACGCAGTTCAGTTGATGCGCTTGTCCTCTCTTTGCAGCTGCCGACAGTTACTGACTCACCCTTCTCTCCCCTTGCGGTGTTCCCTCTCCAGCTGGCTTCGGCGGCATCACTGGGCTGGGCAACCTTGGGATGGGCTCCGCCAACTTCATGGAGCTCCAGCAGCAGATGCAGCGGCAGCTGATGTCCAACCCAGAGATGCTCTCTCAGATCATGGAGAACCCCTTGGTGCAGAACATGATGTCTAACCCTGACCTCATGAGACAGATGATCATGGCCAATCCCCAGATGCAGCAGCTCATGGAGCGAAATCCGGAGATAAGCCACATGCTGAATAACCCAGAGCTCATGAGGCAGGTGAGTCAGCAAACCAGGGGCCCAAGGCCTGTTTAAAGCATATCCAGGAGCATCTTTGTGGACTAGCTTCAGTGTCTGTTCTCAAAAGGCAGTATGTAAGTTCCAGACCCGCTGAATTCGGAGATCTTTCTTTTCCTTTCTGCTGTGAGCTCCCCCAAACAGATGGTGGTCTTGAGTTATATGAATAGTCATTACTCAGCCCACATGCTTGCAATCCTCATCTCCCTTCCAGGGCTGTTGAATCCATCATGTGTTGGGCAGAAAGGATGCTTGGATCTTCCAAGTGTACTGCATCCAAGGTTACTGTGTTCTGATTCAGGGATGGGAGCAAAAGCAGTTGTGGTGGAGAAAGCGAAGCCGTTGCAAAAGCTCTTTGTTCTTCTCTGCTTCTGTTGTTAGATAGTTAAATACAGACTGCAGGGCTGTACAAACAATATTTTACCCCGTAAATCGATGGGGAGCGCTAGTTGTAGGCTGGGATCCTTGAAGTCTCAATTTTGTGTATGGTCCTAGACCAGAGACTGCTCATTTCCTAGAGACCTGACTATCTGTAAGGCAGCAGCTCTATTAGAATGGGAGCATAAGGGAAGAGTTAGAGTCCACGTGCTAAATAGCCAGTGACAGGACTCTGCTCTTTCCCCGGAAAGCCTTGTCAGGAGGTGTTTCTGGGTTTTTGCTCAGTGAGACTAGCTTCCGTCCGCTTCTCAGTTATGTTTCTCTTTTGGCTGTCAGTCATGCCCGAAATTCCAGACTGGCTGGTCTAAACTGCAAATGAGCTGTACTTTAACAGCTCTTCAAATCAGGTCTGGATGTTCCTCATTCAGGGGATACCCAGCTGAAAGCTGGAGATGGTGAATTACTTGGTTTTCCTGAAACAGGAAGGATCCAATCTCTTCCACCTTCTCAGTTTTTGAATGCACTCCATCTACTTTGAGTGGGAACATATGGGTGTTAAATGTTTGGATGTCCTGATACTGCTTAGAAACGAAACAACCTCATCCAGCTGAATTGAGGTTGTAAAGGAAGAGAGCTTAGCAAGGATGGGAGGAGCCAGGATCCCTGGGCTCTCTTTGCTTGGATAAATGATCTCTCTGCTCTCTGGCTGCGAAAGGGGTTTAATTATACTCTTTCTTCTGGGAGCTGAGATTTAACTCTTTCAGTGCTCGACTAGTAGATCATCACCGCTGGGCTGCTAACCAGTCTCTTTATCCACTCCAGTCTTCCATGGTGTGCATAGGCTTAAACTTTCCACGTTTTCTTCCTTCTCCCAGACAATGGAGTTGGCTCGTAACCCTGCCATGATGCAAGAAATGATGCGGAACCAGGACCGTGCTTTGAGCAACCTCGAGAGCATTCCAGGAGGATACAACGCCCTGCGCCGGATGTATACAGACATCCAGGAGCCCATGTTTAGTGCAGCCAGGGAGCAGGTATGGCTGCAGCCCCTTAAGTGGGGCTGAGTAGCATGCTGAGAACGGGCAGGGTGTTTTTCCCTGTCCCCTCGTGCTCAGCCTGCCTTTTCAAATCAAGAGCGTTCCTCCCCTCCATCTCTAGATTATAGATGCAGCCGTTAGCAGGAGAATGTTGTGCCGCACCAGTCGCTTGCTTTTATTACAAGATTTGGTGTATCTGAGTGGAGACCTGACCTCGCTCCTTTTGGTCTCCAGGCAGGCTGGATGCCAGCCATCTTTAGTCTGAAAGCCCCATAGCTTCGTTAGCCCGGCCCTCTGCTCTCGGCAGGGCTTACTGTATTAGCTCAAGCCTGACGCCTTTGGATTGGAGCTGGCTGGAAGCCAGCTGGCTTGGAGCACAGGAGGAGCGAGTGCAGGTCTGTCTGCAAAAGGCTGTGCAGACATACTCCAGTCTAGCATTACCTACTGGTATGTCCGGGTGCTGATTTTACATGGATATTTTGAAGCCCAGTATTTGGGAGCCAAATTTAGGGCTGTGGCTGTTTCTTGAGCCTGGTCTTTTTCTGAATGTGGTGTGTTGTGGATTACAAATTTCTCAGGAGGCAAATTATGGCCTGTGTTTAGCAAATTCTGGACCTGGATGAATGCGATGGGCTGTTCTTTAGCTCATGCAGTGCTGGGGTTAGTCTGATGCTCTCTTAGGGCGGACTGATTAAAGTTGTTTCTTTTTTTTTTTTTTTTCTTTTCCTTTTTCCTTAGTTTGGCAACAATCCGTTTTCTTCCTTGGCGGGGAATTCTGACAGCTCGAGCTCTCAGCCTTTGCGGACAGAAAACAGAGAGCCGTTACCTAACCCCTGGAGCCCCACGCCCCCTGCTTCCCAAAGCCAGGCACCCAACAGTGAAGGGAGCACTGGCTCGGCAACCACCCAAAGCACACCGACTGTATCCAACCCCTTTGGGCTGAATGCTGCTAGCATTGGGGCTGGTACGTAAGCAAGAGAGGAACAGAGGGGGCTACTGACTGAACAGATCACCTAGACTTCCTTGGAGGGAGGTTCTCTGGCATTGGAATGCCTGACTCTGGCTGTTCTCCAGATAAATAATTCTAGCCCGATTGCAAGTGAGCCTGGATTATTCCTTGTGTGCCTGTTTGAGGGTTACTTTGGGAACTCGGAGATGTCCCTGCAGCCCTTGAGAGCATAGGAGGTGGCAAGCAAAGCACCACAGCTGTTCACAGCTGTATTTGCTGTTGGCCAGTAAAAGCACCGCTGTTCCATGTCATGTTGTATTTCGGGCGCTGCAGCAGTGCTCAGGCTTGTAAGGGGTTTTCCTTTGTCTTCTCTTCCCTTACCCTTGCAGGCATGTTTAACAGCCCAGAGATGCAAGGACTCCTGCAGCAGATTTCCGAAAACCCTCAGCTGATGCAGAACATGATCTCTGCCCCTTATATGCGAAGCATGATGCAAACTCTTGCCCAGAACCCAGACTTTGCAGCACAGGTAAAAGTGTTGCAGCGTGTCTGCTGTTATCAGACAGACCTTGAGCACGACGCCTGTGAGACCAGTCTGCTCCTATAGCTGGAGAGGTTCCTCTTTGCAGGAAACTAAGAGTTGAGTGAATAGGCAGTTCTGTTTTACTTCTAGATAGCTTGAAGCCAGCCATAGTCCTGAACCCTAAGGCTTCAAGAGTTCTCTGTATCTTAGCAGAGCCCTAAACTAGAGCAGGTGGCTTTCAAAGGGACTGGCCCTCCTATCCGCTTGTGGGCGGTAGCCCCTGTTCAACACTGTTGCTAGGAATTGAGCTGTCTTATTTCAGCCCCTGTTAGCAGGGAAGTGTGTTGAAAGCCCAGGGAGGGAGTCATGGGCTCATGTGACGTACTCTGTGTGGCCTAGGTGCATAGGGTTTAACAGCCAACGGCAGCAACCCTCTGACCCTACCTATGTATGCTGTCTCTTGCTAGATCATGGTAAATGTCCCCCTCTTTGCTGGGAATCCACAGCTTCAAGAACAGCTCCGCCTTCAGCTCCCTGTCTTCTTGCAGCAGGTAAAGGCCCCTGTCTGGCCCTTTGCTGCTCTCAGCCCCTGGGCTTCAGAGCTCTTTCATCCCCCGTAGGAAGGGGAGCATGTTGGCTGCGCAGTCAAGTGGGCTAGGAAACATGTGGGTCTGTGTAGTTTGGGCCGTGAAAGAAAGGGGTTTGCACAGGGGAGAGAGAAAGCGAGAGCTTGTTTAAACAAGGCAATCTAAATTACCTAAAGGTGGACTTTAAATTAGACTAGTTAAGCTACACGAAACCCCAGGGTGGACCGCCTCTCCCTGTAATGCATTTACAACAATTAAAACAGCTAATTGCACTAGAGCAGCTGCTTCACTCAAGTAAATCAAATAAAATCACTCTAATCCTGAAGGTGGGTGTCCCCAGTTCTAATGATTCACCTAGTTCATTTAGGAAATCTGATCTAAACTTTGTTCAAGTATCTCTGTGTAGATGAGCCCTTTTGCCTTTGTTTCCAGATGCAGAACCCAGACTCCCTCTCCATTCTCACCAACCCCCGCGCCATGCAGGCGCTTCTCCAGATCCAGCAGGGACTCCAGACGCTGCAAACGGAGGCCCCAGGACTAGTGCCAAGGTAATAAGTGCTTTAGAGTGGGTTTCTGCAGCAGAACTGACATGCTTGGTCCCAGGAGGCGGACTAGCTGCTGTTGATTCACAGAGGAGATCTGCTTAGGGAGCTCTGTCCTGGGAATTTGTGTGTGCGCGCCTGCAGGCCTCTGTGAGCTCTAATTAGCACTTTCTGCTTGTTTGTACGTAGTGCAGGAAGTCCTTGACCCTTTCTTTCTGCAAAAAAGATTTGAAAACCCTTTGGTCCCTCCCCCCATCTTTTGTCTCTGGTATTTGGTATCGCCTGAACTCAAGAATTTTATCTCTGGGGAGAAGTATGAGACGTAGAGCTGCAAGGCTGGGTGGATACGTTAGGGCAAACTGGTCTGCCAGCAGCCCTCAGACCTGCTGGTCTTTGACAATATGGGTCACGTTCAGTCTTTGCAGTTCCTTTCAGACCTGCGCCTCTGTTAGGACCGCTTACTCCCAGCGTCACGTGTGACCAGGATACACACGCAGCCGGCTTGGTTTACAAAAAGCTGCCCTGTAGCGAGGGCCAGCCCGGCAGAGGCTGCCAGTTACCCGTGCTGCGTAACTCTCACGAGACAGATGGGGGGACACCCAGAAGTGCCATGCTTGCCTCTGAGCACGCCCTGCCTTCCTCCGCAGCCTCGGCTCCTTCGGCATGCCTCGAATGCCCCCGTCCTCTACAGGAGGAAGCACAATCCCAGAGAATCCTGTTCCCTCCGCTTCGACGCCGGCCAGTGCCTCTCCAGCCGGGGGTGGTAACCCCCAACAGCAGCTCATGCAGCAGATGATCCAGCTGTTGGCCGGAGGAAGCTCTCAAGTATGTAATGCCTGGCTGCATGCTGATACGCTCCTGGGGGGCGCTTCTGGAGTAAGCCAGAGGTTTTTCTCCTCCAGGGTTGCAGGTCCCCAATAGGTTTTTCTTGGGTACAGTGTTTTCTGCTACGTTTGCTTGGTTTGGTGTCTCAGGTTGGCTGGTTCTTTGGGGATGGAGTGACCCTTTGCACAGTCTTGAAACTAAGAGCTACAGGGACAGCTCAAGTGCCAGGGACCCTCCTCCCAGCGCTGCTGTCCACCTTAGGTACTGAATTTGGGCTAATGCTGTGTGGAGTGGCTGCTCTGCCCAAGCCTGTGGCAACTTGGGGTGGGGGTCGCGTCACTAAGTGAGCCTGGAGGGTTTCCGTATTCTTTGAATTTATTAGGGATCTCTGCTCAGCCACCGTTGCTGACCCTGCCCACAGTGGATGTGATCTCTGCTGTCCAAATCTCAGGTCTTTCTGTCCTTTCCCTTTTACAGGCGCAGAGTCCTGAAGTGCGATTCCAACAACAGCTGGAGCAGCTGAACGCCATGGGCTTCATTAACCGTGAGGCCAACCTCCAGGCGCTTATTGCCACTGGTGGAGACATCAATGCAGCTATTGAGAGACTGCTGGGCTCCCAGCCTTCCTAATCTCTTGTCATGCTGCCCCACAGACGTCAGCACACGCATCCATACACATGCACAGGGGGACCTTTCAAGAAAGCCCACCATCATTTTCATATCTGACAGCTGTCCATGTATTTAAAACAAAAAGATACAGCTTAACCCCTGACCTTCCTACTAAGTTAAGATTTCATGTTGAAATGCTCTTTAACTGGCTTGTATGTGGATTCCAGTTCTCATCGTGGCCACAGAGACTTCAGATGTGTATTTTTTCCTAAATATGCCCTCTGTCTCAGACACTCTTCTTCTCTCTAGATGGTAGAGGCGATACTTCTAGTTACTTACCTGAATGATTGTGTTTTGAGTAGCTTGATTTTAACTGTACATGATTCCCTCCCCTAGACCTCCTTCCAGGCAAATATTTAAAAAATAAGCCAACTTGGTTTTGGTTACTTCTCCCAGCATCTTATTGGGAACGGATCAAAAGAAAAATTGAAGTGACTTGGAAATTGCTGATGTCCTTTGTCTTAATATTCCACTGGATGAGCCGAGCCTGTGTCCTTTGCACGCAGGTGTGTGTCCAATCTCCTGCTAAAGGGTTGATGCGCATGAAAAATACATTTGAACTATGGCCTTTTTATGCTGTTGGGATGGTGTAAAGGAGCCTAGATGCCTTTAGGGATCCGGCTTGCTCTCCTTGAACCCAAGGGTGAAAGTGCTATGCAGAAGAAAGTGTTTGAAAGGGGTCTTTCTGCATAGGCAGTCCAGTTCCTGCGCAGTGGTGTCGGGGTTTGACTCTTGTGCTCAGCAGTCTCGTTTATGAAAGTGTAAAAGCAAAAGGAAGTAGAAAAATAAGTTAACAAAGACCTCTTCTCTCCACTGGAAAATGTTGAAGTTCATGTTCTTCCCAGTTCAGACCCATCATCTCTTCATCTCTCTCCACCTCCCTCCCCCACCCGCCGTTTTGGTGTGTTTGAATGTCACAACTCTCCCGAGAAACCCTTCCCAAGGACCAGCAGGGTGATATTTTCCCAAGAGCCTCCATGGCTGTGTAATTTGCATACCATTTTTATCAAAAAAAAAAAAAAATAAATGCGCACAACCATCTGTCTTCCTGCGCTCCATGTATCTTCCTTGATTACTGCATTTAAGCTGATTGAGTTCCCCTAGTTACCTGTGATTAATTTGTCTTGTCCCATTTCCTCCATCACCACTACCCAATTTCCTTTTGTAGATAATGTGGGGTGTCATGCAGCCTTCTGCCCACCTTTCTGGGACTTTTTGTGGCTGGAAACCTTTTTGACGCTTGAGTACTAAGAAATGCTGCTGAAGGCTTGCCCAAAATCTGGCACTAAACATGCCTGTCCAGCAGCTTCCTTTGCATTAAGGGCTTTCGAGTGTGTGTGGGATAAACCGAGACTTGGTGACTGCTGGTGCTCCTGTGGCACGGCTGGTTGTGGAAAGTGGATTTGACCCCTGCTTTTCTGTAGTGAGCATGGCACTTGCCATTAGCCGGGGTTGGTATTGTGTGTTTATTTTTCTTGGTGGGAGAAGACTAGAAAGTGAGAGGGAATGGGTGAGATGCCAGGGCTTCCTGTGTTCCTGTAAAACCCATTGCGCCCAGTTTAATTCTGAATTGGAGATGGGGTCTATCAATTTTCTGTATTGTCTTGGAGAGCATAGGTGGAACAGTGGTTGCTTGAGAATATGTGCGGGGAGGGGGAAGTATGGAAATAATCCTGCCTTTGTGTAATGTGTATCGCAGCAATTTTTTTAAGATGGGCATTTAAAAGGCCTAAGTTTAATCTTGTATTTCTGGAAGGCTGTGGACATGTATATGGACTTTTTGCACCCCCTCCCCAAATGTGTAAAGCATTTGCAAAGAGTTGTGTAAGGATGGGATGTCACTAAAGTTTCTGATCGGACTGGTGGGGGTTAGAGCTCTTTCCCAATGCTGCTAATCAGCCCCTTTGTAGTTACATTTGGGCTTTACAGAAAGGCCCGAGTAAACAGTGATCCCTTAGATCTGCTGGGCATCCTTTGCCTGCGCTGAGCTCTGATTGTCTTTGCACAAGCTGTTTCTGCATGCAAGGCAGCTCTTGCAAAGAATGTGCTTGCAGGAGCTGGGGACAGAGGGTGGGATAAGCAGGTAAGCGAAAGGGAAAAGAAAAGGCAGCTGAAAGGAGAGTTGGTGCTGCTGGGTTGCAAGACCCACTTTTGCAATAGCGTTGTGCTCCGCATTTGAACCTCTTTCCAAAGCGAAACGCCCAAAGATCATGAGGAAAGGGCACCCTTTTATCTCAGGATCTAACCTGTAAAAGTGGCCTGCAGGGCTAGGAGTTGTCTTCTAAAAATCCAGCTGTGGTGCTGGTCTGAAGCTAATGAATGGACAAGGTGTGCAACTTCTTCGCTGCTATAAATCCTTCAGGAAACCACTTGGCCTGTTGCCTTCTCTGCTTAAACCCAAAGCTGGTCACAGCCTTTCCAGCTCCCTCCCTAGTGTCAGCAAGACAAGCTGTTGTGTACATCGCGTCAACGCGAGGACTCGGTGCAGGCTTTCCCCCAGCGTGGACCTGCAAGGTTGAGTAGGGTTGAAGGGTGAAGGTGAAGCAATGGTGTTTACTTGCAGCACCCTCCTCCATCCCTGTGTGTCTCTGCTGCCTCGGCTCATCCCTGGTCAACCTCAGAGACGGGGCTGGAGCTGAGCTGTGCAGAAGCCCTTTGGTTTGTGCCTGGGAGTAAAGCCGGCTAGAAATAACTGGCATGGCAGAGGGCTGAAAGTGTAGGCAGGGTGCTGTGAATTACTGAGGAGAATGTATTTCTTGTAGAAGTTCTTGCTAAGATTTTTTTTTCTTTTTTCCCCCCTCCCCCTAAACTCATGTCCTGCTTTTCCAGAGAGCTCTGGACCATGGCGAGCCCGTGGAAGCTGTTCTCGAACAAACGCTTCCCGCAGAAGGAGGGTAACGGTCGTCATCTATCTGGGGGAGAAGAGAGGAGGAGGAAGTGCTCGGTCTTCCCAGGCCGTTCAATGCGCGGTGCCTCTCTGCTCGTTTAAGCAGGAAAACATATTTCTCCCATCTCCTCATGTCTGCAGCGCCTGCTCTTGTGTCAGTTTGAGATCATTCCTCACCTGCTGCCAGCCCACCAGCCAAGGTGCTAAAATAAAGATAACGGGGCAGCCTGCTATCTCGGCGTGCAGCCTCTGTTTGCACCTGATGTTCATCTACCAGCTCTCCGGCTTCCTCTGGGTAATTTGGCAAAGCTGCCACCCTCCGCTCTCCTCCTCACTGCTCGCGGGTGCCTCGCTTTATTTGGTCAGGGCAGCCTGCCTCTGGCGTGGCTGGATCCCCCGTTCCCGGCTTTGCAGCTGGGGCTGGAGCCGTGCGGAGGGGAGCAGCCGTTCCCGCTGGTGGGAAGGAGAAGAGCGCAGGGAAACGCTGTGCGGATGAGCGTGCCGCCCCGAGGCGCAGCCTCGGCCCCCTGCGGACCTTGCAGCGTTGATGTCCCCAAGGTTGTTCGGAGCGCGGTGGGTTTTGCAGGCTCTTCCCTGTAGCTGCTATAACAAAGGCTCTCATCCTCTTCCCCCCCCCCCCCCCTTGGGGAGCAGAAAAGCATCCCGCTCTGCCTGTCCCCGCTGCGCTTGGGCTCCCGTCGCATGAGCTGGGACAGGCGGTGAGATGCCTGGGACAAGGTCGCCGCGGGAACTTTTGCTTTTAATAAATTTGATCTGGCAGAATGAAATTTGGAGGAGTTTGTGGGCTCTCCTTCGGGTGCGTCCGATCTGGCCCCCTGCCTCAGAGAGGTGATGTCCCGTCCCGAGGACGGCCGGGCCCTCGCCGGCGCCCTCTAACCTTTGGTTGGCCAAGGCCTGCGAGGAAGAGGCAGCTTTGAATGCTGGTGAGAAGGGAGCTTTTCAGTGAAACCTTAATCCCCTCAAGACAGCTTTCCCTAATCCTCACTAATGTGCTACTCAGAAGCCCCCTTTTAGAGGAGCAATTGCAATTTTTCGAACGGTTGTGTATCTCCTCCCAGAGGACCTGCCCAAAGGTGTTTCTTGCTAACTGTTTCCTCTTGCTTTTCGTTGGTAAATAGAATTAATTCCTTTAAAAGGTGATGGAAGGAGCAATTTCCTCAGCAGGTAGCGATGAACCCAGCTGACTGATTTGGAGAGATTTCTCCTGTAAGGGACTTATTTGCACTTTGTTGTTTGCACCGCTCCCCCCTCTCCCCCCGACAATAACCAAGCGTAACACTCTGCTCCCTGAAGCCAGACTTCTGAGCATAGAGGGGGAAGATGTTGCAGAAAAAGCACACCTAAATTTCCTTCAAGAAAGCATTATTTTATTGCCACAGCCACTGCTGTCACACGGGCTCAGTCCCTGCATCTGCGCAGCCGCGATGTTGGCGCCTGGGCTGCAGTGAGTGGCCCTGATTTCGCGGGTGCAAGTTCAAAATAACTCTGTGACAGGTAATAAATCCTGAGCGAGCGGTGAGAGGGGAATGGGGTTAACGGGGAAAGCTCCTGGGGGTTAGGAGAGCTTGGAGGGGGAAAAAAATATACGCACACACACAGGTAGTACGCACAGGTAGGGCTGGACTGCTGGAGCATCCTCTGTGCTCAGCCCTGGGAGGAAGAAGACGATGCCGGGCTGAGCACAGGCTGGATTACGCTTTGCAGCGCCGCAGACCTGCCAGTGTTGCGTTTCGGTCTGCGTTAACGTTGCTCCGAGTTAGGTTATTTTTAATTTTTGGAATTCTGTACCAACTCGAGATCCTCGCGCTCCCTACAGCTTCCCCTGGCCGGTGTCTCCCGGGGCTGCGGGCCCTTGGGTGCGCTGGCTGCGGCGTGCCGGGAGGCTGGTCCTGGGGCAGTGCGGAGACTGGGATTTGTTGTTTGCTTCCCTTGACATCCCAAACAACAAAATCGCAAGTCTTCCAGATCGACCCAGGAGCGAGGAGAGCCGGCGAGCCGCGACGGAGGTACCTGGCAGGAGAGAACGGGAGGGAGGGAGCCGGGGCGCCGGCAGGCAGCTTTGCACCCCGCTGCCGTCCCACTGGGGTCAGGGCTGGGTTTGCTCCCTCCGGATCCGCTTGCGGCTCCAAACGGCTCCGTTTTGGGTCGCATCAGCTCTGGCTGGTGCATTCACGCTCGCACCTAGCAGCAACCGAAATCCTGCGGTGCTGGGTCAGGCCCTGCGACGGGATGCAAACGGGCGCCACGATGGGACAGCGGGGACGAGCCGAGACCGTTCGGCTCGCGGCCGCCCGGGAGCCGCGTGCGTACGGCCGTTTCGGGGAGCATCGTGGCCGGGAGCGGGGTGCCGGGATGCCGCCGTCCGGCCCCCACGCGTGTTTTCCGGGGCGCCGCGGCGCGGCGATACCTGCGGCTCGCCCTGCCTCCTCCGCTGGGGACTCGGCTCCTCCGCGAAGGTTATTGCTGCTTTTTTCATCCTAGCGGACAGAGCAGATGGCAGTGAAATATGAAGCAGTCAAGGCTGCTGCCCCCGCGCAGTCGGCGCTGGAGATAAGAGTGGGCGCTCGCCCGGAGCGGGACGGGGGGACGGACGGCTGCGAGAATCGGCCCTGCGCTGCTCCCCGGGAGCGCTTGGCATCTTGTCCTTTAAGGGGGGCAAAACGCCGTGGGGGCCATCGGCGGTGGCGGCGCGAGGGACGGAGGGGGCTCCCGCCACAGCTCGCCCCCTCCCTGCTTTTGCAAACAGAGTAGTGATGCAAACCAGCGCGCCGTGGCTCGGGGCTGGAGCGCGGCGCCAAGAGCCAGGCACCGAGACGGAGCCTTTTGGATGCGCGTGCACGTGTGCACAAGCAAATGCACGCATGCACACACGCGCAGGCACAACCCCATCCTCCTCCCGCTGCAGGATGCCCAGCTTTGCAGACGCCTCGCGTTTCGGGGGGACGGGCTGCCCCCGGGGCCATCCCCCCACGATGCCGCCGGGCTTCCTTCCACTTACCCCTCTGCTCTCCATCCTCCCGGCCCCGGGAGCCCTGCCGCATCCGCAGGGCTGAACCCCCTGGAAAAGGAGGCGGCGCATCCAGGCGCCCAGAGGTGGGTGCTGCACCCCGGGGTGCCCCCGGTCCGGCGGAGCCAGGCGGCTGCGAGGGGCCGGGCAGCCGGAGGGGAGTCTTATAGCCAGGCTGCCGGGGGAATAGGCTGGCCTTGGTGACAGCTTTGAGTGGCAGCCTGGGGACGGGGCCGGACGCTGCGCAGGGGAGGGCGCGTGGCAGTGTGCCCGTGCCACCGAGGCCACTGAGGCGCTCGGGGACGCGCCGGCGAGGCCGGGGCTTGGAGGCCTCGTGCTGGGATGGGGGGTCTGTAAGATACGGGGTCTAGAAATGAAAGGTGCAGCTGGAAGCAGAGGCTGGGGTTTTGGCGGTGCGAGGGAGCGCAGGGACTGCAGCTCCGGGGAGCTGGTGCACTGCCATGCACTGATTTGCACCAGTTCAGGGTAATCGCCTGCCTTCACGCGGTGCATGGGGTTACACACCTTGCAGCAAGCAGCTCAGCATCCGGCCCCGACCTACCTACCCGCAGCTCCTGGGAAAAACAAACAGCTTCAGGCTGCCAGGGCCAAGCGCTGTGCAATGGTTTCCACAGTAACAGCGAGCTGTTGGCAGGGTCTTCCTGTGTCCTGCACACACACAACCTTCTGGACGTGGCAGCCCCCCGTGTGCACATGCTTGCACAGAGCGCGCACTGCACACACGTGCAAAACATGCTGCCGGCAGCAGGCATGGGTGTTGTGCAATTGCAGAGGGAGCAGTCAGCACTGTGTGTGCGCAATGCACAGCTAGCAGTGTGTGTGCGCAATACAGTGCACAGGCAGCTTTGTGAGCTTGTGCAGTGCACAGCTTGTATGTGCAATGCAACGTGCAGCTGGTTCTATGTGTGTTTGTGTAATGCCCAGCTAGCAGCATGTGTGTGTGCTGTGGCAGCGCCAGCTGGCAGTGGGTGGGTGTGTGCAAAGCAACACCCAGCTGGCAGCCTGTCTGTACAACGCAACACCTAGCTAGCAGCGTGTGGGTGTGTGCAAAGCAATGCCCAGCTGGCGGTTTGTGGGGGTCTGTGCAATACACAATCGCCAGCGTGTGCACAATGCCACGCACAGCTGGCTGAGTGGATTTGCATATGCAGCGCACAGCTAGCCCAGCATGTGTGTGTGTGTGTTCATGCAAAGCACAGCCGGCAAACTGCATGTCTGCCTGCAGCGCACAACTCAGAGCATGCCTGTGTGTGCAAGGCCATGCATAGCTGGCTGGGGGGTGTGCGTGTATGCAGTGAACAGCTAGCAACGTGGGTATATCTGTGCGCAGCGCAACAAACAACGAGCCGCGTGTGTGTGTGTGTGTGCGCGCGCGCAATGCAGAGCGAGCAGTGTGTTGTGTCTATGTGCAACGCACACCAGGGCTGGGTGTGGGTGTGCGTGTGCAATGCAGAGCGAGCAGTGCGTTGTGTCTGTGTGCAACGCACACCAGGGCTCTGTGTGTGTGTGTGTGCGGGCGCAATGCAGAGCCAGCAGCGCGTTGTGTCTGTGTGCAACGCACACCAGGGCTGGGTGTGGGTGTGCGTGTGCAATGCAGAGCCAGCAGCGCATTGTGTCTGTGTGCAACGCACACCAGGGCTGGGTGTGTGTGTGCGTGTGCAATGCAGAGCCAGCAGTGCGTTGTGTCTGTGTGCAACGCACACCAGGGCTGGGTGTGCGTGTGCGTGTGCAATGCAGAGCCAGCAGCGCGTTGTGTCTGTGTGCAACGCACACCAGGGCTGGGTGTGGGTGTGCGTGTGCAATGCAGAGCGAGCGGCGTGCGGCGGTGCGCGTGCCTGCCACGCACAGCGCGGGTGCCCACGCGTGTCCGCGCGCGCACCGCCCAGCCGCAGAACGCGCGCCCGCCCCCGCGAGGCGGTGCGCAAGCGCGGGGTCCCGCCCCGCGACGCGCATGCGCGGGGTCCCGCCCCCGCGGCCCCCCTTGGCTCCTCCTCCGCCGTATGTGCGCGCCTGCGCGAGACTCCGCCCCGCCCCCCCCCGCTTGTGCGCCTGCGCAGTGCCGGCGCCGGCGGCGCGTGGCGGCTGCCGGGAGCCGGGCGGCAGCGGCGGCTCCTCGGCGCCCCGGGCCCGGCCGCGCCGCAGCCCCCTCCCGTCCGCCCTCTCCGTCACGGCGCTCGCCGGTATGAGCCGCCCGGAGCCGCCGGGCCGCGGGATGCGGTTCGCGGAGAGCCAGCTGCGGCGGCACGGCTGGAAGCGAGGTGGGGCCCGGCCCCCCCCCGGGGCCCTAAACCCTCCCTGGAGCATCCTGTTCCCCCCCGGGGCCCCCCAAACCCTCCTTGGCGTGTCCCACTTCCCCTTTGGAGCGCCCCAGCCCCTCCCCGGCCTGTCCCCCCTCCCCTGGGACCCCCCCAGCCCCTCCCCGGCCTGTCCCCCCTCCCCTGGGACCCCCCCAGCCCCTCCCCGGCCTGTCCCCCCTCCCCTGGGACCCCCCCAGCCCCTCCCCGGCCTGTCCCCCCTCCCCTGGGACCCCCCCAGCCCCTCCCCGGCCTGTCCCCCCTCCCCTGGGACCCCCCCAGCCCCTCCCCGGCCTGTCCCCCCTCCCCTGGGACCCCCCCAGCCCCTCCCCGGCCTGTCCCCCCTCCCCTGGGACCCCCCCAGCCCCTCCCCGGCCTGTGTCCCCTCCCCTGGGACCCCCCAACCCCTCCCTGGCCTGTGTCCCCTCCCCTGGGACCCCCCCAGCCCCTCCCCGGCCTGTCCCCCCTCCCCTGGGACCCCCCCAGCCCCTCCCCGGCCTGTGTCCCCTCCCCTGGGACCCCCCCAGCCCCTCCCCGGCCTGTGTCCCCTCCCCTGGGACCCCCCCAACCCCTCCCTGGCCTGTGTCCCCTCCCCTGGGACCCCCCCAGCCCCTCCCCGGCCTGTCCCCCCTCCCCTGGGACCCCCCCAGCCCCTCCCCGGCCTGTGTCCCCTCCCCTGGGACCCCCCCAGCCCCTCCCCGGCCTGTGTCCCCTCCCCTGGGACCCCCCCAACCCCTCCCTGGCCTGTGTCCCCTCCCCTGGGACCCCCCCCAGCCCCTCCCCGGCCTGTCCCCCCCTCCCCGGACCCTTCCCAACCCCTCCCTGGCCTGTTCTCCCTCCCCTGGGACCCCCCCCAACCCTCCCCGGCCTGTTCTTCCACCCTTCGAGGGTCACCAAGTCCCTCTAGGGGTCCCCAGCAACCCCCAGTCTATACCAGGCACCCCTCCACGGTCCCCAGTTCACCCAGGGGTGCCCAGACACCTCCCTGGAGGAGCAGGATTGCGCTTTGCAGTGCTAAACTCCTGATATTTGGGGTTGTGCCGGAGCCCCCCCCCAGCTTGCACAGCATGGCTGGGTCTCTGCCCTGCTGCGATTGCAAAGGCCTCTGGGCTGCTCGGCCTGGCGCTCTGGGGTGCAGCCAACGGCACTGTCCCTTTGTCCCCAGGCAAAGGGCTGGGGAAGCGGGAGGACGGCATCGCCGAAGCCATCAAGGTGAAAGTGAAGTGCGACACCGCTGGGGTAAGAGCGGCTGGGCGTCTTGCCGCGCGGGCTCGGCCAGAGCTGGCTGCGGGGCGCAGGGCTAGCGCGGGCTCCTCTTTGCCACGCAGGTGGGCCACGACCCGGCGGAGCAGTTCTCCTTCCACTGGTGGGACCACGTCTTCAACAAGTCGGCTGCCAACATTGCCGTGGAGGCTGGGCAGGTACCGGGGAGCTGCAGGAGCCGTGTCCGAGGGAAATGGGCTTTGCTCCTGTCCCTCTTGCTGTGTCCTGGGAGATCCCTGGCACAGGGATCTGCTCTTAATTGCAGAGCCCTCGAGCTCTGCTGCAGCGTGTCCTGCGGCGACGTACCTAGTAACGTGCAGCATCTTGCACATTTTGCATCCCAGGACGGCATCTCCGTGAAGACGCTTTCTGAGCAGGACGCCGAGATCAGCAATAAGAAGCCACGCAAGGCCAGCAGCGCCGAAGGCATGCTCTACGGCCGCTTTGTGAAGGTAACCGGCCACGGGGGACCTGGCTTGGGCTAGTCCGGGGGCACCTGGTGTTGTTGCAGTGGCTGCTGCGGACCGTGAGCCCCTATCCCCCGGAGGCAGCCCATTGCTGCAGGGGCGCCCGGGCCTTCCTCTTTACCCCTTCCTCATTGCCTCCCTGCTTTTCCCTGCTGCAGGCGGCCACGCTCACGGCACACGGGGAGGAGGCCGCAAAGTCACCCGCCGCCTCGGACAGCAGTGAAGAGGAGGAGAAGCTGGACCTCTCTTCAGTCAGGAGGCAAGGCCTAGGGAGCATTTTGCGTCCGATTCCTGCTAATTACGGCTCCAGAGGGATGAGGGCTGTCGCCAGCTGGGAAGAAGGGGAGCGCCTTGCGCCATGGGCCTGGACCGTGGTCCCCCCGTGCAGGTCACCGGGGGTTGACGCGTCTTATCTCTGTCCCGCAGGCTGACGGACGAGGAGCTGATCCGAGCCTGCGGGGGCCGCACAGCACACAAGTAAGTGGCTGGGGAGGGGGCTGCACGATCGGTCTCCCTTCTCCTGGCAGGGGGCTTCAGAGGACGCTGAGCTAGGGTGGCACCTTCGCTGCTCGGCCTTGCTAAAAGCACCGGACGCCCGTGCCTGTTTTAGGGGTGCCCGGCACGGCCTGACGATGAGCGCCAAGCTGGCCCGCCTGGAGGAGCAGGAACGAGCCTTCCTGGCCTCGTACAGGCAGAAAAATGGGCTGCCAGAGACCCCGGAGAGCAGCCTCCCAGCAGAGAGGCAAAAGAAAAAGAAGAAAAAGAAACGGTGCAAAGACAGTGCTGATCCCGAAGCTGAGCAGAGCCAGGAGCCGAGTGAGGAAGAGAACACAGTAGAAGAGGGAGAGAGGGTGGCAAAGAGAAAGAAAAAGAAGAGGAAGCACAAAGAATTAGTTGAGAGAGGGGAGAGCGAGGCAGAGGCACCTCTAGGAGAAGAAGATGAGCCAGACCACACCGGGCACAGCCCCAAGAAGAAGAAGAAGAGGAAGAAGAGACAGCGGGAGGCAGACTGAACGGGTGCCAGGGTTGCCGTGCTGCGGAGATGCTGGTACCGTCTGGCCGGGAGGGTCCCAATCCAGCCCGTGGCACTTGCCGGTGCTGGTAGGAGTCCGAGGGTGCTCCAGATGGGCCCCGCGCTGCAGACGAGCCCCGTGTTTGCTGCCTGGTGCTGTTTGTGGGTGCTGGGCTGGGGCTGGTCGGTCTGGAGCCGAACCGGGGGGAAGGTGCTGGCTTTGTTTCACCCACTTGAACCTTCCTCCCATCAAGGGCAACCCTGGTCATCATCAGGCCTGGGGGCTGGGACTTCTCCCGTTTGGCGTGGTCTGCACGGGTCCATCACAGAGGGATGCAAGGGGACAGACGCTGCAGAGCGTTCTGCAGAGTGTTGCTGTTTTTGAAGAGCATCAATAAATTTTTATTGCAGAGAAACAATGCTGAGGTGTGAGCTATGCAACAGACCCAACTCCACAGGCAGTGCACAGGCACAGCCTGAGGACCCTGGATTGTGTCTATACCTACAAGCACTCAGAAATTAGAGAGTAACCCCAACTGACAGCCTGCCTAGCAGGAAACCTTAATCAGCGCTGTCGTCTTCTGACTGTTGAGGACTTTGGATCAAAGCAACTAAGTTGAGTCCTGCTGGGTAGGACTTGTCTAGAGACCTGGCGAGGTGCTGAGCATCCTCCTAGCAGGGAGCTGAAGCTTTGGCAGAATTAGGCCCTGGACCCCACTGTGTCCAAGCCCAGCCAGGCCTCTGATCGTGCTCCTCTCGCTCAGCACCCTGATGCCTTCCTCGCTGCCTAGGCCTGGCCCCTAGGTTAACTGCAGGACGCAGTCTGTCTCAGGGTATGGCGGCAGGTTCAGAGCGTATTTTTCCTGGAGCGCTGCAGGCACAAACCTGCCCCCGAGGAAGTGGTAGCGGCCGGTGAAATGCGCCGCTGCCTTCTTGGGCGCCGTGAGCGAGATGAGCATGTCGGGCTGGAGGCCGTCCGCGTTCCCCTTCTCCACGTCCCAGCCTGCAATGAGCCCCAAGGAAAGGCTGGAGCCAGGGAAATTCACGGCCCTGGGTGCAGGAGGGACCTCAAAAACATCCCCCAGCGCACAGGGTGCTGTGTCACAAGCTGGGGACAGTCCCCCCGACAGGTCAGACGTGCAGCCTGTGTGGCTCAGGCTGTTACTCACCCGATGGGATGTCGATGCTGGCGATGGGGACGGTGATGCGCTTGAGGGTGCCGAGGATGCTGCCGAAGGGCTCCCGCACGGCTCCCTTGAAACTGAACCCAAAAATCGCATCCACCACCAGGCCGTAGAGCTCATCGATGAGCGTCGCCTGCAACGGGGGAGTGAGCAGGGTGTAAAACAGCATCGCCTCAGCTGGGCATGGCTCCAGGGGACCAGGGCGGCCGTTCCCCAGCCAAGAAGGTGTGCACGGCGATGTCTGCGGCCCGAGATGCGAGCCACGGACCTCGGGGCGTTGGAGGCGAGCGACCGTTGGGGTCCTGTAGCCCGTTCAGGTAACCCAGCGCAGCCTGCGGCCAGCTCCTGGCGTGAACCCGGCTGTGCCGGGCTCCCGCTGCCCCGCGACCAGCGGCCTCACCTCGGTGGGGAACTCCGGGAGGAAAGGGATGTCCATCTTCTGGCACTGGGTGGTCAAACCTTCAAACAGAGGTTTATTGGGGCGCTTGGGGTAATACACGGTCGGCTCGTAGCCCTGCAAGGACAGGAGCGAAGTGAATGCCGCTGCGGCACTGGGAGCAGCTGGATGAGCGGGTTGGATCGAGGCAGCGCCAGGGTCCCCGGCTGCATTAACAAGAGACTCACAAACATTTTCAGGTGCCGGGCGCAGACCAAGCCGTCGCCTCCGTTATTACCCGGCCCGCACACGATCAGCACTGTGGGCTGGCTCTTGGTGAAGGAGCTGGGTGGATAGGCCTGGCGAGGGGGGAAAAAAGCATTATCCTCCAAGGCGGAGGAACTGGGGGGGATGCTCATCCTCCCCGCCGTGCCCGGGGCGGGGGGTCGCGGCACCCATGGGCAGCCTCCTCTCCTGGCACCCACCTTGGCGATGGCGGTGGCGCAGCTCAGCCCCGCCAGCTCCATCAGCTGGTCCACGCTGAATTTGTACTCGGTGAAGAGCTCCTGGTCGATGGCTTGCGCCTCTTCCTGCCTGGGGGACAGAGAATGGCACGGGTGGGACCGCGGCAAGACCCCGGGCTGGAGGACTCTCTGGGAGCCGAGGGGCTGCTGGCTGCTCCCCCTCGGTGGGAAATGCCCCTGATAAATAGGGCTGATGCAGGAGGGGGCAAGCACTGGCCGGGGGAGGCTCAGTGCAGGCCCCAGGGCAGTGCCACCCCCCACTGCACCTCATGCAACACCCTGTGCCCTGCCAAGCCCCCTGTCTCTCTCTGCACCCCTGTGCCCCCCCCCTCTACCTGGTGCACCCCCCTCTGGCCCTCTACACACCCTTCTCCACCCCCTTGGGCCCCTGCTACCACCCTGTGGACCCTCTGCACCCTTCTGCCTCCCTCCCCACCCTGCTGTGTGCCTGTGCACCCCTCTGCCCCCACGCACCCTCCACACGCCTCTGTGCATACCCTCGTGACTCCCTCCGTCCCTCCTGACTCTCTGCACCCCAAGGAACCCCAGGCATCCCCTGCACCCCCCATGCACCCCTCCCTGCCACCTCTGCACCCCAAAGATGCCCAGGCATCCCCTGCATCCCCTACCACCCCCTGCACCCCCCTCTGCCACCCTTGTACCCCAACGAGCCCCATGCACCCCTCTCTGCATCCCTCCCTGCTGCCTCTGCACCCCAACGATCCCCATGCACCCCTCCATGCACCCCTCCCTGCTGCCCCTGCACCCCAAGGATCCCCATGTATCCCCCGCACCCCCTACCAACCCCATGCACCCCCCATGCACACTTCCCTGCCGCCCCTGCACCCCAAGGATCCCCATGCACCCCGCTACCCCCCCATGCACCCCTCCATGCACCACTCCCTGCCGCCCTGCACCCCAACGATCCCCATGCACCCCTCCCTGCTGCCCCTGCACCCCAAGGATCCCCATGTATCCCCTGCACCCCCTACCCCTCATGCACCCCTCCATGCACCCCCTCCCTGCCTTCCCTGCACCCCAAGGATCCCCAGGCATCCCCCGCACCCCCTACCACCCCATGCACCCCCCCGCACCCCTCCCTGCAGCCCCTGCACCCCAACGAGCCCCACGCATGCCCCCGTGCCCCTCTCCACCCCCCCCCGGCACCCCTTTCCACTCCCCGCGCCCCTCACCACGCCGAGCACCCAACCCTCTAACGCACCCCCCCCCCCCGGTACCCGAGGAAGCGGAGCCCCCGCGGGCCCGGCCCGGGGCTGTGCATGGCGCACTGCGGGCGGCTCCGGCCCCAGCTCCAGCCCCGGCTCGGGCAGCGCCCGCCCGCCCGCGCCGCCGCCGCCACCAGCAGCCCCAGCCCCAGCAGCGCCCGCGGGCCCGGCATGCGGCGGGCTCGGCCCGGCCCGGCCCGGCCCGGCTCGGCTCGGCCCGGCCCGGCTCGGCTCGGCCCGGCCCGGCTCGGCTCGGCGCAGGCGCGGCCCCGGGCGCAGCGCAGCGCAGCGCAGCGGGCGGAGCGCCCGGGCTCGGCGCTTTAGCCGAGCATCCGGCACCTGCTCCTGTTGTCCCAGTCTCGCTTCAGTTCTCCCTTCCCTCCTGGCTTCTCCCTCTGCTCCCGCTGGCCGGGCCCCGCTGCCTCGCTCTGCAGCCGAGGGAGCGACCTCCCCGGGCGAGAGCGGGGCAGACCTTTGCCAAGGGTTTGCGGTGGGACGAGGCCGCGGGCAAACAGCGCAGTGCCAAACGCGGCTGTATTTGCAATATAAATAAATATAAAGACGTAATACAAATAAATGATAATATTAAAACTCTACAAATAAATATATAAAAATGTGTATGTAATATAAAGTGCCTGATGGATGGCACTGGCGGCCTCTCGCAGCCCCGCCGGGCCCCAGGGAGGGAGGAGGGAGCTGGCAGCCGGCGCTGCGGGTGCCTTTCATGGGTGGCACGGCAGTGGTCTGGAGCAGAGACTGTGATGCATGGGCACGGGGTGGCGAGGGGGCAGGACCCCAAAGCACTTTGTGATACCGCCCCGGAGCTGCTTTCCCAGGCGCATTGCCCTGGGAGCAGCGAGGATCCCAAAGTGGGGGAGCGAGAGCAAGGGGGCGCACCGCTTGGCCGGGCGGGGGGCTGCGGTGCAGGACAGGGACGGGTGCACGTCGCCCCGGGGAGCAGCACAGGCTGAGGGTGACAGCCCAGGGCCTTGCCGCCCCACGGCGCTGCCTGTGCTGGGCCTTCCAGCAGACCCCTGCGCACCCAGCTCTGCAGCCCCCCGCGGCCCCTGCGCTTGCCCGTATGTGGGGATCCCTGTGGGTGCCCAACCCCGCATGCCCGGGGGTCCCCCCGTGCACCTCTGGTGTGTGCTGATCTCATGCACCCATGGTGCCCCAGCCCCCATGCACCCCTGGATCCTGTGCACCCCCGGTGTGTGCTGATCCCTGTGTGCTCCTGGTGCTCCCAGCCCCCGTGCACCCCCGGATCCTGTGCACCCCCAGTGTGTGCTGATCCCTGTGTGCTCCTGGTGCTCCCGGACCCCGTGCACCCCCGGATCCTGTGCACCCCCGGTGTGTGCTGATCCCTGTGTGCTCCTGGTGCCCCAGCCCCCATGCACCCCCGGATCCTGTGCACCCCCGGTGTGTGCTGATCCCTGTGTGCTCCTGGTGCTCCCGGACCCCGTGCACCCCCGGATCCTGTGCACCCCCGGTGTGTGCTGATCCCTGTGTGCTCCTGGTGCTCCCGGACCCCGTGCACCCCCGGATCCTGTGCACCCCCGGTGTGTGCTGATCCCTGTGTGCTCCTGGTGCCCCAGCCCCCATGCACCCCCGGATCCTGTGCACCCCCGGTGTGTGCTGATCCCTGTGTGCTCCTGGTGCTCCCGGACCCCGTGCACCCCCGGATCCTGTGCACCCCCAGTGTGTGCTGATCCCTGTGTGCTCCTGGTGCTCCCAGCCCCCGTGCACCCCCGGATCCTGTGCACCCCCGGTGTGTGCTGATCCCTGTGTGCTCCTGGTGCCCCAGCCCCCATGCACCCCCGGATCCTGTGCACCCCCGGTGTGTGCTGATCCCTGTGTGCTCCTGGTGCTCCCGGACCCCGTGCACCCCCGGATCCTGTGCACCCCCGGTGTGTGCTGATCCCTGTGTGCTCCTGGTGCACCCAGACTTCCATGCAACCCCTGGTGCACCCAGACCCCCGTGTGCCCCCGGTGCACCTAGACCCCCATGCACCCCCGGTGCACCTGGACCCCCGTGCACCCTCGGTGCACCTAGACCCCTGTGCACCCCCGGTGCACCCAGACCCCCGTGTGCCCCCAGTGCACCTAGACCCCCCCCCCATGCACCTGGACCCCCGTGTGCCCCCGGTGCACCCAGACCCCCGTGTGCCCCCAGTGCACCTAGACCCCCCCCATGCACCTGGACCCCCGTGCGCCCCCGGTGCACCCGGACCCCCGTGCGCCCCCGCCGCCCCCGGTGCTGGCGGCGCCGCGGCCCGGCAGCCGCCGCGGCCTCCGGACTACAGCGCCCAGCGGCCCCCGCGCGGACGCGCGTGTCCGGCGGCGGCGGCGGCGGCGGCGGCGGCGGCGGCGGCGGGAGATTCAAATCGCGGGCGGAGCCGCGGCGGCCGCAGCCATGGAGCGAGCGGGGCCGGCGCGTTGTGAGTGCCCGCGGGGCCGGGGGGCAGCGGTTTTTGGGGGGGGGGGGGGGGGTATTGAAGGTGCCGTCGGGCCGTTGCACCGCCAAGCCCGGTTTTGCTTTGCAAAGCCTCATTGCGGTGGGTAAATACATATATGCACATATATATGTAAATGCATCTGTCTATATGTATAGATATACATATGCACACGCATAAATAGCAAATACACGCACACTATATGTATGCTTAAACATATATGTAAACAATATATATATATTTAAAACAAAACAAAGAAAAAGACCCACCCCAGAATGTCTGTTTTTGCCCCTGCTTTGTCGGTCCCGCCGCCCAGACGAGCGCCTCACCGCCGACGAGATGGATGAGCAGCGGCGGCAGAACGTCGCCTACCAGTACCTGTGTCACCTGGAGGAGGCCAAGCGGTGAGGGCCGGCCGGGGGCCCCCATCCGGGGGAGAGGGAGCACAAGTGGGGACAAGGATAGCATGGAAAAGGGGCTCTGGGTGGGCAGAGGCTGCAACATTCAACAGCTGGTAAAACCCTGTCTGCTCCCAGCGCTTTCTGGTCCTTCAGAGGTAGTTTTCCTTTTTTTGCATCTATATATTTTTTTGGGTCGTTCAGACATCTGCTTGCACCCAAACTGGCACGCTGAGAAATTACCTTCTGCTAAACCCAACAGCAAAAGGGGTGGGTTGGAGGGCCAGCCTTTTCCCACTGCTCCATTGAGGTGGATTTATTGGGGGGGATCTCTCCCTTGGGTGGCTGTTTTCCCTGTCTGGATGGGGCCTGGGGTGCGGGTGCTGGTGGGTGCTGAGGGTCTGCAACGTGCCGCCCTATCTCTGTGCTGCCAGCTGGATGGAGGCTTGCTTGCACGAGGAGCTGGCCCCCCCCACGGAGCTGGAGGAGAGCTTGCGAAACGGCGTCGTCCTGGCCAAGCTGGGCCACTGCTTTGCCCCGGACGTTGTGCCCCTAAAGAAGATCTACGACCGCGAGCAGCTGCGGTACAAGGTAAGATGGGGCTGTGGCATTGGGGGATCGTTCCCCAAGTGCAAACGCTGCTTCTGGTACTGCAACGGGGTGCACGAACCGTGTGAAACCTGTGGCTGGTGGAGTCTTTCCATCCCTGATGAATGCAAAGTGGGGGGAAATGTGCTGGTTGCAATGAGTAAGTGAGTTGGGTCAGTTTAATGTAGCAGGGTTGCAAGTAGGCTCTGTCAGCTCTGCTGCTCCAGAGGGCTGCAGACCTGCCTGCGGGTTTAACTTTGCGTGCTGGCTCCTGCTCGGTGGGTTTGGGGCAGCGGGTGGCCCCAGGGATGGGAGAAGATGAGTTTGAGTCTGAGCTGGTTCCATCTCCTCCCGTCTAGGCAACCGGACTTCACTTTCGGCACACGGATAACATCAACTACTGGCGTGAGGCCCTGACCCACGTGGGGCTTCCTTCGGTAATGCGTCCCCTCGGCTCGCCCTGGGCTGGCTTTTGGGGGAAACCCTCGTGGCAGCGCCCTGCCTGCTTGGGGCTACGTGCCGTGGGGACAGTGTGGCGGGAGGTGGGAAACGCTGGTGTGCCGAGAGGCTTCCCCTTGTCACGGTCCCCTGTCCCTCGCCGGGGTGGCCCCTTGAGCCCTGTCATCTACGTGGAGCGTCTGGGTCCGAGCCTAACTCCTGTGTCCTTGGCAGATCTTCCACCCGGAGACCACCGACATCTACGACAAGAAGAACATGCCACGGGTGGTCTACTGCATCCATGCGCTCAGGTGGGTGCCAGCGAGTGTCCCCATTCCTGGTCCCTGGGCCAAAGTTGTCATCTTGGTTCACGTTCATAGTATGGAGCCCTTTACTGGCATCGAGAAGGTGGGAAGGCTCCCAAATCCCAGCCTCGGGCACTCCTTGTGTCTGCTTAATCCTACATCTGACAGACTCAGCAGGATGCGTCCTGATGTGAAACCCTTTGGGACAGAGGGAGATATAAGAGCCCATGGGATCCAAGTGCTTAGACTTGGAAACCTGGAATCATGCTCATGCATTTCTTTAAAGAAGTGTCTGGGCTTAATAAAGGATTATCCCTATTCCTCGTAGGAGAAAGTGAGGCACAGGGCTGGGGGGTGGCTTGGCTGTAGATGTTTCAGTGAGTCTATGGTGGCCACAGGACTGCCAAATCCTCCTCTCCCTCTCTCTGCGAGGCTGCAGGGCCTCCTCCCTTCCCTAGGACAGAAAATACTTGAATTGCTGCATTGGGAGGGAGAAGCAAGTGTCTGAACAGTCAGTGTGTGTCTGCTTCATCTTTCAGCTTGTACCTGTTTAAGCTGGGGCTGGCTCCACAGATCCAGGACTTGTACGGGAAAGTGGACTTCACAGGTACGAACCCATGTGAGAAAACCTGGGTTGGGACTGGCGACTCATGTTTGTCTGTCTGTGCTACCGATGCTCTTGCATTCCTTCCATGCAAGGGTTGCTGAGAATAAAGACCTCGAGCGAGCTTTTCCGGAGCTGCCTTGGCAATGCCGGCCCCGACACGGGCGTTTTCTGCGCCCTCGGGCTTGGCAGAGGAGCTGTCTGCTCCTGCTCTGTTGTCTGCTCTGCTGTCTGCTCTTGGGTCGGGCAGGTCTGCATGGCTCGAGTGCTGTGCTGGGCCAGAGCAGTGACCTCTCTGCTCTGCTCCAGAGGAGGAGATCAACAACATGAAGCGGGAGCTGGAGAAGTACGGCCTGCAGCTGCCTGCCTTCAGCAAGATTGGGGGCCTCCTGGCCAACGAGCTCTCGGTGGATGAAGCGGCAGGTGAGGGGGAGCCATGGGGAAAGCGGTGACCTGCGGTGGTCATAGCAGCATCTCAGCTCAGGATTCCCGCTGCTGAACATGCCGGCCCCCTGAATGCCAAATCCGGACCCAGCAAGTCCATGCAAACCACGTGGTGCTTTTGAGGAGCTCTAAATGCAGCTTGGGCACCTTGCTGCTCTTCTTCAGACCGGCACAGGGCTGGCACATCCTCTTCCCAGCTGGCAGCGCCTGGGGTTTGCATTAGCTGGATTGCTCTAGAGAAATCGAGACTGTCTGGGCACAGGGCACTGCCCTTGGAGAAGGGAGATCCTCTACCATCAGGCTTGGGGTGGCTTGTCCCGCTGCATGCAGGGCTAGAGGCAGATAGAGCAGGGCATCAAGGGCTGTAATGGGCCATCCACCATCTCCCCAGGGCAGCTGTCTCATGTCTCTCCTTCCTGCTTTGCCCCCAGTCCACGCAGCCGTGCTGGCCATTAACGAAGCGGTGGAGAGGGCAGTGGTGGAGCAGACCATGGAGGCCCTGCGCAACCCCAATGCCATGCTGCTCAACCTGCGGGAGCCCGTGGCAGCTGTCTACCAGGAGGTGCTCTACCAGGCGAAGCTGCAGAAAGCCAGCAATGCCAGGAACAGGGTAAGTACAGCATGGAGGTCCTGGGAGAAGAAGCAGTCCCTTCACTGGTGATAGCTGCTTCCAGCTGGAGGGGTTCATCTTGGTCAGAGCATGTCCCTGTGTCTCTGGCAAGCAAAGCCCAAATCTTGAGCCCTTGCGTTGTTCAAAGACAGGGAAAGGTAGGGAGGAAATGGTTCTTCTCTTGGTACTGGCTGACTGCAGGGCCTGGGGAAGGTAAATGAGTCCAGATATCTCCAGAGGGTCCCCTCTGCTGGCCCACAGCTAGTGGGATGCATCTGGGCAGAAAGCTCACGGTGGGGAATCTGTCTCCAGTACCTGCAGGGGATCCCGGAAGGGGAGGACATCTACGACCGGTGTCTGACCCAGGCTGAAATACAAGGGAACATCAACAAAGTGAACGGTGAGCAAAGCTGCAGCTCTTCTTCTGGGGGGTCTGCAGAACTGCTGCTGTCAATACAGAGCTTATCAGGCAAATCTGGTGCCATCCTGGCACTCCCAGGCTGGAAGGAAGAACCTAGCCTGGACGTTAGAGGTAGCAGAAAGGAGATGTCTCCTCAGGCCTCAGACCTGGCAGGAGCAGGGTTCATTGGCTCTTTCCAAGGAGAAATTAAAATTTTTGGCATGTGGACTTGTGGTTCCAGTTTACTCTTATCCCTGGAGTCATGGGATGATTTACCTCTCTGGCCTCTTCCCTAGTCCATGGGGCTTTAGAGCATGTGGATGATGCCCTGGAAAACCAGGATGCTCAGGAGCTGTACCGGGCGCTGCAGGACCCTGTCCTGGCCCTGCGCTGTCTGCAACGGGAGAACCTCGACTGCTACTTGGAGCAGCTCAGCATGGACCGGGAGCAGAAAGCACTGGTAGGGGCTCACAGGAGCCTGGCGGATGGGGGATACCGGGGCTGGGGTGGCACCCAGGACGGCTTTAACGGTGGTGCCCCAGCTGGAGAGGGCTCCCTGCCCAAGAAGGAGGACGCTCTGCAGGGCTGCAGGCTTTCTGCAAGGGGGTTTGAGCATTGGCTGCTCCATCTGGCCAAGGAGGACTTGATGCAAGCCCCAGAGGGCTCTTTGTGCCTCCTGCAGGAGCTGGGCTACGTGGACCTGCTGGAGCAGGAGGAGCTGGAGGCAGGGATCCTTGCAGCAAACAAGAAGGGAGAGGAGGAGCGAGCCAGTGAGTGGCCAGGGCTGGGGCGGACAGGGTGGCCACGGTGGGTTTTGGTGCCTCATGCTGCAGCGTGGGGACGGGCCAGACCCCTGCAGCCTGGCTGAGCTCCGCGGGGCACGAGGCTCAGCCGTGCGGGACATCGCCAGCGGCTTTCCCAGGGGCGCGGACGGCTCCCGCAGCCCACCCGTGACGGCCCTGGCCCCTTCCTGTGCCGACCCACCCCGGTCTCTCCGCTCAGTGCTGCAGGCCGTGAGCCGAATCAACGCGGCCGTGCGCCGGGGGACGCCCGCCGAAACGCTGAAGGCGCTGATGGACCCGGCGGCGCAGCTGCCCGCCGTGCATCCGCTCGCCGCCCCGCTGTATCAGTGCGAGCTGGCCCTGCTGCAGCGCCAGCACCCGCGGGTGAGAGCATCTCCCCGGGGACGCTCCCCTCGCCGGGGAGGCGGGTAACGGGGAGCGCAGGGAGGGTCAGCGTCCGCCTGCTCCGCGCAGGGCGAGCTGGCGCAGGAGGAGCTCTTTGTGGCCGTGGAGATGCTGTCGGCGGTGGCGCTGGTTAACCGAGCCCTGGAGGCCGGAGACGTGGACGGGCTCTGGAGCAGCCTGGTCAGCCCTGCCTTGGGCATCTCGGACGTAGAGGACGCAAACGCGCAGCGGTGAGCAGAGCCGTTCGGAAAGCAAGGCAGCGGGCGCTGGCGGAAAGCTTTCCTGCTTCGAATCCGCTAAGCCATCGCCCTGCGCTGCCCCTGCAGGTATTTCAATGACTTATTGCAGCTGAAAGGCCAATCTAGGAAAGCGGGAGCCGAGTTCCTGAGCTGGAACGACATTCAGGCCAGCGTGAGCAGCACCAACTTGTCCGTGCAGAACGAAAACGACAGTGAGTGGCGGCCGCGTGGTTTTTGGCTGAGCAGAGAGTTGGGCAAACTTTCCGGAAGGGCTGGTTGCATTGGGAGCCCAACCCTTAGGAGACACTGGAGAACCTCGTGCAACCTTGAGCTGCAAATCTACACCCGGAGCACCTGCGGGCTGACATGGGTGTCCCTTCCCTCCCGTTGCAGAAGTCCTCGCTGTCAGGCTGATCAACGAGGCGCTGCTGCAGGACGACCCCGAGAAGACCCTGGCGGCGCTGCTGCTGCCGGCGGCCGGCCTGGCCGACGTCACCCTGCCGGTCGCTAGACGTTACCACGATGTCCTGACCCGGGCGCGAAGGCAAAAGGCCCAGGTAGCATGCTGGTTCCCCGCAGCAGCGTGGCGCCTTGCTGCTGTCCTCGGCATGCGGTTGCGCTTGGGGCTTGTTAGACCCTCTTTCTTTCCACCTTCCAGGCCACAGAGGATGACAGGGCTGTCCTCTGGTGGGAAGAGATCCAGCAAGGGGTTTCCAAGGCCAACCAGGACTCTGCGGCCACGAGGAGAAGTAAGGGCTCCCCGCGGCGCTGGGAGCTGATGCTGCCAAGAGCTGCAGCCCTGCCCGCTCCAGCGCCGCCGAGGTAGCGGGCAGAGATGTAAAGAAAGGGTTCGCCAGGGCCACCGTGTTGCTGCGCATCTCCGTAACCCCCTTCCTCCGCTCCCGCAGTGGCCCTGGGCATCGCAGCCATCAACCAGGCCATCAAGGAGGGGAAAGCGGCCCAGACGGTGCGCGTGCTGCACAACGCCGACGTGGCCCTGCGCGGCGTGGTGACCGCCTGCGCCGGCGCCTACCAGGAGCATCTCGCGGCCCTCGTGGCCAGCAAGAAGCAAACGGGTAAAAGCGCTCGGGCCGCAGGGCAGGAAAACCCCGCGGGGAGCTGCGCTCCGTCCCGCGCCGCGTCGGCTTTGCGACAGCTGCTCCCCGACTGCGTTTCTCTCCGCATCGACGCGCAGGGAGCGGGAAGCCGTGCTGGGTCCGGCACAGGCTGAAGGACGGCGCCGAGTACTTCCTGAGCCTGCAGACGTTCGAGGGCACCTGGGACCGGCCCCGCGACGGCGTCCTCAACACCACGCACCTGAGCCGGGAGGAGATCCAGGTATGGGCAGGACGGGGCAGCTCGGAGACGCTGGCGGCGCTGCGGGCACTGAGCTGGCGTGTCGTCTCCCCGCAGTCCATCGTCACCCGCGTGACGGCGGCCCACGACCGGGAGCGCCTCTGGGCGGCCAACGTCGGCTTCGTCGTGCGGCTGCAGGCGCGGGCCAGGGGCTACCTCGTCCGCCGGGCATTCGCCGCCCGCCGGCACGTCCTGCGGGAGCAGTGGCCGGCGGCTGCCAGGATCCAGGTGACGTGCGCCGGCCCGAGGCTCGCTGCCGCGGCGGGGATGCAGCGCGCGGGCCGCCGCTCGCTGCATCCTCCGGCCGGTCCTGGGTGCCCTGTGCAGGGCGCTGCCCCGTGGGCGCCCGAATAACTCGTCTTTCCTCCTCGCCAGGCTTTTTGGAGAGGATACAGGCAGCGCAGGGCTTACCTGGAGAGGCTGCGCTACTTGCACGCCAACGCAGATGCTGCAGTAAAGGTGGGAAAGCTGGTCCTTTGGGGTCCGGTTTTTGCCCCCGCAGACATAGTTCGTATTGCTGTAGTTCGCATCACATCGGCGAAATGGCATTTACCTCCCTGCCCGCTGGAAAGGCAGCCGGCTCGAGGGAGGAACAGAGGGTCGGTGCACACGTAGCGTAGCTAACCTGGCTTTTGGCTGCTGGTCCTGTCCCAAACGCCGCGTGTTCGGAGATCTCCGCTGAGCACGGGCAGCAAAACCTGGCTATGAGCTTGGATTAGGTGGAGAACGTCTTGCAAAAACGCAGCCCTCTCCTTTCCCACCCGCTGTGCGGGCTGCGCTTCTCCCCAAACAGGTCCTCGGGGTGTTAAAACGCTGAACATCTCTCCTAGATCCAGGCGTGCGTGAGGATGTGGCAGGCTCGTAAGAAGTACCAGGAGAGGCTGCGCTACTTCGGGAGGAACGTGAGTGTTGGGGTGGGAGACTGCAAACGGCCCCCTAGAACAGCCCGGGGGAGATGCTGGCGGCTTGTTGCAGGCTGTTGGCACGGAGGGGCGAAAAAGTCCCCGAAAGTGTAGTCAAACCGCTGCCCCTGAGCACTTGCAGCACCTAGCTGGAGAGGGAGAAGCTGGTGCATCCTTGTGCTGGGACAGATGGGAAGGAAAAAGGGTCTCGTGCCTAGTGAGCTTGGCTGCCGAACTAGTGAGCTCTGTAAAGGCTGAAGAGAGAAAAACGCTCCAGCTCCTTGGAAAACCAACAGGGACTGAGAGATGCCTGCTAGAGGGGAGTGAAATTTGGGAGGGAAAGTGTCATCTGCGGTAAGTGAAGCTGCTCCTCTGGCGTTGCTGCAGCACACGAAAAGCAGCAATTGCGGAGGAAGCAGCTGCTGCTGAGGCTCCCCCCAAACAGAGGGCAAAATCCTGAAATCCCTTCTGGGTTTTGGATCCCCTTATCCCATGCCCCTGCAGGTTCCTGGAGTTGGGAAAGCCGGACAAGCAGGGAGGGAGCAAGTAGCCAGCTGCCTGGCTGCTCTCCGGTGCTCCAGCTTTGCTGCAGGGATGCTATGGGGAACCTTCCCTCCTCTTCCCTCCTTCACCCCCTTGTTTGTCTTGGCAGATTAAAGCTGTAATTAAAATCCAGGCTTTTGTGAGAGCTAACAAGGCCCGTGGGGATTACAGGATGCTGGGTAGGTGCCTGCTTGTCTCTGCTCTGAAGTGGCTATAATTAATTGGGGATGGCGATGCCTCCTTCTTCGTTTACCTGGAGCGGTGGCAGGCTGGCCTGAAGCACCCGCGTGGCAAACGTGGGCGGCAGAGGCTTGTCACCTCTCTGCGCTGGTCCGAGCAGCCTCGGGGCTGTTTGTGCTGCCCCTCTGCTCCCGAAGGCTTCCCTGGGGGGAGCCGTCGCTAATGCAGAGCCCGCACCCTCTGCGAGAAGCGACTGCCACGCAGCATCCTTGCATTGGAAGAACGTTTTGGGGGAGGATGGAGCGTTTTTGTGATATGCTGGGAGTGTGAGGTCCCACGTGGGACAGCCGCTCCGTCTTCTGGTGGGTGCTTACGGGGCTGCCATGCCTCCTTGCAGTCGGTGCCAGGAACCCACCTCTGAGCATCGTCCGGCGCTTTATCCACTTGCTGGAGCAGAGCCAGCATGACTTCTGGGAGGAGTCGGAGCTGCTGCGGCTGCGGGAGGAGGTGGTGAAGAGGATCCGTGCCAGCCGGCAGCTGGAGAGCGACTTGGACCTCATGGACATCAAGATTGGGCTGCTGGTGAAGAACAGGATCACACTGCAGGTCGGGGAGCACCCTGGGGTGGGGAAGGACCTCGGCCACCTCGTGTGGCTCTGCCGCGGTGCCTTGGCTGTTAAACGAGTACAAATCTGGCCTTACCTCCTTGGCATTACAGCTTAAACTTCTCTCTGCTTTGCTTTTAAAGCAATTCAAGGGATTTAGATACCTTCTAGGTGCCTCTGGCTCTTTTACCAGAAGCTAGGCTGAAATCTGGAGCTTGCTCACAGTTGCTAATGCTTCTGCTCTCTCCTTGCCCACGGCTTTTCCAGGAGGTGGTCTCCCACTGCAAGAAGCTGACCAAGAAGAATAAGGAGCAGCTCTCGGAGATGATGGCCATAGACAAGCAGAAGGGGCTCAAGTCGCTCAGCAAGGAGAAGCGGCAGAAGCTGGAGGCCTACCAGCACCTCTTCTACCTGCTGCAGGTGAGGGTTGCTGGGCTCTACCTGTGCCCACTCGCAGAGCCCTTGGTGTGAAGGTTGGGGCAGCCCCAGCTGTGCAGCACACACACGCTCCTTCTCTCTGCAGACCCAGCCTGGATACCTGGCCAGGCTCATCTTCAAGATGCCCCAGAACAAGTCCACCAAGTTCATGGAGTCTGTGATCTTCACGCTTTACAACTACGCGTCCAACCCACGGGAGGCCTACCTGCTGCTCCAGCTCTTCAAGGCAGCTCTGCAGGAGGAGATCAGGTGCGTGGCCACAGGCACAGGCGCCCCGGTTTAGGGAGAGATCTGGGAAAAGGCTGGGCCAGGAGCTTCAGTTCAGCTATGGATATTCCCTCTAGCTGTTGGCTCCTTGCCTTTGGCTACGGCCCTGTGCCGGGAGAGTGATTGTGACAGTTCATCACCTTCATCCTGTTGCTCTCTCCAGGTCCAAAGTGGACCACATCCATGACATCTTGACGGGGAACCCCACAGTGATCCGTCTGGTGGTCAGCTTCTACCGTAACGCCCGCGGGCAGAACGCCCTGCGGCAGATCCTGGGCGGTGCTGTGCAGGAGGTCTTGCAGGACAAGACCCTCAGCATCCGCACCAACCCCGTGGACATCTACAAGGCTTGGATCAACCAGACCGAGTCGCAGAGCGGGCAGAAAAGGTCAGATGCTGGGCAAGGATGCTTAGCCCAGAGGCAAGCTGATGGACTCTGTGACAGTGACGGGGACCTTGTCTTCCATCTACAGCAAGCTACCGTACGAAGTCAGCCCTGAGCAGGCCCTAAGCTACCCCGAGGTGCAGAGGCGGATGGATATTTCTATCCGCAACCTCCTGGTGATGACAGACAAGTTCGTCTCTGCCATCATCTCTTCTGTGGATAAAATCCCGTACGTATCTCAATGGCTTGTAGGCACCCTCCTGCTAGGTCTCCAGCCCGAAGGTAACTTCAGCGAGGCCCTAGAACGTGAGCTTGGACGATGGAGGTTCTCCCTGCCCCTTAGCTGCTGTAGGACTGAGTTCTCATGCTGCCAGGAAGGGGAAAAACAAGCATCAGCAGGCATTGCTGTCTCTGCCCTTCCAGTAACGCTCTGTCTGTCTGGCTCTTCTCACCTCTGCTTCTGAGTGCTTTGCTGCTGAGGTCGGGGTGTCTGTGAGGAAGAACCTGAGCTTTGAGAGGGGTCTCGGAGGATGAAGACTTCCTACAGGGGTGTCTAAGCAGGTAGTGAAAGGACAGGAGAGGGATTGGAGAGATCAGGGCTTGTGCAACCTCGAGCACTTTGCTGTGTTTATGGCTCCTCCATTTCTTCAAGGCTTTGGGACTTCCTATGTCACCAAGCACAGCAGCGACGCTCCCGTGTAACACAGAGCTTGGTCATCTAGCTGGAGGTCTGGCAGGATGGCCAAGTCTGGCCCTGCCCTGCCTGCTAACTGGGCTCTCTCCTTTCCCCTCCCCAGCTACGGCATGCGCTACGTGGCCAAAATCCTGAAGATGTCTTTGGCTGAGAAATTCCCCGAGGCCTCGGAGGAAGAGATCTATAAGGTGCCCGGGGATCTGCGCTACCTGGTGGGGGTTCAGCTGCGTATGTATGCAGCGGTCTAGGATCTCTTGCTCTCCGTTTGTAGAGTGGTTGTAATTTCTCTCTTGACTTGAAGTTGCCTTCAAGTTTGAATGATTTCCTTAAGCCACTGAGGAAATGTCAGCTCTGGGCACTTCTCTATGCTGCTGTCCCCTCTGGGAGGGACCAGGAGCTCCCACCCTGGGCAGCATGAGCAAAAAACCATCTCTGCTGAGCCACCAGCCCACATCCTCCCCTAGCCCCGGCTGACACCCGCTGTCTGTCCTGTGCCCTAGATCGTTGGCAACCTGCTCTACTACCGCTTCATGAACCCGGCAGTGGTGGCTCCTGACGGATTCGACATTGTGGACATCTCGGCTGGGGTAGCCCTGCACCCCGACCACCGCCGCAACCTGGGCTCCATCGCCAAGGTGCTGCAGCACGCGGCCGCCCACAAGGCTTTTGATGGGGAAAACGCCCACCTGCGCGTGGTGAACCGCTACCTGGAGGACACCCACGACAAGTTCAGGTGGGCGCTGGGACGGCGTCAGCTCCACTTAAGGACATGCCTCGGGCTTTAGGGTGCATGGTGCTGAACAGCCAAGCACCTTGTCTGTCCGGTGGCAAGCAGAGGATTGTGACCCTAGAAATAAAAAGGGGGACACGTTGGGGAGGAAGGGAGGGATCTAGCTAAAGCCATGGATTTTTGGGGCTTGCTGAGAGGTTCTTCTCTGCAGGGAGTTCATCTCTGCTGCCTGTTGCGTCCCAGAGCCAGAAGAACGGTTTAATGTCGATGAGTACTCAGAGATGGTGGCGGTGGCCAAGCCAGTCATCTACATCACAGTGGGGGAGCTGATTAACACACACAAGGTAAGGGCATGAGGTCCACCTGCAAATGAGCAGGTCTTGTGCAAAACAGCCTCAGCCTGAGCCTTGGCGGCCTTGGCATGATGCTCATCGTGTGCGTTATCCAAAGCAAACTCCTGACTTCTCTGCCTGCTCTCCAAAAATGCCACGGTTGTCCTCAGTTGCCAATATAGGGCATCAGTGTCGTAGATTCCTCCCCGCCCAATGTAACTTCCCAATATCCTGCAGGAACCTTGATAAACTTTTGGCCCTGCTACGTCCTGTGGGGCTGAATCCTACAGTTTAAATGCGTGTTGCAGGGAAAAAGATTCCTCCTCTTCAGTCCCCATCTCCTGGGCTTTCTACTGTGTTTCATCATGCTCCCCTGCATCCTATCACAAGGACGGCTGTTCGTTATTTGATCGCTCTCCTTTTTTTTATGCAAGCAAATGTTACAGATTCTGCAGATTCTCTGCTGTTTGTCTTTTCTTGAACCTCCCAGCTTTGCTGTGCTCTTTCTTTCGAGGGCAAAGGCAGCCACATTGTTCCCTCCCGGCATTTTTTCCTGAGTCTTATTTCTTTGCACCCCTCCCAGGCCCCTCACTCCTCTCTCTTGTATTATCCAGCTCCTGCTAGAGCATCAGGACTCCATCGCACCTCTTCACGGAGACCCCCTGCATGAACTTCTGGAAGATCTTGATGAAGTTCCTACAGTCCAATCCCTCGTGGGTATGTACAGCGCCCCTGTGAGCTTTGAGACCTCCCAAAGCCGCAGCAAACGGCACCTTCTGCTTGTCACAGCCTTCTCTGCATGTGGCTGAGCTCATCTTTCCCTGCAGAGCATCCGAGCCCTTGTTCCAGCTCACGTGGGTTTCTCGGAGCAGAGTTTTGCAGAGGTTTCTGCAACATCAGGGTTTTTCAATCTTGGGTTATGCAAGAGGACTAACTTTATAGGGCCAGAGTAGCTGGGATGTTTCCGTACTGTAATCCAGAGCGCAGTGTGACCTTGCCTCTAATATCGAGAGATTTAATCTTCTATAAATTAATGTGCTCCATTGCAGCTCGGGGGGCGGGAGTCTCCTTGCTCGGCATGCTGTTCAGTGCGTGCTCGGCATCCTGCACCCTCGGGTCCTCTGCAGACATGAGTTTGAGGATGTTTTTCTTGCACCAAAGGCTTGCCGAATCGGTTTGGGCATGGCCGCTCAGTCTCGCGCCGGCAGCAGGGCCCGGGGGCAACCATCTCCGCTCCTTGTGCTCCCGTGTGGCTACTTATTCCTTGCAGGCGAGGGTGTTCCCAGCCCAGCAGACGGCAGCACGGAGCAAGCGCTCTCCCAGCTTGCCAGAGCGGAGATCTCCCTCACCCTCACGAACAAGCTCGTGCTGGAGGCCAGCAGCGAGGAGGCCGACGTGAAGAGCTTGCTGCTGAGGTGAGGACGCGCTTCGGGGCGCAGGGCGTTGGGGACGCAGCGCAGGAGGCAAATCCAGCAGCCAGCGCCGTGCCGCAACCCAGCATCTCGTGGCCTCTTGCCAGCTTGACCTCAGGGGAGCGTGGTGGTGGGTCATGCTAGCTCAGATGTTAAAGGGAAGCAAGAAACGCTCCGAATATACTAAAAGACTTGTGGGAAGGAAACAGTCTGGAACAGGGCACCCGACTTCTCTTCCTCACCTCTAGCACCAAGCAAATGCTAGTGGACGTGATCCAGTCCCAGCCAGGAGATTCCCTTCCGGAGATCCTGTGGACGCCGGCGTCGGAGGACGAGGTGAGACGCTTGTGGGAGAAGCGCTGGCTGCCTCCCTTGGGGTTGTATGCCAAAAACCTCTTGTTTAGGGAAAAAGGCAAACGTGCTACAAGCAGAAAGCTAGGCTGCTCCTCGTCCGTATGCCTCAGCGGTGCCCGGGCTCAGCGCAGGCGTGTGTCCGGCCAGGAAAAGCTCAAACCGAGTTGGGGGAGGATGTTTCAGTGCTCCATCTCCCAGCGTCCCACTCCAGCGATGCTCCTGTAAAATGTCCCTCCTACCTTGTCCCCCAGGAGGCCTCCCACTCCCATCTCATGCACAGACGGGCGCTGCAGGACGCCCGGACCCCCGACAAGCTGAAACGCAACCGCTCTCTGACTGGGAATAGCCAGCTGTCCATGGAGGAGAAGAAGCGTAAGGTCATCCGAAACCTGCGGCGCTTGGAGAGCCTGGGCATCGTGGACTCGGCTGATGGATACCAAGGGATCGTTAATGAGATGGCCAAGGTGAGCTGGCGGCCTGGTGCCGCGCACAGAAGAGCGAGCGGTTGCTTGGCCAAGGCCCCGTAGGGTGGAGGGTGCTGCAGGGCTTGAGGTGACACCGAGGCGTGTACCCAAGTCGGGAGGTCTCCCCTTCAAACCCACCTAGGGACCTATTCCGGGACCTCGTTTGAAGTTCTGGGTAGGTGATACCGGCTTTCTCACAAGGCTTTATTTTCCCCAGGATATCCGCAATCAGAGGCGTTACCGGCAGCACCGCAAAGGGGAGCTCCTGAAACTGAGGCAGACCCTCCAAGGCCTCAACTCCAAGACCTTATTTTATGAAGAGCAGATCGACTATTACAACCAGTACATCAAGACCTGCCTCGACAACCTGGCAGCCAGCAACAAGTAGGTTTTCTTTGTTTGGTTGGTTGGGGTTTTTTGGTGCAAAAAAACCCCCCAGATCCCTCTCTGGATGTTGTGAATGTTTAATGCTCGTGGGGTTAGAGGGGTTATCTACAGTTAAAGACCCTTTCATGAGAGACTGAGTCTGCGGTCCCATCTCTTGCAGGGTCAGCGGGAAGAACAAGAAGCTGCAGTCATTGCATTACACGGCAGCCCGGCTGTTTGAGAAGGGGGTGCTGCTGGAGATCGAAGACTTGCCGGTCAGCCAGTACGTAGTCTGAGAGATGAGCTATTGCAGCGTAATTTTGGGGGCAGGTAGAGCAAAACCACCTGGAGAGGTGCCCGCGGGCCCATCCTCCCCACGGATGTTCGAGGTGTTACTGGGATTTGGAGATGGCTTTTTGAGTTGTAGATCTAGATTCATCCCTGAGGATGGAACCGCCAAATAGTCCCAGATGGAGCAGCAAGGGGCCCGGCGTTGCCATCTGGGTCGTGCTAACCCCTGCCGTTTCCTTTAGGTTCAGGAACGTGATTTTCGACATAATCCCCTGCGAGGAATCGGGCAAGTTCCAGGTGAAAGCCAAGTTCATGGGCATCGACATGGAGAAGTTCCAGCTCCACTACCAGGTGGGCAGCCCGTTCCTGTGCTTGCGCGCGGCTGCTAACGGGCTCTCGATGCTGCCGCGGGAATGGGGTTGAACCCAGGAGTCCAGGCTCAGCCCAGGGGGTGTGGGAGGTGGACAGTCCCCCCAAAACCCAGCTGATCGAGGGCAGCGGCCAGAGCTCATCTGGAGCCGTGCCCCGAGGAGGGGACAGACTCGCTGCACTGTGAGGAAGCATCTCCTCGCTGTGTTTCCTAATGCGAACCCGGCTCCTCGCTGGCTTCCCTCTTCCCTTGGGGCCACCAGGGGCTGGGAGGGGGTTGCTGCTGGGTGCTGAGGTTGGGAGAGGCTCCAAACTGGGGACTGGAGCCCACCCCGGCTGTGCCGCTGACATCTCTCCTCCAGGACCTGCTGCAGCTGCAGTACGAGGGCGTAGCTGTCATGAAGATGTTTGACAAGGCCAAAGTCAATGTCAACCTGCTCATTTTCCTCCTCAACAAGAAGTTCTTCAAGAAGTAACTGGAGCATGGGCGGGGAGGAGGGGAGGGAAGGGTGCTTCCGGGCATCCCGGGGTGGGGGACAGATGGGAATTAAAAACCTGCCAAAGAGAAACCTTGGGGCCGAGCAGTCCCCTCTGCAGCGGTGAAAGCTGCCTCCACAGGTCTCGTGACCCAGCACGCTTGAGGTCTTGCAGCTAGACTGCATCTCCCTGGGGAGAGCAGCGGGCTCCCTTTCCCCGGATGGTGGAGGCGATGTCTTCCTTTCCCACCACGCTCCAGCCCCAAAAGCAAGGGCTCCCTGAAACCAGTTTGAACTGAAGTTAGATGTGGCACTCTAGGCAAGCTGCTTTTGGCTCCGATTTCTGCTCAAAGCTTGACCAAACCCTGGCCAACCCAAAAAAGCATCATTATGAGCTCTCTGCAAACCAGCTGGGAGCATCTCTCCCTTTCAGGCTTGGCTCTGGAGCAAATCGGTACCTGAATATTTAATAGGTGACAGTCTCCCTCCAGGAGGGAAGACGTGGCTGCTGCAACTTTCACGGCGTGCATAACTGTTTTTAAAGCTTGTATTTGCGGATATTTTGGCTGTTTAGTTCCTGTGTCACTAACAGCTGGCTGCTTAAGGACACTAAGGATTTCTGGACACTAGATAACTTTTTAAGTAATGAAATAAAGGTATTCTAATATTTTTATTCCCCCCCATCTAGTTATAGATGGGGAAACGTCAGCATTAGACTTTGTATGGGGGTCAGGAGAGCGGGAATACAGAAACGGGCTTTGCAATTACTGCTTGCAAAGACGCCACGGGCTGTTCCCTAGGCAATCCAGGTACAATAGAAAATCGGTGGCTGCGCTCTCGAGCTAGACCGTTGGGAGAAATAGCGAAGGGGAGGGTCTCAGCGGCCGGTTGACACCGAGCCGCCGGTGTCCCTGTCCCTCCGGGGCTGCTTTGGAGGGCCCCCCTCGGAGCCGGCTGCTGCAGACAGCCGCCGCCGGACTTGTCCGTCGCAGCCGCATTGACACCTAGCGGCTTTGGGGAACAGCATCCTCCGCTTTTCCTGGTGGGAAGGGAGAAGGTGTGCTCAAGGTCACCCACACACCACGTATCCCTTCTCCGCTGCGGGGTTTGCATTGCCACGGGCTGTTAAAACAGTTTTTTTTTTTCTTTTTTGGGCCGGTGGCAGTGGCTCCCTCCCACGTGTGCTGCAGCCGCCGGCGCCTCGGCGTGATGCTCTGTGCAATGCAAGTGCCAGGGGGAGAAACAGGCTCTCCAGCGAGCGTGGAACAGCCTGGAGCTCCCGCCTTGGCCGGAGCGGTGGCTGCTCCGTTCTCGATTCATTTCTTTACGGTGTTTAATCAGTTTTTAATGACTGAGCTGCTTTAGGAGCAGCACCGAATCGGCATGCACTTCCTGCTCTGGGTGAGCTCCCTTGCTGCACCGGCCCCGGGCTCAGCCCCAGCAACTCCAGCTGCCCCCTGTCTTGTCTTTGGAAGATGTGTGTGTGTTTGTGGGGTTTTTATGTATTTTTTTTTCCTTTCTCTTCTGTCATGCAAATGCTGTATATGGCACTTCTGTCCCTGTCGCGTGTGCGTTGCATCCCAGCTGCGCTGCTGTAGCTCCTCGGTCTGATTTATTCTAAATAAAACATGTATGAGAAAACAGCTGTGAAACCACTCCGGGTGCTCGTCTTGCCTTAAAACAGGCTCTGACCTTGGGCCGTCTCCGCTTTCCGGGTGCTGGCGGATCCCCGCGGTTTCCCACAGCAGCCCCCAGGCCCGGGTTGGGGATAAGCGGGATCGGGGCCGGCGCGGGCTTCGCTCGGGCTGTGCTGAGTCAGGCGCCGAGGCAGCAACTCAGCGCTTGCACGGGGAATTTAGGCCACTTTCGGAGGCACTTAATTCTCAAATAAATACTATGATTACATCTCGTAAAGACTATGATTATATCTCTAAAGGAATGAATTGGGATCAAGCTGCAGCGCTCTTCAAGTTTTAAAATAGGACCAGGCTGCGGTTAACCTGTTGGGTGCTGCACCAAACTGTAGGGAAAGCGTTTGGGAACTGCCTGGGTGGGTAGAAATTTTTTTTCTCCTCCTTCCTTTCTCTTTGGAAGCTGCTCGGTCCTTGGCTGGATGAGCTGGTCAGCTCTGTAGCTGCAGCTCAGCCAGCTTCAAGTACCACCAGCCTGCTCCCACCGATGCTATCAGCTTTGCTGGAAGTTGAGCTCCTGCTGCGATGTTTATCCTGAAAAAGAGATTTCAGGGTGTCTTTTTTGGAGATGGACCTGCCTTGCCTTGCCTGATTATAATAATCCTTAATTCTTCGCCTTGCATCTGCCAGCGCAGGGTGAAGGGGCTCTTGGGGCTGCCCTGAAGCTCTGCTCGGGCCGTGCAAAAGCCAGGTGGCAGAGGCTGGTTCCTGCCCACGCTTTTCGCAGAGGAGGTTGCAGGGGGGAAGCGAGCCCTGGAAATGTCAGCGAGCGAATGTCAGATGGCGCGGGCTGAGCGATTTCCCAAGGCAGCTCCACTAGATGTCATTGCAAGCTGGCGGAAAGTGGCGTGCCGGCACCGGCCCTTCGCGCCCCTCCAGCGCGGCAGCTCTCGGGCACCAGCACCCTCCGCTTGGCAGCGGCCGGCCGCACGCTCTGGGCGCTTTGCAGATGCTCCCGTGCGTGGGCACGGCGTATTGCAGCTGTCGGGCCCCATATGGGCGCGTGGATAGCACCGATGCAGAGCGTGCAACCTGAAGCAGGGAAAGGGTTAGAGAAACTGAGGCACGCGGACAAATGCAGCTTGTCCCGGGCTGCCTGGCAGAGCCCTCCCAGCCCCGGGTGCAGGCACATGGCAGCCGGCCAGGCTGTCCTCAGCCTCCCCTCTGCACCCCGAGGTGCCTGGCTCGTGCAGGGGCTGCGCAATGTTTGCTCAGTCTGGGAAATGGGACAGGAAGGTAGCTTTTGCTCTGCCCTATTGCTAAAACCAGATTGAAAAAGCGTTATTTGGGGAGAAAGGGGGAAAGTCTGGGCTCTGAGGTTCATAGTGCACGTAGCCCTTTGCAACGCTAGCCGTGAGATGGGCAAGAGCGGGTGTGCACGTGCATCTTCAGGTGCACGCGTTGCATTTGCACTAAATTCCCTAACTGACCTCCGTGCATCTCCAGGGTCCCACAGCGATGCTTTTCCAGCCCCGCAGAAAAGCGCGGGGCGCTGCCGAAGGCACCACATCCCCAGTTGCCATGCAACCCCCTGGCAGCTCCCTTCCTCCAGCCCCTGCACCGGCTCCCTCGTTATTTATTGCCTCCAGCAGCATGCCTGATCTGACAGAGTGATGGGCTTTAAAAAATAAAAAAGACCATGAGAAAGGGCTCCCAGAAGTATACCTGTATCTGCATGCGGATACGCGTGCATGCGAGAGAGAAAAATGGGTATGGGTGATGCGTTCAGTACTTTGGATCCAACCGAGGCGGCTACCAGGGAGTCAGCACAAACCCCCGGCCCCGGCCCGCTGGACTTGCAGCCGTTAAGGAGATTGGAGGCGGCTGCCAGGTGCAATCAGGGGTGACGGTGCAAAGTGGCCCACCTGGGGCTGCTGTCCTGCTCAGGGTGGGAGAGGGCCCCCCCGGGGCCAGGATTTCCCAGCTGCAGCCAATTTTGGCAGGGGGAGGTTAGACAGCACTGAGGAAGGGTGGCTGGGGGTTTGCTGTCCTGGGGCCATCCTGCCCTTGCGTTGGGAAGCTTGCAGGAATCTGTGTGTCGGAAAAGGTGGAAAAGTTGCAGAACCAGCCCCAAAAAGGTGCCAAAGCGCTGCTTAATCCCCCCTGCTCAGGCAGGGCTGGGGCAAGGCGGCTCGACGGCAGCGGTGCTGAGCCGGCCCCGGAGAGCTGGTGTCACCGCGTGGCAGAGGGGCGTCACGTGCCGCGGAGAGGCTAATCCCGGTCGGCGAGCCCTCTCCCGGCTAATCCGCTGCGCCCGCACGGCTGCACGGGCTCTGGCTCCGGATTTACCGCGGCGCGGACGGAGCCGAGGCTTTCCTCGACCGGCGCAAGGAGACCCGACCGTGTCCTCTGGCGGCTCCTGCCTCGTCCTGGAGGATGTTCCCACCCGATGCGAAAAGGTGCTGAGTCCCCGGCTGCCTGAAACGCGCCCGTTGCCTAGAGGCCGGCACAGAAATCAGCAGGGTCAGGCCTTCCCGGGCGCATCTTAGCCCCAAGGTTCGGGAAGGGATTCGCCCTGCTCGGTCACCCGGACCTCCCTGCGGCACCCAGGAGGTAGGTGAGCGCCCGCAGCCTCCCCAACAGTGGCCGCATCCTGCCGGGGCTCCGCAAAGCGGCTCCCGCTGGGACGGAGCAGCCTTGGCGCGCCGGGGAAGACCGTCGGCGCTCTCCGCTGGCGGCAGCAGCTCCCTCGTGGGAGAGGGAAGGGGGGGGGGAAAAAAAAGCACAAACCGAAGCCGGGAGAAAATAAGAGGGGGAATGTTTGCCGACTGTCTGCTGCGTGTTGTTGCTGTTTGTTGTGTTTCTGCGGTTGCCCGGGCAACCCCCCGGGGAAGAGATGCCAGGCTGTAGCATCGCCGGGGACCGCGCGCTCGGGGCTGGCTCGGCTCGCTCTCGCGCCGCTTCGGCAGGGCGCAGCGACCTGACCCGGCAGCGGCCGCCGGCGAGGCCTCCCCGGGAGTCACGCGGCCCGGCTCGGCCGCTGGACCGCGGCGTCCTGCCAGGGGGCACCGGCTCCGAGATGAGCAGACAAGTGGCTTTAAGGAAGGATGGATTAGCCTCACCGCCAGGGTGGGATTGGCGGGGGGGGGGGGGGGGCTGTTTTTCGGCCTCCGTGGCGTATCTGCGCAGGAGGAGCTGCGAAGCGGGCGCGTGGCTGCAGAGGAGCAACGCGGGCTGAGCTGGGCGGGAGCCTGGCCGAGGCAGGGAGGTTTTGGCCAAGGTGGGCTGCGAAGGGGCTCCTGCCCTCCTCGGGGACGATGGGGATATTCCCAGAGTGCTCTGCGGCCCCGGGAGGCGGGCGAGGATCGACATCCATCAGCACGCCAGAGATGCCCTGCGGCATCCCCGGGGCCGAGCGCGTGGCAGCGGGTGGGTGAGGATTTTGCCTTTGGGGGCCGGGCGCCGCTTGGCACGGCGGGAGCTGCCTTAACTCTTGGGGTGCTGCAGCAGCCGCCGAGCTGAGCCCCGCGGGGACCCGATCCTCCGCTGTTGGCTCCTGCGAGCTGAAGGTTTAGGGGAAGGCGAGGGCGGGTTGGAGGCTCTGCTGCTTTGCACAAAAGGTGTCTGCCTGGAAAGGTTGCAGGCTGTCGCTGGTTAGAGGTGCCAATTTAATTAAAATGGTTTAATTGCTGCATCTCCAAATGGTGCTCGTTTGAACCCAAAGGAGAAGCAGCAGCAGCTTTGGGCTGATGAGGAATTCTGCCCTGGACTGGGAGCTGACTCACTCCCCTCCGGGCCTCCGGGTCAGCCCTGCATTGCAAATAAACACATGAAATTCCCGCTGCCCTGCTCTGGCAGCGGAGGGCCGGCGCCCAGGGCAGTGCGTGCGCCAGCCTGTGCATCTTTCTGCATCCTCCCTGTGTGCCGCAGGGTGGGCTTTGACCACCGGGAGCATCCGGGAGAGGAATAAAAAGCTGGAGGCTGCCACAGAGAAGGAAAAAAAAAATAATAATAACAGATTTGCACTGATGAGGGTCTGGAAAAAACCTGAAAGCGCAGAGATTTGCTGCCCTGATCCCTCTCCCAAGTGGGAAGAGATGCTCCAGCTCCCGCTCTTTGCCGCTGGCGGGGACGGGCCAGGGCTCGGGGCTCTGCCTGGACCCGGGCGGCTGCGGGAAGGGGAAACTTTGTTCCGAGCGGGTGGTCGAGGGGGGAAAAAATGAGCTGAAACGGGGGGTCACGAGGTTGGGGGGGGGGGAAGACCCGGGAGCCGAAGGGAGCGAAGCCAGGCGGGATCCGGGCATCGCGGCGGGGGCCCGGCCGGCGGCTGGCGGTCCTTCCCGGACCCGCTGCCGGCGCAGCGATGCCCGAGACCCCCGCGCGGGCGACGGGGGCGGGGGGGACGCAGCGGGGCGGTGCGCGAGGTTTCCTGCGGCCCGGGAGCGGGCAAGCCCTTGTCGCCGCCGGCGGCCCCCCGTCCCCTCCCTGCTTCCAGCCGAACGGGTGCAGCCGAGAGCGGGAACTGGTCGAGCCAGCGCTCCCCGGCCGGGGCGGAAAGGGGAGATTCCTCCGGCGAGGGCGCGAGCGGCTCCGCCGGCGGGTTGTTGCTCCCGGCGCTGGGTTAGGGCAGCCGGCGAGCGAGGGTGCCGCGTCTCGGCGGGATTAGTTGAAGGGATCACGCAGCCGAGGGATTAGAGAGTCGAGAGAGCCAAGCCACCTCGGGGGGGGGGGGGGAGGAAAACAAAAAACGTGCCAAAAAACCCCCCAAACCCAACATATCCAGGAGGCTACGCGGGACCTCGGGAGAGAGGTGCCCAAGGCCTGGGCTTGGGAGCGATTAGATAAGTGCATCAGGGCCTGGGCGCGATTAGAGAAAGAAATTGGGTTTTACACCAATTAGGTGATTAGACGCAGCGGTGTCGGGAAGGGGGGGGGTCCGGCCGGCCCCCTCCGGCTGCCCTCGGCGCAGATAGGGCGGCGAAGTGATTAAAGGAGCATCCGAGGCTGAGAGCAATTTGATAAGAAAACACAACAGTGGATCAATTAGCTCAGGGAAAGAGGACGAGGCCGGGAGATAATGAGGATAAGGGGGGACCGGAGCGGTGGGAACCGGCCCCTCGGGCTTGCCCGATGCGCGGGGAGCGGACGGGACGAGGCGGGGGGGGAAAAAGGGGGTTGCAAGGGGGCACCGGCCTCTTCCCGCTTATTAGACGTTGTTATAAATCCAATCGCAGCGCGGCCTCCGGGTGAGGACCGCCGTTAGCCGCGGCTGTCGTACACCTGGAGTAAGTTTATTCCCTTAAAAACGCGGCTACGCCGCTCGGTCCAGAAGCCGGGCCCAGGCGCTCCGGGAGTGTCCGGAGACGGGAGCCAGACGAGCAAGCAATTAAGCAGCTCGACGGAGCCTTGAAATAATTAGACCAAGGAGCGCGGCTCGGGCGAGATGAGTCCGGCGAAGGAACGGGAGCGCTGGAGAGATGGAGATGAGAAGGGCGATGGGGTCCCGGCACAATTATCTGGAGAAAGTCTGCTCCAGACTGATTAGAGGAAGGGAAAAGAGCTTTCCGGGCAATTAGGTGAGGGAAATCGGCTCCGGGCAGGAAGAAAAGAGCCTATGGAAGAGATTAGGGTGGAGATGGCGGGTTATCTGCCTCCGGGGTTGGACGAGGGGGCCCGAGATGGGCTTTCCGATACGGAGGCACAAATGAGGATCGGGGGGGATGTAGGGCCAGGAGCGGGTGTTGTGCGGGTGTCTTTTGGGGGCTAAATAGGAGAAATCAAGCCCCGCGCCTGGGGAATTAGAGGAGCCAGCGCGGGGAGCAATACAGGCTGGGTTTAGGGGTAAAAGGGGGAAACGCCGGGTCGGGGCAGCCCGCGGGGCCGATGCAAGCAGGCGCTGTTCCCACCGCGTCACGCGGCGAGTCGCTCCCTTAATCCGCAAAATGGGATTAGTCCCTCGTGCCCCGGGGACGCCGAGAGCCGGCGAGCCGCTTTGGTTTGGGGGCAGGCGAGATAACGGAGGCGGAGCGCGCGCCCGGCACGAGCATCCCGGCGGGATCGGGGCCGTGGCACCGCCGGCTGGTTGTTACCTATAGGAGCAACCTGCAGCCCCCGGGTTTTCGGGTGGTCGTAGCCTCCGGCTGTATGACGGCGCTATCGAGATAGGCAGCGGCAAGCGCGAGCCCAAGGTCGCGGTGCCGGTCAGCGACAGCTGCGGCTGGAAACCGCCGCATCCTTGGGGAATGGATGCATTTGCTATTTAATTAGCCTTGACTGCTGCTGGATGAGATTTTGCTGGTCTTTTTCCCCCTCTCAAACTGGCCCTGGTTTGCATTGCAGGCCGGGCTCCTTGCACCCCCTTCCCCAAACCTTTTTTAATTTCCTCTTGCACGTAAGAAAAGGAAAGCAAAGGAAGGGAGCAAGCATCATCCGAGACACATGACGCTGAGTCTGGGGCGTTGGAAGGGGAAGTTGCGGTTTGGCAGCCAGGTCAAATGTTGGGCTCTGGAAATGACCCTCTTGGAAAGATGAGCAACGTCTTACCAAGTTTGGTCAGGGGCCTCGCGCAGCGCTTTTTGGAGCGGCGGCCGATTACATAGCCCGAGGTCTGGCTATCCCAGCCCGAGCGGGAATGAGGGACCTCGCGAACGCCGGGCAGCGCGATGGGGACGCTGGGCCGACGGCGCCGCAGCGGTTCCCCCCCCCCCCCCAACCTCCGCGAGCCTTCGCCCGCGGGCACCGCAGCAGCGTCGGCTGGTAGCCGCTGTTGGGCTGCTCGAGCCGCTCAGGGCCGCGGGGGAAGCGATTACCTTCCTTTTCCGAACGCGAGCACCCAGCCTCGAAGGGGACGGGCTGGAAAAAACACCCGAGCGTTGTTTGGTTCGGTTTTGGTTTTTTTTTTTTTTTTTTTTGCAAGCACTTGGAGAACAAAAGCGCCCCTTGAAGTTAGCGATTTGCGCTCGTGAAGCTTCGCCGGAGCTGACGGCGAGCGGAGCCCGGCGGGGAGGCTCGTTCGGCCGAGGCTGCCGGGACGAGGCCGGCCTCCGCGGGCAGCCGGCGTTGTGCGGCACGCGAGAGCCGGGCTCCGGTCCCTGCCTCTCCGGTGGAGATCCTCAAAAGATAGCAAGGCAAATCACCCCCCCGGGACCCAGCGTGCTGCGTTTCCCTGTCGATAGGATGGTGGGGGGGGGGGGAAAGTCTTCAGCATGTTGCAGTCCAGCAGCCCTTAGAGAGAGGCATGAGGACGCGTCCCTCGGGGGCCGAGGGTGCATCCCCCCCCCAACGACCGAGATGCTGCTTTTGTTAAAACCCTACAGAGCCTTTCATTGTTTTCATGATTTTTTTTTTTTCCTCCCTTTCCTATTCTGACAAAAAATACATTGAGGGTGGTGGGGAAAATAGAAATATGTAGACGTTTCCCTGGCAGGCCGTGGAGCTGGAAGGGTTCGGCAAGGTTTTTCCGCCGCGCCAACGGCATCCGTGCACGGCGCGCGCGTGTGAAACCTGCCGAGAGCTCGGGGCGGCCGGGCCGGGCTCGGGGCTCCCTGCGCCGCGCCGCCGGCCCTCCCTTCCCGGGAGGCAGCGAAAATCCCCAGCCCCGAAACTTGCTTCTCCACCTCTTTTTTTTTTTTCTAATTTCCCTCCCGTTCACACCCTCGGGTTTTGGTCTCCGGGAGCTCGCCGTTCCCGGGGTGGAGGGTGGCCGTCGCCGCACCCTGCGCTGGGCAGGGGATGGGTGCGGGAGACGGTTCCCCTCCGCGGGGCTCACCCGAGCTTCGCCCGAATTTCCCGGGGCGCCGCGGCCGGGCCTCTCTGCTCGTGCACCCGCGTCGCCCTTGCGGGTGTCCAAGCCGTCCCTTGCACCCACCGGGGATGGGGCCGCTCCGTGCCCCGGTTTTGGCTGCGTGCAGCGCCGAGCGCCGCTGCAGCCCGCGGAGCAAGAGGGGCTGAAGGTCCTTTCGCGGGGGGATAGGGCTTCCAAACCCATCCGCACATCAGACTCTTTTCCTACTCCGGTGATTTTTTTTTTTTTTTTGGCAAGCGGGTTAAATCGCCCCCTTTGCAGAGCAGGGAAACGGAGCGCGTGCCGGGAGCGCGGCGGCCGTGCGGGTGCCCGGAGGCTCCCGGGGTTTTGTCCGGGGCGGCCGGCGGGCTCCGGCCGTCCCTCTCCCGGATCCTCGGTGCGCATCCTCCCTGGCGTTCGTTAGCGTGACCCCTGATTACACTCGGCAGGCTCTGCATCGCTGCCGTTGCCCGGGCAACGTGTCGTCGCCACGGCAACCGTGACAACCTTATGTTCATTAATTTAAAAAGGTTCACAGTGTAACAAATGAAATAGTTATAAGCTTGTCAGGGTGTTAAAGAGCAGGGGCTGACAATGTGCTTCCCCCCCCCCCCCCGGCGCCGGCGCGCGCCGCTGCCCTCCGCCTCCGCCCCGGTCCAGCCCGCGGCGGCCTCCCGGCAGCCCCAATTCTGCCCATCGGTCTGGGCCGCTTTCTGCATAGCGGAAAAGAGGGCTCGGGCGCTTTTTGCCTGGCTGCAAATTCAGAGCGAAGCCCAACAGCTGGGCTAAATCAGGGAGTATATATATTTTTTTCCCCCCCCTCCCTTGAAGTCTCCGGGCCGGGTTGCAAACAGGTACGACCAGGTGTTGCTAAACTGCGGGGGATAAAGCCGTGTCGGTTGATGCCGCTTGAGTATCTGGCTCTTGTTTGGTTCTTTTGTTTTTTTGGAAATCTCGGCAGACTTTGAGTTGACCGTGCCCCTTCGATCTCCAATAAAGGCCGTCCTCGGTTTGGCTTTCTGTGAGTGCAAACGTGAAAGGACCTGGTTTAAACCAAAGCAAAAACCAAAAGTGTCTCCTGCCACTGAGATTCCACTGAGGGAGCTGAGAATAAGGTAATTTTTCAGCAAGAAAATTGGTCATTTTAGGGTTTTTTTTAAATTCTGGATTATCCTTCGCCGGCGTTGGAGGTGGACCCGTTTTCTGCCAGCGGTTTCGGAGCTGCGGCGCAGCCGGCGCTGGGGACGGGGCGTCTCGGCCGGGCACCGGGGCTCGCGCGGGCTTTGCCGGAGGAGATGCGGAGGCGAGGCCGAGCCGGAGGCCGAATTTGGGAGCTCTGGCCCTTCCTCCGGGTAGCCCGTGAGCGGGCGCATTCGTGCGCCGGCGCCGACTAGGAGAGCGGCTGCGGCAGAGCGCTGCTCGCCTGCCGCTTTCGAAGCGCTTTGCGAGCGGGTCGGGGTCTTCGCCCCGTTTTATAGCGGGTTGGGGAGGGGGAAGTGGCCTTTTGGGGTGAGGACGCGCCGTGCCCGAGATCCGGGGTCCGAAACCGGCTCCAGGCGGCTGCGCTCCCTTCCCGCGGCGCCGGAGACAGAAGAGGGTGCACGTCGCTCGGATCGATGTCCAAGGGGGGTAATATCCTTCCCGGCCCTCGCTTTCTCCCGGGAAATCGGTGCCCGGGGTCCGTCCCCGGCGCAGCAGCCGCAACGGGGAGGGGAAGCGGGCGAGCGCCCGCCGGGCGCTCATCTCCTCGACTCGGGAGCTTGGAGAGATCCTTCAAAATCTTTCTCAATAATTCAACAAGCAAGGCCTAAAAATAGCACCGAGATCTACTCTGCGTGGCAGGATAATTTAAGGGGATAGCAGGGAACGCAACGTCCTCCGTGTCCTAGCCGGGCCGTCGCGATGCCTGGGGCGCCGGGCTCGCCGGGCGCCCTTGGCGGCGGCAGGGCTTCGGGGAGTTTCTCTGCCCGGATGAGCGTCTCGGGCAGCTTTGTTTGCAAACGCGAAGGGGCTGCGAGGGGTCAGGCGAGGCGGCCTCGGGCGGCAAACGCCGGCTGGCGAGGCTGCAGCCAGGGCTGGGGGCTGCTTTGGGCAGCTATCGCCCTGCTCCGCGGCCTCTCCGACCCCGCGTGCGCCCCGAAATAGGGCATGCCTAATGTCCCCCTGCACTGGGGGGGGGGGGGTCCCAAGCACCCGTTTCCAGCCGGCCCGGGCATAGCATCGCCCTGAGCGTTCAAAACCGGCTCTCCCCGAGCCCTCGCTTATCTCCCAAGCCGGCCGGAGCTTTTCCCGGGCGCGCGGGAAACGGCGACCTGGCCGACGCGCCGCGGCCTTCTCTCGCCCTGCCTTCCCGGAGCAGCGCGACGGGCGGCCGAAGGCAGCCGGATGGTGGAGCCGGACCTCTGGTCCAGCGAGACGTTAACGCCGGCAGCTCCCGGCGTCCCCTTGAAATTGGGCTGCTCCCGATCGGCAGCTACTCCTACGCGCGGAGGATAGGCGCTTGCTGAAGGAGCCGGCCGCTTCCGTGGCCGCCCGCGCCGGAAACGGGGGAAGCCGAGTTTTCTGCTTTAGCAGAAAGTTTCGCCGTTCGGCGGGCGGACGTTTTCGCCGCCTCGTTTAGCTGCCGGCTTCGCCCGCCGCGGTGCCACCCGGGAGGTTTCTCGCGGCGGCGGGCGCTCGCTGCGCCCGGGCATCGCTGCTGCGAACCCCCAGGGCAGGCGAGCAGAGCTGCCGTCGCCGCGGCTTTGCCCTAATCCACTTTTTGCAGTTTGCCGCTTTTTTTATTTTTTTTTTTGCTTTAATTTTTTTTTTTTTGGTTTCCTCCCCAGCAGTGGCTTGTCCAAGGGCTCCCAGCCGATAGCTCCCGCTCACCCATCACCGGATCGCTTGGCAGGTCTGGTTGAGAGCACAGCGGCACCGCGGGGTGGGCGATCGGGGAGGAAGAAATTTGGGGCTGGGCGTTTTTTGCCCTGGAAAAGCACCCAGGGAGCTGAAAGGCAGCAGCGCGTTTCGGCGGGGGCTCTGGCCTCGGCTTTGCAGCAAAGCCGGAGTTAGAGGCCGGGATCTCTGTCCTCGAAAGCCTGGGTGAGGGCGGCTGGGCTGCTCCTTGGCGCCGCCCAGGCTGCTTTCGGGGCCAGATTTAAAGCGATTCCTGTTTTAAGGCGCAAGGGTCTGGCCGGGAAGGAAGCAATACCGCAGCGCTCTCCGACCGCGCACGGATTCGATACAATAAATAGAAGGGAAGGACCAAAAATAGCCCCCCCTGGTTGCAGTGCTGACCCGGAGAGGAAGCCGGCTGCTCCGGGCTGGGGGGTTTGCTGCTCTCCCGACCCACCCTGAGGCCGTGAGTCACTGGTAACTCCATGTCCTCTAGCGTTATCCTTGTAAGACAATACCCCGGAGCCGAAACGATGAGCGGGCTTAACGGGAACGCGCGCGCGAGACCTTGCAAAACTCGTGCCGCTCCGCGGCCGAGCCGGGCGCTCGTCGGACACGCGGCCCCGCGTTGCATTGCTGGGGTTGGGTGGGTGGGAAAAACCTCGCGTGCCCGGTCCCCTGCGGCACCGGAGCGCGGGAACCGGCCGCGAGCCGGGGGGGTGCCGCGGGGGGCCGGGCGGCGGGAGCCCTGCCGGGGCCCTGCCGCTTTAAACCTGGCTCTCCCACGTGCCGTCTGGTTGTGCTGGAGACGGTGACGCAGGCAGGACGTCAATGGCCGCTGTGGGAGAATTTAGACTCGGCGAGGAAGAGGAGGGGCGGTGGGGGGGGGGGAGAGCAGGGAGGAAGGGACCCTTTGGCCCCGGGCAGGGAGCTGGCATCGACCCCCGGGGCAGGGTCTGTCCCCCCCGCCTCGGCTCCGGGAGCATCACCGCAGCCCTCCGGCCGCGAATAATCCGCCTCCGGAGCGCCGGGGTCGGTGGTGGCGGCGTTTGGGGAAGTTTGGGGGGGGGGGGACTCAGGCCACGTGAAGGTGACGCTGCCCAGCGCGCATGTCTTCCGTGCCACCCGCGGCCCCGGCGGGTCATCCGTGCCACGAGCGCGGCCGGCCTCTGCTGCCCGGCAGCGAGGAGCGGGGCCGCCGCAGGGAACGGGCTGCGAGTGACCTTGAGCGAGCCCGGCACGGACGAGTCTGCCCCCAAAACCACCCCTGTCCCCGTGTGTCCCCCCCCCCCCCTCCAAAAGCCCACAGGCAGCACAGGGAAGGCTGCGGCGCCGGCTGGCAGCGCTCGGGTCTTCCCGCCCCGTGCTGGCCGCGAAACCGGCCTCGGCGTCGCTGCCGGGCTCCCGCGTCCTTGCTCGGGCGCTGCTCCTGCAAATCCCCCCCCCCGCCCGCCCGCCCTGGGGCCGGGCATGTTTTGGGGCTTTTCCCTTGCTTTGGAGGGGGATTGCAGCCGCTGGGAGGGCTGGGAAAGTTGCATTCCCGTGAGTGGCGCGGGGCAGGAAAGGAGCAAATATTTTTTCACGCTTTAGCTTGGGCTTTTTTCTTGTCTTTTTTCCCCCCCCCCCCTCCTCCTTTTTTGCTGTAGCCTGAGCCGCGCAGGGTGTAGGTGGCTGCATCTCTCCGACGCCCCGGGAGTCCTGCCTCCTACCCGCTGGCACGGGGCAAGGGAAAGCAATTTCCACTGTCAATAGGCTGCGTTGCGGCTGCAGGAAAAGATCAGCCTGGTGTGGGAAGGCAGTTACTCAGCACTTGGTTCCCAAGAGGGGGGGGAAAAAAAAAAAAAAAGACGCGGCTCAAACCGACTTTCCAAAATACTTTTGAGGTTCGTAGTAACGTTCTCGTCTCATAAATATCCTGGGTTGGGTCCTTCCCTCCTCCCCACCAGCCACCCGCCGAGGCGGCGAAGCTCGGCTGCTGCCCGCTATTATGACTGTTTTTCTTTTATTTTATTTTATTTCCCCCCCCCCCCCCCTTATTTCTTTGGCTACGTGATCTCAGCTGATTGGAAAACAAACCCCAGAGAATCCTGCAAACAGCTCTCGGTGGGATGACTAATCCCATCCCCAGCTAGACCAACAGGGTGCTAAAAATAGCACGATTTCTAACAACAAATATAATAAAATAACCAACTGACAACAAACAGCCCCAAAAAGCCAAACGCGCGGCAAAGTCCACTAGCGGGCCGCGTCGCGCCGTGGGACGGGACCGGCAGGGAAGCGTGCCGCGGAGGCGGCAGCGGTGTAAACGCCGCCTTCCCCGGGACACGAGCGCCTCCAGGAAAGGAAAATCCGTGCTGGGGGGCCGAGGTCCTGCCGGCGATGCTCCCGGCGCCGACCCCAAATCCGCCGGTGCACGCGCGCCGGAGGGGCGGAAGAAGAGGGAAGGGCGATGCCTGGGCTTGGCTTATCCAGGGCTTGGGCCTGGCTTTGTGCAGCCGACCACCGCGGCGGCCGCCTGGGGCCGGAGCAGATCTGTCCTCGGCGTTCCCGCGCTGCTTTTCCTGCGCAGGAGCCCCCACGCCGGGTGCGGAAGGGGGGGGGACCCCCAGCTCCTCGCACCCCGAGCAGAGCCCCTTGCAAAGGCGGGAGCCCCCACGCCGGGTGCGGAATGGGGCGGGGGGGGACCCCCAGCTCCTCGCACCCCGAGCAGAGCCCCTTGCAAAGGCGGGAGCCCCCACGCCGGGTGCGGAAGGGGGGGGGACCCCCAGCTCCTCGCACCCCGAGCAGAGCCCCTTGCAAAGGCGGGAGCCCCCACACCGGGTGCGGAATGGGGCGGGGGGGACCCCCAGCTCCTCGCACCTCGAGCGGAGCCCCTTGCAAAGGCGGGAGCCCCCACGCTGGGTGCGGAAGGGGGCGGGGACCCCCAGCTCCTCGCACCCCGAGCAGAGCCCCTTGCAAAGGCGGGAGCCCCCACGCCGGGTGCGGAAGGGTGGGGGGGGGACCCCCAGCTCCTCGCACCTCGAGCAGAGCCCCTTGCAAAGGCGGGAGCCCCCCACGCCGGGTGCGGAATGGGGGGGGGACCCCCCAGCTCCTCGCACCCCCAGCAGAGCCCCTTGCAAAGGCGGGAGCCCCCACGCCGGGTGCGGAATGGGGCGGGGGGGGGACCCCCAGCACCTCGCACCCCGAGCAGAGCCCCTTGCAAAGGCGGGAGCCCCCACGCCGGGTGCGGAATGGGGCGGGGGGGGGACCCCCAGCTCCTCGCACCCCCAGCAGAGCCCCTTGCAAAGGCGGGAGCCCCCACGCCGGGTGCGGAAGGGGGGGGGACCCCCAGCTCCTCGCACCCCGAGCGGAGCCCCTTGCAAAGGCGGGAGCCCCCACGCCGGGTGCGGAAGGGGGCGGGGGGGGGACCCCCAGCTCCTCGCACCCCGAGCGGAGCCCCTTGCAAAGGCGGGAGCCCCCACGCCGGGTGCGGAAGGGGGCGGGGGGGGGACCCCCAGCTCCTCGCACCCCGAGCGGAGCCCCTTGCAAAGGCGGGAGCCCCCACGCCGGGTGCGGAATTGGGGGGGGGGGACCCCCAGCTCCTCGCACCCCGAGCGGAGCCCCTTGCAAAGGCGGGAGCCCCCACACTGGGTGCGGAATTGGGGGGGGGGACCCCCAGCTCCTCGCACCCCCAGCAGAGCCCCTTGCAAAGGCGGGAGCCCCCACGCCGGGTGCGGAATGGGGGGGGGGGACCCCCCAGCTCCTCGCACCCCCAGCAGAGCCCCTTGCAAAGGCGGGAGCCCCCACGCCGGGTGCGGAAGGGGGTGGGGGGGGACCCCCAGCACCTCGCACCCCGAGCAGAGCCCCTTGCAAGAGCAGCACAGCCCGGCCCCGCCGACCCCCGGCTCGGCCGCCCGAAGCCGGCATTGGGGGGGGGGGGGAGGCCGGGAGCGGGGCCGGCGCCGGCGCGGAGCCTCCCTGCGCGCTTCCTGCCGCCGCCGCGGCCATTGGCTGCCCGCGCCGCCGCCTGCGCCCTGCGCCGCGCCGCGTCCTGACGCGCGGCTGGGCCGGGCCGGGCCATGGTCGCTGCCGCCGCCGCCGCCGCCGCCGCCCCGCGAGCGGCTCCGCTCCGCGCCGCGCCGCTCCGCGCCCTGCCCCCAGGTGCGTGCCTCCTTCCATTTTCCCAGCTGCTGCTTTTTTTTTTTGCCTTTTTTTTCTAATCCTGCCTTGGGGGAAGGGCTTTGCTGGTTTTTTTTTGGGGGGGGGGCGGGGGGAGGTGTTTCATTTTTGGTTGCGCTTTTTGGGATGTTTTCGCTTGACTTCCGCCCTCTTTCCCTCCTCTCCGCTCCCCCCCCCTCCCCCTCGCCGCCGCCCCTTCTCTCCCGGTTGATTTGGGGTGGGTAGGTGGGGGTGCGTGTTTGGGTGGTGGTGGGGTGCCGGTGCGGCCCCGCCCCGCCGCGCAGCCCCGAGGCGGCGGGGATGGGCGGCCGGAGCGCAGCGCGCAGCCGGCGGGGGCGGAGAGCACATCCTTCCCCCCCCCTCCTCCTCCTCCTCCTCCTCCGCCCCCCCCCTCTCCCTCACCGCCCCTCCTCTCCCCTCCTCCCTTTCCCTCCCCTCCCCGTCGCCGCCGCTTCAAAACAAACCGTCACCAAAATGGTGCAGAGGTGAAGGAGGGAGCGGGAGGGAGGAAGGCAGGAAGGGGAAGAAGCGTCGCCTCGGCCCGGGCGCCGCGGGGGGGGGACAGGTGAGCGGGGCGCGGAGCGGGGCGCGGAGCGGGTCCCCCCGACGGGGCGGGCGGGCAGCGGCGACGGGCGGCTCGGGGGCGAGCCCGGAGCGGCAGCGGGGGGGGGGGGCGCTTGGGCAGGGGGTGCCGGCGTTGGAGGCGGGAAGGGGGAATTTTTTTTTGGGGGGGGGGGAGTTGATTGGCAAGAGCAGCTTTTGGGGAAGGGCCGGTGGTGAAGCGAGTCCCGGAGCTTCAATGACTTGGCCGGCTGCCGGCTCCGGAGCTGACAGCTGGGGTTGTTTGTTCCTGCGGGGCTGGTGGCCGCGGTGGGGACCAGGCGACAGCAGCCGGAGCGAGGGGCCGCGGAGGGGCTCGGCCCCCACCTTGCTTCGCCGGCCGCCCCGTCGCCTCTCCGAGGAGTTTGGCCCTTTGGGCGCTCGGCGTTCCCGCGGCGCCGCCGGGCGTCCCGGCATCTGGATGTCGTTTAGCATCCCTGTTGGCCGTCCGCTTATCTCTCGGCCGACCCACCGCTCGCCCCCTCCTCGGCTTTGTTGCTGTCTCTTATCGGTTATTATTATTGTTGTTATTGTTAATTATTATTTTTTTTCTTTTAACCACCCCGCCCTCGAGAACGGGCACGCACCCGGCGAGGCGCACGCACGCTCCGGCATCCCGGGAACCCGTTCCCGCGCGCCCCCCGCATCCCAACAGCGCCGCGGGGTGGGGGGCCACGACTTTGGGATAGAGATAAATATATTTTTTTGCTCCGCTTTGCAGCCTCCCCACCTGAGCTTCCCCCCCCTCTTCCTCCTCCTCTTCCTCCTCTACCTGCTTTGGGCAGTAAACGGAGCACATCTGGTGCGAATTCCTCCAAACCGCTGCTGCGGGAAGGCCTGATCCTGCTCGCTGCCTCCGGCGGGGGGGGGGGGGGGGATCCGGCTGCGGGATGGCCCGCGCCACTTCGGGAAACGCGGCCCCCGAATAAAAACTCTCGGCCGGCGGTGCAGGGAGGGAGGGGGGGACGACGCTGCCCCGGCCTCAGGGGTGGAAAAGCATCGCGTTTTTCTCTCTAGCGGCCGTTTCCGCCTGTCGGTAAGCTTTTCTCCTAGGTCCCTTTTTCTTTCCCCGGCCAGGCCGTTCGGGGTTTAGCGGCCCCCGGGGCCGGGGCTTGTTCCCGAGCCCCGGCTCCGGATACTCAGAGGTTAAAAGCGAAGGCGGCAGGGAGAGCCCCGTGGGGCGAGCTCGCCCCCTCCGAGCCGCCCCGGCAGCGCTTCCCGCGGGCTCCTGAAGGTCACGGACCTCTGTAAGGGGCCTGGTGGCTTCTTTTATTTATTTCTTTATTTTTCCCCCTTTTCTCCCCCCCCACCTTGCCCTTCGGATCGTGCAGTTGTTCGGGGTTGGGGGGGGGGGGGAGGTTTGGCCGAACGCAGGCATCCGCGCTCGCTCCTGGCAGCTGCTGCGGCCGGGAGGCCGGCGCCGGGTTCGCGGGAAAGCAGGTGCCGGGAGGCGCGGGAACCTGCGGCGCCTCCGTTCCCGGACCCCCCCCCAAAACCCCGGCAGCCGTCCGGGAACGCCGGCTCCGTGGCCGGGCTGACCTTGGGCGAGCGGCTCGGCTCGGGGGCGCGCCGGAGGAGCCCCCCGTGGCTTTGGGCCAGGCTGCCGAGTGAACCGAGTGCGTCTGCGGAGGTGGGGGGGGGTCCGATTCGCATTTATGCCGGAGCCCTTTAGCGCGACTCTGGCAACATACAGGAGCCTAAATATGGTCATAAACCGCATCCACTTTGAGGTCCCTCCGTGCTGCCAGGGCGCTGTAAAAGCGGCTTTGTGCGCGGCAGAACAAAGCCTAAAGTGGTGAAACTCAAAAGCATATAGGGGCGCGCGCCCGGCCGAGGGGCGCCGGCGGCGTTTTGGCCGGCGAGGGGCTTTTGGGGCGGCCGCTGGCGGGCTCTGCCGCCGACTTCCTGCGCGGCCCCGCTTGCCTCCCTCCCGGAGGGCATTTTAGACTTTTCCACGCGATGCACTTCTCTGGGTTTTTATTTTTATTTTTTTAATTATTATTATTATTATTTTTTCCTCGCTTTCTCGTGAGAGACGCTTTCAGTAAGGAGCCGAATTCTGTCAGCCGTTGGGTTTGATCGGAGCTCAGGCCACCTCTCGCTTTTCCCTCCGGAGCAGCGGTTTGCTGCTCGCTTCCGAGACGCGTCGCCCGGCCGGCGGCTCTCCCTTCGCGGGGCCGTCGCGCTTCGTCTCGCCCGGCCCGCTCGGTTTGCTTGCAGGGTTGGTTTTGGTTTTGGTCCCCCCCCCCAAGTCCCCCTTCCCTGGCTCCCGGCGTCGCCCCGCTGCTGGGAAAGGGACGAGCACCCGCATCCATCCATCCATCCGTGCGGAGCGGTCCAAACGGGGTGTGTGTGTGTTTGCACGCGCCGAGCGCTACCGGTAGGACAGGAAGGTGTCGGGATGTGTCAGGCGGGCCCTGACATGGTGCCACCACCCAAGTGTCACCCGACCGTCCCCGCAGCAGCCGGGCGCCCCGTGGTTTGGTGGTTTTTTTTTTTTTTTTTTTGCTTTTTGGTGCAAGGTGCAATTAAACGCCGGTCTCGCCGGAGAGGCGCCGCGCCGGGAGGAAAGCCCGTTGGGCCGTCGGAGCTCTCGCTCGCCTCCCTGCCCCGTTCCCGGGACCGTAAATCAGGAGGAAACGAAACGCGGCAGGACGGACGCGGCGCGGAGGAAGCTTCCTTGGCGTCCCCGCTGAAAGCGTCCTTGGCCTCCGGCTCTCCGGCGGGATTTAAGCGAGAGGCGCCGCCGAAAGCGGAGCGCTCCCGGGAAGGCGCCGGGTTCGCCGGCGCGGGGTGCGAGCGTTCCCGTCCCGCGCCTCGAGTCGGTGCCGTTTCGGGTTCGGAAAGGTGGGGATGGAGCGACCTATTTCTGAGCAGGGGGAGAGAGAGAGAATCGTCTCTCTCTTTGCAACTTCAAACAGCTTCCAGCGAGCATCCGTGGTGGGGGGGGGGGTGAAAAAAAGAAAATTGTTTTTTATATATATATATTTTTTTCCCCAGTGGTTTTTGCCGTACCAACAGTTTCTTTCCAAGTGTTTGCAATGCTGGAGCGTGCGTGCGCTGCTGCATCGGCTCCCTTTTAAATCGCTCCAGCCCTCCGCTGCCTAAACTGGTGCCGGTAGGTGCAACTCCCAGCAGAGCATCCTTCTTCCTGCCAACGCGCCCGAAATCGCTGGTGGGGGCAAAAGCAGCCTCCGAAAACAGTGAATAGTTTGGGGCAGGTCGTTGCAGCCCGGCCGTGCCTCGCTCCATCGCGCTTCTGCAGAAAGGGTTAAACCCCTCCACCCCCCCCCCTTTTTTTTTTTTTTTCCTATTTTAAGGGCAAAAGTTAATAGGGGTTTTTCTGTGCGGTAGGTGGGATTGTTGGTGCCGCCTGGAGGTGGGACGCTGGAGGCAGCGGCGCGGCGCTAGGGGCTGTCGCAGGCGTTACCTGCCCGGAGTGCCGGGGAGGACGCGTCGGAGATGGCTGGGTGTTATTGATGGATATAAGCGGTGGTTATAAATAGCCTTGGGTGAAACTTTTCATTTTCCTTTTTAAATGAAAGTGCCTATTGGAACAATGTGACTTTTCTTCATCCTTTTGGAAACCGTCCATATGTGTGTGTATATATATATATATATATTTTTTTTTTAAAGATGAAACATTTTAAAAGGGATTTTTTCCTTTCCAATTATTGGAAGACTTCAGGGAAAAATTGCTAGGCACCATAGAAACAAATACCCAGGAACACATGCCATGGAGAGCTGCATGGTGCAGGTAGGGAAAATAAGTGAGGTTAGATTGTTTTGCTTTGTTTTCTCCTCCAAAAAATGCTGATGGGAAACACGTTCAAAATTTGGGGGGGGGGGGGAGCAGCGTTCACTGCAAACCGGTTGCGTGAAAGTTCAGAAAAAAAGGAAATTGGAGGAACGGCTTCTGCTTGGCCAAAACTGGAAGGATTTCTGGGTTTCTGTCTGGAATTTTGCAGTTGTAAAACCTGAAATCCTCCCCCAGCCCCAGCCAGTAACCTTGAGACGTGGGGCCTGTAGCAGAAGTTTCCACTGGCAGGGGAAGAAAAAAAGAAGGAAAAAAAAAAAAGGGGGGGGGAAGAAAAAAAGAAAAATGTGGATGAGTTATTTTGACCAGCTAGACTAATTTTTTTTATTATTATTATTTTATTTTCTTTTTTACGAGCGCGGTCCCCGAGAACGTCCCGTCCCACAGCCGCGAGAATAAGGTGGCCCGCGGTCGGCGAGACGAAAGCGGGTTGCGGCGGCGCTCGGCGCCGCGGGAAGTAACAGGGGAGCAGAGCCCGAACCTGGCGCTTTCCGGGCCGCTGGGCTCGCGCCCGGACCGCGTCCCCGCGCGGAGCGACTCGGGAGCCAATTACCCAACCGGGCCTTCGTTAAACCTCTCCCGCCGTGCCTCCCGGTGGGCGAAGCGGCGGAGCCGGTCGCTTGCAAAATCCAGATTGCCGATAACCTCCCCCGGCGGGCGCGGATGGCGCGGGAACGCCGCTCCCGGGCTCCTTCCCGGCAGTGCCGGACCCCTTTGCAGCGGGGTCGGACGTGCCCTTGGTGGGAAGTTTCTCGCCTGTTTGGTGGCGAAACTCTTGGGGTCGGGTCCTGCCGCTATTTGGATCTGAAAGTCGAGATATTGAGGGTGGATTTATATTGCAAGGGGTTTATATATTGCAAGGGGTTTATATATTGCAAGGGGTTTATATATTGCAAGGGGTGAGGGTAGCACCTAAAAGCGCCCCCGTGCTCGGTGCGTTGAGGATGTTCTGCGAAGCTCGGTGCCGAAGAGAAACAAGGATGGTTTATCCCGAGGCCGGGAGGAAACCGGGCGTTTGCCTGCAGATCGGGAGAGCTCGGCTTTACCGAACGCCGCGATAAAACAGCTTCCCGGCCGCCTGCAAGCGCGCTCTCGGTGCCGGCAGCCGCAGCTCGTCGGCGCTGCCGTCCCGGGGTTGCAGCCGCCCGGCCGGCCGAGGAGGGGCCGCGTTCGCAGGTACGCGGGGGCTGGCGGGCGCTCGGCGTTGAGCCCCGGCCCGAGCAGCTGGGCAACATCTGGACGAGGGTGGGTTGGGGCGCGCCGGGTTAATCCCCAGCCTCTTTCCTCCGAGCGGGGCTTTCCAAAATAGCATCCGACCAAAGGGCTGGAGGGGAGGCGTCCGGCCGCTGGGACGTCGGCGCCGCGGGGGCTTTCGCGTGCTGCCCGGCTGCCCGCTCGCTTGGTGCCGCGATCGCACCGGGTTCGGGCTGGCTTCTCCCGCGGGCGCGCGTGAATCGAGCCCGCTCTGCTCCGGCGGTTTGCAGAAGGAGCAGGGGACGGGGCGCCTCCGGCTCGGAAGGGAAGAATTGCTTTTCCCTTGGAGTTTCGAAGGGCGAAAGCGGCGGTACGTTTTAGCAAGCAGAGTTTTCAGGCGTTTTCTTGGCGGCGGAGGTCGGAAAGGCGCTCTGAGGGCGGATGCTCTCGCGTTGCCCTTTCCGGCAAGGAGGACCGGCCGCCGCGGGTCCCGCATCGCTTTGGGGGATGTTCAGCGCGGCGAGGGAGGAAGGCGGCTTTGCATATGTTCTAGCTGCAATATTGCACGCAGCAAACAAGGGTCTTTTTGTTATGCAAATGCCGATTTGGTTTTAGCTCCTCTAAGACAAATCACCTTTGAGGCTAAATGTGGAGCTCGGGGCACTCGTGAGCGTGCCCCCGATGCCACCAGGGCTGACGGGTCCGGCTGGCTGTTTGGGGTTTGGTGCCCGTTCAGGAACTGAAGCGAAACGCTGAGATTTGGGGTTTTCTTTTTTTTTTTTTTTTTTTTTTTTCTTCCCCTCCCTGAGGTTACCCAAGATGGTCCCGGCCTGCTGCAAATGGGCCGTCGCCCCGAGGGGCTGCAGCACGGGAAAACCCGGTGCGAGCCCCGGTTGCACCGCTGGCTTTCCCATTTTTGGCAGTGCCGCGCTGTGATTTTTTTTTTTTTTTCCCTTTTATTTTTTCCCCCTCCCGAGTGTTTGCCCAACTGATTTTTTTTTTTTTTTTTTGTTTTTTCCGAGCGTTTACCAGCACCGGAGACACTTCCATCCGGGCGGCCGGTGCCGCGACTCCGGCGTGGGAACTCGCATGACTCCCGCTTGCCCCGGCCGGGCTTTCTCGCGCCGTGCAGGGCTGCAGCGCCGGAGAGGCGCTGGGTGCCAGCCGATGCTCGCGCCCCAGGTGCTGCGCACCGGAGCAGAGCGCGCTTTTCTCTCCTCCCCGCTGGCGTGGGCGAGCGTGGCGTGGGGCGCCTGAGGGCACGGCGTCCCCAGGGGCTTTCGGGTTTCCTTTTCGGACCCCGTGAGCGCGGCGGCAGCTTGCCTCCCTCGCGGTCACGGGCCGTTGGGCCGTGTTTACGCAGGGCTGTTTGTGCACGAGCTGCTTTTTATTTGTGCATCTTTCGGAAATTTCCCACCCGCGCCGGTGCCGTTTCGGGGGCCGGGCGGGAAGGGACGCAGGCGGGGAGGTGGAAACGCCGCGACGGCTTGGTGCGGTTTTGCATGCGCTTTTTTCCCCGTTTGCCCCGTTGCCCCGACCTCGCGGGAGCTCCAGCCCTGCGGGGCAGCGGGCCGCCTGAAAACTCCCAAGCACCAGTTGCACCAGTTGGATTTCTTTCGCTAGGGGTAAGCCCTGCTCCGCCAGTATCTGCTAAATAAGCTAACGTGTTGCTTTTTTTTAAAATATATATATATTTATTTATTTATCTTAATGCCTCGCCAGTTCGGCTCATCCATTTCTCAACCTGCTCCTCCATCCTGCTCCGGCGCTGAAGTCTATAATGCTGAAATTATAGCATCACCGTCGTTTCCACGGCAACGCTCAGGGATGTATTTAAAAAAAAAAAAAAAAGGGAAAAGAAGGACCAAAAACCCTCCGAGGATTATGACTTCATTGAGGGCTCAGGCAGGAGGGGAATCTGGGTCACGGCTGGAGCAGGCTTTTCTTCCCGCGCGTTTTGGGTAATTCTTATTAGCGGGGGGCCGCGGCGGGCGCACCCACGGGTGCCGCAGCCGCGCGCCCTTGCTGGCCTCGCTCGGGCCACCCCGGCTTTGCAAAACCTGGATTTTGGGAAAAGCGGGAGACAAACGGGGAGAGCGTTTTGGGTAGCTGCCGGAGGAATCGCCGGCCGGCTGCCGCCCTGGCCGAGGGGTCGGCGGGGAGCCGGCCGCCCCGGGAAGCGCCGGCTCCTCTCGGAGATCGTTTGCACCCCGGGAAAGACCGTCCTCGGCGAGCTGAGCGTTCCCACCGCAAATCCGGGCTTTTTGAGCAAAAGTCTTTCTCTCGCGGAGCGCGCCGCAGGAAAGCCAGAAACCCGCTCCCCGCCTCCCCCCCCTTCCCGGTTTGTGCATTGCAAGTTTTCTCTCTCATCCCCCAAAATAAACAGGACTTTTTTTTTTTTTTTTTGCCTCCCTTTTTCCACACCCCCAGAGCCGCTGTTGCTGGTGGCAGGAAGCCCAGACTCGGTAGGAACTCAGAAACGCTGCAGATCCAAGGCCCGGCTGCCCTCTCCGTTTCGCAATCCGGGGAAAAGGCGGCGGCGGCGGCCGTGGTGGGGCATAAAATGGGAGGGCATTTTTTTTTTTTTTTTAAATAATTTTTCTTTATTAGAGCTTTATAGGCTTTCCCACCAGTAGGGACGAGCAGCCTACTCGTTGGAGCCGGGCGACCGATTTCCTCCGTAAGTTCCCGGCGCTGATTTCGGTCCCCGTCCGCTCCCCGAAATTGCCGCGCGGTGCTCCGAGACGCCCCATCCGCCGGCGTCGCTCGCCGTCGCGGCTGGGACGCGCGGCTTTATGGCGTTTTTTTATCTTTCCTTCCGACGGGTTCGTCTCCCCTCCCCGACAGCCGGCGCTGACTTCTTTAGAGTTTGCGGCCCGTTTATTTTTAGGCAATTGCAGCGGCGGTGCGGTTGGCTCGTGCGCTCGGCTGGCAGAAGGTAACTCGCAGCCTGGCGAGGGAGGTTTTGGTTTGCGGGTGTATTTTAGGCAGCTGATTTTCATTTACGCCGAGGTCCCGTTCCAGCACAGGGGCAACGATGGCGGCTGCGCTCCCCGCGGGCCGCCCGTTCGGCCGGAGCAGCCGGCCGGGATCTTTGGCGGAAGCGACGGTCGATTGCTGCGCCTGCGGCTCTCAGCTTAGCTAGCCTGCGCGTCGGTGCTGTTTTAGCCCAAATTTGGCACCGGCGGGTTTGAAGACTCGAGCGGGGAAAAAAAAAAAAAGAAATTTGGCACGACCGCCCCTTCTGCATCCGCATCCCCCGGGGAAAACGTGAAGCGCGGGAACGGCGGCGTTCGAGCCCCCGACGCCGGCGACCGGGCTCCGCAAACGGCAAAAAACGCCGCTTTTGTTCGCTTTGCCCCCGGCTCCTTGCAAACCCCGGGGACGACGGCGGTGAAGCCGCTGCCCCTCGGAGGGTTTCGCCGGGGTGGGAGCAGAAAACCACCTCCCTCCCGCTCCGCCGAGACGAGATTTGAGCCCTGGCAGCTCCGGTCCGACCGTCCAGTGATTAACGGGATTGAATCGATGTTCCTAGAGATTGCTCTTTTTGTATCTGGTTTTCTCAAGACTTGGGAGCGGGGAGGGGGGCCGGGGCCGCGCCGGTGCGGGATCTGATTAGATAAGGGCGAGAGGCCTGTGAACCAAATTCCTACCAGATCATTATTTATACCTCCGCGTGCGTCACTGGTAAACATCTGGATCCGCTCCAAACATCTTCACTTGATTTGTTTTGTAGTCTCCGCCGTGGCCGCTCGGCTGATGCCCTGCCGTTTGCCTGGCCCTCCCCACCTTCCGGCCGTTTTACGCCTTCTGCCGAAATTTAGGGGGAGTTTTTCGGAAGCGACCGGCCGTTCCCGTGCCACGGGAAGGGGGTTTGGGGGGGGGAGCCGTGCCGCGGGGCGATTCCCAAATCGGCCGTCGCCTCCGATAGCCGGGGGGGCCGGCGCGGGCGTGGGAATCTGAGCCTGCGCCGCTATCGGGGATGGGGGGGGGGGGGAAAAACAAAAAAAACAAAAACCCCCCCACCTTTCGGTGCTGTGCCCGGCCTTAATCTCTTTAAACTGCATTTGACTAATCCTTCATTAGGATCTCGTTGCGAGCTTGTTATCCGGTGACGGCTTAGAGTTAGGCGCAGCGTTGCCGCCCGCGGGGCGCCCGGCACCGCGGGAACCTGCGCGCCGTTTTCCCTTGCTTTGCCGTCCCCTCCGCGCGGGGACGCGGCCGTGCGGCTCGGGGCGGCGGGATGGGGGGGGGATACCCTCCGACGGGCCTGAGGTGCCTTTGCATTGAGGCTGGGTTTTCCTTAGCGTGTTTGCTTTTCGGCTGAGCTTCCCGAAAGCAACTTGGGTCGAAAAAGAGCGGTTTTTAAGCCGGGCGAGCAAGCGAGCTCGCGGGAGCCTTAAAAAGGGCATCGGGGGCGACGGGGCGCCCGGAGCGGATTCCTCGCCGGGCTCCCGCTGCGCCGGGGCGGCACGGCCGGGAATTTGCATCCTTCCCTCTCGCCCTTTCCGCGGGGACGCCTGCGCCCTCGGAGGGAAGAGCGGCGGCGTCGAGCGGACGCCGCCCCGGAGCGGCGGGAAACGCGCCGGTAACGGAGAGAGGGCGGCGAAACCGCCCCCTCCCGACGGCGAGCTGCCGGGGCGCGAGAAAGCAAAAGCGGAGAAGCTCCCGCCCGCGCCTTCGCGAGCCTTCGCCCCCGGCTAAACTCGGCTTGAGCTGGCTGAAAACGAAAACCGCTGCGGCGGGCCAGAGGGTTCCTGAGCTTCCCCTTCCTCCTCCTCCTCCTCCCTCCCCAAAAAAAAATAAAATTAGGTGGGGTTTCTTTAGTTTTCGTTTTGTTTTCCAGATTGAGCAACGCGGCTCTAATGAACGGCCATAAAGTTGCCTCTTTTTTTTTTTTTTTTTTTTAAGGCTTTCCCCTCTACCCTCCCGATTTCGGGAGAGGGGCTTTGGCCGCCCTCCGCGCCCCGGCCGAGCTTTTCCCGGTGCCTCTCTTCCCCTTTTCCCGCGCCTATAATTAGCGCTGGCTCGCCGCCGCCGGGCGCTCTCCCATCCCGGAGAGAGGTCGTGGCTTTTCCGACGTGCTTGGGAACGGCGCTGCCTTCGCAGCTGGGAAAGCGGCGCCGTTTCCGAGCGGATAAGGAACGGGGCGAACAGCGACTTTTTCCCTGCGCCGTTAATTTCTGGGGTCGGGCGATGGCGCCCGGCCGCTTCCTTCCCCGCTCTGGCTCTTGCAGGGCTCAGTTAGTCCGGTTGCATTGAAAAAAAAAAAAAAAAAAAAAGATCTTTTTTTAAAAAAGAAGTTTTTGGCTTGCTGCGAGACGTTCCCGCGGGCTCCGGGACCCCGGGAGGGAGAGGGCTCGGACAGCGCAAGACGAGGGGAGATTTTGTATTATACCAAATTACTGTTTTTTTTTTTTTTTTTTAATTGGATGTGGGTCCCTTCAGGGCTGCAAGGAGCAATAAATCCTCCTCCTCCTGCGCCGACCCACTAAAAACTCAAAGCGAAAAAGAGTCGTTTTAAAACCTAAAACTCCCTTCTTCAGAAAACGGAGAGCCAGAAGTGCAGCAAAATCCCCCAGTTAAAGAGTTTCCAAAAGCTCTGATGTTGTTTCTCTACCGCCGCGCACTAATTCTGAGAAAAAGCCGGGATCAGTAAGATGCAAGAGCGCCGGGCGCGGGTCTGGTCCTGCAGCGCCGTCTGCGCGCGCCGCTGATAACCGGCCGGCCGGCGGGTTCGCCGGCAGAAGAGATTAGCGTTAAAAAAAGAGGAAAAAAAAAAAAAGCAGGAGATTAAAAAGCAAAACACTTTCCGTTTGTTTTAATTGGCTCCTAGGCCGGAGAGACTTTTTTTTTTTCTTTCCTCCCCCTTTCTTTCCTTCCCTTTTAAATCTGAATTTTGCTTTAAATTAGAGGACCCTGAAGCTGGGGTTTTAAGGGGCGGGGAAAAAGCAAAACCGAAAACACCAAAGACACCGAGTAGTTCAGGTCCTTTTTCTTTCCTCTTTGCAAATCGCCCTTACAAGCAGTTTAAAAAGAAAAAAGCTCCCGGCATCCAACGAGGGCCCACGAAGCCGGGCTGAGATTTTCCTGCCCGGCGCAGCGGCGCGTCCCGACTGCCGGGGAAAGCGGCCGGCGCGAGACGGAAAAGCGAGGGGCGCGCGGCGGGATGGGGCTGGTTTGCACCCGTTTCTTTGCAGGAAGCGGTTCGTCTTAGAATTACTATTATTCTTGTGTTTTTTCTCCCTCCCCCCCCCCCCCCGCCGTGACTTTGTCCTTCCTCCTCCTTCCTCCCGCCGAGCCTCCGCCCCGGCCGGCGCGGTCTCGCCGCCAGCCCTGGAGTTTGGACCCGCCGAGCCGGGATTGCCGCGCTCGAGCAGCGCAAAACAGCGGAAAGGAGGGATTTTTTTTTCGGAAATCCGGGATGGCCGGGCGGTCGGGGCAAGCGGGGGCCGAGCGGCTAGCGGCGTTTCCTCCATCGGAAAGCTGCCGGGCGTAGGTTTTTTTATTTTTTATTTTTTTGCGGGAGGTGGGAATTGCAATTTATACTTTAAATTTTTGTTTTGGGCCAGAGCAGGGGAATTGCAAATCCGAGCCTCGGCTCGGGCGCCGCGGGTACGCGTGGTGTTGTTGGCCGCACTCCTGCAGGAAAACCAGCGGCGGCGTGACGTCACGTTCACCCCCGAGGGCCTTGAAAACCCTTAATGCGCCGCGGGGAGCCGGGAAAAGCGGCGGGCTCCGGCCTGGGGGCAAGCCGAGCATCTTTATCCTCGGCTGGGGAGATGGGGCGGCGGGGGTGCTGCAGGTGCAGCAGGGATGCTGCGGGACGGCGGGATGCAGCGGGATGCTGCGGGTGCAGCAAGGATGCTGTGGGGCGGCGGGATGCAGCGGGATGCTGCGGGTGCGGCAGGGATGCTGCAGGTGCGGCAGGGATGTTGTGGGATGCAACGGGTGCGACAGGGATGCAGCGGGTGCGGTGGGATGCTGCGTGGCGGCAGGGATGCTGCGCGGCGGTGGTATGCGGCGGGATGCTGCGGGTGCAGCAGGGATGCTGTGAGGCGGCAGGATGCTGATGCTGCGGGTGCAGCAGGGATGCTGCGGGTGCGGTGGGATGCTGTGGGGCGGCGGGATGCTGCGGGATGCTGATGCTGCAGGTGCAGCAGGGATGCTGCGGGTGTGGCGGGATGCTGCGGGGCAGCGGGATGCTGCGGGTGCGGTGGGATGCTGTGGGTGCGGCAGGGATGCTGTGGGGTAGCGGGATGCTGCGCGGCGGCAGGGATGCTGCGGGGCGGTGGGATGCAGTGGGATGCTGCGTGGCGGCAGGGATGCTGCGGGGCGGTGGGATGCAGCAGGGATGCTGCGGGGCGGCGGAATGCTGCGGGATGCTGATGCTGCGCGGCGGCAGGGATGCTGGGCAGCAGTGGGATGCTGCGGGTGCAGCAAGGATGCTGCGGGGCGGCGGGATGCGGCAGAGATGCTGCGGGGCGGCGGGATGCGGCAGGGATGCTGCGGGATGCTGCAGGTGCAGCAAGGATGCTGCGGGGCTGCGGGTGCAGCCGGGATGCTGCGGGTGCAGCAAGGATGCTGCGGGGCGGCGGGATGTGGCAGGGATGCTGCGGGTGCGGCAGGATGCGGCAGGGAAGCTGCGGGATGCTGCGGGTGCAGCAAGGATGCTGCGGGGCTGTGGGTGCAGCCGGGATGCTGCGGGTGCAGCCGGGATGCTGCGGGGCGGCGGGATGCGGCAGAGATGCTGCGGGTGCGGCAGGATGCGGCAGGGATGCTGCGGGATGCTGCGGGTGCAGCCGGGATGCTGCGGGTGCAGCAAGGATGCTGCGGGGCGGCGGGATGTGGCAGGGATGCAGCGGGTGCGGCGGGATGCTGCGGGATGCTGCGGGTGCAGCAAGGATGCTGCGGCGGGATGCGGCAGGGATGCTGCGGGTGCGGCGGGATGCGGCAGGGATGCTGCGGGATGCTGCGGGTGCAGCAAGGATGCTGCGGCGGGATGCGGCAGGGATGCTGCGGGGCAGCGGGATGCTGATGCTGCGGGTGCAGCCGGGATGCTGCGGGATGTTGCGGGTGCAGTGGGATGCTGCGGGTGCGGCGGGAGGGAGCCGGGTGGTGCCCACGCCGGGCTGGCAGAGGGGTTTGCAAAGAGCCCAAGCCCCGCGCGGGGGTCCCAGCCCTCCCCGGCGCCCGCGTCCACCCAGCTGGCGCTTTCGCTTCTGCCTCGCCGGTGCCGAAGGGGGAAGTCAGCCGGCGAGAGCGAAACTCGGCGGCTCCAACGGTCACGCGTGCCGCCCCCTGGCCCGCCGTGGCCGAGCCCTGGTGGGGAGCGCCGGCCCGGGGACCACCCTGCCCACCTGCTGAGCCCGGGGAGCACTCGTCGCATCCAACAGCCCGGCCGGAGGCGGCAGCTCCCAAACGTGCGCCCCCCCCCCTCCCCTGCCTGCAGAGACGATCTGGGCGGGTTTTTCCCGCATATTGGTGGCAAGCCAGGGAAACCCCCCCCCCCAAAAAAAAAAAAAAAAAAAGAAACCGCCAGAGGCTCGTCGGACCCTGATGAGCCCCAGGGAGGTTCCCGGTGGCCGCGGAGCAGCGGGCCGAGGGGCTCCGTCCGTTTGCCGGGACGGAAAGGGAGAAAACCTGGCTTTTGGCTGCTGCCGGCGTTGTGGCTTTGACGCTGCCGGGACCCCAGCTGCTGGTTTTTTAGGTTGCTTCCCCCACCCTAGGGGGAAGTTTGGGTTTGGAGCCCAAATGTTTGCGGCCCCCCGGGGCCCGTTGCTAGAGGAAACGCCGGAAAAAAGAAAAAGAAAAAGGGAAGGAGAGATTGCGGCGAGGCTGCTCTTCCCCCTCGGCAATCTGCGCCTCCGCCTTGGCCTTTTGGGCTCCGCGTCGGATCCCGAAAGGGACCGGAAACGCTCCGTCCCTCCCCGATCCGATTCTTGCCCCGATTTCGGAGGTTGCCGCGGCCCCCGGGCTGGTGGGGGGGGAGGAATCGGAGCCGTCCCGGGAAGCAGCCGCTTAGTTGCCTCGCGGTGGCTCTGCTAACGGAGGTGCCCGGTCCTTTCCGCCTCGTCCTTAGCATCCCGCCTGCTGCGCTGCCGGCGGAGCCCTGGGAGAAGGGAGGCGCCAGCAGCCGCCCGCGTTTCCCTCTCGGAGCCCACCTGCCACGTTCAATATCCCGTGAGTGAGGCCGGGTCCCGGAGGACTCGACCACCCATCCGGGCAAGTTCGGGAACTGGAAGGCTTGACGCGAGACGGAGCCGGCGACGGGTGGCCGGCCCCCGTGCTCCTCTCCGCAGGGTTTCTAGCTCTCTCGAGGAGACGGTGATACGATCTGAAGCCTCGGTACCGCCGGCCCCGTTGTTCGGGCTGGGCAGCCCGGCGCGTGTCATGAGTTCTGGACGGGTCTCAGCCTGCCGGCGGGATCTGCCAGCCCGCCGCCGAAACGCCAGGTTAATTTATCGCTCGTCTTCAGCGTCCCAGCGAGCTTGCCAGTGTCTCCGAGCTCCCGTAGCCGGGGGGGGGGGGGGGGGGGGGACCGGGGTCCCCAGCCGCCTGCGGCTGCCGGACGAGGCAGGACAAGCGCCAGAAGAGTAAAAACGCGGCTTTTGCAGCCCGAGCTGGCTGCGCGGCCCCGGCGCTTGGTCCGTCGGTCGCGAGAAACGCCGCCGGCCGCTTCGGCAGTGGGGGGGGGGGGGGGGGGGGGTTGGCCGAGGGTAGGGATCGCTCCCGGTGCGCTTTGCGCCCTTAAGGACGCGAGCCGGGCTGCTTTAAATAAACAGCCGCTGACATTTTTGCTGTCGGGGGGCCGCGGTGCTCGTAAACAGTAGGTGACATTTCGGTACCAGCTGTCGCGCCGCGGGCCGGCGGGGAAGTTGATGCAGCTCGCGGTGGCTTTAAGGGAGGCGAAGGTCCGCGGCGGCGGGCGCCTGGGCTTGCAGCCATCGCGCCCGGGGAGGGAGCTCGTCGTGGCGGGAGGAGCAGCGCGCTGACCCCAAAGCTTTGCAGGGCGGCGCGGGGGGAGCGGGCTCGCCCCTCGGGGCTCGACGCCCGCCCCGGCGCGGTTTGCAAGGTGACGCTTCTCCCGCCGCCTCGTCTCGTGGCCCAGCCGGAGTGGGGGGGGGGGGCAAGTTTGGGGTCGGGTGCTCGCCGCCGCCGTGCCTCAGTTTCCCCTGCGTGCAGCGGGTGCAAAAACGTCGTCGTTTGTCCCCCCGGCGGGTAGCCGGAGATGCGCGAGCCCGCGTAGCGGGACGGGAGGGCGGCGGCGTCCCGGCTCTCCTTCCTCCTCTTCCTCGCCGCCCTCGTCTTCGCTTGGCGCGGCCCCCGGCCCGCGTCCCTCTTTGCCCCCCTTCTCGTCCTCCTTCCCCCGGAGGGGAAAAGGTTCCCGCCGCCGGAGAGCATCCCGCGCGTCTCCGTTGGTGCTTGGGGACACCGGGGGACGCGCCTCGAGCGATGCCACCGCCGGGGCACGGCGTCCGGCCCCGCCGCGCTTAACCACCTCCCTCTGCTTTTGCATCTGCCTCTGCCCTTTAGCCGGGCGCCGGCGCGGGGGGCCCTGGCCGCTGGCAGTGACGGATCGGGGACAGTTGCCGCCTCGCCGCCGGCGGCCGCGGAGCAGGACGCAGCCGCCCCGGCTCCTGTAAGTACCTCTCACTCTTTCCACCGGCGAGTTAAAATTAGCAACTTCTGGGGGGTTTTTTTTGTTTTGTTTTTTGTTTTTTTTTGGTTAAAGCAGCCGGGGCTTTAAACCCTGCCAGCCCGGCTGCTCTCCTTGCATTTCCCCCCCTACCAGCTCCTTTTCCCTCCTTATTTATTTTCTTTTTTGCAAGCGTGCACGCTTTATTTATTTATTTTTTTAATTATATCATTATTTCTTTTTGCAGCCCGGCGCGGGGTTTCTTGCCAAATAAACAGCACCCCCCCCCCACCGCCGGCCCTGCGCCCATCGGCTTGCAGCGCCCGGTGCCGTTTTTAGCGCCCTTATCTAGCGCCGGCCCCCGGGGTCGCTGCGGCCTCCAGGCTCGCCCCCCCCCCACACTTTTTGCTCCCCATGCAACATCTTCCGAGCAAATTTGCTGCTTTTTTTTTTTTTTTTCCACCCTCCCCATGCATTTGCGGTTAAAAACGCTCCGTCGGGCCCCGTTGCTTTTTTCCCCCGCCCCCCCCGGGCTACGTGGACGGTTGGCGTGGAGGGAAGCGGGAATTTTTTGCCTGGAAAAGATCGGCTGTGCAAAGAGAGGGGGAAACTGAGGCACGGGGCTGGGGGCGGGGGGGGATGTGGCTCGCCTGAGGATCCCCCCCCCCAACTTTACAAACCCAAAGAGCGCTAGGGCCGCCGGCTCCCGCGACGGAGAGGCAGCGGGCGCCCAGCAGCGTCCTTCCCGCGGCAGCTGCCCGACGCTTTCCCGAGGGGAGTTTGCGCCGGCGGCCGGGCTGCGCGTCCCGTACGGCTCTGAGACGATCCCGAAACCGGCAGCGGCCCGCGTGGGCCCCCTAGTTCCCTTTATTCGAAGGGGGGAGGGAGAGAAAGAAATAGCGTTGTCCGGCGGCCGGTTTCCAGCTGCAGCGAGCTCCGCGCGTGAGCAGCATTTAAGGCGGAAAAGTAGGTTATTTATGTTTTATTTTTTATTTTGGGGCGCGCAAACCTGTTAGCGGAGCGGGTCGGCGTAGGGACCGCTTTCCGTTCCGGCTTTGGAGCTGCCGGGCGCTGGTCCGCTCACCGACTCCCATCCCCCTGGCGTCGGGGCGCCGGCGGAGTTCCCCCCCCCCCCCGCCCCGGCCGCCTGCCCCGGGTAAAACCCACATTGGGGGGGGTGCAGGCTTGATGGGGGGGGGATCCCCGGCCCCCCTTGTCGGGGAGCCCCTAACTTTCCTCCGGAGCGGATCTCGCTTGTGCCGGAGCTGGCGGTGGGCTCCGCGCCCCCCCCCCCCCCGCCGGGGCGCATCGCGTTTCGGGGACTTTCAGGCCCCGGCGCTCGGCGTGCTTTTCCTGTGCGTCTCCTCGCCGCCCCTTCCTGCCCCCTCGGTTTTGCATTTCGCCCTCCGGTTTCCCGCGCGCCACAGAAGCGAAAGCTCAAAGCGAAACGCCGCCGGCGTCCCCAAACCGCCTCCGTCCCCGTAGCCTCGGCGCCGGGTCCCGGTCCGCAGCGAGACCTGCTTTGGCTCCTGCCGCCGGGGCGGGGGGGGGGGGGACAGGTTTCGGCAGCCCCCCGGTTTCCATCTGGGTCACGGGTGCAGCATGCGGCCCCGAACGCTGCCCGCTCTCCTTCTCTTCTCCCTCTTTTCTTCTGTTTTTCGTTTTTAAATGTAACGAGGCGACTTTCTCCTCTGTCGCATTAAAACCTCCTGGTCGCCAGGTAGCCGAAGCCGCCGCCGGACGCGGGCAGGACGTGCGTCGACGTCGAGCTTCGGGTTGCAAATAGCTCCGGCCTCGGCTCAGGGACGCGGCGGGACGTCCCGGGGGCCGGCCGAGCGCGGCGCCGCGGCAGCTCGCCGTCCCCTTGCCAAAACCAAAAAAAAAAAAAAAGCAAGCGCTGCCCCATTGCACCGGGGCGGATTGAGCCTGGCAGGGGGGGGCTCCGCGCCTCGACCTGCTCCCTTTGCCCCCGGCTCCTTCCCCGGCATCGTTTAAGGGCTGCGCTCGTCTTTTTTTTTTTTTCCCCCTTTTTTTCCCCCGCGGACGCTGTGGCTCTTGGCACGGCCTGTGGTTTTGTTACAGCTCAGCAGAGCTGGCTGCGCGCTTGGCATCTGCTTTCCTCCGGCGAGCGCCTGAATCTGGGTCAGGAATACATGCATCTTTTCGGATTCCTCGGGGGGGGACCTCATTGAATCCAACCTCGATTCTTCTCTCCGGAGCCTCCCGAGGTTGGTACCTGCAGCCGGCGGGCCGGTACCTGCAGAAGGGCGCAAGCTGCTGCTGCTGCTTGGGCCGAAATCCCGGCGAACCGCAGCCCCCCGCCCCGAGAGGGGGGGTCCGCGCGGGGCCGCGTTTCCTCCGAGGTTGGCTGCGGCGCCCGCCCGCCCGCCGCCCCCCCCCGGCCGCCGCAGCTGGAGCCTCGGCGCAGGAACCCAGATAGCATCGCCCTGAAACCAGAACAGAAGCTTTGGAGGAGGCTCGAGCGCGTTTGTGTGGTTTTGATCTCGGTTTGTAGATAACGGGGGTGCTAAAGCGATGCTGAGCCGGGGCGGGCGGCGCGGCGGGCTACAGCGGGGCTGGGGAAGCAGGGGACCGTGCGCGCGCGTGTGCACGCTCGTGCACGCTCGTGCACGCTCGTGCATGCAGGTGCGTGCACGCACGCTCGCACACGCGCCCGCCCGCCCGGCCTCGTCGCTCGCGGGGCTTTAGGAAACTCGTTTGCTCCGCGCGCCCGCCTCGCCGGGTCCGGTCGGAGCCGCTGGGTGCCCTCGGGCCGGCGGAAATTAAAAGTCCTCGGCGTCGGCCCGGAGGATGTGTTGAAAAAGATGAAAAAAAAACAAAAAAAAACAAACCCAAAGCAACAACTAAGTCGCAAAAGGCAAGCCCGGCGCGAAAGGAAACAGGAAGGGCAGAAGAGCCGTTCAGCGCTCGCCTTCGAGGGGTCGCTGGAGCTGTACCCGTACCCCGGAGAAACGGGAGCCCAGCGCCGCGGGACGCCGCCGGCTTTGAACCGTTGCCGGCCCGGGGGGACGCGGCGCCAGCGGGGGGATGCTCGAGCCGCTGCTCTGCTCTTTTTTTTTTTTTTTGGGGGGGGAAAAGATGCATTTATTTTCCTATTCTTAAGTCTTTTGGATTTGCATTTTTGATCTGCCCTTTACCGGCCGGGCGGCCGACGCTCTGCTGAGATCCCAGGGCTTTTCCAGGTGGGGTTTGAAGGCTGCGCCGAACTTCGCTAAGGGGGGGCGACTAAAAGGGGGGACGCGGCAAAAGCGCGTTTAAAAAACTGGCTGAACGGCCACAGAAAGCGGATGTGAGATTTGCAAGCGCCCCTGCTTGCTCGTGGGGGGCCACGGGGCTGTTTCGGGGAAGCAGAGCGGTGACAGGTTAAGAAACGATGCTCACGCGGTGCCAAACATTGAGAATTAGGTAAAATAGCGTAGAAATGCACGTAACCAGTCAAAATATCCGGAAATAAAAAGTATGGAAGAGCTATCCCGGCTCTCGGAGCTGCGGCTTCAGCCCCCCCCCCCCAAAATCCCTTGTTTTGTAAAAACATATCCCAGCTGAGCTGCTGCTTCGCTCCCTCTTTCTTCCCCCATTTGCAAAATGCTAACTCCGCTCCCTCGCCCGTCTCTCCAATTTAAAGCAATTTACTGGGAGCCGGGTATGAATTACTCAGCACAGAGTTAACCAGCACCTGCTTGGGTTTAATTGGCACGTCTGCTAATTGCTGTGATAGTCATCCTTGTGTAAGCGCGCGCGGGAGGGCAGGGGGCAGGAGGGAGGGAGGGATGCGGCAGCTCCCCGCCGCTCGCGTCCGCGGCGGCTGCCTCCGTCCCGGCGCCTCGCCTGGGATCGAGCGCGACCGTCTCCTCCCCGAAGTGTCCAGGCGCCGCTTTCCCACCCCGGCTCGGCTTTTCCCAAACCGCCTTTGGGGTTTGCGCCCGTTTCACAGAGAAACTGAGGCACGGAGCCAGCGAAGGACCGGCCGAGGAGCGAAGGGAGCCCAGCTCCCGTGAGCCCCAAATTCCTATTGCGCCTCTCCCGGTGAGCCGGCAGGGCTGATCCTACGCCCCGGCATGGGTTTTGTGGTTTTTTTTTTTTTTTTAAAGTGCATCCGGTTGTACCAAACTGGGGGGGGAAAAAAAAAAAAAAAGAGGTGGGGGGGGGTTAGGAAAAAAAAAAAAGTGTCACCTCGGGCGCAGGGGAAGATGCTCAGCGAGCGGTTGCGTGGTGATAGTCACTATGGAGACGGGTATCGCTCCCTGCCTGCTCCCGGGGAAGAGGGAACGGACGGAGCCCCGCCGAGATTCTCCAGGGTCTCGGATGGATCGGGCTCCCGGCGCCCGCAAAAGCAAAACGGGGCTCGATAAGGCTCGTTTCCCGAGCGGAGCCGGCGAAGGAGAGCTAAACCGCCGTCTCAGAGGCGGGTCGGGCGGGTAAAGGGAATTTAAAGCTCGGGGATGTCACGCTGGCTAGAAACACCCCGGATTTTAAAAGGGGTTTAGGTGCTTGACGCGCAGCGCCGAGGGCGTCTCTGCAGCTCGCTGGGGCTTGCAGGTGCGGCCCCGAACCGCGGGGCTGCGGTCAGGCTTTCCGAAAGAGCCACCTGGTCAGGAAGCTCGAAAGGATACCTGGGGTTAAAAATACATCGCCAGAAATAAATAAATCGATAAAATAAACCCCCAAACGCTAACCAAAACAAGAGGAGCTATGGCAACGGGAAGAGAAAAAGGATGAGTTTTCAGAGGCGGGCGGTGGGGTGAGGGTCGGAGCGCGGCCGCGCTTTTCCCCGATCCATCCTTTCCTCCCTTCCCAGGTCCGAGTTTATATCCCGGGGGATTTTCCTTCTGGCGCGGGGGGGAGAGAGGGAGTCACGTTTCGGAGCGGCCGCTGCTTTTTTATCCCTACTCGGACGAGCGGGGGGAAAAAAAAAAAAACAAAACCCCCCCCCCCCCCCCCCGAGGCGGCCGCTCGTTGGGGTCAGATGGCAAGGATTAGGTGAAAACTCCCCGCGCGTTGGGTCGGTGCGCGTTGCCGGCTCGTTTGTAGCCGGGCGGCTGGTGCCGTCGGAAGCGGGCTCGGGGGCTCGGCGGACCCCCGCGTCCGCTTGCCTGCCGCCGTCTCCTTGTCGGCGCCAGCGGGCTGAAACGCGAACCCTCGTTTTTCTTTCTAGCTCGAGATAGGGTCGTTGCCCGCCGCAGCGCCCAGCGGAGAATTGCACGGAAAGATCTGGCTGAGCGCAAAACTGATCGAAACGACCCAAATCCGACTGTTGCTCCGAACAGGAAAATCTGGGGCTGCCTTGGCTTCTTGCTAAAGCTTTCTTCCCTTTGCCCCTCAGAATTAGGTTTCTGCGCCTGATTATTATTATTTTTCAGTAATCAAATAAAGCCATTTTAAAATTCAAAACTGAAGATTAGTGCAGAAACTGGCGACGGGTTTAAATTGCCCGAGCTAATCACCAGCCACTTGACTGCTTATGACTTTATTAAAAAGGAAGGAGGAGAGGGGGGGAGAAGGAAATAAAAAGCCACCGCTTCTCTGGAGCATCCCGGAGGAATAACGATTCGGGCGGCTTATCGCTGCCGCGTTGCCTTCGTCGACGAGCGTCGCGCCCTGCTCTGCCCGGCCGCCCCCGAAAGCCGCGTTGTCCGTTTCCGGGGCCGTTTCGCCGCTCTTTGGGGCTGGAGCGGGTGCCCGGGGCCGGGGATGCTGCGGTGCCTAAGGAGACGCTTTCGCGCCGCGGGGCGAGAGCGAGGTCGGGGCCGGGGCCGAACTCGCGAGAGCAGCGAGGGAAGCGCGCTGGGAAGGTGTTTTTCACGCCTTTCTCTTTCCCCCCTGCAGGTTCCCGAGCGGATGCTGAAGGCTCAACCCCGCTGGACTCCGCCGCGCAGGAGGGTACCATGAACTGAGAAAGCAGCCACCCAGACCTCTTTTTTTTTTTTTTTTGGGCTTTTATATTTTTGGATTTATTCCTGGTTTTCGTTGGAAATAAGGAAAGGAGAAGGGGGAAGAAGAAGAAGGGGGGGAAAAAAAAAAAAGCGATCTTTAATGAAAGCGTTTTGAAAAACGGGATTATTTTCCCCCTCCCTCCCCGGCACCGAAGTCGTCCCCGCGCGGCGAGGATTTCCGGAGAAGATGGGGAGAAAAAAGATCCAGATCCAGCGGATCACGGACGAGCGCAATCGGCAGGTTCGTGGCCCCCCCGCCCCGTCCCCGCGCGCCGTCCCCTCGGCCCCTGCCGCCTTGCCCGCGACCTGCCTCCTTTTCTCGCCGCGGGAAAGATCCCTCGCGGCTTTTCCGTCCAAACGCTTTCCCAGAGGAAAGCATCCTCTTCGGTTAGTTTTTCTTCTCTCTTTTTCTTTCTTTCTTTTTCTTTCTTCCTTTCTCCCCTTCTTTCTTTTCTTTTTGGCAGAAAATATATTTCATTTGACTTTTTCCGCGAGGTTCGTCCAATGAAAAACAGCGGCGGCGAGCGTCCGCTCTTCTGAACGCCAAAAAAAAAAAAAAAAAAAAAGCCCCAAACGCTTACTTTTTCCATTGAAAAATTCTACGCGTTTTCCCTTGCCGTGTTCCGCCCCGTGCGAGAGCCGAGCCCCGTACGCTCGGATGTGTCCGTGGCGGGAGGCGTTTTCGGTGCCGGCCCTCCGCGAGCGAGGTTTGTCGAGGAGGCTGGGAGCGGAGGCTTGGAGAGGACTTTCCGGGGGGTTTCGGCGCCGGGTGGGGGGGGGGGAAGCGGGCTGGGTCATCCCGAAAAAAGAAACCCCTCCGCGGCGCCGAGAACGAGGGAAGGGAGCAAGCAAGAGTCAGCGAATGTCGTTAGAGGAATTAAAAGGGCGGATTCGGGGTGAGGTCCGGCAGGCCAAAAATGCCCCCCCCACCACCACCACCCCGGCCGCTGCCGGGGGGGCCGGGCGGGCAAGTAATTCCTTCCTGACCCCTTGGGTGATCGGCTTACGCCCTCGAGCCTGGGATTTGATTACCCTCTCCGACTTAGCAGGTTAATTCTCGGAGAGGAGGAGCGCCGCCCGCCTAAGCCCCAGCCCCTCCGGCTTGGTTTTTTTTTTTGGGGGGGGGGGTCTCTCTCTTTCCCGTTTGGCGGTGACGCCGGCCGGTCTTCCGTTTCCTTTGGTCGTCGCCCTCGGGCATCCTCGGCGTCCGCCGCGGGGTTTGGCGCCGGGTCGTTGGGCTCCTGGAGGGCGACGGAGCCCAAATCTGGCCCTCGCTCTCGCGCCTGTTGCGGCAGGCGATGGAGAGCTCTCCCCTGCCTCAATATTAGATTTCGGGGGGGGGGGGAAAGGAGGGAAAAAAAAAAAGCCCAGCAACCCGCAGCCCCCCGGACAGATGGGGATTTTGCTGAAAGTTATTTTCTCTTGATTTGGCAAACGCGCGCTTCCCAACGCCGCTAATCATCCCTGCGCGCGCGCGGAGGGGGGGGGGGGGGCGGCCTTCGGAGGCTCCCAAAAGAGGCTGCGGGACGGCCGGGCGGACGGGAGAGGTGAGCGAGGCGAGCTCGGGGTCACCGTCCCCGTCTCCGTCCGCCGCGTCGCTCCCGGCGGTTCCTCGAAGCCCCTCCGAGGGCAGGGCTTTGGGCGGGAGCGGGACGCGGATGCGGGGCCGCATCCTCCTCGGCTTCCTTGCTCCCCCCCCTCCACCAGGTGACCTTCACCAAGCGCAAGTTCGGCCTGATGAAGAAAGCCTACGAGCTGAGCGTGCTGTGCGACTGCGAGATCGCCCTCATCATCTTCAACCACTCCAACAAGCTGTTCCAGTACGCCAGCACCGACATGGACAAGGTGCTGCTCAAGTACACCGAGTACAACGAGCCCCACGAGAGCCGGACCAACGCGGACATCATCGAGGTGAGCTGGCGGCCCGCGCGAAGCGGCCTCTCGAGGGGCGGTTTTCTTCCAGCAGCTGTTCGCGTGGCCCCGGCGCGTCACAGGCGGTTTTGGATGCTTTTCCCGGGGCCGTCGGAGAAATCTTCCCGCGGGAGCTGGCCGAGGACGCGTGCTGTTTGGGGCCGGGTTTTGGGCAGGGGAAAAAACCCCAAGCGCTCCGGGCTCCGCGCATCTCGCCGGCAGCGCCGGGTCGCTCTCGCGTTTTCCGGGGTTTTGTTCTTTTGCCGCCGGCGGACCCTTCCTGCCGGGCTCAGGCACGTCCCTTCCTCCAGCCGGCGAGCTCCGCTCCCGCCCGGCCGCGTTTCGGACCCCGAAGTGCGAAGATCCAGCTTGCCTTGATGCTTCCCTTCCCGCGCCTGCAAATCCTTGTCCCCGGCGCTGTCGTTTCCCCCCGCCGCCGCGGGCGAAACCGAGCGTTTTGCAGGACGGGAGGGATTGCGCGCGGCGCAGAGGCCGCCGCGGCCGCTGCGGCTCCTGGGCTTCGTCCAAACTGCCCCAGAGCTTGGGGGGCTGCGGAGCTCCGGCTCCCTCCTCTAAGGGAAGCGGAGCGCATCCGGCCCGAGCAGCGTTTCCTCTCACATGCTCTGCGTTTCCTGCTGCCGCTCTCGCCCTCCTCGGGTTACAAACCTGATCCCGTCAGAGGCAGCGCCGGCCAGACGGATAAAGCAAAAAAAAAAAGCAAAAAAAAAAGCAAAAAAAAAAAAGCAAAAAAGGGCAAAAAAAAGCAAAAAAAAAGCCGCCGACACGCGTCTGCTTGCAGATGGCCTGCGTTGCCCAAAAGCTCTTTTCTTGAGCAGCAAACCGCTGCCCGCCCGGGCAGCCCCTCCGCGCGCGGGACCTCGGCAGCTCCGCGCGGTGACAGTGATGATAATCCAATCTTACGCTTCGGGGCGTCAGGCCGGAGGCCGGCAGCGGCCGCGAGGGATTTTTTTTTTTCCCCTCCGCGCGCGTTTGGCTGGCGAGAGGGAAGAGCCCTTATCACCGTCTGCAGCAAGGCAGCAGCTCCGGCAGAAGTCTCTTAGACACCCCCAAAAAAAAAATAAAAAACCCCCCAAAGGGAGAATAGACCTTGGGAAATACGGCTGAAGATGATGACCTGAGCCGGCCGGAGGCGTTTTTCTGGGTCTGCGCAAGCTCTGCTCTCCTTGCTTAGGAGTATTGGTGGAGGAAAAACCCCCAAAATCATCGCGCGCGAGCTTGGGAGCTGCAAAACGGGGAAGGCAGCCGTGGGAAACAGCGGGAGCCGGGGACGCGTCGAGCGAGCCTCGTCGGCAGGCGCGCGGAGGAGAGCTCCCCTTTGCAAGGGGAAGGTTTCCCTTTGCAACGGCCGGCGCTCGCCCGCGGCGAAGAGCATCCGCAGCTTCGAGGAGTCTCCTCTGAGCGTCGTAGCCGGAGGCGAGAGGTCCTGCCGCGACGCCGGCGCGAGCCCCCGTTTGCCGCGGGCGAATCGCCGCCGGCCGGTGCCCTGGCTGCCGTGGAATGAGTTTTTTCTGTTTTGCCTTTGAAGGAGAAAGAGCAGGAGGAAAAACTCTTTCTAAAGAAAGAAAGAAAGAAAGAAAGAAAAAAAAGCCTCAACTTTCCATCTCTCATCTGCCTCGGGAAAACAAAAGGTTTCGGAAAAGAAATTCCCCCAAACCGGTTTCCAATAAAAAAAAAAAAAAGCGAAGCCGTTCCCTCCCCGCTGCGCGCAACTTTTTTTGGCCCCTTCTAAAAACAAGCGAAGGCATTCGCAGAAGTGGAAAAAAAATAACAGGGAAAATCCTGGTGTTTTTTTCATGCCCGTGGGACTCGGTGGCCGGGGCGGGAGGGAGCGCAGGGTCTTGCGGGGAGGTCGCCGAAACGCAGCTCCGCGGAGGTGCCCGTTGAAAGCCACCACCTCCCCGCTGGAAGGAGGCGAAGGGGCTTTCGCTTAGACGAGGGGCAAGAACGAGGGGGGCGGGCAAGAGCGAGCGGACCCCTCCCCGAAACGCGCCAGGACCCTTCTCCCGCTCCGTGGCTCCAATCACAGCAGCGGATTAGCGAGCGTGAAGATCCCGCGCGTGGGGCGGGCGGGCGCGCGCCCACACGTCCGAAATTTTGGACCCCGCCAAAACGCAACGCCCGGATCCGGTTTTCGGTGCCGCTCGGCGGCGGCGCGGAGCCAAACCGTTCTGCTCTCGGCGAGGCCCAGCCGATCTGGGAAGGGATTTCAGCGGTGAGAGAAAGCGTTGGGGTTCTTTTTTCTTGGTTTTTTGGGTTTTTTTTTTTTGCAGCGACTCCTAAGAACTGCGGTGAAGAGGCAAAGTTTGGCAGCGCTCGGCGCTGTACAAATACAGAGCAAAATCCGCCCGGGGCGTTACCAGGCTTTGTGCGAAACTTCACCGTTTTTTGCCTGTTCTGTTATAAACTCGCGTTTCCCGGCACTTAAGGTAGCTAAAGAGCCTCTCCAGGATATATTTTGGCCTCAAAATAGCAATGTTTATTACTGTTTAGGAAGACAAGGGGAGAATTGTCAAGGCCCCCCCCCCTTTTTTTTTTCCACCTTGCCGAATTTGGCATGAAAAGAGATCAAGACTTCCAGGAAATTCTGTAGCTTTGACTTAAAAAAAAAAAAAAAAAAAATTGGCAAGTGGCGCTTCCATAATGACGCCTAATTGCTTTTGGTATTTTGAAAATAAAATGATTAAATGTGCATGCGGAATGCAATCTGCAAACTGGCTACCAAACGTGAAAGGGGAACTTTTTCGTCCGAGCCCCGCTAGGGATTTTTGTCGTCCCCTCCGTGCGTAGCCTAAATAGGTAACTGCTGGGCTCCCCGTTAAGCTGCTTTGTGCTATATATATATATGTATGTATATGTATATGTACGTATATATATATTTATTTGGTTTTGTATTTGGAATAAAGCTGGGTAATTTTGTCTATTTTTAGCAGGTATCATTAAGATTTATTTCCCCCTCCTTGTCATCGTGCTAATTGCAGGTGAAAAAAAAAAAAAAAAAAAGCGCGTCTGAGCTGGTACGGGGCCAAATTCGGCGCTGGCGCGAACAGACCGGGGTCGGGCGCTGCGGGAAGGGGGCAGCCTCCGCGCATCCGAGGGGCGTCCGCCCTCTCCCGTCCCGTCTCCCCCCCCGCATCTCACCCTCTCCCGGTTGTCCTTTTCAGACGTTAAGAAAGAAAGGTTTTAACGGCTGTGACAGCCCGGAGCCCGACGGAGATGACTCCATAGACCAGAGCCCCTTGATGGAGGACAAATACCGTAAAGGCAGCGAGGATTTGGACATACTGTTCAAGCGATACGGTGTAAGTACCTCCCGCTCTGGCCGGAAAGCCTTCATTATATGTTCTTTTTTTTTTTTTTTGTTTTTCCCCCCGTTTTTTTTTTTTTTCTTCGATTTCCCACCCCAAACCCCGTCCCCCCCCCTCCCCGCCACGTAACAGGCGCTGAACAAGAAGCACAGAGAGTGCGAGAGCCCGGAAGGGGACGAAGTGTTTGCGTTGACCCCGCAGACGGAGGAGAAATATAAAAAGATTGATGAGGAGTTTGATAAAATGATGCAGAGTTACAGGCTCGCAGTGAGTAGCCGGTGGCCTGCAGCCCCCCTTTCCCCCCCCGCCGGCGCCGCGGCGCCCGGGGGCACTCGTGCATGGCTTTGCTTCGGAGCCGTGCTCTGCCTTGGCCCCGGCGGCGATGCTCGCTGCCCTTTGCACTTTTTAAGCCCCTTTTTCCCCCCCACCCCCCCACCCCAGCCTCTTCCAAAAGGAGTTTGGCCCCGATTGAGTTTGCACGAGAAGGGGCGAAGCCGCGGCCCCCGCCGTTCCCCGTTGGGGCATCGGTGCCGCTTCGGGCTTTCGCAGCGAGCCCCTCGGGGCGGCTGGTGGCCGCGGCAGGGAGCCGGGCAGGTTTTAACCTCCCGGGTGGCATCAGGACAGCGCGGAAAGGGATTTGCAGCAGGAGGAAGAGGTGGGGGGGGGGGGATGATGTTGGAAAAACGCGTTGCAAATCAGTCGGAGGGAGCAAAGAGGAGCGAGGCAGGCAAGCCGTCTTCGGAGGGATTAGCCTTGAGTGGCGGGCAGCCGTAATTAATGTTGCCACGAGCAGAAAGCAGGCTAATTTCCGAGGGCTGGATGCAGCGTTGCTAAAGGATCACCCCCACCCCTTCCCCAAAACCCGCCCCCCCCCCCCCGTCCTTTTTGGCCTTGCAAGCCCACGCCAGCAAAACTCTGGCTTTTCTCGAGATCTGGGTCTTGTGAAATCCCCACGCCTTTATTTTTACTGACTCAGCCGGCTACCGAGATTGCGAGCGTGACCCCGAGCGGCGCCTTGTTGCATCGCTCCGGAAAAGGCGGTGGGGTCTCCGTGCCGGGGCGCCCCGCCGCAGACGGGGTGGAGGGGGGGGCTGCGGAGGCCCCCCCCCGCCACCCCGGCCCCGCGCGAGGGGATTGAACGGCGATGGAGCTCTGCCTCGTCCCGCCGGAGGTTTCTCCTGGGCCGCCTTGGCTCAGCGGGGAGGAGGTTCCCGCCGGGCCGGGCTCGGCGCGGGGATGCCGCCGCGGCCCCGGTTCCTCGACCCCTTGACGCCGGTGCAAAGCCGGGTGTAAAAAGCCGGGAAACGGCCGTTTTTATGACGGCCAGCAGCCGCGGGGAGGCGGGCCGGGGCGAGGACCGCGAGCAGCGCGGTTGTGCCCTGCAGTGATTGCGGCCGGGCGCACTCCGGCGCTGGGCGCTTCGGAGTCAAGGCACAGCACGCGGCTTCCCCGACTAAACCCCGTGTGCGGCAGGGCCTGCGTCGCGCAGGTGGCGTGTGCGTGTGGTTGAAGGTGACGCTTTTCCTTTTTAACCTGGGGCTGGCGTTTGGTTTTTTGGGGAGGTTTTTTTTTTTTTTTTTCTTTTTTTTGCGGTGTGTGTTGAGAACTAACCGGACTCGTCGGCCGGGGGAGCTAACGACGGCCCCGTTGGCTCCCTGGGGTGGTGGCAGCCTGGTGGCCTTGGGGATGCAGCCGGAGCAGCGGGAAAACTGGGCTGCCGGGTGCATTTGAGGCTTACGAAATGAGCTGAGCGGAGGGGAGCTGAGCTGCCCTGGATAAGGTCCGGGGCGCCGTGGGAGCGCTCTGCCTTCGCCAGCCGGAGCAAATTGCAACGGGGCTTTAGCAAAAGCGCCGGTAAAGCCCCTAAGCAGGTGCCCAGCCCTGTTAGCGAAGAGCGGAGCGGGGACGGGAGACGGGCTGCCGGGAGGAGCGCGGCCAGCCCGGCGCGAGCTGGGGCCTCGGCCGCCGGCGGGGCTTCAGAAACGCCCGCGCTCCGCTCGGGTGAGCGGGCTCCCGCGGGAGCCAGCCTGCCGCTGCCGCCCGGCGCGCGCCGAGGCCCTTTCCAGCTGCCGCCCGGCGCTCCTCTGAAAGCAGCCGGCTGTCCGCCGCGGGCAAAGCGCAAGGGTGCCAAGCTTCGAGGCGGAGACCCTGCGGGAGGAGCGCAGGCTGCAGAGCATCCCGCGCCGGATGCGTCCCTCCTCCCCAGGCGCCGGCAGCGGTGCGGCTCCGCTCCACAGCTCCCCCCTTTTACCTCCGTCTCTCCGCTCAGTCCGCAGTGCCGGCGCCCAACTTCGCCATGCCCGTGACGGTGCCCGTGACCAACCAAAACACGCTGCAGTTCAGCAACCCCGGCAGCTCCCTGGTGACCCAGTCGCTGGTGACCTCGTCGCTGACGGACCCCCGGCTCCTCTCGCCGCAGCAGCCGGCGCTGCAGAGAAACACCGTCTCCCCGGGGCTGCCGCAGAGACCGGCCAGCGCAGGTGAGCCCCTCGCGTCCCCCCCAAGGGGGCACAAACCCTGCCTCGGCCGGGCCTTTGCTTTTTGTCGCGTGAGACGGCTGCCGGAGGTCGGCAGGAGCATCGTCCCCGGCAGGAGCATCGCTCCCCGGCGCAGCCCCTTCGGCCCGTTGCACCCCGGGAGGACGGTGACGGGGACTCAGCCTCGGGCTTTTCGGCCTCGGGTGGCACTTGGTGGCTGAGCGATTACTCGTGCAGATCCGGTTTGCAGCGGGGACCGGCGACGGGGAGCCCAGGGCCGGTCGGAGGAGAAAAATCTCGTCGGCCGCTTTGCCGAGCGGCCGGGGAACGCGTGACCGCAGCCCGGCTCTCCCGTGGCGCGATCGTAGATAAGGAGAGCGTGCAGAAAGCCCCGGCTTGCTCTTTCGGTTGTCGCAGATGGTCCATGTATATAAGTCTGCAAAGGGCCTGAGCCGGCAGCAGGGCTCCGGTGTCCCCGAAAGCGGGCAGCCCGGCTGCGCTGCCTGCGCCCCGGCCGGACCGCTAAGGAGCAGGGGCTTCGGCGGGCCGGGACCGGGGCCGGCGCGGCGCGCCGACAGCCGTAGCCCTGGCTGCGAGGGTCTCTCCTGCCCTCTCCCAGGCCTCTCTCCGCAGGGGGGAAAAAAAAAAAAAAGAGGCTTCGTTGCAAGGAAAGATCTGCCTGATACTTGCAGTTTCCATCTCGCTCAAGAGCCGTTTGTTTCGAGGAGGAGATAATTTCGCGGTTGCGAGCGTAGAGGTGTTCCAAGTCCGGCCATCTGCGTTTCATTCACTTGCTGCCTTGGACGCGGAAGAAATCCTCTTTATAGGAGCCAGGGCCTTGCACGTTATAAGAGCTATTTCTTTCTTTCTTTTTTCTGTTTTTTTTTTTTTTTAAATTTTTCTATTTTAAACAATGCACTTCAGATGGGAGCGGAGCGCCGGGTTGTTGTTCCCAAAAAAAAGCGGCGCTGGCGCGGCGGAGCGCTGGGTCGGCGTTTCGGCGCTCGCCGGTGCCTCCTGCCAGCAGACGGCAGGGAAGGGACGAGCGGCTGCGGAGCGGGATGCCGGCCGGCATCGGCTCGCCCCGGCTCCGAGCGGGATGGAGCCGCTCTCAGCCGCCACGCGGCTGCTTCGAGCCGGGGTCTCAGCGTGCTGCGATCCAGCGACGGCCGTCTGGCAGCCGGACAGGAGAGCTGCAAAAGCAGGCTCCCGTCTCGGGTTTCGCCGTTTGGGGCGAAAAGCGGTGGGATTTGCTTAGAGGTGGGATCCAGGGGCGGGATGACTGCGGTTCGGCGGTTACGCCGCGGGGGTCTCAGTGCAGGAACGACCGCCCCGCGGCGCGGCCAGGCGGCGCGAATAGGTCCCTTCCGGAAATATAATAATAATGCAAAGAAAAATAATATTTTTTTTTTATTGCAAGCGAGGCGAAGCAGGGATTTAGCCGGGATAAAAAGGCCTCTGGTACGGTTTGCCCAACTGTTTGCCTTCGCGTGACGCAGCCGTGGGAGGCCTCATTGTAACGGCTGCCTGGCAGCGCGCGGGAATGCTTTCCATTCGGTGCGAACATTACAGGGCAGCTAGGGTTTCACGCCGTGCCGCCGCGAGCCGGGCCTCCCTCGAGAGGGCTTGGAACAAAACAGCCGCGGTGTTTTCCAAGCCTCGCGCCGCCTGGCTCGCTCCCAAAGGAAACGGATCTGCCTGGATAGTGTTTCCAAACCCGATCACCGGGAATGCTGCTCATTTTGCCCGGGGCTCGCTCGCTGGGGAACGTGACGGCCCCGGTTTTCCCACCTCCTCCTCCCCCTCGCCCTGCCCCAAAGGAGCGATGCGCGCCGCCGCTGACCCCGTGTTCCCGGTTGCTTTGCAGGGGCGATGCTCGGGGGAGACTTGAACAACACGAACGGAGCCTGCCCGAGTCCCGTAGGTAAGCGAGGAGCTGCGCCGGCTTGGCGAAAGCGCGGCTCGGTGCTCCGGGGATGCCGGCACCGTGTCGCCTGGGTCCTGCCCTCCGTGCCTCAGTTTCCCCCCCACCCCACGTAAAAGAGCGGCAGCCGCGCTCAAAGCAACCCGGCGGTGGGAAAGCGCTGGGGGAAGGCTTCGGCGGGTGCGAGCCGGCTTCTCTCCTTGGGCTTTGCGCTAGCAAGTCAGGAGGTCGGTTAAGAGGGAAGCTGAGGGCTGCAATTGGGGAAGCTCTGGGTTGGGCTCCCCCGTGCAAAACCGGCTGCTCCGCCGAGCCCGGTGAGTCACTTAACACCTGATTCCTCATTGCACTGGGGTGCTGTAAAGGAACTTTATTGCAAGGAAAAAAGCTCATTAAGGTCCCTTCCCACTGCGCGAGCGTCAGCGCTAACGAGCTGACCTTGGGGGGGCTTAGCTCCCCGGCTGTAAAATGGGCGAATAACACCTCCTTCCCCTGCACATGTGCTCCTTGTGTCCGAAGGGTGAGGCGTCCGGGGCCGGGACCCGGCGGCAGCATCGCCCAGCAAAGGCCCCGCTGGGAAGCGGCGGCTGCCGGGAGCCGGAGCCTCTCCCGGGAGCTTTGCACCGCTCTGGGCTTCGCCACCTTCCCCGCGCCGCGGCGGGCGAGGACGGAGCGGGGGCTCTGCGGCCACCTCGCCGGCCCCCACGTCAGCTGTCGCGAGCAGCCGCTCCGGCGCGGAGCTTGGCAGGGCCCGTGAATGTCAGCATTGACGTCACCGCAGCGTTCCCCGCATTCCTGCCGCCGCTCCAGGAAACGGCAGCCGAGGAGCCGGCCCGGCCCGGCCCCGGCCGGCCCCGGCGCTCGGCGGCTCCGCCGGCCGCCTTTGCCGGCGTGCGCCGGCTCGGCGGGGAGTTGCAGGAGGCGAAGGGAGCCGTGCTGGCTGGGCAGGCTTTGGGGGCTACCTGGGATATTTCCTCCTCCGCCCTGGCCATGCGTGGCACCGAGCGGTCGCCTGCTGCCTCTGAGTCATCCGCCTCCGGGCGCCTCTGGCCCGGATCCCGCTCCGATCCGGGCTGGATCCTGCGTATGCACCGCTCGGTGCATACGGTGCATGCTCGGAGAGATGTCAGTCCCCGATCCGGCAACCTCCGGCTCCTTCCCCGCAGCCCACCCAGCGCAGGCGATAACCTGCGGTACCTCCGAGATGCGGTTGCCATGGCAGCCGCGCGCGCATCTCTGCTAGCGCATCCCCCGGACCGGGAAGATCCGGGCCGCCGGCGTTTCTGCTGGCTTTGCCTCCGGCGCCGGGTGCCCGGCCCCCACGTGCAGCCCTGCGGCAGGCAGCTGGGACGGAGACGCGTCGCGGGCAGCGAAGGGATAAAACCCCCCCGGGGGTTTTATGCACCTTCGTTGTCCTTCCCCCAGGGCCTGATTTACCCCTCGTGCCAGCGCGCCGGGTCCCGGGCCGGCGCTCGGCACGGCAGCGGCTGGCGCCAGCCGCCTGCCGAAATGCAGATGTAGCGCAATGGTAGATATGATTAATAATGCAATCAGCGACCTATTTTTCCCGGCCTAACGTGCAGTGAATATGAGGGCTGAATCCTGGTGATTGCTAAACGCCTTTCTATCTTTGGGGCCTATTCATAAAAAAAAAAAAAACCCTCATCAGAACAGTAATCTGATCCAATTTATTCCTTTCCTGATGTTCATCAAATCTTTTCCTTTTTAAATTTTTTTTCTTCCTTCCCTTTTTTCTTTTTTCTTTTCTTTTGCACTCAAAATCCTTAAGTGGGGCAGCAGGAGGAGGAGGAGGAGGGACGCTCAGATCTTCAAAGGGGCAGTAGGATCAGTGAACCAAACTCTTGGCTATGTCACGGCTCCTTTACGCTGCTCCGGTGACATAAAGGGCCCTTAAAAGCAAGCGTAAGAGTAGTTATAGCCCCTCGATAGGATGCTGCCGGAGCAGCATAAAGAGCCTGGCTGCAGTTGAGGCCTGTAACATTTGTTGCTTGCAACGATGGTGGGTTCCCGCGGGCGAGGGCCCGGCGGGGCAGGTCGGCACGTCCTCCGCGGGGTCGGGGAGGGAGATGCTCTCGCCGCGTAGTTCACCTCCGTACGTTTTCCCGCAGGGAACGGCTACGTGAGCGCCCGGGCTTCTCCGGGGCTCCTTCCCGTCTCCAACGGCAACAGCCTGGGCAAGATCATCCCGGCGAAATCGCCGCCGCCGCCGGTGCCGCCGCCGCCGCCGCCGGTGCCGCCGCCGGCCGGTACCCAGCTCGCCGCCAACAGCCGCAAGCCGGACTTGCGCGTCATCACCTCGCAGAGCGGCAAGGGGCTCATGCACCACTTGGTGAGTGCCCGGCCGGCCTCTCCCGCGCCGTTTGGCACCGCCGGCATCCCCGGCGGGCGGTGGGGATGGAAAAAAACTCAATCGTGGCAAAAGGCTGCTGCCCCCCTCCCCCCCCCAAAAAAAAAAAAAACCCAAAACCCTGACGTTTTCATTCGCCCCCCTCCCCGGCCTCTTGCCGCCGGGCAGCCCTGGAGCGGGCGCGCGTTTTACCCGCGCGCGGCCGCCCGTTTAACGGTACCTCTTGGTTTTCTCTCCGGCGGCGTGCGGGCAGACGGAGGACCACTTGGCTCTGGTGAGTTGTGCGCCCAGCGCGCGTCCTCGGCCTTTGGGGGGAAAAGCAGCTCCCCGGTGGCAAAGCCGAAGGGAGCTGCCCAGGCGCCCTAAATTACCTCTTTCTCCACCGATCGGGAAAGAGCCGTGCGGCTTTAACCCCCCCGCCGCCGCCGCCGCCTCGCCGGGGACGAACAGCCCCGCTGACGCTCTCGCCTCGGGTTTCGGCAAAGCGAAACCTCACCCCAGGCTCTTGCCCCGGCGGCTCCGGCGGAGCCGCGGCAATTTCCAGCCCGGGACGACCTGGCCCGCTGCCACTGCATGGAGGAGAGGGAATAAATCAGGCTCTTGGCATAGTCAGGATATTATTTAAAGCTTGTATATATGCACTGGCTTGCTGAGCCTCCTATCGGCACGGGGACAGTTTTCCACGTTATTTTTATGATTTTTTGTTGTTGTTGTTGTTCCCCTCCCCGCCAGCAAAGTGAGCATCACCTTGTTCGTGGCAGTGATTCACCCCGCTGCGCTGCTATTCTGGTGCAGGGCGGATGGGCGACGGGTCAGCGGGGCGGGCGCGAGAGCCCTGCAGCTCTCCGGACGCGCGGGAACGAGCCAGTCCCTCTCCCAGCCGGCGAGGAGACGCTCGGCCGGGGAGAAGGGCTGACCGCCCTGAGTTTTGCCGCTCTCCGTGTCCTAGAAAGCGTCTTCCTCGGTGGCCCCCTTCCCCAGCGGCTCCCGTGCCTCGGTTTCCCCCTCTGCACGGTGGAAACGGTGCAGGCGTTGCCGCTCCGTGCGCTGCGGGAGCGTTTTAATCGTTTGTCCGAGCTAACCGAGGTGTGACCTTGCCCGAAACGCAGCCCTCGCCCAAACCGAGGGGGACGAAAGCCCGGCGCGGACGCCCCCCCCCTTCTCCGTCGGCTCCGTTAGCCCTTTCCCCCCCCGCCACCGCTCCGGATTTGCTCCTTCCATATTGCTCAGCCCACGCCAGCTCCGTGCTGTAAATGGCATCTCCCACCTCCAGGCGCGCACAGGCGCGGGGCTGAGTCATCTGCCCCTCCGCCGCAGCCTGCCCCGCTGCCCTTAACCCTGCGCCAGCGGCCTCGGCGGGGTGGGTGCGTTGCTGGCGGTTTTAATATCGCACCCCGGTGCGCTCCTGTAGCGGCTTTGCAAAGACATCGGCCCCCCACCTCCGTCCTTCCTCTGCATTGCACCGGCAGCTCGAGACGCAAAAGCGCAGAGCAGGATCGGTTCAGGGAGGCTCCAGCGACGAGCGCGCCTCACCTGGGAGCGGGTGTGCATGGTTTTGTAATCAGCCTGCGTGACGGCGCGCGGCTCGGAGGGTTTAGCAGTCTGCATGCTGGTTACGGCAGCCTCGGTGGCGGCGGGCGGGCGGGAGGGGGAGCTGGAACGCGTCGGCGAGTTTTGCCTGCGTGAATCGGGATTAAAACTGGGTTTCCCGCTACGACGCGATCCGGGCTGGCGTCCTTGCAGCCGAGCCGCTGGGCAACTGCGGGGCCCCATTCTCCAGCCGGATGTGCGCCGCCGGAGCAGGGGGGAGAAGGGGCTGCGCTTGACCCACGGGGCAGCGCTCGCCGCCCGGACGGGGCTGCCAGCAGGATGCGTGCCAGGAAGACCTGCTGCTGCTGCTGCAGCCCCGGGGCTTTAGCAATTAAAGTCCCCGTAATCGCCTTCCCTGGGCGGCGCGGAGGCGACCTGGGCAGCGCCCGCGTGCGGGGTGCTGCAAATGCAGCGTGCCGCGGGGTGCTGTTGCCCTCCGGAGGGGGCAGGGACAGGGTTTCTGGCTTCCTGTCTTGGCCGTGAACCGTTGCATGTTGCATCCCTGACCCTAAAAAGCTCTGGGAGCCGTCGGCTCGCTAGGAAGGAAGACACCCCGCCGCCTCCTAAAGGACGTGGCCCCGTGCAGCGCCCGGCGTGATTTAAGCTGGGCGCTGCCCCAGTCTTCGCGGGCTGACGTGTGCCTGGGTGCTTCAGATTAGAGGCAAGCCTCTTGAGTCCGATTTAAATCAGATCAGCAGAGACAGGCCAGATTATCTGCCTTGTAAACAGGGCTGAATCCGACCCTTCGATCCGCCCACGTAACGGCCTGCAAAGCCGAGGGGGGGGAGGCTGGCGTGCACCGGGCCGAGGGCAGAGTTTTTCCACGGTGGACCTGCTAATGCCTGAGTCACGCCGGCCTCCGGAGGGGCCCCGTCCTGCAGGGTGCTGAGCCCCGGGTTTTGAGTTTAAGGATGCCAAAGCACCTTTAAAACCCTGAGCTGAATGTCTTCGGCTTGCATGAGAGGGCAGGGGCTCGTTCGCAGACGCTGAGGCTGCCGGGGGGAGGATGCGGCAGCTCGGTGCTGCTTTAGCCGGTCCGGTTGCGGTTCGGGACCTCTCTCGCCCTTCGAGCAGCGCAACCTCGCGGGCAATCGCATGCATCCTCTGTGAAACGCTAATTCTTCTTGCATCAGAAGGAAACGGGCAGGATTAGTGCATTGCAGGCTGAGGCGTCCCGCTGGTACAGCGAGAGGGGCCGCGGGGAGCGCGTTGTTCCTCGCACGGCCGATGCAAACCGACCTGCAGAAGGATTTCCCAAGGGTCTGAATGCCTCTCAGCGAGGTGGTCTGTAGCGCACAACGCTGCAAAGAGGGATGTCCGGAGGGATGCTCGATCCTGCTCGGCCGGTTACGGGCCGAGGTTTTGAGGGGGACACAAGCCCCGAGGACGCGGCGGGAGTGGGGCGGGGGGATCGAACGCGTCCGGGTTGTAACTCCGGCTCTGTTTGCTTCCCCCAGCAGAACACGCAGCGGTTAGGCGTCTCCCAAGCGACTCACTCTTTAACCACGCCGGTGGTTTCTGTGGCTACCCCAAGTTTGCTGACCCAGGGGCTGCCTTTCTCTGCCATGCCCACGGCGTACAACACAGGTAAGAGCGCGCGGCGCGGGCAGCAGCTTAGGCGAAGGGCAGAGCGCCGCTGCGAGCGCCTGCCGGGCTCTCCCTGCGCAGCGGCGCGGTCGCCCGTGAGACTCTCTGCCGCGAGATGCAATCGAGTCCAGGAGTTTTGCACGGTTAGAATAAAGGGGAAACTCGTTATATAAATCACGAGGCCTCTGTTATATCCGGACGGGCTATGAGGGCATGATTGTCTCTTACACTGTAGCCCACTACACCGCGCTGGCAGCCTGCAGGTGCTTTTAAGCAGCTGCTAATTACAGCTACACCCATCTCAGGGCTCGCGAAAGCTGCGGGTGATGTTGTAACAGGGGCTTAATGAAAACGAGTATCAGCCCCACCGCCGCCACCACCCCCGAAAGTTTTGGAAGGAATGTAAACCATCCGGCTCAAGCCAGGTTGGTGGCGAGCCGAAAGAAGTGGAGGCGACGGTCGTAGGGCTTCTGCCCGAGTTGTTCAAGGGGTTGTTCAGCGGGAGCCTGTCGAACGTCCGCCAAGACCGTCGGTCGGACTGGCTGCTTTCCTGTGTAGCTCGCGTTGGCATGTGCTCAGAGAGAAGTTTGCAAAAAAAGTAGAAAGCTGCTTGTCCGGAAGAACCCGGAATAGGCGTGCTGGGAACTCCCTGCCGTAATTAGTAGGTGTAGGCTGGCGGGTGCCTGGTTGTGCGTGGCTGGTCCGTTCCCCTCCGCGCGGGCGAGTCGTCTCGGGGGCCCGCGGTCCCCGCAGCGAGCTTGCGTCCTGCCAAAGTCCTCAAAATAGGGTTTAATTGAGCCCTGCGCTGCCGCCTCTCCGGGCAGGGGCGGGTGACCTTCAGCTTTCCCTATTTATTTCTCTCCTGCAGATGAGCCGCAGGCAAAAAAATGTTCCAGCTCAGGCGCCTTAGGTGGCTGTGGCTGGGCTGCCTGATAGAGATACCGCGGGGGTTATTAGCGCGGAGATGACTGCAGGGTTTAGACATCCCGACCGAAATCCCGGCCCCGTGCCCGGGATTGTACGAAAGCAGAGGAGAACCGTCTCGATTGCCCGGGACGCGGCCCGCGCCGAGCCCCGCCGCCAGCCGGGGCCGCGCGGCCTTTCCCGCGCCGGCGCCGCCAGCCCGGTTAAGCCGAGCTGGATGTTTGCAGCTTCCAGATAGGCGATGGCTCCGGTTCAACCTCGGGGAACCGGCCGAGGAGGCGGCTGTCGTAACCCGGTGGGCGTCGAGAGCTCCTGAACCGGAACGGCTGGTGCCGGGGTAAATAACCGCGCAGGGCAAGACGCGGGGCCGGGACCTTTCTGCAGGGTGTTGCCTCCCGCCAGCCCGGCGGCCCTCGCCTTGCGTCCCGCTGCCGCAGGCGAGCTCGGCCCCGTCGGGGCGGAGGAGGCTGAAACCACAGGCGCCCGAAACGACGGCGGCGCGGGGAAGGCAGGGCGAGGGCTTGGTCGGGCGCCGACAAACAGCCGGGGGCTGCGGGCGTCCCTCTCGGACGCGGCCGCGGGCCTTGGCGTAGTTGCAGTGTTTAGCTGCGTGGCGGCGTTTGGCGAGGGGGGGGGTCTCCCCTTAAAAAGCGCGGCCGATCCCCCCCCGCCCCCCGGCTTGCCCTGCGACGGAGCCCCTTTCCGCGCTCGGAGTCGGAGGCTGTGATTTCTCGGGGCCGGGCCGGAGCTGGGCGGCTCGCGGCGTCTGCAGACGGCGTCCGCGTGCTCGCTGCCTCCCCGCGTGCGGGGCGGCCGGGGTTTGCAGCGGGGGGACGACCGGATTCGGCGCGGGGCCGCCGGCGGACGGGGAGCGCCATCTGCCGATGCGCCGAAACGGGCCGCTCCGGCTCCGGCGTCTCCCGGGCTCGGCTTGGGAAGCAGTTGGGTTAAACCTGAGCGAGCTTCTGGGCCGATGCTCTCGTTTTTTGGGCTAAGGGCGAGCTGCGCCTGAAGGCCCGGGCAGGTGAGCGCAGGGGCGTGCGGACGATGCGCCCCTGCGAGCGAGCACGGCTTCCCTCCACTGCGCGCCCGTCCGAGCCCGCCGTTACGCGGGGCCGGAGAGCGACCGAGCGTGCATCGCTTTTTGCACTGGACTGGAGGAAACGCGTTTGGGGGGTTTATACCCAGTTGCCCCCAGCTGGAGGGGGTATAAGTGGGTATTTTTCGTGCCGGGGGTCCTCTCCTGGTGGAGTCAGTGCGCGTGCATGAGCGGGCTTGCCTCTGGGCGGACGTGCACGTGCCGTTGCGTAACGCTTTGGGGGGCTGGAAGAGCCGGGTCCGCGATGCACTTCGGGCAGCCGCAGGCGCGTTACGGTCTGGCGGGCCTCCACCTTCTCGCAGCGCGCCGGGCTCGGTTTCGGGGCAGCCGGGCGCTGAAGGTTTGCTTCTTTGCAGATTATCAGCTGACGAGCGCCGAGTTATCCTCGCTGCCCGCCTTCAGCTCACCTGGCGGGTTGTCCCTTGGCAATGTCTCTGCCTGGCAGCAGCAGCAGCAGCAGCAGCAGCAGCAGCAGCAGCAACAGCAGCAGCAGCAGCAGCAGCAGCAGCAGCACCTGGTTCCTGTATCACTAGGCAACTTAATGTAAGTGAAACGGGTACCGCGGGCCGCTCGCTTGATGTCGCGACACATCCAGAGGGAAAGGAGGAAATCCTCAAAAGGCTGCGCCGAGCCTCTAGGAAGCGGGAGCAGACGCAGCTCAGGGCGGCGGGACGAGCCGGCGGCGCTCCGGCCCTTTGGGGAACCGTCCTAGCGACGGCCCCGACGGCCCCCGGAGCGCGCTAGAGCTAAGGCGATGCTTCGCGAGAGCTGCTTTTTGGGTGCCGGGCTGCGGGAAGGCGCGGCGGGAGGGTGACGCTCTCCCTCTCGCCCGCGGGCAGCTGAGACCCGGGGGGAGGCAGCGCTGGCTGGAGGCGCTGCAGAAGCAGCAGTCTGGGAACGGGTGTCCTGAAGTGGTCGCGCCAAGTGTAGGAAAGCGATGACTTTTAATATTGAAAGTGAACTGGGGGGGGGGGGGAAAAACCCCAAAACACGCACTTGTATACTGCAGCGGGTACTTTTACCCTTACCTGCGGAGGTAAAAAAAGGCCACTGGCAAGGTGCGTAATGAGATATTTCCCATTATCTCCATCCGGTTTTTTTTTTTTTTTTTGCCCTCCTGCCCGCTCCCTTTTCCCCAACGCCCTTCTCCCTCGCCCGGCTGCACTAACCGCGTCCTCTCCCTCCGGCCGCTCAGACAAGGGAGCCACTTGTCCCACGCCACCACTTTGACTGTCAACACCAACCCCAACATCAGCATCAAGTCGGAGCCCGTCTCGCCCAACCGCGAACGAAACACTGCCACGCCGCTCTCCACCTTCCCGCACCAGCCCCGGCACGAGCCCACCGGCCGCTCGCCCGTCGACAGCCTCAGCAGCAACACCAGCTCCTACGAGGGCAGCGAGCGGGAAGATCCCGCCCGGGCCGATTTCGGCTCCTCGCTCGGTTTGCTGAGACCCACGGCCGAGGCCGAGGGCGAGAGCCCCTCCGTAAAGCGCATGCGGCTCGACGCCTGGGTAACATAACCGGCCCCCCTCCCCGGCCTCGTCCCGTCCAGCCCGCCGCCGGGGCAGTTTGGGGTTGGGGGAAGAGCGCGGGGTTTGGGGTGGGTGGGTGGGATGGGGGGGCGGGAGCGGGGAGGTGGGGTGGCGGCGGCGGGGGGGGGGGGAACGGACCGCGCTCGCTCGCTCGCTCGCGGGAAATTAGCCCAAAACCGCCTGAGAAATAGCTTTAGGGTTATGTGCTAGCGCGGCGGGCGGGACCGAAGGCGAGCGCCGAAAAGCGCCCGCGCGAGATGCTCGAGCCGGGGCCAGGCCGTTCGCCGATGCCCAACCTGGCCGTGCACCCCGTGCCGAATCCGGCGGGGAGGCGGGCGACGGAGAGGCGTTTCGGCTCCCCCCGAGCCGCCTCGGCCCTAAATTGGGGGGGGGGACCGGTTTCCCGAGGGCCGGCGCCAGCTCGCTCCCGTCCTTCCCAGGGCCGCGGTGCCGGCAGCCGACGCGACGTGTCCCGCTGGCCCTAAAGGTGACCCTGCGCTGGGCGTCGGGTCCCAAAGTTTCCGTCCCCTCCCCGGTAGCGGCGGCGGGACGGGCGAGCGGGCTGATCTCGGCCGGGAAGCCTGGCTTCCTCGGCCGTCCTGCTGCTCTGTTTGCACTGGTGAGCTGAAATATTTGGGGGGGGGGGGACAAAAAAAAAAAAAGAAAAAAGGGAAAAAGACGACTAGAGTCCCTCCGTTTGTTACCAAACCGAATTTGTAAAGAAATCCAAATCTCCCGTCGTGCACAGCTCGCTCCCACTCAGTAAGGGTTAAAGCTTTAAGTTAGAAAAACAGGCATCGATTACCGAAACAGGGCGCGATTGAAGTAATCGCCTTGAAATTTCGGGGGAAGATTTCTCGGCCTGGAAGGATTCGGGCGAGCTGTGCGGGAAAACCCGCTGGAGCTTCCCGTGGGCTCAGCGGAAGGCGAAAGGGCGCAGGAGGAACGGAGGGGCTCCCGTCTCTCGCCCGCGGCTCGGTCGGGCATCGGCGACGGGGCCGAGCGGGGCTTTGCGCCGCCGAAATCACTGCAGTGAGCTCGGCAGGGCTGCGGGGAGCCGGGAGCGCGGCGCCTGGCAGGGAAATCGCCGGCTCGAGCCTTTGCGGACGTCGCGTTTTTACCATCGGCCCCGGCCTGAGCTGAACGCCGGGTTTGAAGGAGGATGCGGGGCGGAGGGGGAAAAAAGAGGGGGGAAAAAACCCCAAAAAGGCGTAATTCTCCGAGGGCTGGGTCTTTAATCGACCTTGCTCGTTTAAGGGAATTCATGTTAATTTGGTCCCAATATTGTCCCGAAGGCCGGAGCTGGGATGCGGGAGGGGAGCAGCCGGCGCGGGCGAATATCCCTGCTGCCGCGGACCCCTCCGGCATCCCTCCGCGCCGGCGCTCCTCTCCCCGAGGCCGGTCCCCCCCCCCCTTTTTTTTTTTTCCCCCCCGCGCCCGACTGCCGCCCCGTCCCGCCGGCGGCGATGTCCGTCCGTCCGTCCGTGCCGTTTCGCGTGGGTTTGCTCAGGAATCTCTCCGGCGGGGCTTCGGCGCCCGGCGCGGGACGGAGGCTGGGGATGCTCCGCGGCTCGCTCCGTCCCCGCGCCGGCCCCCCCTCGCCCTCCCGCCCGCCGTTGCCCAATGACACAAAACCTGCCCGGATGCCTCCTTTTCTTTCTTTTTTTTCCCCCTTTGGCGGACAAAGCCTGGATCCGCTCCCGCCGCTTTCGGCGAGGCCGGAAAGGTCCCGCGGATCCCGAAACCGGCGCGGAGCAAAAAGTCCCGCTCGAATTTGGCCCTCGCTTCGCGCAGTTTCTGCCTTGGCCTGTCAAAATGAAGCGGGCCGCGTGAAAACGTCAGAGCGGAGCCGAATCTGTGTTTTTCCAAACGTTCTCCTAAGCCTTTTTTTTTTTTCCCCCCTCTGCCGAGCAGGCAGTTTTTGCAGTGCGCTTCCTCTGAGGCTCCTAATTGGCAAAACGAGCCAAAAACCAACAAAAACAAAAAATTAGGATCCTTGTGAAACGGGCAGGGACAAGTTCGAGCGATCAGATGAAGAGAGGAGATAGAAAACCCTCCGAAAATCAGGCGAAAGCAAACGGCCGTGAGAAGTGATGGCCAAAGAGGACAAACCAGAGGGGGTGGGAAAAAAAAAAAAGGGGGGGAAAAAAAGTTAATGGGGAAAAACTTGAAGTTTTTCTGCCACGCGGCCCTCCCGCGTCCGCCGGCGCGTGCCCGCCGAGTTAACGCCTGCCCTGATTTTTCCCCCTCCCCGATGCCCCTCGGCCCTGGCAGCGGTTGAACGAACGCGCGAAGGGCCGAGGCGCCCGGAAAGCTTTGAAACGTCGGATTCTTGCCGCGAATTTTCTTCCAAATTTTTTTCCAAAGGCGATTTTTTTTTTTTTAATCCCCCCCCCTCCCTTCCCAAGCGATACGGTTTTAATTTCCTCTCTCGTTCCCGCGTGGCGCGAACGCTCCCAGGCGTCGGCCAAGTCCCGGCGGCAGGTTTTGTGTGGTTTTGCTAAAAAAAATAATAAAATAAAATTGCCCTCTCCGACTCCTGCCCCGAGCCTTACCCGGCGGGCACCGCGGTCTGCCGGGGAGGCGGTTTGATCTAGGGGCCGAAACGCTGCAGCGGCGGCGGCGGCGGCAGGAGCGAGTCGCGTCCTCTCCCCGCGTCTCGCTTGCTGCAGCCGGGAACCCGGCGGGGGACGCCGCCGACCTCCTCCGCCGAGCGCCCGGGTGCAAAGCGCTCGGCGATCGTCGGCGTCGAAATCCGGATTTACCTGGCAGCGTCTGGCACCCTGGACACGCACCCGAATTCTTTGCACGGCCTTGCTTTGGAAATTAGGCGGGATTGACGACGTCGCTCATCGGTATCGTTTTTGGTTCTTTTCTTCACCGTCCTTGCGGGGAAAAACAAAACGCAACAAAATGCAGAAACCTTTTCTCTCCCGTCGGGAGAGCGGCGTGGCGGAGGGTCCCTGGCCGGCACGCGGCGCGGTCTTTGCTCAAGAGGGTTCCCAAACGGGGTGAAAAAAGAGAGAAAGACCAACCGGGCATGCAACCATCCGCCCGCTGTGAGCGTCGAGGCAGAACAAACCTGGGCAAACCCAACACGCGAGGGAAAAACAACAGAAAAAACCCATTTTTGCTCATTGACTTCATACCCTGACTCCCGACTTCACGCTTCCGCCGAGAGCCTGGAAATAAAACACCCCCGGTGACACGCGGCTAGAGGTGGAGGCGGGCGGCGAGGGCGCGTGGAGGAGCCCGGCCGCCGGAGCGGCGCCGTGGGAACCCGGCGGGACGCGGCGCGGGAACCGGCTGCCGCGGGAACCCAGCGGGACGCGGCGCGGGAACCGGCTGCCGCGAGAACCCGGCGGGACGCGGCGCGGGAACCGGCTGCCGCGAGAACCCGGCGGGACGCGGTGCGGGAACCGGCTGCCGCGGGAACTGGCTCCTGCGAGAACTCGGCGGGACGCGGTGCGGGAACCGGCTGCCGCGGGAACCGGCTCCTGCGAGAACCCGGCGGGATGCGGTGCGGGAACCGGCTGCCGCGGGAACCGGCTCCTGCGAGAACCCGGCGGGACGCGGTGCGGGAACCAGCTGCCGCGAGAACCTGGCGGGATGCGGTGCGGGAACCGGCTCCTGCGAGAACCCGGCGGGACGCGGTGCGGGAACCGGCTCCTGCAAGAACCCGGCGGGACGCGGTGCGGGAACCGGCTGCCGCGGGAACCGGCTCCTGCGAGAACCCGGCGGGACGCGGTGCGGGAACCGGCTGCCGCGGGAACCGGCTGCTGTGGGAACCCGGCGGGACGCGGTGCGGGAACCGGCTCCCGTGAGAACCGGCTGCTGTGGGAACCCGGCGGGACGCGGTGCGGGAACCGGCTGCCGCGGGAACCGGCTCCTGCGAGAACCCGGCGGGACGCGGCGCGGGAACCGGCTCCCGCGGGAACCCGGCGGCGGCATTAACTTCACCGTCCCGGTGAAACGATTTGGGGGTTGGTTTGCTGGGGGGTCTTTTTGTTTATTTTGGGGGGAGGTGGGCCTTGGGGTTATTATTATTATTATTATTTTTATTTTTCCCCGTCTGGGTCATTATTCCTTATTTCCCCACAGACTGTAGAATCCAGTAAACTCCTCCTAATTTTCAAAAGACAACAAGAAGAACGACAATCTTAAGCAACCGACACCCTCCTTTGTGCTTCTATAAATATGTTTCTGATCTTATAATTTTATTTCTCGTGCTCATCTGTACTGTTGACAGTTACAATTGTGTATAATTTTTTTTTTAATTTGGAATTTTTGCGTTGTATAGGGTTTAGTTTTAAAATATATATATATATATATTTTCCATTTTTTAAAAAGGGGTGTTGCAAAAAAAATTGCACGATTTAAATGACAATAGTTAAAATGCTGCAGTTTTTAGAGATGTGGAAGCAAAATGGAGCTTATTTATTCTCAAAGGCTATAAAGGTGTAAAATGCATGAAGAAAAAAAAAAACATTTACAAAAAAAAAAAAAGACAAAAAAAGTGTAACCTGAACAAAGTGTAGCGTTAAAAATTTTAAATGACGACAATGACGACAAAAAAAAAAAAAAAACAGCTAATATATTGTGTTTGGGCTAGTTTGCTTTTGTTTTTAATTGTTCCTTTTTTGGAGAATGAAATACAATTGTGTATATTTTCATATAAGAAGTATGCACTGATATGTTTCAAAAATGATATATTACTTTCTAAAAGTGTGGTTACTTACCAAAGCCTGTTTCTGATCTTTAACCTTCTCGAAATCTCTGTGGATCCTTGGGGGTGGGGGCGGACGCCGCGCGCGCCGGGACGTCCGGGGCGCAAACCCCGCGGCCGGCGGCGGGGGGATTTTTTTGGCCAAACTCGAGGCTGGTCGGCGGGATAATTGCGGTATTTCGTGGGGAATTGGGTCTGGGCCTCGTTTTTCCCGCCTGGGGGATTGGGTCGAGCGGTGTGGGAAAACAAAAGGTAATACAACAAAGGTCCTGATAACCGGCGTTCGCCCTTCGCTACAGGGTTTTTTTGGGGAGAAAAAAGGGCAGAAAGGGTTTCGTATGGGCTTGGTCCGCGGCGAGCAGGTCGGAGCACCGCGGCCGCTTGGAGCGGGCGGGAATTTGCTTTTCCTCGAAGAGGACGCGGGAAAAAGGAGCGGAGACGCGCCGGAGGCCCCAAAAAGAGCGAAATAGGGGTTTAGCGAAAGGACACCCGAGAAACGCCGCGGGATGGCCGGCGAGCGGAGGGGAGCGCGCGGCCTTTTGCAAAAGCGGTGGGTTTTGGGGGGGGGGGGGCGGGCGGCGCGAGAAACCCGCTCGCCGGCTCTCGCCTTTGCCGCTCGAGGGCAGATTGAAGTGTTCAAACCGGAGCTGGAGGGGGAAAAAAAACAATAAAAACAGGGTCTGAAGTGGGGCGAGAGGAAAGCGAACGTTATTTCCCCCCTTTTTGGCCTCCTTCTCCCCTCGCCGTTAAAATTCGCTACTAACCAGGGAAGAAAAGATTTGCATGGCTTTGCCGGCCCGTCCGGGCTGGGAAGGGGTTTCGGGTGTCTTTCCCGCCGGGTTTCCTCTGCGGCATCCTTTCTCCTCCCTCCCATCCCCTCCGGCTTAAGTCATCTTTCCCTATTTTTACACTATTTTCTTTCTCCCTTCCTCCCCCCATTTCACTTTTCTTCCCTTTGCTGCTGCTGCTCTTTTTTTTTTCCCTTCTTTTTTTACACAAAAAATCTCAGCCCACGCCCATAAAACGAGTATTATGTTTTCGCTACCTCCGTCACCCTTCTGTCCGCAGCCAGAAGCCATGCTCGGGATGTAAGAGGGCCTTCCCCCCTTTTTTGTCTCTTTTCTCTGGAAATCCTGTCCCCCGTCTGTCCCGCGCCCGCCTCCTGCTCTCTCTCTGATCTCTCACTTGTAGTATTTTACCTGGCTACTGTAATTGTAAATAGCGAGTTTCACTATGTTAGCAATGGTAACAGTACAGAAAAGAAAAAAAAATGTTTTTTTTTTTTGTTGTATTGATATGAAATGAGATTATATTTTTGTCAGAGTATATTGTAATAATACCGACTTTGAACATGGCCGAACTGTACAGCTGTTTCTTGGTTTTTTTCCCTCTCGGCTCTTCCCGTGTCTCCACCTCCCGCCACCCCCTCGGGTTTGCCCCCAACCCCTCCAGGTCCCGACCGGGGCGGCGAGTTCGGCGATGGCTTGAGCGAAAGGGCAGTTTTCAGCAGATCCCCCCCCCACCAAATAACAACAAAAAAAATCACCTTTTTTATTTTTTTCCCCCAAGAGCGATACCTTTTTTAACATTTCTTTAAGCCAGGTGAGGTGCTTCGGTGGTAAAAAGCTGTCGTTGCTGTTGCACTGCGGCGTGCTCTGGGGTACCCGCAGCGATCTTTGTGACATAGAGGAGCCCCTTTAAACGATGCACTAAATTTAAAAAAAAAAAAAAAGGGATAATAAATAACCCTGCCCGACTCATATAGATTACGGTTAGTCAGATTGCCTGCACGATGCAGCCCGTCCGTATTGTGACCGGCTGCGCTTTTCCTCTCCTCCCCCAGGATGCTGCACGGGTAGAAGCAAAGACAAAACAAAACGAAGAACATGCACTTCCCCCTTGGTAGCTTTTTTTATTGTTTTGAGAAACAATTTTAAAAAGATAAAACTAGGTATCTATAAATATATATATATTTTAAGCTCTTTTCCCCCCCTCCCCGATGCTCCTCCGGCAACAGCCTGCCGCAGGTCCTGCTCGTCCTTGCCGGAGGGGCAAAAGAGGCTCCTTTTTTCGGGGGTGTCACCACCCCTTTGCTGCGCAGGGCTGCGGGGACGGGGTTGAGCAACGCCAGCAAAGCAGCGGGGCCGGGGAGGGGGGGGTTCAGTGGAGGGAGGAATCGATGCCGAGCGCTTGCAAACTTGCAACCGGGAGCTTTGCCTAAGTCCATCTTTCACTGAGTAATTTTGCGGGGGTCCGGCCTGCTCGAAAACCTCCCGAGCCCTGGGAACATCGTCGTGCCCCAGCCCCCCCCCCCCGCTCCCCAATTGCCCCCTTGACAATCAGTGGCTCCTTCCCAGGGACCGCAGCACGTGGTCGAGATGGCCGTTGCGGTTTTTTTTCAATATTCCCTTTTTTTGTGCTGTATGGTGATGCGTTATTGTATATTCCACGATAAGAGGAAAAAAAAAAAAAGAGAAAAAGAGAGTCAAAAAAATAATAATAATGACCATGAAAAATTCTTATGAGTTTTGTTTGGAAACTCTTTCACTATATTTGTTGTAAAGAGGTTTACTATTACAAAGAAAAAGAATACACGTTTCTGATAATTTGCTGTGCCTCTGGCTGTTGCTTCCTCTCCCTGCTCATCCTCTCGGTGCGGCGATGGGTAGTGGGAGGGTGCCCGAGGGGTCTCGCTCCGGGTCCAGGGCTCAAGTCCTGCTCCCAGCTCATACTGGGAGTCGCTGCCCGCTGATTCAGGGCACCCAGCTGCCTGCCCTGGTCTAAGGCAGCAGGATGCATCACTTCCATCCCCTTCCCGCAGGTGCTTCCCGGTGCCTTTCAGCCTCCCGTTTCCCCTAACGAGGCCACATGGGCCTGGAATGAGGAAGGGAAGAGCCTCCTCCCTCCTCCGTGGAGATGGGGCTCCTGCATGGGCTTCCAGCAAGGGCAGCTGTGAGGGTGCCAGGTAGGTGTCACCCGCAGGGCGCTTTGGGTCTGGGGTCCCTGCTGCATGCTCAGGGACCTTTAGGGTCCCTTTGGGGGAGGGGGGGCTTTTAGGGCCATGCTTTCCCCAGCTGTGTGCACATGCAGGAGGCTGTTGCTCACCAGCAGCGCCTGCAACCTCTAGCTTTTTAAGCCCAGAAGCCCCAAGTGGTGGAAACCTGCGTGAGCTGATGCATGCAGCAAATGTGGGTGCAGGGTGCCCCCATCGCCCCCCCCCACCCCTGCCGCTGCCGCAGGGCTGCCCCGCTCTTGGGGCTTTGCCTGGGTGCCTGCTGGGCAAGGCCAGGGAGAGTGTGGGGTGCTGCGGGCTGGAGGCAGGATTTGGCCCCTAGAGGGCAGCGCCTGCTCGCAGCTGAGCCCGCAGCCCTGCGGCAGCTCCTGGGGGGAAAGCGAGAGGGGGTGCAAGGAGGGGGAAAGCGAGAGGGGGTGCAAGGAGGGGGGAAAGCGAGAGGGGGTGCAAGGAGGGGGGAAAGCGAGAGGGGTGCAGGCAGAGGATTTTTTTTTTTTTTTTTTTGCATCTCAACTGATTGAAATTAAACCGAAACGAGAGCCGGCCCCGCGCGCAAACTCGCCCTTGCAACAACCTCGCCTGCTGCAAAGAGGGACCCGAGGGAGGGAGAAAACTTTGAGCGAGGGGAAATTGGGTTTTCAGCCCCCCAGGTGAGCCGAAGCAAATCTCTGCGCCCCGGAGGGGCTCGCTTCTGCTGGTGCCTCCCTGGGAAAGGCTCGGATCGGAACAGGTAGCCCGATATCTACTAAATTTTGAAAAGCAAGTGTATCCCGTTGTTAAAAACAAAGGAATTGATAAATAAATCGGACGCCGGCCCCGAGGGCGCCGAGCTGTGCCCCTCTCCGCCCGCACCCCCACCTTGTTTCTTGCTTTTACCGAAAATCGGTCTTTTCGCAGCGAGGCTGCGGCGCCCGGGCGCGGCCGCGAGGTGGCGGCGGAGCGCAGCGCAGCGCGGCCGGCGGGCGGTGATTGACAGCTGTCACTCAGCGCATCCCGGGGCGGCTATGTTGCCGCTGGAAGTGAAGGGTTTGGGGAGAGAGGGTGGAGAGTGGGTGCTCCTCTTTCAAGGGAAGCTTTGGCTCTGTTCTGACCTGGCTCTCTCTGGAAATTGTCCCAACCTGGCTGTTTCCATCGTTCACGTGGTTGCTCCGGATGGGTCCGTGCTGCTGGCATGTGCTACCTCCCCACTGCAGAGGAGGAGTGAGGTCATGTTGGTCTCCAGTGAAGACTGGGCCCTGATGAGCTCTAGAGGCTGATTTGAATTCCTTGAGAAGAAATAAAAATACAGGAACAGATCTTCATCTGGTGCAAGCTGACATCGCTCTGCTGACCTAGAGAGTGTTAGCATCAATACATATGGGAAGCCTGCGGGATTTGCAGTCCATGTAGATGAGGAGAGGACCTAGACCTCAGATGTCTTTTAATCCGTTTGGACTTGTGAAGACAGATTTGGAGCTGTCAGGGAGTGTGTGGCGTTCCCAGAGACGAGCGCTCACCCACCCCGGAAAGGTCGTTCAAATTAACGAGCGGGTTTGCAGCTATTCTGCAGCAGCTTTGAGAGACGTTCCCCTTCCGGGGCAGGAGGGCCTTATTGCTGTTTCGCTAATGGCACGCTCAGTCAGTTGAATGCAGGCAGCTGGTGCCAAAATTTCCAAGAAAACAGTTTTGTTGGAAAGCGCCATTTCATCAAAATTGCTTTCTTACAGGGACCAGGCTCTGTGCCGGGGGAGCTGGTCCCCGCCGCACAAAGCGTCCGCTCTTCTGGAGCGGATGGAAGCTGAAGATGTAAATAATGAAGGTTTATCAAAAGGCACTTTCAAAAATAGTGATAATCGTATTTGCATTACAGCTCCCTTTTGTGCTAGAGGTGCATTCTGCAGAGGCAGGTACTGAGAAGCATCTCTGCCCTCCAGGGACAGGACAACCAAAGGAGGAGAGACGAAAGAGAGAAAATCGTTTGCCCTGAGTCACTCAACCCGTAGCCGGAGAAAGATTTGGGGTTTTTGCTCTCCTGTGTATCTCTAAGTTGCGGTAAGCAAGGAGGCTGCAGTCTTTACGTTTGGTTCTTCCGCATGTGCCAAGGTGAGCCCTTGTTAAACCAACTTCCAACTTCAGGCTTCGGTTTGCCTCTGTGAGATGATTGCTCCTTGCAGAGTATAAAGCACAACTTTATATTGTCGTTTCCTAACTTTTTTTTTTTTTGAGGTTTGGCCTTAGCTCAGAGGTGGTAACTAGGGCTAAGGTAACAACACAGAAGGCACCCAACCCCCTAGTTTAGCTTTATGTCATGGGTGTCTAGGAAGACTTCTTTCCAGAAAGCCCGTGCAAAGCTAACGTGAGATTGCACAAGACCCCCTGTACGTTGCGGTTTGTAAGGCCCCGTGGGTATACAGGTATCCTTGCAGAAATGGACACAAGCGCACAAATATTCAGATGTTCTCAAGTCCAGACAAATTCAGGTGCACACACAGAGGTGGGCAGATTTGCGGGCACACGTAGTTGCACGGACGAACCTGCGTGCCTTTGCACTCGCCTGTGGGCCGCGGCCGGGCACGCGCGCCTGGGTGCCCGCACTCGCAGAAACCCTCTGCAAGTTCCCAGCTGCTCCGTGCTGCTTTATTTGACAGACCACCCTACTCAAACTTTGAAGTAGATTTAAACAACAACAGCAACAGAATTATATGCCCAGTATAAATCTTTAATCAGAACATGTTTTTTCCCCCCTCGGAGCCTGCACCGCTGTGTACAATCAGACCGCAAATCAAAAGAAAGCAGAGTAAATTATTCATTGGGAAGCTATTTCTGCGTTCGCTACATGTGAGAGGCAAGCGCCGAGTTCTGGGGTGCGTGAGGCTGTCTCAGGGCTATTAATATTCATTCCAATAAGCTGAGTTGTGGCCGTGGTGCCAGGAGATGGGTGAAAACTGCCAGTTACTTTGGTGTCTGCAGCTTCAGTTTTGCACAACTTTGGGTTCTCCTCTCCTGCCCGTGGAGAGCGTTTCCGAGGGGGGAAAGGAGTGCTGAAAAGGGATGAGATGATCGAGCCTTATTTTTTCTCTCCCTGGCGAGCAGCCTGGGGTGACGCTATAATTTGCACCTTCCCCCTTGGGAGGTTTTTGCACGGCTGCGGTTCACGCAAGGGGGTGGCGGGGGTCCCGTCCGCGCGGGAACGGGCTCGCGCAGCTTCGCGCCAGGTGGGAATCGGGCCCGGGAGACAACTCGGTGTGCCTCACCGGGTATTTTCACGCCTCTCTCTCCGCGGCGAAGCGCGTTTCGCCCACCTACCCGCGCTATTTATACAATAGCTCTCGCAACCCGCAGCCGACACAAAGCCACACCTGCCGGTGAGAAATCACGTCGCGGGGCTCGTCTCGTGTTTCGCCGCTAACGTGACGCAGAGGCGTTTGAAAGATCTAAACATTTAGGCAGAGTTGCCAAAGCTGTTCAGGGAACAGCACCGAAAATACCTGGGAGCGGGGGGGAGGATGATTATTATTATTATTATTATCATCATCGTTGTCATTACTATTATTATTATTTGAGGAACGCTTGGGTCTGTGTATTGATAACTGTCTGACACAGCGTATTGTTCCCGGTCTTTAGTGGAAGCAGAAACCTCTTTGGTGGTGTTTTTTTTTTTTAATTTATTTAATTTTATTTTTTTTTATTTCAGAGTCACGCTCCACAGCACAAACTGTAAAAAATACATTTTAAAATGGCAAAAACAGACAGGTCGGGACCTTTCTGTTAACAATCCCTCACCACCGCCGCCACCACCCCATCCCTGAAATCTAAAGTAGTGAAGGATTTTGCAGAAAATAATGGATCATTTTCCCATTTACCCATGATTCAAGGATTAATAACTAATCCCATCAAAGGACATCTGCTTAGATTGTTCCTTGTCAGCGAAAGTAAATAGAGCCTTTTAGTCTTTAGACCTAAACTCCTCTGAGGTTATTATGCCGAGGGAACCTCCTACAAGCGCTGGCTTTCTCTTTCGCTCCTGCTGTGACTAACCCTGGAGGGAGAAAGCAAACTTTGCTAGTCCCTGGACATAAAGGTTATTTGCTAGAATGGAGAAGACTTTTATGCGAGGCCGGGTAAGCTGAGACCCTCACCCTCCCCTAAGGTTAGGGTATAACAGGCGGAGGCCTTTGAGGCGCATTGTCCTGCCTCTATATACGATTTTCCCCTTTCAGGGGGCTGATGGGGACCCTGCGTTGGATTTGGGCCTCGGCCCAAAATCTCTAGGGTTTGGCAGAAAACCTCCCGGTGGGAGCTGAGCCCGGGGAGGGAGCGGGAGGCAGAGCCGGTTCAGGAGGGACCAGCAGGTCGGCGCAGACTCGGTGAAAATAGGTGAGGGTAACGCGAGTCTTGAGGGCAAAAGCCCTGGAAAATAACTAACTCGCTATGAAACAGTGGGTTGGCGTTGTGCGACTCGGGTCTTTTTCCATCAGTCGGTCTCCAAACGCTTTGCAAAAAGCTGCTTTTTTGGCAGGGGGACAGTTGGGGCAGAGCATCCCTCCGAGGAGCTCGGGCCACGAGGGGTCTTCTCAGCTAAGCCGAACTGCGATCGGCTCACCCAAAATGAGCAGAGAACTGCCTTGGCCTCCGCCCAGGGCCCCCGCGAGTCTGTCGCCAGGGCTGCGAAGAAAGTAACCCCTGTTTTGCAGAGGGGAAAGGGGCTGGGAGGCCGGAAACTGGATTTCCTCGAGCCCCCTGGACCGGCCAGCTGCCTTGCACGCAGCAGTGTTGCAACTCTTTGCAAATACCGATGAACGAGCCTTTCCAGGGCAGGCCCTAGCCGAAAGAGCCCTGAACTGGGATATTAATAACGGAAATGGAGAAGCAGGGAGCTGGGCAGGGGCACCGGCGTTTGCCCGGGGACAGGGGAGCCGGGTTCGCCGCAGCGCCGAGCTCTCGCCCGCTCTCCTTGCGCCGCGATGAAAATCAGCGCGCCGTGCAGCTTGAGCGATGCACGCGTGTCACTTGTTGTAGGCATTGCGGAACATCTACAATTAGATTTTTTTGTTTTCCTTTTTTTCCCCCCACCAGAACACGGCTGAGTGTCTCATCCACAAACACCAGCCGTGGTGGATTTTGCCGTCGCTTTGGAAAGGTTTCCTCAGCGATACGGACAAAACCGAAATGCTGCTCCACCCTCTCCCTCGCGCACAAAATACAGGAAGAATTACAAATTGGGACCATGGGCCGCGAAGCTAGACCCAGCTCTGGGCTTTTGAGGGAAATCTCTAAGAACCGAGCTGCAAACTAGCCCCGCCGGCCCTTGGCCGTGCGGGAAAGCTGGTCCCGCTGCGCTGGCCCTCCAGCCCCACGGCCCCAGCGCCTCCGTAATCCAGACTCCGCTCACAGCTCCAGCGAAGGGAACAATTGCAGGCAAAGCCAGTGGGAGTTCAAAAGGAGCAATACTGAATTAAACGATAGCAATTTCCCTTATTTTCCGCCGCTTAAAGGTGCACGCTGGGAATGTTTAAATATCCTTGTTATCCCCTTCAATACCTAGAGAAGGTTTTTTTGTTTTTTTGTTTTTTTTTTTTTCCTAACGAGCAGGGCTGTAATCAGGCCGCGTTCGTGCCAGGCATCTCTTACGAACAAACGCCGTTCTCCAAAAGAGCTGTCCAGCTCCCATCCAAAGCCCTTTGAAGGAGAAGAAAAGGCACCTGCTGACCCGAGCGCTTTGGGCAGCTGTGCGAGCTGGGGTAGGTGCCGGGGCACACTTTACCCAATTTTCTTAAGACAAGACAGAGGTTCCCCCTCCAGTATGGAAAGAGGAAGTTTTTTTTTCATTTTTATTATTATTACTAGTCGGGGGATGAGCTGGTGAGTCTGAAAGTGGGAATTATTAGGATAACACCACGTCTCAGGCCAAGATTAGCTGATATAAATGATTTTGCTTGTTGTCAGGCTCCGACCACCTTCCCTCGGGAAGCGCCCAGGTCGCGCGGGCGCTTTTGAAGGCATCGAGCTGTGGCTTGGTCTTTTGGGTGAACTATTAACATCTCATTCTGGGAGAGGAAATCTGGCATCGCTCGGTAGGAAGGAGCAAAGCATGCAGATACTCGGAGAAGGAGGCTGGGGCTGAGGGCTCCGGATGGGCAGGAGCACCGGGAGCCTGGGGTGGACCACGGGGGGATGGCTCCGGGAGTTTCTCTGCTGCTGTCTTTTAGAGCACAAGTGCTTCCTTTAAAACGCATCTTTTGTTGCAATTTTCTTTGTCTGGGGAGATGTTTAAATGGTGACATTGAGTGGCCTGGATGGGAGCAAAAATGCCCACTGAATTCAGTTGTTGGCAGAAAGGTGCGGTACACAGGGTGGGTATTTTTTAGCACTGAGACAAAGACATTTGTTTAAAAATCACCCAGCTCCAGTTCCCTGCAAAATCTACCACTCGTTAACCTGCTCAGACACCAGTTCCCCAAATTTTTGCAAGACTGGGGCCACGAGGAGAATTTCAAGCAAAACCTGTATATGAATGTCACACAGTGCGAGCAATATATGCTTTCAGAGGCAGCGGATGTTGTATGGTTATAGTTTATAGATAAATAAGCACATGTGGTCTGTCTAGAATCACACGTGTTTGTGCATGTCTTGGTGCAAATACTTAAAAAGCCAAAAAACCTTCTTTGAACCATCTGTGGCTTTTCTTACAGAGCTCAAACATCTCCCAAATGGAGCCTCCCTGATCCAGCAGGCAGAAAGAGGGGGATTTCCCTTAAAAATCCTGCCAGGGAACATGCGGGCTCGTTCTGCTCTGGGGCCCCGCAGGCTCCATGTGCCCGTGGTCGTGGCCTCACAAGTGCTCACTGATGGCCAGCACCCATTAGAGAGCAAGAAGATCACCTTTTTCCTTTAATGATGGGGAAGTGTGGGGACAGCAGAGCATATTTTGCAATCCACGTGTGCAGGGCCACAGAGGTGCCCTGAGAGCATTGGTCTCCCAGCTTCCTACGAGTGCCCGGGCTCCGTGGGTGGATGGTGCTGGCGTGTGGACGCATGCAGCTGTATATAATTCAAATTGTGCACACACACTGCATGCCTGCACATTGTATGCGTGCACCCTGCGTGCATGCTGCATGTGCATGGCGTGAACACGCTGCATGCGCACACGGGTTGCACGCATGCTTGCGTTGAATGCACACGCTGCATGCATATGCACTGCAGCCCCACTTGCATATAGGGCACATGTACAGCTCGGGGGAATCGGCTCTTGCCCCCTGCAGCAGGCAGCCCCCGGCTTTGCGGCTCCCCGAGGTGTGTGGCCCTCCCGGGTCTGGCCGGGCTGGGGGCTGCCGGAGCCCCGCAGCCACTCGACAGCTTGCAGAGTCCCGTGGAAATAAAACTCGCGGGGACCCACCACCACTTGCGTGGCTACGCAGCAACAGGCACGCTCAGGGGCAGCATTAGCAGGTTTTTCTTACTGGAAAAAGTATATATATATATGTATTTTTTATTCACCTCTGGCGGTTTCTCTGCAGTGTCGCCGCTGGGTCCGCGGGCGTGGGCTCGCCGCGGGGGGGGCTGCGCGGCTCCACGCGCGAGTTGCGCTGCCGCGGGGGTTTCCCACGGCCCCCGGTGCGCGCAGATACCGAGGGGGAAGGGGGGACTCTGCATGTCCCCTACCTGCCTCCCCCGGGACAGAGCCCGCAGAAAATCCCGCTCTGTTTCCGAGGTGAAAATCCGCCTCTTGTCGTCGGAGATTAACCCCTCCCGCAGCCCCTGAATTCGCCTTCCTTCATCAGCTCACTTAAAAAAAAAAAAAAGTTTTAAAATGCCTGTTTTCCTTAAATAACCCCCGTTAACTAGCTACCCTGCAAATGACTAACGCTTTGGAAAAAATAAACGTGAGATGATGAGAGCGGTGCAAAACTCCTCGGCTCTAGGCAAAGGCTGCGCGCGTTCAAATGGAGGAGCCAGCGCTCGGCAGCGTGTGCTCCGAGCTGCAATTTCGAAAACCTCGGATGAGTTTATTTCTCTCCCCCCGCCGCCCCAGCCCCTGCTCTTTTAAGTGCAATATGAGAGGAAATAAAGCCGAGCTTTGTGAGCCAAAAAAGAAGGTGCAGTAGGTCTGGGCACACATCACCTCCGTCTCCCCGAGCGGACTGACAACAGATGAGCCTCATCTGAAGGCAAAAGTCGCCACTTTCTTTAATTGCTACTTTGGGGTAAGGAAAAAAAAATCCACATCTTTAGCATAATCTGGTGAGCAAAGCTGCCTTCCTCACTCGCGGGTAGTCAAGTGATGCCAGAGCCTCTCGTATCTGGAGTGGGTATTTTTGCAGGGAAAATGCTTCATCTCGTTGGTTGTCGGTAACTGCGAATTTGCCAAGAAACGGGGAGCCGAAAGAGATGTTTTTTTTTTTTTTCCCTTTCCCAACAGCAGTCTCTGCGTTTCGGAAACCACGGGAGATTTACAGAAACTAGCAGATTTACTCCCAAAATATAAATAATAACGGTATCAAAATACAAAATAAGAAAGAACTGAAACGCCCAGGGTGAAGAAGGGTCCTTCAGCCTGTAGCTACATAGACTATTTTCTGTTTCTGGCCATTCACAATAAATAAATGAAGGGGAAAATAAATCCCTGCAGCTCAGGCATTAAGGAGGGACGGGGCAGAGGAAAGTACCTACCGGAATGCAGAGAGCAGAGACCTGCCCGACCAGGGCTGGGAAAAGCGGCTCGGTTGGAGATTGCAAAATTCAGCCAGTGAAAGGGCTTTTCCCAATTAAAAGAAAAATAAACAAACCCTTGCAATTACCTTCCCCCCCCCCCCACGTCTGTTTCGCTTGCCTGCAGCTGGCAAGGGCGAGGACAGGGAGAAGTGTGCGAACGGGCATCACAAAGAGCAGAACCGTAATTCGGGCTCCGTGTTGATTGCACTTGCATGAAATTTAGCCGGGCTGCAAACGCGCCGTGCCATTTCGGGGTTAGGCTGGTGCTACCGGGAGGGCTTGGGGCTCGCTGCCGCGCTGTTAGAGCCCTCTGGACGTTCTTGCTCACTTTGCTTTTATTTTATTATTTTTAGTTTATTTGTTTAATTTAAACCAGTCAAAAAAAAAAAAAAAAAAAAAAGAAAATTGCTTAGAGGAAAGAATCGATTCCTGATTTCATTTCGTTATGATTATTTTCAGGTTTGGCTAGCTGGTGAAATAGAACAAATTGTATTCATTCGCTGCAAAAAAAACCCAAAAAACCAAAAAAAAAATCCAAAGTAGGGAAGAAAATTTGAGCCTAACTTGAAGTGTGCATTGTTCTTATTTTAAAGGCTGCAATTAAGGTTTGTGGAAGGAGGAAAACAAAGTCTTTTCCCAAATAGAGGGGGGAAAGCATAAAACCGATTATAACTTCATAAAATGCCATAGTCAGAGAAGCTGGCAATGTCACCCACACTTCCCTCTGATGGACAGTTAAGAGGAAATCCACTCCCCTGTACTGCTCCTGTAGTTACACCCCCAACTTTGATCAGTATTCAATAAATGCCAGGGGGGATTTGCTCCTAATCTGTGCTTATTAAGCAAAAACGACAATGCTTGTAAAATTGCAGGTAACTCTTGACTGTAACAAGGGAGCACACGATGGAGCGTGTGCGCCTGGAAATTACGGGTTTATTGGTTTAGAAAAAAAAAAAATCCCCCAAGTCAGCAATTACCTTTAAAATATTCTCTACGTAGTGTGAGTACGGCCAGCTCCTACACCTGAAGGTGCCCTCGCAGCCGGAGCGCTCTGCCCAGCCTTTTGTTGCCAGCGTGAGGACTGGGAGCCCTTTGGGTCCCCCCAGCCAGTCCTGAGACCTGGTACACGGCTTTTTTCCTAATTAACAGCTATTTTTCAGTGTCCGACCCGCAGATCCGACATGGCTGAGGGCACTGCCCCTGCTCGGGGCTGCAAGATATTGAAGCAACATTTCATTTTTGGCCGCCGCACACGCACGCTCGCAAGCAGAGAAGCGTGTCCTGGACTGTGTCGCACACGTTGACTTTTGCCTAATTAGCGACATGATTCAAAGCATCCTCGAGTGGCCCAGGCGAGCGGGGCTGCACATCCTCGGCGGACTGCAGCGAGCTCTTTGTGCGCCCGCAGCCCCGCCGGCTTCCCACAGCCGCCAGCTCCGCGTTTAGCGCCTTCCTTTTAAACCACCCAAATGCCCGGCGATACATGTTTTGGTTTTTTTTCCCCTTTCATTCCCCCTCTCCCGCCTCCTCCTCGGGTCTCCCCAATTTTAAAGTGAAGAACCGTGCTGTAATTTCATCGCCTCTCCAAGAACCGCTCTGCACATCTCAGCCTCCGCGGCTGGGGATATGGGTTGCCATATTTGCATATATGGTAATGAGCGCCTAATTGCCAAGCTGCTGCGCTTTGCTGATCGATTTCTAGAAATACATAGGTTAAGGAAGCTTTGAAATATTGCTGCTCCCCTCCCCCTGGCAGCTCCCCCCTCCTCCTCCTCCTCCCTTTGCGAAACCCCCTTGCGGTGGAGCGGTCCCCGCATTTGCATCGCAACTTTTTTTTTTTTTTTAAATATAATACGTATACTTTACGTATAGGCTACGTGGAGGCTCCTCGGCCGCTCCTATATATCCTTTCGCCCGGCGCGGCGGCCCCGGCCCCGGGCGCTGCGCGCCGCCACCGAGGGCTGCGGAGCCGCGGCGCGCAGGTGAGGGGCGGGCAGGGCGGGCGGGTGGGTCGGTGGGTGGGCAGAGAGGGCAGAGCAAGGGAAGGAAAGTAGGGCAGGGCAGGTTGACAGGCAGGCGAGGCAAAGAGGGCAGGGAGAGCAGTGCAGGCAGGGCAGTGCAGGCAGGCAGGGCAGTGCAGGCAGGGCAGGCAAGGTAAGCGAGACAGGCCGGGCAGTGCAGGCAGGGCAGGCAATGCAGGCAGGGAGAGCAGGGCAGGCAGGCAGGGCAGTGCAGGCAGGGCAGTGCAGGCAGGCCGGGCAGTGCAGGCAGGGCAGGCAAGGTAAGCAAGACAGGCCGGGCAGTGCAGGCAGGGCAGGCAATGCAGGCAGGGAGAGCAGGGCGGGCAAGGCAAGGTAAGCAAGGCAGGGAGGGCAGGGCAGTGCAGGCAGGGAGGGCAGTGCGAGCAGGGCAGTGCAGGCAGGGAAAGCAGCGAGGGCAGGGCAGTGCAGGCAGGGCAGTGAAGGCAGGGAAAGCAGCGAGGGCAGTGCCGGCAGGGCAGTGCGAGCAGGAGAGTGCAGGCAGGGAGGGCAGGGAGGGAGGGCGGTGCAGGCAGCAAGGGCAACTAGGCAGGGCGGGCAGGGCAGTGCAGGGATGGAGGACAGGGCAGGCAGGGATGGAGGACAGGGCAGGCAGGGATGGAGGACAGGGCAGTGCAGGGCAGGCAGGGCGGGCAGGGTGGACAGGGCAGGCAGACAGGGAGGACGGGGAGGACAGGGCAGGCAGGGCGGGCAGGGCGGGCAGGGTGGACAGGGCAGGCAGGCAGGGCGGGCAGGGAAGACAGGGCAGGCAGGGAAGGGAGGACGGGGAGGACAGGGTAGGCAGGGATGGAGGACAGGGCAGGCAGGGCGGGCAGGGCAGGCAGGCGGGGAGGACGGGGAGGACAGGGTGGGCAGCGCAGCGCAGGCAGGACCGGTAGCCGCGGGCTGTGCCCTGCGGGCGCACCCAGCCCACGCGCGCCGCCGCTCGCGGGGGGGGACGGCGGTAGAGGCGAGGTCCTGTCCCGTGTCCCTCCCCGCCCCACCACTGGGGACCCGCAGGCCTCGCCGCCGCCGGGGGCAGGAACGGGCACAAAGCCGGGGCAGGGAAGGGCAGCGGTGGCGCTGCCTCCCGCTGGTGGCCGGGACCCCCCTCGTGGCTTCCCCCCGGCTAAGGAGCCGGGCCGGGCCGGGCCGGCGCGGCCGCTCCCACGGTGCGTGTGCGCGCCGCGCTCGCCCGGTCCCAGAGCCGGCCAAACAATGTGAGATTTGGCGGAACAAAAGCCTCGGGGCTTGGGTTGCTGAACACGTCTGAGGCCAGACAAGCCGCTCAATTTATTGGACTTGGTGAGAAAATAATAATAAAAAAAAAAATAGGGAGCGGGGGTCGGGGGGAAGCCGGCGGAGGGAGGGGAGAGCTGGAGGAATCTGTCTCTCAAAGCGTCTTTATTAGGGGCTGGGAGGGAGCAGAAGAGCCGCCGGGCCGGGCCGGGAGGATGCGCCGGGCTGAGGCGACGGTGAGGGGCTGCAGCAAGGTCGGGGGCACCGGGAGCGGCCACCAGCTCCTCGGACCACCGTGCCCAGGGCCGAGGGGCACGGCCCAGGGGGTTGTCCCCGAGGGAAGGCTCCTGGCCGCCTGCTAGGGTCTTCCCCGGCCCGGGGGGCTCCGCGGGGCCGTAGAGGCCCCCCACGCCCCGCGGGGCTCACCCGAGGTTTGGGGCTAGGAAAGTTGAAGAAGGGCCGAGCGCGGCCCCCTCCCCCTCCCCGTCTAGACTTTCCCTCCAGTCTTTCCTTCTCCTTCATTCAAAGCAACTTGCCAGGCCGTGATTCTTATGGAAATGCTCGCCCCTTGCCCGCCGGCCCGGCCCCCCCGGGGCTGCCCGCCCGCCACAATTGAGCGCCACGTTTCCACGATCCCGAGGGTGACCCAGACGGACGCCGGCCTGGAGCAGCCCTTGGGCCGGCGGGGCCGGGGATGCTGAGCTGCCTCTCCCCGCCCCCCCCCCCCACCCCGGGGGCAGCCCTCGCCCGGGCCCCCCCGAGCCGCGCCCGTCCGTCGGGGGGACCTGGGAGCGCCCCGGCCCGGCCCGGCCCCGGGGACCCGGCCCCCGCCCGGCCCTGACACACGGCGGCTGCCGTCGGGGAGCGGCGCTTGCGGCCTCGGAGAGAGGAGCCTTTCCTTTTCCTTTCCTTTTCCTTTCCTTTTCCTTTCCTTTTCCTTTCCTTTTCCTTTCCTTTTCCTTTCCTTTTCCTTTCCTTTCCTTTTCCCCCTTTCCTTTTCCCCCTTTCCTTTTCCCCCTTTCCTTTTCCCCCTTTCCTTTTCCCCCTTTCCTTTTCCCCCTTTCCTTTTCCCCCTTTCTTTTTTTCCCTTTCTTTTTTTCCTTTCTTTTTTTCCTTTCTTTTTTTCCTTTCTTTTTTTCCTTTCTTTTTTTCCTTTCTTTTTTTCCTTTCTTTTTTTCCTTTCTTTTTTCCCTTTCTTTTTTCCCTTTCTTTTTTCCCTTTCTTTTTTTCCCTTTCTTTTTTTCCCTTTCTTTTTTTTCCCTTTCTTTTTTTCCCTTTCTTTTTTTCCCTTTCTTTTTTTTCCCTTTCTTTACGTTCTCTCCCTCCTCTCCCTCTCTCTTTCTCCCTTCTCTCTCTCTCAGGGCTGAATTCGGGATTTTGGTGCACGCAGAGAAGAGAGAGGGAGGAGAGGGAAAAAAAAAAGAGGGAGAGAGAGAGAGAGAGGAGCGAGGGCGCGGCGGGAGGAGGGAGGGGAGGGCAGCGCCGCGCAGCCGGTGCCCGGGCGGCGGCGGGGGGCGGCGCGGCGCGTCACGGCGGCCCCGGCGCCTCCCGGCGAGGCGGCGGCCCCGGGCCTCGCTGCTCCGCCGCCGCCTGCTCGGCCTCGCTCCGCCGGCGCGGCCGCCGCCTCCCCGCTCTGCAGCTGCGGATGGAGCCGCCCGGGCAGCGCGGCTGGCTAAGGGTATATCTAGATTGAACGCGACTGCTCGGTAGGTTTAGGAGCGCGTTTCCCGCTTGCTCCGCCGCGGCCGCGGGTATCCGCCGCTCCTCCCGGGGCTGCGGGGAGCTCGGGGAAGGGCAGCGCGGCTCGACCCCGGCGGCGCTTCCTCCGCGCGTCTCGACGGGGTGGCGCCGGGAGAGGGAGCGGGAGCATCCCAGCCCGGAGCCGTGCCGAGCCCCGGCCGCCCTGCGCGCCCCGCGGTTCGCCTCCTGCGAAGCCCCCGCGCCGCCGGCTTTGCGCCGGGCAGCGCCTGGCAGCCGTGGGCTTCCTCAGGGACAGGCCTCGCGGAGGACAGCGCTTCTCTCCCTCCTTCCTCCCGCGAACGCGTGTGGGTTCATTGTTGCCCTCCATTTCCCAAGCCCATCCTGCCGAGCGAAAATACCGCCCGGGAGCCGCGGCACGGGGGGAAGGAGTGGAAAGCGGGGCTGGAAAACGGGGCTTTGTGTTGTGCCCGGGGGGCTGCTCGAGGTGCGCGGGTGCGCAGCGGCCCCCCGCGCCCGGGGCTGCTCCCCTAAACCCTCCCGGCAGCGCCGGGCCTGGCGGTGCGCACATGCATGGTGCAGGGATGTGCGCAAGGACACGCGTGGGCTGCTCGCCGAAGGGCCTTGCGGGACCCACTGGGCGCCTTGGCCGCCTCTCGCAAAGGCGGGGGGCTCTTTCCGAAATTCCTCCTTGGCAGGCTTTGCCGTCGCTTCCTACCTCGGGCCGCGACTAGGAGGAAATTAGGGGAAGGTGAAGAGCCCAGCGGAGCGCGGGGATAGCCCTATCCGTAGCTCGTTATCGAATAAGCAAATCCTGATGGATGTGTCTGAAAGAAAATTAAATCCGAGTTACAATAGGCTCCAGTGCTGGGCATTGGCGCTGGGTTTCTGCACCGATTCCACCTCCTTTTGCGTGGCGAGAGCAAAGCCCGGCTGCAAATGGCACTCTGCGAGCAGGCGGGCATTTCGCCTCCAGGAGCAGAGATGGGAAAGGGAATTTTTGTTCCCCTCTTTTCGCAAACTTCTTGTTGTGCTGCATTTCTTATATTTCTCCCTCCTTCTGGCTGCGTGTGAGCGACCGAGTCCGTACAGCCCTGAGAGAGCTGCACCGTTCAATTAAAACACCCATCTATTAATTTGTGTATCCAAACCCGGCCCAGTTTATCTGGTGTTCGCCGAGGCTCTTTTAAAGCAGGCCACGGAAAAGAGCCGAAAACAAAATTTTAGCAACAATTCTTACCACATAGACCCATTCCCGAGGGTGCATTGGCCAGGTTCCCAGGAGAAAGCTGGCTGCAGCGGGGCCAGCCGGGCCCGGCACCCCGGGCACCGCCGGGGCCGGGCGCAGAGATTCCCGGCGACTCCCGGCTTTCTCCTGCAAGGCTTTGCAATAGCTCCGGGACCATTTTTTCCCCCCCCCTCTAAAAAAATACTCACCCCCGCAGTATGTCCGTAATTTTTTTCAGAGGCAAGGGGAAGTAAAGGTAGTCGTGCTCCAACGTTTTGTGCACGGGGAAATAAATAATAATAATAATAAAAATCTGCAGCGTTTTTATCAGTTGATCCGTTGCTTCGCCGTCGCTCCAGAAACGCGCTCCGCACTCGTGAGGTCAGGTCCTGCTGGAGCTGAATGCTTTTCTTTTTTAGAACTGGGCACCCCCAAAATGAGTTTATCTTTATGCAATTATGTCCGTGCAATATTAAAAGCCGGAAATTGTAAAATCTTCCGTGAAGTGTGTGATCCTGCTACTTCCATCTCCGCAACGGGATCATTTTATTTGTTTACTGGCTTCAGTTTGCACAAGCGACTTTATAGAAAACCAACTAACCATATAGCAGCTTTTCATTTGCTAATGAAACTCAAAGCACACCCGAGCATCTCCTGCAAATTACACGTATCCTTTCCTAAGTCTTCGCGGATCGGGACGTGTCTAATGCTACGTTAATAAAAAATGCACTGTCATCAGGATAATCCCGTGGAGAATATAAGTTTGAATGCTGGATACGTGTCTTTGCAGTGTGTCTCAGAATAAATAGCAACACTCATGGCATTTCGTCTTTTGGCAGTTAAAAAAAAATCTCTATTTATTATTTTTGAAGGCGCTAATATTAGAAATTTAGATTCTTTACGTAGATTTATTAAAAGGGGAAATAAGAAGCAAGGAAGGCGTGCGGCTGTATCGGAGAAAAAAAAAAAAGCTGCCTTAGCGGGGGCCGGGAGCGATTAAAGCTGCGCGGCCGCGGTGCGGCTTGCGCACGCTCCGGGCACACGCGCCCGCCCGCCGCCAAATTTATAACGGTGCCTTTTCGTCTCTTCTCTTGCAGGACAGACCCGGCTGCCCCGGCTCCAGGTATAGTGTTTGCTTTACTTCCTAACTGTCTTGCCCCCCGCCAGGCATTTCGCTCTCGCTTTGCAATAACCCAGCTCCGCTTTGGCTCCGCTCTCCCCTCTCTTTCACCCCAAACCCTGCGCCCTGCCCGCCCCGACCCCGGGTCCTTGTCCCTGGAGGGGAGCGTCTCCCTGGAGGAGAAATGAATTCGTTTTCGGGAGAAAAGGTTTACAAGCGGTGCCGTCGCGGCTGCCCCGTGGCCGAGGTGGGTCCAGGGGAAAATCCCAGAAAAGGGAGGAAGGAAGAAATCCAGCCCTCTTGCAGCTCCTGCCAGGGTAAGGACCGGGGGAGGAAGGGGGTTCACTGGGAAAGACCTTCTCCCCCGGACGTGCACGGAGAGAGCACTTCCTGGGGGCTGCCAGTTTTAATGAAGGATGGGAAAGGCTCCAGTAAGGGATCTGAAACCACCGTTTTCCTCAAAGAGTTTTTAGGGAGAGATGTGGCGGTCCCCCCCTCCACGACCGCCCGGACCCGCCGGCGCAGGGGGCCGGCAGCTCCTCGCCGTCGAGGGTCACGACGCGCTTGCGGCTGCCCCGGAGGCGGGGGGCAGGCGAGGAGCCCCCGGGTCGGGAGAGCCCCCGGGTCGGGAGAGCCCCCGGTGGGCTGTGAGCCCCTTGCAAGGGAGGGGGCGAGCCCGAGAGCCTCTCGACGGAAGAAAGCCCGGCTTTTTAGCGGGGCTGGGAGCCGCCTTTGCAGGCAGGGAAGGAGCACCCGAAATGTTCCGAAATCTGCGCCTTTATCCTCACGCAGGACTGGAAGGGAAAAGATGGGGAGGGAAAAACCAAACCAAAACAAAAATCCCCCAAAACCAAAAAAAAAACCCCGAAGTACAGCAGAAAAAAACCAGGCAGGAGGCCACGGGGCGAGCACCGAAAATATAGCCCTGGAGAGGGGGGGATGGTGCCCCGTGCGCCCCTCCGGCAGAGCGCAGAGCCCGCGGGGAGCGGGGCCGCCCCGTCGAGGTGAGCTGAGGCTTGGGGCCGGGCTTTGCCCCTGGCGCCGGGCTCCGGGGACCTCCCTCCCGGCAGGTTTGGGGGTGCCAGGGCCGAGCCGGTCCTTGTTTTCTAACCTCTCCCCCCCACCCCCGATCCTCGCCCCCTCCCCGCTCGCCCCGTCGGTGTTATTTCGCTAGCACGATCCAGCCCTTTGCCCCCGTGTCCCGGCCAAGGGCGCATTCCCAGGACGGAAGTACCGGGCTGGATGGGACCCCGATCCGGGGGGCGCCACGATTCCCAGTGCGGGAGACTGGAAGAGAGGGCTCCGACGGGGAGGATGTGCTGGATGCGCCACTGGCTGGGACCCACTGCCTTGCTCTGGGGAAGAGGCAAAAAATAAGCCCCAAACCCACACAACCCTAAACTGAGCTGTTTTTACACTAATAGGAAAAAAAAAAACCCACTCCATGCAGCAAAGATTTCTAAGGCAAAGAGGAATTGTAAGGAAAAAAAAAAAAGACCCAAACAACTCATTTTTGTTTGAGGAAAAATTGTGTTATTAATTTTGATGCTATCTATATTAGAAGAGGGAAAATAAAAGGGTAATTAATAGAGAGCCCGTGGGGTTAAAACCACAGAAATAAAACAGCATTTGATTTCCCTCTGAGGTCTGAACAACATGGCCAGGCCCCAGCACTGTAGCAGAGTGCGGGGAGAGCATCCAGCACAGAAGGGGGGCTCCGGGTGGGGGGGCTTTCCCGGGTATTTTCCTTGTTTGGCTGTGCAGATGTGCAGTGTGTGTGTGTGTGTGTGTGTGCAGGGCGCTGAACCGGGCCAGCACTGGCACCGCTGGGCCCGTCCCGAAGATGCGGGAGGTTTTGATTTATTGAAAATTGCAATCGGGAGGCGCGTGCGGCGGGCTGCGACCTGCCCGCTCCTGCTGCCCTTCCCCGACGGGAAGGGAGGGAGAAGGGGTCTAGGCCAGGCTGAGACTTCCTTGGAGAGACGGGGGGAGCCGGGGAAGGCAGGAGGAGGCTAGGGGAGACGGGGAGGCCGGGGAGATGGGATGCTGGTGGCGGTGGTTATAGCGGTGGTGACGGTGGTGATGGTTGTTGGGGACGGTGGTGATGGTTGTTGGGGACGGCGGTGATGGTTGTTGGGAGTGATGGTGGTTGCAGTGGTGATGATGGAGGTGACGGGTGGTGGTGGGGATGGTGGTCATGGCGGTGGTGGTGATGGGTGGCGGTGGAGAGGATGGGTGGCGGTGGAGATGGCGGTGCTGGGGATGGTGGTGGTGGGGGGGGGGTGGCGGTGGGGATGGGGGTGACGGACAGTGGCCGTGGGGACGACGGCGGCGGCGGCGCGCGCGTGTGCGCGCGCCGCGCCCGGCCCCTCCCCCGCCCATTGATGAACCGATAGGCGCTGCAGAGGGGTGGGAGTCAGGGGAGGTGACGTCAGGCGGGGCCGAGCCAATGAGCGGCGGCGGCGAGGGCCGGGAGTGTGAAAGCATGAATGAAAAGTGCCGCGCGCGGCTCCCCCCCGGCGCAGAGGCTGCGGGCAGCGGCGGGCAGCGCCCGCGCCCCGGCGGGCAGCAGGTAGGAGCCGGGCCGAGCCGAGCCGAGCCGAGCCGAGCCGAGCTGAGCTGAGCTCCCGGCCCCGGGCTCGCTGCCTCCGCTGCGGGCAGAGGCGAGGGGGGAAGCGGAGCCGCGGAGACCTGCGTCCTGCGCCTCCCCGCAGCGTGGACGTGCCGCCCCGGAGGAAGGAGGGATGCAGGTGAAGGAAGGAGAGGGAGGCAGGTCTCCCGAAGGAAGGAAGGACGGAGGGATGCGGGTTCCCCCGCGAAGGAAGACAAGGACGGAGGGATGCAGGCTTCCCCCCTACCCCTCGAAGGGAGGACGCGGGGATGCGGCTCCCCCGAAGGAAGGAGGGCGATGCAGGGTCCCCCCACGAAGGAAGGAAGGAAGGACGGAGGGATGCGAGTTCCTCCCCAGAGGAAGGAAGGACGCAGGGATGCGGGTCCCCCGGAGGAAGGAGGGATGCAGGTAAAGCAAGGAGAGGGATGTGATGTGGGTCCCTCCTGAGGGAAGGACGGAGGGATGCAAGTCCCCCCCACCCCCGAAGGACGGAGGGATGCAGGTCTTCCCAAGGATGGAGAATTGCAGATCCCCTCCAAAAGACAGAGGGATGCGGGTCCCCCCCTCAAGGATGGAGGAATGCAGGTCCCCCCAAGGATGGAGAGGTGCAGATTTCCCCCTCAAAAGACAGAAGGATGTGGGTCCCCTCAAGGATGGAGGGATGGGGGTCCCTGCCGTGGTGCTTGTTGCCCGCATGCAAGGGCCAGCGGGTCCTGAGCTGGGGCTAGGAGTCGCTCCCTTCCCTTCCCTTCCTTTCTTTCCTTCCCTTCCTTTCATCATTTCCTCTGTGTTTATTCTTCACTTCTGTTCCTCCAGATCTTACTGAATCCAAAGCATCACAAGTTATTATGTATTTTAACCATCTTTTTTTTTTCCCCTAGTCATTTTGTTTATAGACTGTTAAATGTATTTATGGGTGGGGAAGTGTCCTTTTGGTCTTTTATGCATATTTGAAGTTACGGGTGCAAATTATATTTGCTTTGATTATTGCTGGTTTGAATGTATTAATTTGATAGAGCTTGGGGTTATTAAAAATAATGTGTGCTTAATTCTCAGCACCTGCAGAACATTCATTTGGTTTGCAAATGAAACAAATTTAAACTCGGCAGAAAATAGACTGCTCCTGTGTGGCCATCCTGTAATTCTGCTCAAAATCACATTTTCGAGGGCCTGATCCTGCCTGTCCCCTTGATGGCCAGGAGAGCTTAGCCCTGGGTTCACTGGGTTGCAGGAGCAGGGCCACTGATGTAACTGTGTGCTGACAGTCCCCATCTTATTGCTAATATTTGCATCTTTTTTTATTCGTTTCCTCCCTCAATCCTTCCTTAAAAGACATGTGCCACTGAAACCCACTGGAGAAGGAGGAGGTTGGCTTTTTCCTGCTAATGCTGTAGACTTCAGGGGTTGGTTGTTATCTTTGGTTATCTAGCTGTATGAGTGGTGTCAATTCTTCATAAAGCTAGATAACCGAAAGTAAAAATAACCCCATTACACGCCTGAGGAGGATGTGGAGAAGAAAGGAAATCCATCAAAAGGAAAATGAGGAAAAGAAAAAATGAAATGAAAAGAAGGAAGAGAAAGGAAATGAGAGGTGGAAAAAAAAAAGAACTGGGGAAAAAAAGACAACTTTTTGAAACTGGAATTAAAACCCGAGGTAGGATTTTTTTTTTTTTTTAAGAACCTATTTGCCTCCTATGATTTTAAGAAAGCGTTTACTGATTCTGTGCATGTGAAGAAAACGTCTGTCTTGAGAAAGACAAGGATGTTGCCGCTCTCTCTTCTGCTGTTAACTATAATTGAATTAACAAAGTAAAACTTCCAATCAGATTATGAATTAGTTAAGAACAGGACGCAGACTACAGATCAAGGATGAACTTTCATTGCATAACCAGTCGAATAGCATCAGGGAATCCATAAATCAATACAGATTACTGTGCTGGATTATCTGTTTAATAAAGCAGCAACAGAGCAATGTTTATTAATGGTTGTTTCAAAAATACGAGTGCTGGATTCTTTTTTTTTTTTTTTCCTCCCATCCCTTCTCTGTTACATGTTTAATTTTGTTCCCGGACAGAAATAACTTGAGTGTCAGGATTAGAAAGAAGGATATGGTGATTTGGAAAATGGTTTCTTGCAGTTTTCTTTGTTTTTCTTTCCTAGTACCTCTATTCAACTGCCTTCTTTCTTTTTCTCCCCCCCCCCTTTTTTTTTTAACCCTTTGTCTATGAACATTTCTTTGAATGGAATCAAGATTCCAAGATTGGGGCTTTACCAAAAAAAAAAAAAATCTAAGTGGTGTATGAAACTGCTTGAGACTAATTGGGGAACTTGATTTTGTATAATTTATCCCGCCTGACTGCACATTCATGCTGGTCCTTACCCCTTTCACTGGATTATCTCTCAATTTCCTCTGTATGGAATCTGAGATTTTTACCTGCTCTACCTTAGGAGGGAATTTTGGGTCAAAGATGCAGACTGGGTGAATCGCGCTTGCTTTTCATGGTCAGACTGGTCGACTTAGATGCCATCTGCAAAATATAGCAACCTATTTGGAAAGGCGTCTTAATGATGCTTAGAAGAACACCAAGATCTTGTAATGGATTAAGATACACGTTATATATAATCTCAGACTGGTGATTTCAAGAAAAAAAAAGATTGCGTAATAAAAAAATCAAATACGGGTGACAGCACTAATTTTGGAAAGGAGCATTTATAGCATTGCAACTTCATGAGACCCCCTCTTCTGAGAGATGTAGGAAAAGAATTGACTTTTGAGCCTGGCTGGACCCGCTCGTTTCACTCGTGCGCTGGCTGAGCTCATCGGGACCTTTAAAAAGAGCGGAAGACACTGTCCCTGGTACCTTGGCCAGGAAAAGGCTGTAGTTGTGGGTGCAATGTGAAAGATTTATCCTGCTCATATGACTACTCAAAATTAATAAACAAGATCTTTTTTTTTTCCTCCCCCTGTAATTCAGAATAATTCACTGCATGTGTTAACTCCCTATTATGGGGACATAAGCTTGGGGACAGCTTAAGGAAAACCTCCTTTCTGTCTTTAATGATTCATGGAGGTGCTTCTACTGTTCCAGCGTGTTGTGGCCGAGCGCCTGGTCCATACGGCCCGTAACGTTGGTGTAGGGGCCTCGGGAAGTTCTTGCAAGCTCTGATTTTTATTCTCCGCCTTGTTCTCTGTTGCCTTTTGGCCAACCCTCCCTCAAGCTAGCGCAGAGCGCTGCTGTTCTGGGCTGGCGACAAGGCAACAGAGAGCCCGAAACTACCCGAGCCTCGGCCCGTTGAAGGGAAGGGGAAGCCCTACATGGACCTGGTGGGACCCAGAGCATCTTGTAAAGCGTGGCGCGGTGCGGGATGAGGTCAGGCCCCCTCGACTTGGGCGGCAGCAGGGTTTCACCGTGCGGTCTTCTCCTCCTCCATCCCTCCAAGGCAGACGGAGCCGGGAGGAAGCGGTCGCTGTCGGAGCCGGCCGCGGCGAGGCTCGCGGGACGCGGATGCTGGAGCTCAGCGCGGCGGCGGCCCCGTAAGTCCTCGCGCGAGCGGGTCCGGGCGCCCGCTGGCCCAGGCGATGCGCGCGCAGGGGACGAGGCGCTTTTATCCTTGGGTGAGCGTTGGTGAGCTGCCATGTGCCAGCCACCATTGGCCAGGATCTCCCTTAAAGGGGGGGAAAAAGCATCTTTTGTCCAATAAGGGGCCGGAAACGATGCTGTGTGATCATCTTTTGGCTTTTCGAGGTGACCAATCATGCTCTGTGCGGGGCCAAGGTGGCACCGCCATAGGCTGAGATGGGATGGTGTCACTTGCTGGGGGATAACAAAGGCGCGAGCAGAAATGGGGGGGTTTTAAGCCGGGATGTAGGGTGAAACGTGGGGGGATTCAGCACGACAGAGCCCGTGCATGGGGTGCCCCCCCCCCAGCGGTGGAGGACAACCCATCTCGGCACACGCCGAGCCCCAAATCTTCCTGCAGCATAGCTAGGTGTCAACCTGCACCCGGTGCCTTTTAAGGCTGCTGCGTGCTCCCCGCCTGGCGGGGGAGAGGGGAACCAGCCCCGCCGGCCTCGCGGGAGAAAGGCTTTACTCTGGTTTTTTGTTGTTGTTGTTGTTTTTTTCGGTGGTGTTGTGCCGGGTGAGCGTTTCCAGTTGTTGAAGTGACTGCGCGGCTACGAGCTTGCCTGTCTCGAAGGCCTTGGCGACATGAACTGCAATGGTCTTGCAAACAGCCGATGGGTTTTTTTTTTCCTCCCTTCCTCTCTCTCTCTCTTTTCTCCCTGATTTGCTACTGGGGCTACTGGTAATAAGAAAGCCCAGTGTATTGGCATGACGTTGATCCAAATTGCACCTTACATGTGGCCATTTAAGCTTGCTTGGACACTATGATGTGACTGGTTAACACTCAGCACTGTCTACTCTGCTCTCCCTTATGTCTACGTAACCGCTGGAGACGTTAGTAGGCGATAGGCTGGCGTGGTCTGTACGGAGAGATTAGCTCGCCACCGTCTTTTTCATGTCTTGAAACGCTGTGGTTGGGGGGGGAGAAAAGGAGCAAATGCAATACTAATTTTTCTGCGGTTCAGTCAGCCATTGAGAAGAACAAGCCTATACAAACGTAATTATTGAGAATTAATCATTTCGTTCAATAGGTCACTTTGGAAATACTCCAGAAAAGACTCTGAGATCGAGTCTCTTTTGGCTCCAGTCCTTAGTACTTATGCAAGGGAGGCAAAAACGCAGCAGCTCAATCTGCTATTTAAACTAAAGGCCCTTTGCACCGCTCTGATAACATAGGGGAGTCTGAAGTGAAGGCAACTAATTTTGAGCTGCTTTATATTGCCAGAGCAGCGTAAGAAAAAAAAAAAAACCTCTCTGTAAGTTAGATTTCTAGCTGCAACATGATGCTCTTCTCCCGTCTCTGACACGCAAAAGGTTGGAGAATGTGGAGAGTTAATGATAGGTCACTGTATGGCTCTGCAGAGGAGGTGAGAGGATGGACAGACGGACGGTCCCGGGTCGATTGAGTAGCTCGCCCGCGAGCGCTGCGCCGGCCTCCCTTGGGCTCGGAAACTTCTGCGCGACAGAACTTTGGATATTCCCATCCTGGCCTTCCTCTTTCTCCTCTTCCTCCCCAGGCTGCTCGGCCCCCTTTGAGCCAAGGGTCTCGTCCGCGGGGAGCAGGCAATGGCCATCCTTGCTGCGGGTCGGAAAACTGGCAAATGTAAAAATATATTCACGTTCACCAACATTTCCAGGGGAAATTAACTTTTTGTTTGGGAAGGGGGAAAGGTTTCTTTTTTTTTTGGAAGAATAATATTGATAAATTCTCAGCCCCAAACTGTTAAAAATACTTTAAAAAAAAAAAAAAAAAGGCAGGATTTTTATGTTTGAGGAAAGATTTCTTGAGCTGAATAATTTTCTGCTGGCATTCTTTTTTTTTTTTTTTTAATTTTAAATAGCAAACAAACGAAAGGGCTGGTGTGGATGCTTGTAAGCGGTAGGGACAGAGGAGGGTGTCGGGATCCCAGTCGGGAGCCGCTCGGCGCCGGTTGGGCCGGGCGCCCGACGGCTCCTCTTGGCCGTCGGTCTGACAGAGCCGGGCTCGTTCCCGGCTCCTCTCGGAGCCGCGGCGGCAGCCGCGCATCCGCTGCACAATCACAAAGAAATGTTTTTTTCTTTTTTTCCTTGCCCCTTCTTCCCAAGTGATCAAAATCAGGTTTGCGCCCGGGCCTGCGGGGTTTTCCCGGTGCTCTCGAGGCCGAGCCGGGCTTTGTGCAGCCAGCGCCGTCTCTCCCCCGTCAAAGCATCGGGGCTTCAAAACCCCCGAGCGTTTTCAGGCGAACGGTTTTTCCGCCGGGATTATGATAAAGTGGCTGAGTGGGCACGCTAAGCCGCCGTAGGAATCAGATCAGGCCTGGCTTTAATTTCCCGAAAGTGGCGGAGTTTGTGGGAAGGACGGCACGGGTGCGCGCGTATGATGCTGCGACTGAACCGCGTGAACCCTGGGCCCGCGGCGGCCGGCGCCTCGGCAGAAATCGGGTGCCGGGCACGTGCCCGCGGCCAGGGTCGCTCCCGCGTCCCGCCGGCACCTTGCAACCCAAGCAGCTTGCAATGCCCTGCAACGGCTCGGAGACGCTTCCTTGCTTTGACGCTGGTCTTTGCAGAGGCAGGAGCAAAAAATAAAAATCAAAAATCAAAAAAGGCATCCTTTAAAAAGCATCCTTTATCTCTAACGTGCCATAGGATGGCTGGCAAATGAGACCGGACGGGTCTCCTGCGCCCCGCCGGGGGCGATGCTGATGGAAAGCGCCGTCCGGGGTTGCGGCCGGGAGGAAAACGATGAGCTCAGTGGTCTTCAGGCTAGTCCGAAGAGACGGCGCGAGGTCGCTCCGATGCAGCCGGGGGTGATTGGATGTGATAGCGGCACGGTGGCTAAAAATAGGCCGGGGGGTAGGGGGTGGAGGGCCGGATCCTGGCCCGCCGCGCGGGGCTGGCAGGAGCCGGCCGGCTGCAGAGCTGTGTTGGCCGGGCTGCGTTTCGCAGGAAAAGCGCGGGAAACTCTGGGTTGAGGGGCCTCGTGCCGGGCGGCGCGAGGGCCTCGGCGAACCTCGGAGGCTGGCGGGGTTTGGGGGGGGGGGGACGTATCGGCATCCTACTGTGCTGCAATACTAACAGGGGGGTCTTGGATCGGTGCTCCTCGTTCAAATCCGTGTCTGGTTATCAGCGGATCGCGGTCTCGTGCTGGCGTGTAACTCCGGGATTTACTCGGCTACGGCTGAGCCCAGGCTTGGACCTGGCGTCTGCAGCTGCAAAGCTAAGCTGTGTAATCCTAACCCAGCGGTGACGGCTGCGGCCTGAGCTTCGGCTTTGCCAGCCCAGGCTAGGTGTAAAAATCACTTTAATTCCGCGTTCGGGGCTTTTTCTGTTGCAAGAGCAGGGGGAAAAGGGGGCAGCGCGAGGAAGGAAGCAGAAAACCGGTGCACGGAGATGAGCGCGAGGCAGCGGCTGCACCGGGCGCGTTGGCTGCCTTTAGCTGCCGACCTCGCAGGAATTTTTACGGGCAGCTCCCGAAAGCAGCCAGAGCCGGCTGCTTAGGTGCCGGTGCATAGGTGCCAGGGATGTGTTTCTTTTGTTGCATGGCCTGGTGAGATGGTTTGGGGAGGGAGCATCGCTCTAGGGGCCGGTGCTGTTACCCGCAGGCTTCATTTGACCTTCGCCACCAAGTACCTGCCCGGCGCAAGTGCTGCGGCTCACCCCAAACTTATATCACCGGGGGCGGCATATGTGATAGATGGTTTTGGCTTTTCCTTTGGAGGAATTGGCAGGCGGGAAAGGAGGAAGAGCTCTCAAGGAGAGTGAAATATTCCACTTTCGTGGTGTTTCATAGGTGCGGGTTGTTTTAGGGATTCCCGGGTTGACCCGGCCGGGAAGGCGTCTAGGCCAAATAACCTTCTCTGGCCTCAGCAAGCGCCAGCTGCCTCTGCGGAAACTGCTTGAAACCCTACAATTATGGGATAATATATTCGGAGAGAGTTTCTCTGCCTTCCACCCCGAAGCCGGCCGGTTTATACCCCCTCCCCGATCTTCCTAAAACAGCTGGGGTTTTTTTCACCCGTTCCTCACTTCTGATTTTTTTCGGCGCTGTCCGATCGATGCCGTAGCAGGGAGATCAGCCGGGGCTCAGAGACGAGCGGGAGAGGAAAAACAACCCCCAAATTTCCCACGCTTGCTTTGGCCTCCGGTGTTGGAGGCGGGGAGGACGCGTGTCTTTGCAAAGAGCCGGGCTCCCGCGGACAGCGGCGTTGGCGGAAAAGGCTCGGCAACTTAGGCACGCGACTTCGTGGAAGGGAGTTAGGCCCCTGATTTGCTCTGCAGCTTGGATTAATCCCGCGCTGCACCGGCTCATTTCTCCTTGCGGAGCCGGCTCCCGGCTTTGCCGACGGATCCCCTTGCCGGGTGCACACGGGCCCTTCTTCCCTTTCGTTTTGCCTTCGAGCAGCAAAAAGCACCAAGCCAAAAAAAAAAAAAAAGAAAAAAAAAATTAGCCCCTCTTAAAAAAAAAAAAAAGTTCTTTTTTTTTTTTTCCTAAAAACACCCATTTCTAGGGATGCAGCGGCAGGGGTTGCGTCGGGTTAGCGGAGGGAGAGCTCCGCCGTGAGCGCCGGGCGGGCTATGCGCCGCCCTTGCTCTAAAGCAACCACCGATTTTCGGGGGGTGGGGGGGACGGAAAAGCAGCCTGGAAAGGCCTGCGAGAGCTGCCGGCTCCGGGATTTCTCCGGGAAGCTCCGGGCTGCCAGAGCTCGGCCGCGGAGCGCGGGTTGCCATGGAGAACGGGGATTATCGCGCCCGCCTCGCCGCCCCGGCGGGCAGCTCCGCAGCCTAAAATTATTATTATTATTAATAACGTTCTTATTTTTGGACCGGTTTTGCCGTCGGGAGCTCGGCCAGCCTCGCCGCCCGGCTTGGCAACCGCGGCCTCTGCCGCCTTCCCTGCCCCTCGCCCGGCTTTTGCAGCCCCGGCTCCTCCCGCGGGCTCTTATCTCCAATAATCCCGCGGTAAGAGGGCTTGCTGCTTGTTATGACACCCGGTGAAAGCGTGGGAGAGCGATCCATTCTTCGCCCTTGTCCTCCGCAGCCAGCCGCTGGGCTGAATGGGAGGCTTTTTTTGTGTCTCTGTGTGCCTGACTAATTGAGCTGAAGGACTTGCGTCTGGAAGGGCTTGAAAGGGACTTTTGTTGGGGCGGCGGAGTTTGTGGAAGGCGGACGAGCCCTGCTTTCTTAGGGGCCGCGGGCGCCGGGCAAATCTGACTCTGGAGCGCTCGCGCCTGCGAGATCTTTGGGGGAAAATTAGAGGCTGGGGAGGGTGGCGGTGGGGCTGGTGGAGGGATATTTTGCCCCGCGAAGCTCAGCCTGGCCCCGTCCGGCTTCGCGAGCCGGCTTTCAAACAGGGAGCGGCGAGATGAGGGAACCGGGCTCCCAGGAGCGACGCCGCGAGCCTTTGCCTCCCGCTTGTTTCGAGGCCCTAGAAGCAAAAGGTGGATTTTCCCGCGGCCCGGCCGCGGTCTCGGGCGAAATTGTTACGTCCTTGCTTAGCGATGCTTCGGCGTCGGCTTTTATCCCGCGACTCGGAGAGCGGATGGAAAGAGCGGTCGCTGACTGCCGCGATGGAAACCCTCTCTCGCCCTCCCCGGGAGTGGTTAAAAGCTGGGATTTTCACTCAAATGCGCTTTACTTAGTGCTCGGAGCAGGGTCGTCCCCGGCTGTGACGTTGGATTGCCTTGCAGGGGCGAAGGGTTTGACTCCAGGTATCCGCATTCCCACGTTTGGGTCGTCTCGGTGCAGGATGCACCGCCAACGTGCCCCAAAACAGCCCCGAAAGTGGCTCGCTCTAAAAGCAAACGTAAAGGTCCTGCTTCATCGGGAGGTTTGCTGCAGCACTTTGGGTTTTCAAATGCTCTTTCTGGCTGGGAAAGACAATGGAGGGGTTTTTTTTGGGCCACGAAACTAGAGTTTTGGGGGGGGATTCCTGCCACCAGCCACGGTTCTCGCTGTCCCGTGTCCCTTCCTAGCCCCGACAGCGGATCTCCAAAAATCACAGCTCTAGTTTGCCAACGCAGTCGTTCCTCTCTCCGCTCCCTGCTGACTTCTGGAGAGGAGCCGTTTCTCTCAACTTCTCAGCGCAAAAAAATCCCGGTTATTATTATTATTTTTCCCCTTTGTCATTTTTCATTTTTCTCGCACCGATCTCCCCCCCCTTTAAGCGCTGGGCAGGGGCCTCTTCAGAAAGAAGCGCCGTCAAAGCTGCCAGGCTCCCTTCCGCCCGCTGCATGGCTAAACGCTCTCCGCGTGCGTTATTTGGCACTAGGTTTCTAGTGCCAAGTGATTAAAACATTTGGAAAGTTGAATTTTTTGAGGGGGTAGCGATGTGAGGCCCGCGAGTGTTCACGACTCCTCTCTTTCCCCCGTGCCCAAAGGCCCCGCGTGGGCGCTGCCGCGCGATAGCTTTGGCCGCGGTGCCTCCTGGTTGGGTAAATGATGGAGATTTCCAGGCCAAAAGAGGCACGAGGCAGGTCAAGGATGGGGAAAACCGGAGCAAACCTTTGTGAAACAGGTGTAAAATGACCTTTTTAAAGAGCCGAATGTTATAGAAAAGGGATGCGAGGGAAAAGAGAGGAGAGCAGCTGGGAATACTGTTTAAAAAAAAAAAAATCACTTTTAATGACAACGGTGCCTGACCCTTATTCACGTGACGCCGCAAGGGAGGTTTTAAGAAACCGAGCAATTTCTGCAGCGCTCCTTCCTTGCGCCGTGCTAAAAAAAAAAAAAAAAAAAAAAAACCCAAACTTGACTTTCTTTCCAGCAGCCTCAGCTCGTTCCTGCTGCAAGTCGAGCTCCAGCGACGCCTCGGACACCAGGTACCCGCTAAGCGCATCCTAACCAGTTACCGTCCCGGGTAAATGCCGATCGACGTGCTCTTCGCACACGCGTAAAGCAGCAATGGAAGAAGTTTGCTTTCTCAGCGCTGCGATATGATAATGATGCTGCGTATTAGCCAGGAGCTGCCGGTGCGAGCCTCGCCGGCGGGCCCCAAAGGCCCTCCAGCCCCTTCCTGCAGAGGAGCTGGTTTTCCCTAACTTCGCTTTAAATCCTTTTTTTTTTTTTTTTTTAATTCATATCATTTCCAAGAGTCATGCAAAAACGTGCCCAGTTCCAGCTTCTGGAACCGCGCGCGAACTTGGAAATTGTGGCTCGGAGCGGAAAACGAGTGAAGGGCGCCGGGGCCGGGAGCGGAGCAAAGCCGGGAAACGTCGAGCCTGTCTTCTGCCTTCAGCGCCCCAATAAAGACAACCAAATTGCTGATTACTCCTCTTTTTCCCCTCCCTCCCCACCCATCTTTTTGTAGCAGGGAGGGGGCTGGCTCCCTTTTTTCGAGCGCTTGAGGTTTGCCGAAGTGGCTGAACGTTTTGGACTGTGGCGAGGCCTCACCAGGCTGGAAGCTGCTGCGCCCAGAATAATTAAAAAAATGGGTTTATTTGTCTAAATGGCTGGTAATTCTGCGTACTTGCATTGCAGAGCACACCAGACTGCCTGTAAATCTACCATTTTTTACATTGTCTCTGACCGAACCTCTAAATCCTTGAATTGATTTGGGAAATTCTTGCCCTACCAGAGGTTATTGCTCCAGCCCCCAAAAGTTTCCAGCTTAAATAACAAGAGTTTTCAAGCAATTGGGACAAACCAGGTGGGTACTGGAAGGAGCTGTAGAAAATAATAGGAAAATCAGGCGGTTTTGGCTCAAATGAGGCCAGCTGCAGCAATACCATTATTACGGCTAATCAATAACAGCATATGCAATATTTAGAATTATGCAATACATTTATTTCTGCATTTTACCACTCGTTTCAATATGCATAGTTCCTGTAATTCCTGCAGTTGCTTTTTTTTCGCAAGTGGTACCATCTAGCTGAAATTGTGAAGCTGGGGGCTGCCGCTTGCTGTGGTTTCCCGCGCCGCGCTCGAGGCAGCGGCTTCAGCCTCTCCTCTGCTCCGGTGGTTTTGCTCTTATTGGGATGGGAAATTGTTTTATTTTTTATTTTTTTTATTTTTTTTTCCAGAGTTTGCTCCCCAAAACAGCGAAACCGTGGGGTGAGCAGCCTCCTGAGCTGCTGTCGTGAAATCCCGGCCTCGGTGCGTAGTAATGCATTTTCTTTCCTACCAAAAGAGATTGGGTGGGAACGGGGCCGGAGCGGAGGCCGGGACCGAAGGCGACGTCCGGGTCCGGGCCCTTCGGCTTTGGCCTTCGTCGCCATCCCTTCCTCTTCCCCCGTCCTTCCGCCGCATAATTTGCTCAGCCAGCAATGGGGGAAATCATATAGATTCTTTCCCGATGCAAAAGCCAAAAATGATGCACGGGATTTTGGTACGTTTTCTCGCTTCTCTCCGCTCCCGGCGCGCGGGTCGGGTTCGAGCGCCGGACCCTCGGTGGCTGCCGCAGCCCAGCCGCCGCTCGGCGCGGGAGGTTTTCTCCGTGCTCTAGCTAGCTGCCTTTTTCTTTCATTTTCTTTTTTCTTTTTTCCCAAACTCTCCGTTTAAGCTTGCTTTGTCTCATCTCCCGCCGACACATTTAACGAAGGGGCAGCCGCTCCTGTGCCAATGGTTTTTTTTTTTTTTTGGATTTTTTTTCCCCCCCCCCTTTTTATTTTTCTCGCGCTTTGTTCGACTCAAGGCCGCGTCCCTCAGGCTGACGCTCGCGCGGGGCGGCTCGGTGCCACCCGTCGCCGGCCCCGCTGGGGACCGGCAGCCCGTCGGGGCGATGGCGGGGAGGAAACCAGAAAGAACAAAAAGCCCGGAGGAAGACACGGGCGTTTGCAGGGTTGCCGTCCGTCGTCGTGGTCGCGCGCGAAAGAGTTAACCCATTAGCAATGCCGAGCCCTTCTTCCGATAGTTAAACCTGATTTGCATGCATTTGCATAATGAATGTCATTTGCATTCTTGGAGGTTGGCTACTTCTGTGGGAAAAGTCAAAGCGGGAGCGCGGGCAGGGCGGAGGGGGGGTCGGCGAAGAAAGAAAGGCGGATTTTGCCCCCCCCCCGCACCCCACGGGCACCCCGGCCCCCTCCCGCGGCCTGCGCCCCGCCGGGGGGCTCGCGTTGCCGCGACGCCTTCCCGCCGCCCGCCCGCACAAAAGCCGACGGCACGTAGGCCGTGCCGAAGCGCATCCTCGCCGCTTCCCCCCCTTTCTCCCTTTTCTTTTTTTAATTTGTTCCTCTAATTCCGCCTTGGCTCCCTTTCCCCCCCGCGGCCCCGCTCCCCTCCCCTCCCCGCGGGTGCATGCGTGCTGAAACGGGAGCGGAAAGCGGGGGGGGGGAAAAAAAAAGGGGGAGAAAAAAAAAAAAAAAAAAAAGGTGGGAGCCACCATTTTAGGCAGCCGGCATGTGTTAAAATGGCCGATGCTGTTCCCGGGGCCTCGCGACGCGCCGGGAGCCGGCGGCCTTCCCGCGGCGTCCCCGTAGCATCCTCGCGGCATCGTCATAGCATCCCTGCTGCATCCCTGCTGCATCCCTGCTGCATCCCTGCTGCATCCCGCCCGCAGCGCCCTTGGGTCGAGACCTGGCCGAGGCGCACGCGGCGTTTCGCTCCATGGGATTTTTCTTTTTTCGCCCCGCCGGTCGCTCGCTGGGGTTGATTTTTTTTTTTTTTTTTGCCTCTCCGGCGGTGGCGAGCCCGGCGCCGGTCCCGGTGCGCCGCAGCAAGGCGAGACCCCCCTCGGGCCTTGCTCGGCCGAGCGCGGGCCTCGCATGGCCCAGGCGAAAGGAAAAACCTGCCCTCCCTGGGAAAAAATCTGCTTTGATTTTGTTTGAAATTTTTGCAGAGGGGATGGAATCAAAAGCAATTGTCCAATTCTCTTTAGAAAACATTTTTTTGATTGACGTTAATAATCTCCACTGGATAGAGAGCTATTCCGGGTTCAAGACTCAACTCCAGAATTTCTCTCAGTGGCATCAGATCATTTTATTTTTAATTTTTTTGCGGACGCCAATAATATTAGGGAAATAGCCTCTTTTTTATTTTTTTTTCTTTTTCTTTTTTGCTTTTTCTTTTCGGATTAGAAAAAAATTAACAGACTTGGTTCTCCGTTGCTGAGAATATTTGCAGGCCCTTTAGGGGAAAACCAGCGTGAATCACAACGGAGCTCATCCCCTGCTCGCGCTCGATCCACACCGGTGTGAGGGGCTTTACCCGAGTAGGGGCAGTGCAAAGTCAGGGAGTGAGAAATCATTGCGGTAAAGCCAGTATAAGAGAGGAAAAAAATCACTATATAAGACACCTAACCAGGCAGGGTATGAATTTTACTGCGGGACTTGCAATATTTGGCATGCTTTTCTCTAAGCATCCAGCTGCACAAGTCGCGTGATTCGGGTGCGAATCTTTTCGGGGTGTTTTTCTTGCTCTTTTTAATTTCTCCCCATCCTTAGCACGACAGGAATTTTAAAGGCAAATAAGAAGGGCCAGAAATTTACTCTTGAAAAAGAAATGAGTCACGGATATCACCGATTTTGTCCAGGAGGAGAACTGCAGCTCCGCGCGCCGCGGGCATCGCCATCGCGGCCAGTGCTGCAGCGGTCGCCTGCCAGGGCCGCCCCGGGTACCCGCGCGGTGCTAGAAACGCGACTAATTTGTTAAAAGGCCTCGCTGTGATTTGCAGCGAGGCGTCTGCGTTGGAGCCGGGGCCTCGTCGGCGCGTGTTTTCGGCCCGCGTTGGGGAGCGTGCGCAGCTGCGCGCCCGCCTGCCCGTTCGGGAATGGGAAATGCTTTCCTAAAGCTTGCAAAAATGCACTAAGGCTCTTAGCTATGCAGCTAAGCTGCGCCTACTTAGGCGATTCCTCGCCGCTTTGATTTGCGACCTTCGGTCCGCGTTGCTGGGGTCGGGGGGGAGGATTTCCTTGCTTTTTCTCGTTCTGGCGCAGCAAGGCCTTGGGGAGCATCATGTAGCGGTTAGGAAACGGGGCCGGAAAGAGGAGACGAGATCTGGACAGTCCCGCTCTCCGTTCCCACTCCATCCTTGGTTTCCGCTGGGCCAGCTTGTCCCTTCGATTTCCAGGGCGTTATCGATGATTTATGGGACTAATGAACAGGGGGAAAAGGATCTTTTCCCCGGCCCAAATTCATCTATAAAACAAGTCGAGTCGATTCAGCGCTGGGCGTTCAAATCAGCGCGCAGCCTTCGAATAGCCCTGGATGAAGGCACCTAGACCTGATAACCGTTCCCGGCGAATTTCCCGGCGAGCGGATTTATTTTGCGAGGTTTTTTCCTAGAAGCCGGGCAGAGTCTCCGGCAGAGGCACGCGGCCGGGCCGGACCCCAAACGCTCAGGGACGAGGCACGGGAACCCCACGTCCTCCTGCCGCCTCGGAGGGGAGAAGAAAACCGGGGCCGAGGCGCCTCGCTCACCCTTCGCTTGCCCAAAGTCGCCAGCCCCCGGGGGTTTTGTTATAGACTTTACTCGCGTTATTGCTCCTGCGTTAAGTCTTAACGCTCGAAATTCGGGAGCGGTGTCTTTCCCGCCGGAGGTGACGGAGAGCGTCTTTGGTGGTCTTTTTTTTTTTTTTTTGTCTTTTAAGTATAATTTTGGGGAAGAAGGTAATAAAGTTGGTTTTGTTGCTTCTGTTTTTAATTCAGGCAATCAAAGTATGAGGCGAACCCAGGAGCGGGGGCTAGAGGGACCGAAAGACCCCCTTAAATACCACGAGGCACCCGAATTGCAAGAGCTGCCAGCAGTGAAACCGGGGAGGGGGCGCCACCACCGCCGGCGGCCGCTCACACCTTCCTCCTCCTCCTCCTCCTCCATCACCGCGGGGCTGCCCGGGAGCTCCACCCAAACCCCCGTTCGCACCAACATCCCGGCTCCTCCGTGCACGTGCCAAGGCGCCGAGGGCCGATCCGTTGGGTGACGAGCTCGGAGACGCCGGCGCCCCGGTGAGCCCCCCCGGGGGGTGGAGGGATTGGGGCGACGCTGCCTCCGGAGGGGCCGCCCCGAGGTGCGGTGATGGGCAGAGGGCCGGCGAGGCAACCGGGCTCCGGCCGGGGCCAGCGCGGTATTAATGAGGCGCAGCTGAAGCGGGGCCGTTGCCAGTGGTCAAGTCTGAATCACAAACTCCTCATTGTTTCGGGGCGGCTTCGGCGCGGTTCCCTTCTCCCCCTCCCTTCGCCTTTCCTCTCCTCTCTCCCTCGCACAAAGATGTCATTGTGCCGGGGACTTGGTGATGGCAGCGTTGTTATTTGGTCCAAAAAAAAAAAAAAAAGAGAGAGAAAAGAAAGAAGTGGGGAGGGCAAAGCGGAGCTGGGGAGGGGGGGGACCCAACAAGGTGAAGAGGTTTAAATCAGCTTAGCCCAAATGCCAATTAAAAACCAAAGAGGATTAGGCTTGTGATCAGCAGAATAGACAGTCATTGTACCCGGACGAGGGGGTCTCCCCCCCTCCGGTCCCAACGCGGTCGCGCTGACGTTCCCTCCGTCCGTCGTCATCTCCTTCCTCCCGCGGCGGGATGCGGAGCGGCGGCTCCTCGGCCGGGGTTAAATCCACTGGAGCTGGGCCCACGTCCGCCCCACGGAGCGGGGCAACGCCGGCCGGGCGCCTTGCCGGGGCGAAGACCTTCTTCTTGCACTGTGGTTTTTTTTTTTTTGGTGGTTGTTGTTTTTAAAGCTTGTGCAAGCACGCTCGCCTTGGCCGGAGGTCCGCCGAGCACGGAGAGGTCTCGCTCCCTCCGCCGGGAGGAAGGTCTCCCCTGAAACAGGCTCTCAGCCCGAGCGTGTCCCTTGGCGGGGAGTTACGCCACTTGGAGGACGCCGGCGTGGAGGACAACGTAGGGCACCCGAGGGGCCGCCGAGGCGCTCGGGAGTGACCGTCCCCTCGCCAAACCTTCCCTTATAGCCCCACGCGCCCGGTTGCTCGCCCTGACGGAGAGCTCGCCCCCGGACCTCCGGCTCCGATGACCCCGGAGGACTTCACTCAGATCTCGAGCGCGGTGGGGAAGCACGAGGAGCGTTGCAAGGGCCGTCTGCCAGCACGGGGACATCCCGAGAAGACGTTCTTCACGCTTCTGCGCACATCACGCCATGACCTGGAGATGGTGTTTCGGTGCTTCCCGTTCTGGCTCCGACATCAAAAGCCCCGTTCTCTAGCTCGCCGTTTGTGTAACAGCATGATTTGGGGGTCTGAAAAGGTGTGAGCGGAGAGACAAGGACGTGTGTTGTCCTCACAGGTCGCATCCTGGTCAGAGAGGAGCCTGGGGCTGGTTTTGGCGTTGCGCGTGCACGCCTGGACAGCTGCCCGCGCTCACTGCGATTCACCCCTGCATCTGAGCACCTCTTCACATATACCGGTAAATTGGTAAACCCCTGGTAATGGAGAGCTGTTTCGTATTGATACAGCTAATTTTATGTAGCAAATGGAGTCTACGGTAGCTGCAGTTTCATTCTCGATGGCACCAATGGTGCTATAAAGGCAAAGCACCACGTATCCAAAACGGCATACCCCTATAAAACGCACATCAGCCAGACCAAAAGTATCTTCCTATCGCATCAGCAACATGAAAAGGGTCTTAAGTATAAAATGTAATTTTACATTCACTTAAAGGCTTCTTTGCACCTTCTGAAAGAGAGATGCCAAGCATAAGCAACCCAAGAAGGAAGATGGTGAAGGGACATGAGCAGCTAATTCTGGTGGTGCCTTGCGATGTCTGTTGCATAGGTCCAGGCAGGTTCCAGGAGGTTTTGCCATAACAGCATTGAAGTCATTTTGGCTGACAGCTCAATCTAAGCCCTCCTTTGCTTTCAGCACCATGTTAGATGTCTCTCTTGAGCAGTTGTGGGTGTTAAGGAAGCCCCTGCGTGTCTGTCCCTTCCCTTCTGGGGGTTTGATGCCATGTGACTCCTCGTGGTTAATGGAGAGCATTGTCTGGCCGAGGAGCCCCCGGGGCCGCAGTGGATTCGGGTCAGGTCCATCAGGGCAGACCTTCCCGGCTGGGCTTGCACGCAGAGCTGGCTGGCGGTGGAGCATCTCTGGAGAGCTGGGCCTGGGGATGGCCAGAGGGAGCCCAGTCGCCCTCGAATCACCACCTGGCAAAAGGCCCTCTGAGAAGTTGAGCGTAGACATCGCATTGCCGTGCTCGGCTGTAAATGCAAAATGCTGCAGGTTTCGTTACGAATGGAGGAGAAAAGAATAAAAGGGCCTTTTTGCTGAAGAGTAGAAGAAGGAATTGTCCCACCTCCAGATCAGGCTGCGACCAGGAGCCATTTCTCCCCCTTTCCTGGGCATGGCTAATGCACGGTTAGTGGCAGCTCGGGGAGCATCCTCGTAGGCTCCTTGGAAGGGTGATGGACAAGTCCCCTGAGCAGGTGGAGAGATGCTGGGAAAGCATTTTCTGGTGGACAGCAGGGGTGCACGGAGCGAAGGAGACCCGCTCCAGGCGGCGAAGCAGGAGCCAGGGAAGAAGACACCGTTGGGTAGAAGGTTTTCTTCCCTCGCCGTCACGGTCCCAGCGCCGGGGTCGGCCGCCGACGATGCCCAGCGGCATGTGGCAGGGGTGTGTGTGTGGGGGGGGGGGGGGGACGACACACAAGCAAGCGGGGCAGGTTGCGTCCTCTTTTGTGACCGCCGTGTAATTTATGATACGAGAACCCGACCATTGTCCGGACCCATCCTGTATTTCCCCCCCCTCCGGCCCCGCGAGGGTTTCGCCTCTCTTCCCAGACCCCTGCTGTGCTCCTGCTACTGTACCGTTGCTATGGGACGGGCTGCCCGCGCCGCCGCTATGCGCAGCCCCGAGCCGCCCGCACCCGTCTGGAGCCCCGAGCGGCGCTGCCGGCCGCCCGGCCCCGCCGACGTGCCCGGGGCCTGGGAACGGCGCTCGCCGCCCCTTCCGAGTTCACGGCCGGCCGCGGCACGGAGGCGGGGGAGCGCCCGCGGGGTCCTCGGCGCCTACAGATCCCCCCGTCCCCTTTTTCTCCCGCTGACAAGTGCGCACATAAATAAATTACCCCCACCGGGCCGGCGTGGAACAATCTGTCCCCGAAAGTCTATTCAGCGCCAGACAGGCCCCATTATTCCCCCGATTAAAGCCGCTGGAGTAGCTTGCAAGGGTTACAGTTACTCTGTCAAACTGTAAATAAGACGCTAAAAATAAAGGGAGCGGGCGCAAGAGCGAGCCGGGGGTGGGGTGGGGGGAAGGAAAGCCAGACTAATGCCTGCTGCTAGGGAAACCGAATGAATCCCTGCCGACGCCTGTGTGCAAACTGCGAAGAATGGAGGAGAAGTGACAAACGGCCCTCGGCCGCCTTTGCGGCGAGCCATCGCCCCCGCTTGCCTTTCCGCCCCTTCCCCGAGAGGGAGCAAAGCGGGGAGAGGTGCCCCCCTTGCACCTCCGCCTTTGCTTCGGCTAACCCCCCCCCTCCCCGGCGCTAGCGAAGCGCCTTAAGCCCCGCGCTTAGCTTCAAGGAGATGCTTAGGTCCCGCCGGCGCGTTTCTTTTCCAGGGGTTACGAAACGCCGCCGCCGCCGCCGGGGAGCGGTGGGAGGAACCGTCGCTCCGGGCTTTGCAGGAGCTCGGGAGGGAAGCGCCGCGGAGGGCGCCAGGGCTCCCCTCTGCGGCAGGTCGCCGCGGCGACCAGGGCCTGGAGCGCAGCCCCCTCCTCGCTCACTTTGACAGGTTGCAAGGAAGAAGGTCCCCGACCCTGGGAAACCTCCCCGGATAAAACGCTTTCCCTTCCCCGCTGCTCTCTTGCCAGCCGCCTTGCAGCCGATCCACCTCTTGGCGCCGTAGAGCTGAAGACGCTCTGCAAAAAATGATCAGCATATGCTCATCCTGGGTTTCTCTTTATTCCAGAGGGACGCGGATGTGAGAATTTTGTTTCAGGTCCATCTCGGACTATTTATGTCATCCGCAAGCGGCTAGCTGCCTTTCTCGCCTCTGCGCACCGAGAAAAGCTACTGGCTCGTCGGAAAGCCGACGCTGCAGATTCGGCCCGTTAGCATCAACGAGAAGCCTGGAGGGGTTTTTCCCTGCCCAGCTCCTGTGTTGCTCAGGGAATTATTGTTTTGATTTGTGTTACGAAAGTGGCTAAAATCACCAGAGAAGAGAGCCCCGGGTTGGTGCGCGTGTCTCTAGGTGGATGCTCTCCCTCAATAGCCACAAGGCAGACGGTGCCGCATCTCTAGGGAGCCCAGGTGGGTGAGGGACCCAGCGTGGATGCGGCCCCGGGCTGGAAATCAAGCTTTCATCTTCCAGGTGTTGCTAACGCCGTAGGGCAAATCCATCCTTCCCCACAGCCCAGCGAGGCTGGGGTATTTCTGGGTGTCTGGGCTGGACCTTTTCTGCCAAAAGCGCCAGGCAGGGTGGGAAAGGCATGAGCTGAGGGCTGGGGGAGAGGCAAAACGCCAGCTGCAGACCGGCGGCGCGGACGTTAGCCTGTGTTAGCACACATCCTTTCTCCCACTGGAAGCAAAATAGCAACTCTTTGCACGGCGGGCACGCACCCTCTCCGCGCGCAAAACCCCCAGCGCGCCGGGCGCTGTGCGCCACCTCTTGGGGCTGTCCCCCCCACTAAGGATCTAGCTGCTTGCAGCTGTGGTTAAGAGGAGCCACCAATTTGGTGTTTTTGGCAAAATCTCCGACATCTTCAAAGGGTTTTTCAGGCCAGCTGGGCTTGCGGGGAGCTCCATTGCTTTTCCCAGTTCAGCCAGGCCAGGGCTTAGCAGCATTCTTCCCTCTCTGTCTTAGGAAAAAAAAAAAACCCTTTTTCTCCACCCAGTTCCTGGCCGCGAAGCCTCGTGACTCCGAAGGAGCATTCCTAGGACATTCCTGGTGCCGGGCGGTATGTGCAGAATTTCAAGCAGCAGCTCAGCGCTTCCAGTCGCTGGCGGACTCCCCCGCTGCCCTCGCTTATTTGCTCTGTAGAAATCCCTGGATGCAGCAGAGGAAACGTAAATGAGCTCAAACGCTGAGGTCCGGTGCCGCTTTCACGCCGTCAGCCCGAGGGCCGAGACGCGGGACTCGGCACGCCACCATCTGCTGCGTTTATTGTCCCGCTTCTCGAACGTATTGCTAGCGCCGGCTCTGAGCTCAGCTGCAGCAAGATAAACCCAAGACTCTTACCTTTTAGCGCTGTTGGCACAAATGTAATTAAGACCAGGCCTTATTCTCCTCTCATTTATATGATTATAACTCGTGAGTATTTTCCCTGGTATTAATAGTAATGTTTCCGTCGCAGCCATAGGCGTGCTCGGTGGCGATGGAGGAAGAGGTGTGCTGCCCTCTCTCCCGAGAGCTATTTTGAAAGGGTCTCGTAACCAGCCAGAGCTGAGCTAAAAACCTGTTTTGCCCTGGCTCCTAGGGAATTGGTCTTGCCCAAGGACTTGGATGTGGCAGTGTTCAGCCACTCTTGAGATTGCCCTGAAAATGGCATGACTTAATAATAAAAAAAACGAACTTATTTGCCTTTCCCTGCTAGGGTCTCTTGGGTCATATCTTTCAAGCTTTTCTCTTTATCTTTAAAAACATGATTATTGCCTTTTTTTTAATGAAAGCTGTCATTCTCCTCCATGTAAATCATGTGGCTCCAGGAACTGGAGCTTTCACGTGGAGTTTTGTGAGACCTTGAGCTTTTGGCCCTAGCGCAAGCACATCCTGGCCTTGCGTGGAACGTGTTTGCCCTCCGGCCATCTGGAGAGAGGAGGAAAATCAACATTAAATATCTTTATACCAGCTCTGAGAAGATGCAGTGTCTACCTTTCACTCTTTCTCCGTGCGTGATTTTCCCCTGAATATCCGAGGGTTTTTTTTTTTCTATCTATGGACCGACCTTAGGTGTGTCCACAACCCAAAAGCCGGCAGCCTGGTCCTCCTCGGGTCCACCCAGGTTGCTCAGCGAAGCCCGAAGGGCGTAAGAGCTGGGGGTGGCACTATGTCCAAAATACCACTGCCAGTCCCTTTTTGCGGATTAGGATGAGGTAAACGCTTGTGCTCCGATTTAATTCTAAATTCTTGATTTGGAAGGTGTTTGCTAGCATGGCAGGCGCACAAAGCACACATGCTTGCAATAATAGCCAGGTAGCTTGCACGGCTAAATCACTCTGTTTTTTTTTTTTTTCATTAGCACCTCCTTTTACAGCACATTTAAATGCTTCCCTGCAGGCTCATGTGAGGGCTGTTAAGGGCTTTGTTTGAATAAATAAGTGCATAGGTAGGGGAGGAACATCACCGTAGCCGCCTGGAAAGCTCCGCACCAGCAATGGCATCGGAGGACTGGCGGGTGGGAGAAAGGGGTTCGATGGTATATATGCCATAAAGTAGAGTAATTAAGTATTACTAGTTTTGATGACTTCAAACAGAGTGACTCCAGGAAATAAGCCCCTTCTTTATAATTAGTGGGATTTCCTCCGCATCAAACGGGGAGATTGATTCTTTAATCTGCTCACATGCTTTTGATTTGGTCTTTCAGCTGCTTGTACCAACTGCTTCCACTCCCTGCTCTTGCAGGATAAAACCTTGCAAAGGAGATTTTAGGAAGGCATGACTTGAGTTGAGGTCTAGGATTTTCTTTGTGTGTGGTTGTTTTGTGTATTTTTAATTGACCAGAGGTGATGATGACGTTAATAGTAAAAATAATAGAGCGAGAGATTTTTAACATCCACGTATGTTTAGGTCAAATACTTGCTTTTTTGTTGTTATTGCTTCCTCTTCCCTGTATGTTAATTAGCTCTGGTGCGTGCTTTTTTAAGAACTGCTAGGACAATTTTACCTACCTGCTTGCGATAGCCCTGAACTGTCCCAAGTGGGGCTCATTGCAAAATTTTGCTCTAGTAAAATCAAGCAGAGACCAAACACGAGGGGCTTCGAGCGGTTGCCAGCTTTGCCCTGGAGCTGGCACGCATCGTCTGGAGCGCGGTTGCGGTGGTCAGTGTCCAAACTGGGGCATGACGGGGGAGTACAGATGTGTTTTCTGGGTTCTTGCTGCATGGAAAAGCTCAGGTCGGGCCAAGCTTTTGTTGTTTTAGAGGGCTCAACCAAAATGAGGACTTGGTTTATGAAGGACTTGGGGTGGGCAGAGAAGAGAGGCCCCGGTTTAGTGTTTGGTCACTGATTTAGGACTAAAACCAAAAGCTTTGGAAGCTCTGCCTGCAATGAAATCCTTGCCTTTCACACTTGGCCACGTGGCCTGGGCACTCAGGCGGAGGTCTCTTCCCAATGGTGTCTTCAAAGCCCGCTCCCTCGAAGGGGCTCAGGAGAACGGCAGCTTGGGCAATGCCACCAGCGAGGGGAGGAAGCCCATCTGGAACAACCATCTCCTGCCCATGAATGTTCACAGAGTCGATGATACTATATTAGTCTTACGGGAAACGCAGTCCAGCATCTGCATTGGTTCCCGCCATGGACTGAACCTACCTTGTACTCCCCAGCACCCAAAATAGCTCAAATATTGAGTCATCCCACAAACAGCCCCCAGGCCAGATTTCTTTCAGGAAGGTTTAGCTCTTCCAGGACCTCTGAGCAGGGGAAAAAGGGAAATTTGGGACCGCTTTGTTTTCCCTCCACCTTTCGGTCTTGCTGGAAATGTTCAGCAAAGGATCGCTCTGCTCGGCCACATCCCCGGCAGCGCGGGAGAAGGGCTGTGCGTGGCAGTTTCACAGACAGGCTATGCAAGGAGGTGGCCCGGTGGCTGTGCAACAGGGACGGGCATCGCTCCTGCACCCTCGGAGCTCAAAACCCCTCAAAAAGGGGGTTTTCCTGCTGGGCTGAGCTCACCTGGACGCAGGATAAGGCCCTGGGGCGGCAGGGGGAAACGGCGCGGCAGCTCCAGCTCAGCATGCCCCTCGCACGCCTTCCCTCCTCCGAAGCCGTGTCGAACACGGATCATATAATTAGGGAGCCGGTGAATACGAAACTGTACAATTATGCAAATAGTGCTCAAAATCACTGTTTTCAGCAGAAACGCCTGAAGATCAAGACAGGAGCTTCATGCAACCTTAATTTAATCTGGTCCTGCAGGAGTGGGGAGGTCTGGTACATGACCCAAGCTCGCGCTCGCCCGTGTTGAGCAAGGCTGGGGCGGGAGGCGGCGAGAGCAGCGCCGGAGCATGCTAAGCAAGGGCTCCATGCAGACGGCGAGAGGGGAAAAAAACCAGCCCCACGATCACGTTAGCGTGTTGGCAAACTGGAAAAAAAATAGCGTAAATGGGAGTGCTGCTATTTACCGTGATTTTCCTTTTTTCTTTTGATTTGCAGGTGAAGAACACAGGCTGGAAGAAAAAAGAAGAAAAGAAAGAAAGAAAGTCCTCAAAGCCAGGAAATCTGTGTTAATTGCTTATGAATGTCTCTGTCTAAAAAATTATCGAATTGATGTTGTCGTGCTTTTTTTTGACAGCCTGTCTGTTACATTTTTTTAAAATATTCATGCACCGAAATCTAATTACTAGGCAAATTTAATGATAATGAAATGAAGGCACTTTAGCAGAAAGCACAGGGCCTTGTTAATGTTTTCTCAGCCTCTGTCTTGTTCATATTTTTAAATTATTTTTTTTTTACAACTGCCTTTCTTGCATTTAAAAAAAAAAAGGGTTGCCGAAAATAAAACTTGGATTGCTGAAAATGTTTGTGGTGGCTCCATTTATAATGACGGGGAATTTGCAAGGTGATTAAAGGTGTTTTGCTAAAATCAAATGAGCCTAACCTAATCAGATAAGACAGATGAAATATTATTATTAACGAGGTAACATTAAGATCATGCCTGGAGGCATTTTTAACAAAAACGAGGACCTTATTGTGCTAGATGATGAGTATATGCAGATGCAACGGCACCCTTGCCATCCTCCGGACCCCTCTTCCTAGGGCATGTGTCCCGTGTGTCTTGCTTGTGCCCTCCCCGAGCTGGGCTTAGCTGGGCTGGGCAGAGCATGCACACGATGGATGGAGCAGGCACATGAAGCCAGCTCCAGCTGCTCTAGCACCATCCTGCATCCTCAGCTGGATGTCATCAACCAAAGTGCTAACATCTGGGTGGTGGAAACGAGCTGTGGTTTCACCATGGGCCTGAGCAGATCCCACCTGAGACCCATGAGCAACCAGGCAGGGACCTGCCCATCAGGGCTCCCAGGCGGGGCTGGCTCCTGGGGCAGTCACTCTATTTAAAGCAAAGTCTGGAGGCTGTCTAGTTTCTGTCTAGCTTCTTGTGAGCTGCTGCCCTGCACCCGTGTGTATTTTTATTGAAGGTGTTGGTGCCCCTGGTCATCTTTGCTAGGGTCTGCTGTTCTGGAGGGCCTTCATGAATTTGTTTTAGTGGTGGTAGGAACCCCTGGGAAGGTGGTGTAGGTGGGATGGGTGTGCAGGATGTACAGCCTGGCTCTCTAATGACCTGTGGGTGCGTGGCTGGAAAATGGGGTGCTCTGGATGGTGTAAACAGGGGCTGAGCTGGCTGATGGTGCCCTGTGCCCCACAAATCTCCCCAAGAGAGTGTGTGGGAGCTCCCGGGACTGGCTTTTTCTTCTCCAGAGATGTTGCTCCTTGGGAGGATGCTAGTGATAACTTAGTGAATTTAGCAGCTCCTGAGGGAGGACCTACTAAGAGCAGGCTGTGTTTTGGACCTCTCTTGGCTTGCAGGCTCTTTGCTCCCTTGGTTAAGGCAAGAGCTGCTCCTTGGCCACCCTCACTCTGCAGACTAGTTTTTCTGGCTGTGGAAACCTCTTAGGAGCAGCTCCTGGACCATGTTAATCCCCTTAATCCTTCCTGTGGCTATTCCCTGCTGGTGAGAAGCTTCCTGCTGCTGTGTTTAACCAGGGCTGGAGCAGTCTTGCACAGAGGTGCCTGGATGGTTTTTTTGGATGTTGACCTTCTTTACCCCCCTGGTTTCCCCCTCTCCTGCAGCAAGGACTTCTGCAGCTGTAGAGAGGAAGATGGGGAGAGCTTGGTGCAGCCATAGATATTGGCCTGTGGATTGTCCTGCCCTTGCTTGCTGCCTTCTCCTCACATTGAGGTGATGTGACTTGTTCCCTGTCCCTCAACTTGCTTAAAGAAAAAAGGAAAAAACAACCCCTTTGCCAAGTGGGCTGAGGTGTGTTTGCAAACTTGCCCATTTGCGCACATCCACGTTTGTCTTGCAGAGCTCTTTGAGCTGCGTTTATCCTGCCAAAATGACAGTTTTCTGTCAGAGAGCTGCAGCCTGGCATGATGTTTATAATTGTCACTAATGTCTGTCTTTTGCAATCAGGTTTGCACCTTGACACAGTGGCATAAAGTGAGGCAGGTTTCCCCCCTCTTTGGGGTGAGGCTGGCTCTCAAAATGTTTGTAAAGCTCTGGTTTGTTTAGGGGGAAGTTAGCACTGTCCTGAAGTGTCATCTTCCACCAAAACCCTGTTAAACCAATGCGAGCAGGGTGTAGCAAGTGGGAGTGTAGCCTATGGGAGGGGTGAAGAGAGGATGTGGGAGTTCAGACAAGGGGGTAAAAAGTGCTTCTGAGCTTTTTGCATTTATACTGGGGTCATGAGAGGAGAATTTAGCTGCCTTATTTATTTATTTTTTAGCTTAAGCCTCTGAAGAGCATGCCACAGAAATTCCCAGGGGGTCTCAGTTGGCTGAGGTCCTGTGATGCCCTCAAAAATATCCCCCCAAACAGAAATAACTCGGTAAAACAAAGCGATGGATTGTGCAGCCAACTAAAATTACCAGCATGTCAAATAAAATATGTACAGCATTAAAATAAAATTTGCATTGCAATAATGCTTTATTAAGCACATTAGGAGATTAAAAGCATCAGCCCATTTGTTCCCATTCGCGTTGCAGCAGGATTTGCATTTCTTTCTTCCCCACCTCCAACTTAGCCCCTCTCCCCTTGCTTGTTTTGCAAGTCATTTTCTCAAGGAACCTTGCAAAGATCTCCCCTCAAAGAAGGTGTGTGTATGTGTGCAGAGGGGTTTTCTTTTTTTTAAATCAAAGCACTTGACTTGGTTGGGTGTTTGTCTGCCCGAGTGTGCAGCAGAGGAGGGGTGGGATGGAGAAGAAAAGGTTTGTCTGCTCCCGTTTCAGCTAAAATGGTTAATTAAGACAATAGAGGCTATATAACAATTGAGGCCCGGTCTATGAATGGTTGTCTAGACTCTATAGTTCAGCTGCAAGTTCTCTGTCGGAATTTTAACTTGGCTGGGCTGTTTCCCCTCCCCTCTTTCCCCGCCTCTCAGCTCATGTCCATAAGTTCCCTTTTCTCTTTTATTTGTTTTTTTTGTCCTTAAACAATCAATCTTTTGAGCGATTGGGGCTGGATTGACGGCTCTGCCTGTCTGAGGGCTCGCGTTCACTGCGGAGCTGCCTTCCCAGCGCTGCGCCTGGGCTCGGTGCCTCGCGGGAGGTGTCGTTGCTGGAGCTGCTCTTGCTTCCTGCATGGGCCCCATCCTCCCTCGGGGCCAGGTGCTGAGTCCTGGTGCCCGAATGAGATCCGGGTGCTCTGTGGAGGAGCTCCACGGCATGCATGAGAGGGAATGAAATTTGTTTAGTGCTGGGAGCCTTGGAAACAGCTTGGTGGGGGTTGATGCTTGAGCTCTGGACCAAAGACGGGGCTGATCCTGCTCTCAGGGGCCACGTGGGGAAGCTGAGTGCTGCTGGGTGGCTCTCCTGGGCTGAGCAAGGTGTTTGCTGCCAGCCTGGCTGCTGGGATGCTGCAATTTAGCAGAGACACAACCCTCTCCTAGCCTGGAGGAGGTCCTTGCACAGCACCAGGTTTGAGGCTGTTGCAAGGAGTAGTGCTGGGTCATTTCTGGAGTCCCCGAATGGTTCAGGCTTGCGGCTCCTCCTTGAGCTGGTGCAAGAGCTCTGAGACATGCAGGCTTTGGGGTGAAGCAATGTGACCAAGGGGAGGTGGGTGGGCAGTGGCAGAGACCCCAAGTGACACCTAAATTTTCTGTCTGCGGTGATTTCAACCTGTCCTTTGGGAATTGCTTCAAAGGTATCCACAAAGTGCCTAAGGAAGGCCAGCGTGGGGACCTGGGAGAACATTTCAGTTCTGTGAATCAGATCAACTGAAACCCCTGTGCCTGGTCCCTGGAGGAGACTAGGGGGCCTGTTGCTGGGGTGCTTTGCCCTGAAGTGGCAGGATGTTCCCCATAGCCGAGCTATGGGCCCTGCTGCAGGAGCAGGCTGCTCTGAGCGCTGTTGCGTGCTTGGGGTGCGCTTGGCTGCTCTGCACCGCAACTTCTCGCTTGGGTCACGTATCGGACCGCAGGCCTATTCTTTTTTTCTCTTCTGTGGGGAGAGTTTTCCTGCTGCCTGCTTGGTGTCTAGGTGGGTTTAAAGGCGGTCTAGAGTGGCTGCGCTATTATAATGGCACGCACAGCAGGGGGGACCCTCGCCGGAGGAGGACGCAGGGATGCAGCCACACGTTTGAAATATGGGTGAGATTATTCCAACTGCATACATGCAAATGAGGCCTGACTGTAGACAGGAGAGACAAAAGGTCATTAGCTTCCCATGTAGCGCCCTTCGTGCGGGGCCTAATTTACTGTCTTCCTAACCCTTTTCCACACATCTTGCTTTTTTTTCATGCTTAAAACAGTGATATTTTGGCAGTTGTGATAGGTGTTGAACAAACTTGGAGTTTATTAGACGTTGTGGAATATGTAGCAGGTGATAGAGATGTGCAAGGGTTCAGATGCTCTCAAAAAGCAGATGTTTTAAGTGCTACATGCTGCAGAGTGGCTTGTGAATTGGAATGTATTGCAGGGCCTCCTGAAATGCAAAATCCCTGAGGTTTCCCCCTGCCAAAGCAGTGCCTAGAAACATGAGTCATCTGCCCACCTGAAAGCATATTGTCAGCTCTAGCAAGCTTTTTTGATTGCCCATGTGAGACTTGGTTTCTCTCGAAATCCCTGGCTCCAGGAACCTGGCCATCAGACTGATCTCTTATTTTAGTGCTTCCCCATGTAGCCAGCTTTGGGAGCGATCCCAAGGTACCTGAGATGCTGAAACTAGAGTGCAAAGGGGGAACATAGTTGGAGTGCTGCCCTGCATGATGAGGGGCAGGAATGTGCACTATAACCAGGCTGGTCCAGCCTCTGCTTTGGGTGGTGAGGTCTTGGTGGCCTGTTTGGGGAAGAAGGTGCTCAGGGTTAACGACATCATCCTGGTGCTGGTAGAGGGATGGGGGAGCAAGGCTGGAGCTGCTTCCTGCTGGCCCTGCCTCCCCCGCACTGGGATTGAGAGTTTATTCACGCGCTAATCAAAGTGACATGATGGTCGTCACAGACTAAAGCCATTCACTCCCTGCATTGGCGAGGTCGGGAGGTCGCCCAAGTTCGCAAGAATGGGGGTTTTTGTCATGCAGATGAGCAGAGAGCGGCCAGACGAGCGCCAAGGGTCCCCCTGCTGCTGCTGGGACGGATGTGCTGGGATGGGGCTGAGTGAGGGGTCGCTGCCATCCCCGGGTGGGGATGCCAATGCCTGCAGGTGGATGCTCTGCACCAGTTTGAGGGCTGGTTTGGAGGTTTTGGCCACAAGAGCTCCCAGGGTGCAAGGACATGACTTGCAAACTGTTTGCAGTGCATGCAACACCAGAATTGGGCCTGCTGCAGGGACACCTTGGAGCAGGGACCCTTCCTTTGCCTGGCTCCCCCTGCCCTGTGCGTAGGGCCAGCTTGTCCCCCTGGAGCTGTTGCATCGGGTTTAATTTGGTCAGGGTTGCAGCAGTGTTGGGGAAAGCTGGACTGTGGGTGCGTGTGGGCAGACAAGCTGGGAAAATGGTCCTCAGCAAGTGGGAGGTGGGGACTGAAGGGCTTGGTCCTGAGCAGAGAAAATGTACTTCTCCATCTGCCTTTAAGCAATGTTGTGTCCTGCCTTGTGCTTATTTCTGGACAAAGTGCCCTGGTGCAGAGCTGGGACCACCCTGTGCAGTGGCATCTAGCTGCAGTGGAGTCGGAGCATGTGTCCAGGAGGGTTTTTCTTCCCCTAGAAACATGTGAGTGGGGATGGAGGGACTGGATCCCACTGCCAAAGGTCATTATGGGCAGAGTGTTGAGGATTTATGACTTTAGAGATGTGATGACAGCTTTATGCCTCTAACATAGGTGGGACTGAGGTGTCCATGCACCTTGTCTGAGCCTTGGGCTTCTCCATGCAGCCAGAGTCTGAATGCCTGCCACTATCCAGGCCAAGCCTGAGAGCTGCAGGAGCCTAGGGTCAGGCTTAGCAAACCCCAACTGGGTTTTTCATGATTGGCGCTGGACTGAAATGAGTTTATTTGGGGATGCTTTGATTAAAGCAAGCTGAGGATGGAGGACACCATACTGTAGAAGGGCTTGGCTTGGTCCCTTCTGCTTGCGTTGCCAGCAGAGGTAAAAACAAAAGGTTTAAGAATAAATGTGTAAGAGGGATTTAAAATTTCCTAATGACTTTGAGATGATTTGAGATGCTGGTGGTGTTTAGTTGCCTCTACTAGGCACGGATGTGAATAAATAAGGAATAAGTTCAGCTCAGATTTGAGAGCTACTCTGCAGAGGGAACTGGTTAAAAATAATGGCAAATGAAAAAGCAGATAAAACTGACACCTTTGTGCTAAAATGGGAAGCTTCAGGAGGGCATGTCCAACAAAACACGTTTTTCCAGGAGGAAAAAAGCCAGAGAAAGATTTGTCACGAACCGGAACCAACTCATGTGGGGAGGGTTTTGGAAGTGAAAAGCCAGATTACAAACCCAAAGTGGTGAGGTTTTTGGGTGAAAATCCTGAGCGTCTTGGGCCTGCTGGGGTCTTTGCTGCTGGGACGCAGCCTCGGGGAGGCCGCCGGGTGCTGCTGTGCCGAGACCTCCGCCGGGAGCCCTGATAGAGAGATATGTCCGGTGGCAGGGCATGAAATCTGCTTGAATAGGTGACTTCCAACTGGTGCAGTCAGATGAGCCTGAAATAACTAAATTACCTCTTTGCTGCCCCTGAGGGTCCCTCCTGGGTTAATGAGGGCAGAGAAGCTCCCCCTTCTTGGCACGGGGAGGTTTCGGGGCCGGATCTGAGCTGTGGGGCTGGACTCGCTTGGCAGTTTGGGGAGGAAAAGGGATTATGATTATACTGTTTCTGGTTGTGCCTTAAATCATGCATTCTGAAAGTGCAACATTTTATTGGCATTTTATATTTAAGTTGCATTTTTAGCACTTTTGCTGCCATGACAGCCAGAAACTGCCTGTTCAGCCTGGTTCCTTAAGGAAAGGGTCCCTCTATCCCAAGCATCCTTCTCTCCCCGCTTGCAGAAACCCCCCGTTTGGACCCGTTGGCAGCAGCTCAGGGTTTAGCCCATAGCTATGGGCAGACCTGGAGAGCTGGCGAGGTGGGGAGGCAGTGGAGGAGGGAAGGATGGCTGTCGAGATGGGTTTACCCTATGTTTTCCTCAAGCGTGCACCCTCCTCTTTGCACTTTTTTTTATTCTAAAGGGCCTTTTGGTGCCCCGGGGTGGCGTTGGGGAAGAGGCGAAGGAAGTGGCCGGGAGGGCTGTGCCGGGGAGAGCAGCTTGGGATTGCAAGTACAAAACCAACCAGAAAGCGACCATCTCGGACGGAGAAAGCCAAGGCAGAGGCACAAAGGGGTGGGCTTTCTTCTTTTTTTTTTTTCTGGGGGAATACAATGTGATGAATTCAGTGCGAGGGCCAGCGCCACCCTTAATATACTTTCAGCGAAACAGGGGTTTCTATGGCAGCCGGGAGAACCAGGCGAGCCCTGAAAAGATGTTTGTGCAGTGCTTTGCCAATGGCATTTGTGGCGAGGGGCACCGGTGCCAGACGGGTAACGCCGCGCGGCCACTAATCACAGTGGTGACAGCCTGCGGGGAGGAGATGGGCTGGCAGCCGTGGGCCCCCGCCACCTCCACGCTCCTGGGTTTTAATGCCCACAGACAAAAGGGGCAGCGGCGTTAGCCCGGGAAGCGGCTGGCATCGGATGTGCCGGGGGGAGAAAATCCGCTGGGAAAACTGTGGTCTTCCTGGGCGGGTGTGCAAGGCAGAGGGTGGGCTGGAGAGGAGGTGGTGCATGGCATGCAGGGCTTGGTGCTCGCTCGGTCTTGTTTCCATTTTATCTTGTCTGCTTGCAAGTCACGTGGCGGGAAGCGTTTTCCAAAAGAGGAAGGATGGATGGGGATTTTCATCCTCCTGGTGTGCTGCTTTTCAGAGGTGCCCGCTTGCCTGGTATTACCTGCATGTGGCATGGTCCATCCTGAGGACCAGTGGGTCCGGCTTAGCCTCCCGTGGTCCAGCTGCTTGCTCTGGGAAGGAGCCCTAGCATGGGAATGCATGGAGGGCTGCTGTCAGGGAGCTGTGAGCTGGGCACCTGGGTGATTTTGCAGCAGTCTTCCATCATTTTGGGGTTACCACTCCCCACCCTGCCAGCAGCATGGATTGGGAATGGCCTGTGCTCGGACACTGCCTCTCCACCAGCTGCCACATCTCCTGCACAAGCCCTTCACCATTGCACTTCCTCTAGATAATTTTTTTTTAACATAAGGACTTAAACTTTCCCCAGAGCAAAGCTTGCTGTTGCAGTGCTGGTGGCAGCTCCCTAGGTCTAAGGTCTGGAGGCTTTGCTTTCCTGCCTAGCTGGGAGCAGAAGTGCTGGGGTAAAGCCTGCTCTTGGCTGTGGTGGGGTAAATTGAGGCTTTTCCCCACTGGAAGGGCTGCAGGGGAGGTTGCTTGGTGCAACCTCAACAAGCTGCATCTGGTGCTGCTCCCCATGATGCTGCATTGGCCACAGGTGGTTCCAGATGGTCCCTTCCCCCCTCCCATGTGGGATCTTTTGCTTGTGTTTTCCAAAAGCACCCTCTCCCCCACCAAAAGAGTCTTCTCCAAATTGTTCCTTTCCCATGGGCCTTTCCATTCCTAATCTTTTTTTATTGTTGAGAAAGTGTTTTGAGTGAGATATTTTTCCTGAGCAGGGTTCCTGTAGATTCAAGACTGATCTTATTAAGACAGCCGGAAGGGGAACTAGATGTTTTAAATTCATTGGCAACACTTGAGGTTTTTCGTCCCTTCTCTTCCCCCTTTCTTCCACTTCTGAGAGAGAACAAGAGCAGAAACTTCAATGTTTTTCTTGGAGTGAAATTGCAAAATAAATTACTTTAGACTATATAATGTGAAATATTGAAATGAAAAGTGATTTCTTTTTTCAAACGAGCTCAGTGCTCCTTTTTGAAAAGCCCAGAGCAAAATGTGTTGATCGTGTTTCAGTGCTTCCCCTGCCCAATTTTTCTTTCCAAACAAACTCTTTGTGGCGACGGACGGCGTTTATGCGTGACATCTTGCTTCTGATGAATTGTCATTTTTCCATCAGAAAAATGTCCAGCCAGCTCCACCCACTAAGCCATGTGTTGGTGATATCTCCAACTGCTTTTTTCCTGCACAAATAGGGATGAGAAGAGCTCTAACCCTGCCAGTGAACTGTTGCTTGCTTCCCAAGTGCTCCTTCTTGGGGTCAGTCCTGGGAATCAAATCCCCTTTGGTGGAAACCATGCAAGTGCCAAGATAGCACTTAAATGTTATTGAGGCTGCTGTTGGGTGATGAGGTTTGGCCAGGTTTGGGAGGTTTCTTTGTAGACCTGGCTATTTTTAATGCCTCGTGCCTGGGCTGTCTGCTACAAGCCAGCTCGGTGCCAGGGCAGCTCCAGGAGCCTCCACTGGTGCAAACCTGCCTCCTGGGCTCCGGATGCAAAGTGGAGCCGGAAAAAGGCAGAAAATGCAAGGAGAAATGAATGCCTGTCCCCAGGCAGTGTTGATGCCTGTTATGTTAGGGTGATGCAAGAACAGACAAAATGTCAGGGCTGGATTCGCCCTTGGGTCGAAGCTCCTCGGTGTGGAGGGGAGGTGGGAAGCGCGAGAGCATGCAGCGTTATATCTGTATAATCAACCTTCAATAAAAATACCTGCTTAAATATTTTGACTGGATCTGTATTTACCAGATTGTTATTCCCTGTGCTCTAGAGGTCAGATGGGGAACCTTTTGCTAGATAACGTGCAAGCTAATGAATTGTTGAGCTAAGCATTGCAGTGCTGAGCCAATCTTGAGGCTTAAAGTTGTGGCACAGAGCGGCGATGCCTTGTTCTGACAATCCTAGTCCCTGTATCGGGCTGTTCTTGTCTGTGCCATGGCTGTAATATCAGACAAACCTTTTATAAATATACCCTTGCAGCTTAAGTGAGGAAAACCATTTAGGAAAATGAAAATTATCCATTGCCACTAAATGAAAACAAATCCCTTTTTGACTGTGCTGTTTTTTTTAAAAAAGGGAATATTTGTCAGAGCAGCTCAGTGTTGTATTAATGTCGGGGAGGGGGAATGTGGCAGTTCAGCTGCGAGGAGACTGTTTATTTTCCATTTATTTTTCTGGACACTAATGGTGACAAAGCACAGGGCACCACCGCTAACGGCAGCGGACAAAGGGCCATTGTGTGGTGGCAGGTATGGGAAATTTGGATAGGAAATGTGCCCACGGATGTGCATTTTCTGTTTTGCTGAAAATTTCAGGTTTTACTCCTCAAATGAGGCAGGCTCCATCCTGGGAGGATTTTTTCTGTTGGGCTGGTCCTGGCGGGTTGCATGGCCCTGGTGCCAAGGGCTGCACATGGCGCAGGTGAATCGGCTTGCAGGGGGGCAAGTGGGCACTGGGTAGCTGAAAGGGGGCAGGAGGAGAGGTGCTCGGATGCTGCTGTCTGCAGAGGGGGAGGAAAAATAAAACCTGCCTCCTGCAAAGCCTCAGTTGGATATATCCTTAGACAAAACAGTAAATAATGCCCCATTGGCTTCCCGCGGCTCAGCCTCTGCACTGTCCCTGCTTGGATCAGCTTGGATGATAGACTTACATGTATCTATGTATAGCCTTGGACTATAGCTCTTTGTTAATTGTAGCTATCTGATTTAAAGGAAGATGAATTAAATGGCAGTGAGCTGCTCCCCGCACCGAACCCCTGAGAAACGTTGCTGTGTTGGAGCTGCCTGGCAGTCGCTGCCCTCCTTCCCCGGGGCGCCTGCCAGAGCTTTCTGCTGGCACAGGGAAATGCAGTTTTTAGGGGGGTGAAAAATAGTTTAGCAGTGGTTTCAGGGTTGTGGTTGTCTCCCTGGCAGGTTTTTGGGGGTTTTTCCCTTGGATTTGAGTAAAAGCTGCTGTGCCGAAGGGTCTTGGGGGGACAGTGATGCTGGTGGGGCCAGGTTCCCGTGTGCCCCGACCCTTGAGGGAAGGGGATGCTGCCAAAGGGGGGCTGAAATAGGCTGACCCTGGGTTTTTTGGGGTATCCTTCCTCTTCCATCCCATGTTGTTCTGACCCCCAGGGGCCTGTGATGAGCCCCATCCGGGGCAGATACCAGTGTTGATGGGCTCCTGTGAGCTTAATGCATTTGCATGGTGTTTCCCAGGGATTTGGGGTCGTTGCTGCTCTGAGTGTCCCCCTCTCCATGGCTCTAACCTCGTATGTTTGCAGAAGTTTAATAGGATTAGTGATCTTAGCCCTTGTGTGCTAAATCCCATAACTACTGCTGGAATTGGAGTGCTGAAGGGGAGGGGGGGAAAAAAGCCCATGAAGACTAGACTTAAACCAATCCCAATTGCAATAGAATATCAGGTTAAACGTGCTGGTTTGAGGTGTTTGGTGTAAATTATGGTAGATCTGGCTTTGGTCAGTGTTAGCCAGCTGAGGTTTCGGTGCTGACTTGCTCCTGCAGGTTGCTACCAACTGCAAAAATCAGTTGCATTCACTGAGACACCTCTTTACGCTGCTGGGGGGTGGAGAGGGTCTGGTTGGCTGTTTAAATGCGTAAGCACCAAAAATCTGGTTTTTGTTGGTGCTACTTGCAGCAATTGAAGGAAGGATCAGGCCTATCCCTGCAAGGGAAGGTGATCCCTTAGATAAAGGTTGAATAAAAGTGATCAGGATTGGGCAGAAATGAACAGCCTAGACAATGTTATCGGAAATTGTTTATATATAATTAAAGGATACGTATGTATGACTTTATCATCTTCCAAATGATAACATTTTTATTTTCTTTCTAATGGAGGATTAGGAAAGAATGATGTATGGCATGCATAAAACAAGCGAAAGCAGGGAAATAGCCCTATCTGCTTTATAAGAGAACAATAACGTGTTGTTGGGCTGTTATTGTGGTTTCAAAGGTGGTAATAGATGTTGTCTTGACACTTTCTTCATTAAATGTAGCAGGCAGAGATATGCTGTCTTGCTCTGGGTTTGTGCAGAGCCCAGCACTGGGTCCTGCTGCAGAAGCAATCGAGGGGAGCTGTCATTTACCACCAGTGCTTCCTTGCACTGCAGCTTTTCCCACAGGAAAAAAGCAGGTTCAGATGGAGCCAGGCAGTCTGCAAACTTGGATTTGATTTTTGGTGACTGCTTTTTTTGGGCAAAATGTGGAAGCAACTGTATTTCATTTTGGTGCCTGCTTTGAAGAAGGGGTCGGGGGGGGGGAAGGTGCACAGTCCACCTCTCCCCCTCCGAGCCTGGCTGCTCTCAGCTAAGAGCAATGTTTGGCTTCAAAAGCCACTTAGGTTTTATTTAGGTTAGGAAAGTTTTGAGCTTTTGTAAAAATATTAAAATCTATATATAATATAACTTTCTAGAAATTCTGGAGATATATCCTTTCTGGTGCTTCCCTGAATGGCACTTGCTGGCTTTTCAGTTACAGTGCAACCCTTATTCTAATTATTTTAATTCTTTTTCCACTCCTCTGCTGCTGTTACCCTGGGGTCCTGGGTGAGGGATTTGCTCTGCACTCAGCACTAGTGGGGCTGTGTCTGAATCTGGTGCCTGGCTGCTGTTAGGGCTGGGATCCTTCCTGGGTACTTCTAACCCCCAAGTTGAAATGCATCAGCTCTGAGCACTGTGTTTGGGGTTGGAAGGAGCCAGGAGGGAGCAAAGGGCCCCAGGGAGGAATTGTTGGCAGCAATGGTGTTGGGCACTGCATGTGCTTAAAGCAGATATTTTTGCAATATCTGTGAGATGACCTGGCAAGTCTGTCCTTGCTGATCAGCAGGTGAGAGAAGCACATCTGTGTCCAAACCCCAAGTGGCTGCAGGCAGCTGCATGCTGGCATTGATGGGCTGGTGGAGCTGCTGTGGGTTGCAATGCATCTCCTGGTGCTCCAGAGTTGTGCAAAATGCTGCTGAGGGTGTGGGAAAGGGTGTTGTGAGTGGTGTTGGCCCTTCCAGCCTTAACTGGCCAAAAATAGGATGTCTCAGCCCTAGTCCAGCCCAGCATCTTTGCACCAGCTCTTCACTGGGGCTTTTTGCTCTGGCAACGGGGCTTGGTGCTGGGTCTGTGCTCCTGTCTCTGACCTGGCTTCTCCAGAAGGGTTGGGCAAGGGCAGTGGGGTGGAGATGTCTTTCAGAGCTTGCCAGGGCTCCCTGACTCAGTGGGCTGAAGCAGTGTCACGCCAGCTGGTAGTGGATGGGGGCTTTAAGGGGGGAAGAAATGTCCGAGGAACAAGCCATGAATAAGGGCTACCAGGTTAGCTTTGCCCTGGAGACACAGATGGGTTCACCTCAAGTGTCAGGCCTGTGTGCCGTTAATCTGCCTGCCCAAATATTTGTGAGCCAGAGCAATGGCTGATACAAAGCAGCTCAGCCCCATCCAGGTGACAAAGCTTCTGGGGACACTAAGACCCACAGGGACAGGATGCTGCACTGCCTCTTCCCTTTATTGATGCAAGCAGCTGCCTGTGCCTGCAGATGAGGCACCCGCCTGCATTATAAATGTGCCTGGCTGGGCAATTCGTGGCTGTTCAGTCCATCTGCGGATGTAAAAATGACCTCGATGTTCCTGAGGTTTCCTGTGCTTACAGAGCACTGCTAGGAGGCTGGGGTGGGACCTGCTGCTGGCAGGATGGTGTCTCTCTGCACGGCCACCTCTTGCTGTCCATAGCTTCCTCGGGACAAACCTGTTTTCACTCTGCACCAGCAGGTTGCAAACTGGAGAGTCCTGCTGCTTGTTTGTGGCTCTTGGAGAAGCAGGAGGAATAAATATTAACCACAATGTATTTGTGAAGATATTTTCCATACTGGAACACCCTGCTTGCTAAGGCTTTGGTTAAAGCTGAGTTCAAGAGGAAAAACTGTCCACTCTTGGCAAATGCCATGAGCCTGAGACAGAAATAAAGTGCTAGAATAATGCTATTGGTCCATGCATGAGTATGTATGAAAATGCATGTACATACATGCATGAAGCAAACACAATCGTATTATCTCCAATGATGTTTTTATATTGCAGAGGATAGCTTTTCACTATTTTCTAGATTGTCAGATATAAAATGTGCTAGTTTAAGCTGTGATTATGATAAAAATGATAAAGTAGTGACTGAGTATGACAGCATGGGGGGGGAAAAAGGACAAATCTGAAAGCTTTAAAAAAAGTTGCAGTACTTTCTAACAGAGCTGTGCTGTAAATTAAAATATATCTATGGCTATAAATATAGGAAGTGTATTTAGGTATGCAAAAAAATCATTAAAAATAATGAAACTAGAGGATAAAGTAGAAAGCTTAAACCACAGAAATCATTTATTTTTCAGGATTTACAGTACTTCTGTACCGCTATAGCTTACCAAACTGACAAACTGCCTGCGCATTAAAAAGAAATATGCATTTTTGTTTTTGAAACTCGGGGTTTTTTTGAAGCTTGCAAGTGTCAAAGTATCTCGGGGCTGCAATTTGGATGCAGTATCTGTGGGTGATGGATTGACATGGTGCAAAAAGGGCTGAGTGCTGTGCTCGCTCCTGCAGGACGCTCCTGCATCCGCACAGGGTTTGCTCGTGGCACAGAGCCACCTCTGGGGGTCTCGTGGATTTGGGGACGTTTCCCCAAGCTGCTGTTGCTCCTACTGTGGTGCCTTTTGCAGTCTTTTCTGTGGGGCCATGTAATCGGCTAAAATCAATATTTTCACGTTTTCATAAAAAAACCCTGACAGGACCCATGATGCAGGGATTGTGCTGCTTCCTGCAAGGAGATGTCCCAAACTAGCCCCCTTCCTGAGGAAACACGATGCAAAATGCACCAAAACACCACGCTTGCTTTGGATATTTGCGATTTATTTATGATTAGCCCCAAATTTAGCAAAGATGACAGATTGAGGCGGGGGGGAAGCAATTCAATTAATTTGTAATCTTATGTTTCATTAGAAAATGCAAGAATAATGACTGCATCCAGCAGGCGGGGAGGGGGGGAAATCATAAACGGCGATTTCCCCCTCCCAAATCAGATTATAAAATAAGCTTTTTTAAATTAAATTAAGTTGATGCGCAGTTGATCAGAGTAACCCCAGATTAGGAGCGAGGTAAACGGGAGTAACAAACAAATGGAAATAACAAAAGGCACGAAGTTAATTGCTTTCCCTCTTTTTCGGAGCAGCCTCCGAGGATGCGACGGGAGGTTCCCCGCACCCGGCTCGCAACAGGCGAGCCCGGGGCAAATATTCGTTTGCAAACAGGGCTCTGCCGGCAGCTGAACTTGCAGGCGCTGAGGTGCTTTAACCCGGGTTAAAACCTGCAGAAAAGGGTCATTTGAGGGGAGAGACTCCCCCGAAATGGTTTCTCCCCCTTTCCCCCCGGAGCGGCTCGGGGGAAAAATGCGGAGCCCGGATCACACGGGCGTTTCCCTGCGGTTGCTTCTTGCTCCGTCCTGTCTGGGTATTTTCGCTGTTCCTCTCTCCGATTTTGGCAATTTTTTAATGTATTGAGTGTTTTCTCTCTCTCCCCTTTTCCGTCTCGGACCGTTTTCCTCCCTGCTCCAGCCTCCTCCGACGGCTGAGCCGAAGCGAGCGGTCCTGCCCGCAGGTGAAGGCGTGGGAAAGTCCCAAATACCCTGCACTTCTCCCCTTTTCTTCCTTGCCAAACTTCGGCTTCTTTTTCTGCCGTGTCTCCCGTCATTTCTCCTGCCCAATAAATCGGCGAAAAGTTTTTTAAATTAACGGGATTCATCTTTTTTCTTCTAAAAATCGTTGAAGTTAAATTCTCTCTTTAAAACGCACAGGGGAAAATTTGGGGTGATATTGTGTGTTTCTGGGTCTGGTGTCAGCTCTGTGTGGAAGGAAGTGTGAAATCTCGACTGCCACACTTTCAGACAAAGCTTTCTTGTTACCCGGGATTTGTCGGGTCAAGCAGGATCTCGTTTAAGCCAGTTACTAAATTCTGTGTAACAAGACACAATTCTGTGTCATGTAATTCTCTCACCTTGTTTCTCAATTTAGGGAATGAAAAAATACTTTTCTACTTGAGGCATATATCACAATGATCATTTGCTCCCAGAAGTTTTTTTTAAAAAGATTTTAGCTATATTAGTACTGCCACTAGAAGGAATGTTCCTTTATATAAGAAACAATGTTAGGTAAATGTCTGGAAACACAAATGTCGGCATTTTATTAGGAATTATTCTTAAAATTTTGTACTTTAAAATTGAAAATGCCCACATTAAAAATAAAACCTTAGCGAGGCTTTTACAGGATCCTGAGCTGGTGGGAACCAATTCATCTCTGTTGTGTTGCAATGTCCCAGGATGTCACCTATTATTCCTAGGGGATTGAACTAATTCTTGGTTGTACATTAAATATCTTAGTGCTCCTATTTTTCTTGTGCAAAATTTGGAAAGAAAAAACCCTTAAATTGCATCAAGTGTGCTTATACAGGCATTATAGCACGCATACATAGAAATATAAAATCCCAGGTGTGCAGCTGGTTGAGACTTTCTAAACTTGGCTCCATCATGTTCAAAATGAGTTTTGGTTGGAAAACAATCCCTGAGCTGATCAGTTATGGAAATCGGTGGAATATGATTAAAGCGGAAGAAGAGCAACCACAGTGAGTTTTCTTTCCTTTTTTTTTGAACGAGGAGGGGTAAAAAGAAGCTGTTTCTCTTCCAGAAGCGTTCCAGACTAGTGCAGTTCCCGCACCAAAGCAATTGCTGCTCTGCAGCTGAACGGGGGGAAATTGCAAACGCTTTTGTTTCTAGCTAACACACGGAGCGTGGTGGGGGGAAACGGGGTCTGAGCGAGCGCTTGGGGAAAAAATCCAGCATTCCTGGGGATTCGGTTGGGTCCTTCCCTGCGGTTTCAGGGTGCTCCAGGTGGAATTAGCTGCCTAGAGAAGAAAATGTTGGGTTTTTTGTCGTTTCCCCCCCCCCCCATTGCCTGTGCCTAGCATGCCGAAGGGCCTTTTGGCACTGACTGGTGCTCTTGTGTGCCGGCAAGGCAAAGCGGTGGCTTTCGGGGTGCAGCCCGCGGCTTGCTGATCTGGAGGGATTTTATCTGCCTCTCGGGCTGCTCTCCCCGTTTCTCCCTGCGGTGTGGCAGAGGGGGCTAAAAGCTGCTGCAGGCTTTGGGCAAAGGCTGGGGGCACCAGCAGCCCTTGCCGCCCCCCCACCCTGGTGCGGGCGTCCCTGCATCGTGTCACCCTGCTCGGCCTTTCGCCCGCTCCCTTTTCCGTGTCAATCAGGTGGCTTTTATCCGGCCCCGACACGTTGCGGCCACGAGTGCCCCACGGGCGGAGCAGGCGCTGCGTGCTCTCCGCCATGAGTTGGTGGTGGCTGTGGATGCCTGGCCCTGAGCGCATGGTTTGGGGCTAAACCTGTGGGTTTTGGGGGCTGGCGGGGAGCTGGCAGCGTGGTCCCAGCTGAGGTAGGACGTGTTCCCTGCTGCCATCCCCGCGGCGCGGCCCTGAGGGCCTGGTCCGCCATGGGCCCTGCCAGGCTGCGCAGTTGCCTAGCAACCGCTGTGGCCAGGCCCTGATGGCGCCCGCAGGCCGCGACGGTGCCCACAGGCCGCCATGGCACCCGTGGGCCTGGCCGAGGGCGGGATGGCGGGGGGGACGGCTGGGCCTCTGCCTCCGCAGGCGGAGAAACCCGTGGCAGCGCCTGCAGACTCCCCCCCACTACCCTGGGTGCCCACTGACAAAATGGCGGCAGGGGGCTCCCAAATGGCGGGGCCCTGTGGTGCGGGGGGCAGGCGCTGGCACACTGCCAAGGGCGGCTGGGCCATGGGCACAATGATGGGCACGTAACGGCTGCCTCCCCTCCTCCTCCTAGCGGTGGCGGTGCCAGCTGTAGCGGCGGCCCCCGCCTCCCTCCGCCTTGGCACAGACAGGCAGCCCTGCCATGGCCGCTCCTCTAAGGCGGATTAAGGCCGCGGTTGTGTCTCCCTCTTTCTTTCCCCCTCAGTGGCTGAGAACAGGAAACGTGAACCTATCTGAGACTAATTGACTTGCAAATTAATCGTTTGTCCCCTTGCCTGATAATTAGTGCTAACGATTTTTACACCCCCCCCTTTTGCTTTCTCCTCCTCCTCCTCTTCATTTTGAAGGGGGCTGTTTTCTTTTCCCTCCCCTCCTTTTCTTTACCATCCCTCCTTTTTTTTATCGGCCCCTGGTTCTTCCCCGAAGCCTCCGCTGCGCGGGGCCGGCAGCGGGTTTGGGGGTGGCCCGGCAGCTGTGGGTCTGCTTCCCACGCCTCGGCGCCGGGCTCGGGGCGCGCGCCCAAAAGAGAATAAACGAGGGGGGAAAGGGGGGGTCGGAGCCGGCCTCGGCCTCCTGCTGAGGCTCCTGGCGGGGGGCGAGCGAGAGGTGTCGCTTGGGAAGAGGTGGCCGCGACCCGGAGCCACGTTTCCCGATGGGAGTCGCTCCCCTTCCCGAAAACCTGGGGAAGGGGCTTAAAAAAACAAAATGACATCGGTTCAAAGCGAAGCGAGCTCCGTTTCGCCCTCCTCCAGCTTTCCCTCTGTCTCGCTCGGGGATGTCCGCTTGTGGAAGTTGGAAGCGGCTTGTTGGAGAAGTGGGGATGCTCTCGCGTTTTTTCGCAGCGCAGACCGGAGGGCTGGGGATTAAAAATGGCAAGCGGGGGCTGTTGGGCGGCTTTGTCCGAAACCCGGCACCGAGCGGCGGGGAAGGATGAGTCCCGCTGCCCGAGTGCTTGTGGTTAAGATGGTCAGGAGGGTGGGAGGAAAAGGGATTTGCTGCATTTCTGCTTGAAATGCAGTTTCATAGGAGTGTTTCCATGCTGACAACCCCCCCCCCAAATTAATACATTATTCTCATGCTTTTGTTGAGCACCGACAGCATAGAAATGCTTCGTTCTGAGACTGTAGGACACCTTTGTTTTGACTGTTTCATTTCGGTTAGACTTGTGTTGTGCCTCTTGGGAAACCACTGTGTAAGAAATGTTCTGCACGTGATTGCATCATTGCATTTTGACCTGAATCCAACCCAAATGCTCTGCTGCTGCTACACTGGATTTCTCGAGAAACTCTGGGGGGCAGATTTAATTTTTTTCCCCTTCCCTATCATTTGGGAGGAAAAACTAGTCCTTCAGGCAGGATGCTCCCCTGTCACCTGGCTGGATGCCAGCTTGCGTTTTTGCAGAGGTGGGAGGCAACACAGCCCCTCGGACCCCAGCGCCACCTGCTCAGGACCCCGACCAGCCCTTGGCGTGGAGCAAAACCTGGGGCTCGAGCATCTTATTTTGTCTGCTTTCCCTGTTTCCAATCCCAAGGCAAGGCTGCGGGTGGAAACCTGATGTCCAGCCTTTCCACCGCTCCTCTCTAGCCCCTTTGCAGTTCTTCCTCTGGTGCCCAACCGCTGATAATTAAAGGGATCCTTTTCTTTGCTGCTTTCCTCCCCAACTGCTCCTGGTGTCTGACACAATTTGTCAGCTGATACCCTTGCTCTAATCCTATTTTTGCCCCCCTCCCCTTCCCTGACGTGCGTCTTGGACTCTCTTATGCCTTCTTCCCCTCTCGTTTTGCAGCTCCCGCTGCTTCGGTGCTTTCTCTCCCACCAGCCCTGCTTCCCTCGGAGCTGGGAGTCTATAAACCCCAGCGATGCTCTTAAATGCTGCGCTCGCGAGCTCGGGCTGTTTGGTTTGCCTGGAGTTAATTGCACACAAACTCCTGCCTGTCAGCGCACAGGGGCCCTTTTGTTCCTGCAAGAATCACTTGCCCTTTGAGGTCGTGGTGGCTGCGACCCGCTGTCCCCGAGGGCCAGGCGGCCGACGTGCACTGTCAATTTAATCCCTGCACCGTAGCACAGACCGCAGGTTGTTGCAGTGAGCAGCCAAAATGGGGAGAGGGCCGGCCAGGAGGAGGCATGGGAGCCTCGTGGGTCAGACTCATTGAAGTAATGCAATGATTAGCAGCTTTTTGGCTGGGGAGTGAGTGAAAGAGATGTTGGGGTGGATTCACCCCCATCAGGCCTGGACCTAAATCGGCAAAACCTCTTGTACAAGTGCAGTGGTCTGTAAATGCTCCCCTTTTGCTGGGCTGCTTGGCTAGAGCCTCCCTGGAGTTGATGCTGGATCTGCAGCCTGAACTCGGGAACCAGACTTTCATGGCAGCTCAGTCTCTGCTTGTGCTTGCTGGATCCGCATCCTTTCAAAGTGGGGTCAGGCTTAACCCCCATGATTTAACACCCCTAAATCTTTAGAGATCTGAGCCCCCCAGTGCCAGATTAACCAGGGCGTTTGGCTCCCAATGGCTTTCCAAGCCAGTCAGAAGACTTCACTGAACTTTTATGGGGCTTGCATGGTCCCTGCAGCAGGTTTTGCCTGCTGGGACTGCCCAGTGCTGGCACCATGGGTGCAAAGGTTGTGCTGGGGCTGCAAGACGCCATTGCAATGTGCCTGGTGATGCATGGCAGCGAGTGCCCTGGGGTCTGGGGTGAAGTCTGAGGCTGCTCAGAGCTAAGTAAATCAGTGAGTGATTGTGGATGGGAAACTGTTTTGAGGTCTGGGGGTGAGCTTTTCATTTAGTAAGTCACTTTGCTCTCTTGTCTTCTCTTGGGCCTGCCAGTCTGGCTCACCTTTGCAGAGAGGTACTACCCGGAGGGACAGGATTTTTGGGTTCATATGGGGAAAGCGCAGGGGAAGGAGACAGCCAGATGGTGGAAGTGCATTAGTGCTGTTGGGTATGGAAAAGTGAGGAGAGCTCAGTGAATCTAAGTCCATGTACTTTTGGTGGTGGGCTGCAGCCCTTCAAAGCCTTCCTGTGCTAAAGCTCTGCGGGGTGGGAGGGGATATTCCTGTGGGCCATGTTGTCCGTGTGCCTGATCCGTGATGTCCTGGAGGTGGCTGGCCCTGTATGGACAAGCAGACCTGGGGCTGAGTGGAGCAGGCTGGCGAATGGCTGCCTCGAGGCGGTTTTACAATCCTGCGCACCTGGTACTCTGTCAATGCAGCCACTTGGCTAAATGTGGGTCATTGTAGGAGGGTGCAGCCACTCAAGCAAACAAGCCTCAATTGCCCACTGATTGGGGTGGCTGAGAGCACCATCACTGAAATTTCGGAGGGGGGAGGCATTAATAATCCCCATTCTGTCTCTGCAGCCCTTGCCCCCTTGTTATTTCCCTCTTTGTGTCTTAATTTGGCCCATTATTATTATTTTATAAAAGGGCCTTTTCTCCACCCCCTCCCTCTTGAAGACACTCCTTAGACCGATGGGAAAATGGCAAGGAATAATTATGAAAAACATCAGTGCAGAGAGGGCCATCTGAGAGGGATTAAAGGATTACAATTAAAACTCATTTTAGGGAGGTGATGTGACATTAGCGTTTTCATTCTCTCCCCCTACCCCCCCTTCCCCAAACACCCTCCAGGCTATCTGGGTCTAAGTTGATTAAATGACAAACTCCAGCTCAGAGGGAAACAACAACAAATTAAAAATAGAGTAAAATGAAAAACAACAACCCAAAAATGATTTGCAAAATTAAGTGAAAATGAGGTCATTGGGAATTACTGCAAGTCTAGCAGCAGCTGGAAATGGGGTGGACAAAGCTTGTAGCAGGTTTCTGACTGTGGGAACATCTCCCCTTTGCCTGGCCCACAGGGAGGTGAAGATGTCTGAGGTCTGTCTTCTGGGACATGACTTGGGTTTCAGCTGAGCTGTAGAAATTTCTGCTTTCAGTGGATTGCATTGCAGGGTTGGTATTTGTCCTCGTGGTTCTTAACACTCAGCTCTGTGGAGCTGAGCTGCTCCGTGGCATCTCATCCCCAGGGAAGTGGCTGGACACTCTGTATCTGGGGCCTTGCTTTGGGGACCGAATGGTGCAGACCCTATGCTCTCCCTACACTGGGTTAAAGTAGCCACAAATTTGCAGCAGGGAAGCTCAAACTGGGCAATCTGGGATGCATGCACATGCAAAACAAGTGCCAGAGCAGCAGAGCCCTTCGTGGGCTCCTCGGGGCAGAGGAGGGTCTGGCTGCTGCTGGGTGGTTGCATTAGCCTTGGTGGCCATCTCCACGCGTCCCTTCCTGGCAGACTGTCTGGCCGGCCCTTTTTCTGTGCTCTCATTGTTGCTCAGACCTGCACTTTGTGGCTCCTACTAGTAGCTGGAGCCAGCCAGACCCTGCCTTGCGGCTCGGGCAGGTTTCACTGCTGTGGTGGCACAGTTTCTGCCTGGGAAGCTCTGCTTTGCCTCCCTCAGGATAAAGCAAATGAGGGGGTGATGCCTGCAATGATGAGACCATCCCTCTTTCTTCTCCTCATCCATCAGGGCACTCAAAGTGCAGGACCAAGGTCCCTTCCCCAACTCTGAGAAACCTGACAGTGCTCAGGGGATGAGAATTGCTTTCTGTGTCATTAAAACTGAGTGCTGTCATAAATCAGCGGCGGGGGAAATGCACCTCACTTGGAGCTGGCATTTCCAAGAGGAAATGAACACCTCAAAGTTGATTTTGTTAAGGAAAACAAATGACAGGATGATTGGTGGCAGTTTTGGCTAAAGGTTATGATGCCTGGGGTGAGGGATTTCCCTTTATGGGCACTTTTGTTTAATAAATCAAATGATTCTGATCTGGACACCTAGGCCCATGCTAACCGCACAGGTCGAAGGGGAAAGGATGGAAAGATGTGGAGGCAGCAATGTGCAGGCTCAGATCGTGCGGTTCACCATGCTTAGGAATTTCTGGCTGCCAGTATGTGGTCTGGAGAGGACCTGATACCAACAGAGTCCACATCCTCCTGCCCTGGAAGCAGCACAAGCTGCACAAACTTAAAACAAAGGAAAGGCTTGTGAGCACGCGGCCTGGGAATGCTTTTCCCAAGCATGGGCATTTTGGGAATGCACACAGCACTTTGGGAATGCTCTGTGGGTCCAGGGTGGAGATCAGCTTCTCTTCTGCATCCTTAGGTTCCTCCACCTGAAAGAATTGGGTCGGGAACCCAATTCCAAATGCTTTTCCCATTTCCTCTCCATCCTGCAGCCTGGCATAGCTGGGCACGTCATCACGTGGCCGCACACGTGGGTGCCAGCTCTTGTCATGTGAGATGCCACATTGTGCCTCATATTGGGAGGCAGGGAGAGCTGCAAAAAGCTTAATGGAAGGGAAACTCCCCCTTCTCCATCCCCCCCCCCCGCCCCGATCCAGCCTATTTTCTTTCCTCTCCTTTTGTTTCTGATTTCCGGAACTATGCAGCAAAGCAAAGCGAGGGGAGAAAAAAGAGGTTGAAGAGAGCTGGCATCTGGCAGGGAAAAGGACAAAATAGCAGAGCAGGGGTTTGCTGGGAGAGAGCAGCGAAGGCAGCTTGTTCGCAGGACCTTGTGGCTTGCTGAGCAGTGATTGCCCAGAACCTGGGCAAACCTCTGGGAAAAATTAGGGTCTAAACACGGGGCAGGCTCCTTGGCAGGTATTAACTGGCACACCCTCAACAAGAGCTTGCTGATAAAACTGCAGTGGAGGAGCCAGCCCTGGGGCTGAGTTGTAGCCCTGCTACATAGATGTTATCTTTCTGGATCCCCCCCTGTTCACAGCATCTCTCCCTCAGCCTCCATCCTGCTACGTGCTTCATCCAACCAGGCATCTGCAGACGTGCTTCTGCCCATCCCGGTGGTGCAAAGACCCTTCCCTTGGGCAGGGCAATTAATTCCCTGCAGATGTGCCCTGCACCCTAGTCCTCAGCGCACCCCTAAGGTGCAGTAATACCCAGGCCCATCAAGGCAAAGGCGATGCCCCCATGGCTGCTTTCTTGGTGGAAACGATCTGAGCGGCGTAGTTCCTTCTCCAGTGTCCCTTTTATGTCCCGGCATCCCAACCCTGACTGTATTTTATTCTTTTTCCTCTGTCCCAGCCAGTACAGAAGAGTCTTTTGCTTATAGACCCAATGAAGATAATGTTAATTAAGTAAATTAATTAGGACTGAGATGCAATGTTTTCCCCCTGAGGAGGAAATACAGTAAACTCCATTTTTGTGAGCTTTCGACCCCCCCGGCTGAATAAAGAGAATAGCGGTGTCAAAGAAGCTGCTGCTGCTTCAAGGTCCTTGTGTCCCTCCTGCGTCACCCTAGAAAGGGAACAAAACTCTGTTGACAGCAAAATCTCAGCAGGAGCCTCTGGGCGGAGGGGCAGGGGGAAGCGAAGTGGAAAGGGTGCCAGGTTTCTGAGTGCCCGGAGGGAACAGGCTTTGCTCTCCAGTGTTTCAAAGGGCTGGGAAAGCAAATCAGCCCTTTTGAGGCCGATCACCCTGTTCTGGCGATGCGGTGCATTGGGGAAGGAGGGCATGGCTAGAGGGGCTGTGCGGCCCAAGCACGGGACTGGGGACTGACAACAGGGCTTGCTGCTTGCCTCCTGCTCCATCCTGCATCCTCCAGGTGTTTCCAGAGGCTCCGGTGCCTCCTGAGCCTGGAGCTGTTGGAAGCATCTTGGAGAGGCTGCTGGGCTGGGGCACCTGCATATGTTTCCACTTTGTATGTTGGTATAACTCTATGTATTGCATTAGCCTCTATCTGGGATGCACACAGCTTGTAACTCTGCTACTGGCACAGCTCAGAGGGTGGAAGAGCGCTGTTGCACTGCGCTTCTTCCCTGACCGTCTTCATACTCCAGCCTTTGGCTTCGAAGCAGTTTAATTCATTTCACCCTGAAAGCCAGTGACCGGGAGAGCCCAATCTCAGCCTGTGCACTCCGGCCGGTGGCTCTCCTTTCCCTTGAGCGGGCCGGTGCTCTCCCCAAGGCTGCGGGTCAGGCTGGATGCTGAGCAGCGCTGCGCTGGGGTGTTTTTATGCTGGATGCTGCTGCCCCTTCCCGAGAGGAGCGGGGCTGGTTGCACGGGCTCTGTCGCAGCCCCTCCGAACGCCACGCTCTGCTCGCAGCACCATCTCCCGTCCGTGTCTCTCCGGCTCGCCGGGGCGATGCATCCTGGGAATTTCTTTCCACGGTGCCAGCATACCTTCACCCCGAGCCCCATCGCGTAGACAATCTTCCATCGTCATGTTTAAACCCCCCTCCCTGTTGCTGACCAAAGCCAGGATGAAAGCTGCTTTCCCCCCACCACCACTCTGCTTCTTCCCCCCCCCCCCCTTTTTAATGGCGTTTCATTAGCCTCCAAATCAGACAGGCTAAACAATGGCGTTCTGTCAGCGATGGGCTTTCGTGCTGATTTCATCTCCTCTCTCATCCGTATGCAAACCAGGCTCCAGCAGGCTTTGGGCATGCCATGGAAACCGAGGTGCAGGCCCGGAATGGGGGTTCTCGGAGTGAGAAATCTCCTGTTTGCGTTTTCCCATTTGCATAATGCAACTTTTCTTCCTGCAGACACTGAGGCGCTTTGTTTATAGAGCGCGAGAAGAGAAAAGGGGGAATGCTGAGGACAGAGGCGGACGGCGAGGAGGGGGGAAGCGCCCGGTGGGAGCGTCGAAGAGGAGGGCAGCTCTCGCCAAAGGGGAACACGCAGAGAAAAGGCGCGGGGCGACGGCAAGGGAATATATATGAGGATGGGGACTGGGAAATGGGGCTGGGCTGGTTCCCCGTGATCCTGGGACCCAGGCGCTCCTTTGGCCTCTCCGTGCCAGCCGAAGGGTGTCGGGGGGACTTGGCGTGACTGAGGATCCAGCTGGGAGCCTGGAGCTGCGCTGAATTAAAAGCAGTTATCATGATAATGCCCCCCAGAGGAAGCAGGAGCCTTTTCAAGCCTTGCATGAAATAACCTCAAAGGGTTGCATGCAAGAAACCTCTAAGAACCTCAACTGGTGGAAACCGAAGGGTTTTTTGGGGAAACAGTGACCCACAGGGTAGCGGGGATGGTGGCTAGGTAACGGCCAGCAGAGCGTAAGGACCCGATTGTCCCATGAGGCAGAGAGAGAAATTGGGGGCGGAATGGAATAATCCCAGATTTATTCGCAGGGAGGCGTGGGACTGGGAGGGAAGGGGGTTAAGCAAAGTGAAGGTCAGTCTCTTGCAGCCTGTTTGCAGAGCGACAGGAGGGCGAAAGCATCCGGCCCTGGGCGATGTGGTTCCTGCTGGTGCCCCTGGTTTAATGGCATCGTTTGGGGGCAAGCTGTGTCCCACCTCGTGCTGTGGTTTCTCCCTCTCCCACCTGGCAACCAGGTTCTTGCTCGCGAATCAATCGGAGATCGCCTAATGCAGTGGGCAAGGGGTTCCTCTTGCAAACCACGTCCTCTCCCATGGCTACACCTCCGGAAAACGAACCCTGCTTATTACTGGCCCTGTCCGTGTTGTCAGGGTGTCTGGTTTATGAACTGGATGGATGCACATTTAATAGTAACGAAAGCACAGAAAAGTATTAATTGGTGACAGATGACAGACATGGCACCTGCGGTTAAGTGTTTCAGGATATGCGAAGGCGTGTACAGCCGGCTCTGCCTTTTGGCATCGTGAGTAGGGGCCCAATGTTGCTTCGTGCCCTTCAAAGAGCACCTGGGATTTATCTTAGGTGAAGCAGTCAAGGGAAAATATTCAGTATCTACCTATGGGCAGGGAAACTCTGCAGTCTAATCTCAACAGCTGGTGATGATAGCATTCTGGGACAGCAGAAAAAGCTAAGACCAAGTACTAGCGCTTTGGAGGATTGTGCTGTAGCTCTGCCGAGTCTTTTTAGCGAGCAGTAATACCCACCTCGATGCCCATCTCAGGTAGGGTAGTACCTTCATGTCTCGCAACTCTGCATCGCTTGTGTACCGCTCGGAGCGGCCGTGAGAGTTGTAATGCTCAGTAAAAGGGAGGGGGATTTTGAGGTGGCTGGTTCGGGGCTTTTTCCTCTTTGTTTTTTATCTGGTTCCTGTAGCAAATGAGATTTCCACTATTGCAAGAGGGCCGTGTCTGCCGTTTCCCATCTCTCTCCCAGGAGCTTTGGAAACGGGACAATTTCAGGCCTGTTTGGCGCGATGTCGCATTCCCGATCGCCCCTGCCTGCAGCTGTGGCAGCTCCTTTGAGGCTTTAGCTATGTGTTTTTTTCCGAAGCTCGTTTCTAGCGTTGGCTCCGAAAAGCACCTTCGGCATAGAAGATGGGTGAAGGGCCACGGCGTGCGAACGGGCCGTGCATCCCCGCGGGAGGAAGCCTCAGCGAGCCGAGCTTTCAGGGGGCTCAGCAGCCCGGCAGGGCTGTGCAAGGTGGCATAACCCTGGATAGCCTGGGGGGGGCGGCAGCTGGATGCAGATCCAGATGTTGAGGTTCAGTCCAGCTCCTGTTGCATCCATCGGCAGATCTCCAGCACCTTTGCTGCCAGTTCAGCTGCTGACCTAAATTGGGTTCGTTTAACATGTTTTCAGGTGCCTCCCTAGCCCCGGCTGTGGGTTTTTAACCCCAGCCTTCATCCTTGCTGCGAGGATGGGAAGGGGGGAGCCTCGCTGCGGCCGGCCGGGTGCCTGCCGGCGCAGGGAGCCGAGCTTCCCAGCTCGACGTCCGCCCTCGGGCCCGCTGGTCATGCCAATTTGTCACCGAGCCGGGATTTCAATTAAAGCCCCCGAGGGAGGGGTCAGGGGTTATGCAAACAGCGTGCTAAAGGCCACTCGCCTGGAGGGCTTTCCCGAGGCCGCCGGCCCCTCGCTTTACACAGCCCCGCTTGACCCGCCGCCGGGGCCGCATTGTTCCCGCGGGCTCCCTTCGAGAGGCCGTTTGTCAATAAAATTGACCTCTGGGCTCCTGCAGGCGTTTTCCTCCTCCTCCTCCTCCTCCTCCTCCTCCTCCTCCTCCCTCTCCCACTGTTGTTCGGCCGGAGAGGCGCTACCTGTCCCGACGAGGCCTCGGCGGCCTGGGACGCGCGGAGGAGCTGCGCAGGAAGGGCTGGCGTCGCGTGGGGGCGGGTTGGGGGGAACGGGAAGGAAGGAGCTGGATAAAGGACTGCGAGACACAGTGGCCGTCTCCGGGGTTGGGAGGGATGCTCGGACCCGGCCGGCGCGCGGTGCGGGACCAGCCCTGGCCTCCGATGGCGCTAGGTGCTGTACGGAGCCGGAGCAGTGCCGGGGATGCCGGCGGGGAAGGGCCACCATGGTGCTGGGGACATGGCGGGAGGGACGTCCCGCAGCCCCCCCGCGCCTGCCACAGAAGGGAAGTGCGAGCTCGCAGCAGAATATTTTTTCCTCCTTTTTTTTTTTTTTTTTTAATATTGATCCTTCCTATTCAGTCTCTGGCGTTAGACTGCACTTTCCATCCGGAGAACTTGCAGACGTCGCTGCAAGCACCAAATTCGTTCATCCTCTCCAGACCCCTCTCTCCTTTCACAGCCGTTAGCTGTCGTTCTTGCAGCGCTGCGGCCCTGTGTTTGCTAGCGGCTTCCCGTCGTCGCTCGAGCACGATTTATCCCGAGGCGGGGGGCCGTTTTCTTCTTCCAGCAGAATAGAGTCCGGTTTCCCGGGTCAGCTTGGCGCTGTTTTGGGGTGAGAACTGCCAACGCGCGCCGGTCACAGACTCGAGGACAAGTGAAACCAGCTCTTCCTTTTGCTCCAGCTCTTTCCTGCCTCGGGCTATTCAGCAAAGCTGACCTGGGAGGCCTCGCTTTTGTCCCGGGTTTTGGGAAGCCCAGACTCGACTCCTAAGCAGCACTTGTGCAGAAAGGGGCAAGTAGTGGGGATAAAAGGCCTGGAGCTAAAGGGCTCTTTAGCCTCACGGAGGAAAGCCAGAGCCAGAATTAATTTGTTGGAACTTAAAGCCAGGATGTTTCTAATGAGAAATAAAAACACACTGCCGGACTAAGGCGAGGACATGGGACGAAGCCCTGGGAGAAGCAATGCCTTCACCAGCTGTAGGTAGATTCACGCTGAGATTAGACATCCTTTTGGTCAAGGTGCGTTCCCCGAGCAGCAGACGCGGAGCTTTGCGCAGCCGTAACGCTGCCCGGCGCCGTGGGAATTTCCTCTCTCCCTCCTGGGCTTAGGTCTCCTATCTGCAAAACGACCCCGCGGAGAGCAGCATCTCTCCCACCCGTGAAGGATCCGGACGCTCCCGCCGGCACGTCCACCGGCCCCGGGTGCAAGCGAGGCTTCGCAGGCGTTTCGGGTGGCGGGACGGCGGTGGCCGCTCCTTCCGCCCATTAACTGGGCTGAGCGACGCCGCGGATGAGCGGTGCTTGAGCCGGCGGGGGCTGGTTCAGCTGCACCGTAAATGGGTATCGAGGAGCAAGTGGCAATTAGTGTGGGTAAAGAGCCCCTTAGTGACTGTCCCTTACATAACACCTTTGTTCCCAGCTCTTCGCTTCATATTCTGTTTGTAAATAAACTTGACTCCCAGTTTCACTGGGGCCTTTTCCCCCCCCCCGCTTTTTAATTTTATTATTATTTTTTTTAACCCGGCAAAGAACGAGCCGATTGTTCGGCCGGAGGGAAGCGCTTCCCTTTGAGGTGCTGCCTGGCCTGGTGGTGCCCGTTCTCCCCCGAAACGGGTGCTGACAGTAACAAAGCCACCTGGCCGCAGTGCCAACAATTTTAATTACTAAAACGGTGCCCAGCAGCTCATTATGCTTCTTGCAATTACTTGGGGGCTTGAAAACAGCTTGGCAATTGCAGTGGGCCAAAGCCGATGGGTGCTTTTGCCGAGGGAGGGGGTGGTTTGGCAAAGGCGCTGAGCTCTGCTCCCCAAAATTCAGGGTCGGGGAAGAAGACGGTTGTTTTCCAAAGGGCTATATGGGAGAAACGACGGGAAAGGCAAGGAGGCGCGCGGTGCACGCGGACCCGTGCGGCGGGCGCCCCGTGCAACCCGGACGGCTCCTACAAGCCGGGAAAGGTTTGCCCTCATATAATTTGTGCTGCTTATGGGCTGCAGCCCCAGCAGCAAGATACATCCAGCACGGGCAGACCCCGATGCAAGGGGGAATTAAGGTATTTAATAGCAGGAGCAGCGACTGCTCCTCTTGCACCCGCGCCGCCCAGGCTCTTTGCTTCGCAGCCGGCGGCGCTCCTCTTTGTTCGGCGCGGGGACGCCCGGGTCCCGCGCTCGCCCTCGCCCATATGGCGCCTATCGTTAGGCGCGTGGGCCCGCCTCATCTGGCAAGGAGCTTTCCAGGTGTCCTTAGGATAATGATTCACACCCTGAGGAAGGTGGGAAAGATGATTAGCTGGCATCAGCTGTGCCGGATGGGGGGTGGCGGATGCGCAAGGATGCACGGAGGGCTGGACGCGTCCTGCTCTAATTCCAATGGACGTTTGGGCGCATCTTGGTGTAAGAGGGAAACTTTTTGCATTGCTTTCCCTTGCAAAACCGCCTTTGAGCAGCCGATTGACCTCCTGCGGCAACAAGAGATGTAGGCAGGTCGCTTGGCGGCTGGTTGAGCTCTGGGGCTTTCCTGCTGCTCTGTTTTAGATAAACCCTCTTTTCGGGAGGAGGAGGTGGCACGACAGAGGATCGTTTTTAGCACGCGGCGTCAGCGAAATCGGGCAGGCGGGTTCCCGGCGTCGCCCCCCCGGGCCTGACGCACGCGAGCCCAAACCGCGCAGGCTGGCCAAGTGTTTTGGGGGCCCTTTTTGCAGCTGGGGGAGAAAATAGGAGGAGGAGGGTAAAACTGACTTTCCTTGACCGCCTTTTGCCTCTGCGCGGGGAACGAGACGAGCAAACCGCCCGTCCTGCCACCGTGCCTTCGGGCTGGGAAACCGAGGCACGAAAAGGCACCCGACACCCAAACCGCCCTGGCTTTGCCGCTGGGAGCAAAACGGGTGAAGACGGGATGTCTCGCGAGTTCCCCCACACACACCGGCCACCCGCCTGTCCCGGGACAGGTCCCCGGAGCGGCGGGCAGAGCCCGCCGTCGCCTCTCCCCGCCGGGATTATCCGCTTAGCCGCGCCATCTGTTCGCCAAACTGCCGTCATTATGTTCAACTCGGGAAGAAAACGGCCCCTACAGAGAAGCAATTTGTCCGCTGACTAAACCTTTCAGGCTCTCGCCTTCCAAACCTCCCCGGGGCCGGTGCACGGCCGAGGTCCCCGCGAGCCGCCGCGCTTAAACAAGCGAGAGCTTGGTAAAGGGGACGAGCCGGCAGGGAGGGCGCTGGGCTCCGCTCAGCCGATGACGAAACCTGGCGTCCCCCTTCGGAGGGGACGGGCGAGGGGAGGAGGAGGAGAAGGAGGGAGGGCCGTTTCGCCCCGGACCCGAACGTCTGGGGTCTCGCAATAAGCTCACTGGAGGGGGGGCTTTTCTTCCCGTCGCAGGTGGTTGCTTTTGAAACGTGTGGCGAGGAGATGGCGAAGAGGGGAAAAGGGGCTGCTAGGAAAGAGAAAAGGGCTGGGAACTGCATGTGAGGATGTGGGGCTGGAGGCTTTGCAGCATCCCCAAGCCGCGGGGGTCCAGCCCCTGGCTGCCTTTGGGATCAGCCTGGTGCTTGGCCCTGCTGCTCTCTGGTGTCCCGGAGCTGCAAACTCGCTCGCGCGCTGGGGTAGGCGCCCTGAGGGTCGCCGTTCCTGAGATGCTCCCTAACGAGACCGGGTTCGTCACCGCTGTTGGCGTCCCCTGACCACAGCTGAACCTCCATCTCTCCCCCGGGCGGCAGCGTCCGGAGACCCTCCTGCGTTCGCGATCCTTCGGGTGAAACGAGTTGCGCCAGCGCCCGCAAGCTGCGGTGGCCTGCGGAGGTGCTCGGCTGTGCTCGGGGTCAGGCCAGGCACTTGGCCGAGGGTTTTGCTGCGCTCCAGCTTTCCGTCCGCAATTTTACGACCGGGCGGAGCTGGGCCAGGCCTGAGCTCGCCGTGGGCTCCCGGCGTCTCGCCGAGGCAGGCGGGGAAACTGAGGCACAGAGCGGGGATGGGAGAAACCTGCCCCCGAGCGGGAACAGAGCCACGTGTCCCCGTTTCTGGGCACTTCTTCGAACCTCAGTGGCACCAAAGCAGTGAGCAAACAGATTGATTTCACCAGGCTTCAAGATTGAAGATTTTCTCTAATTTGATTTAAGAGCCCCATCTAAAAACGAAGCAATTTGCTCAACCCAAAAGCAAACTTTTATTGCATCTTTGACACAATTATTTAAAACCATTTGCGTGCCTTGACAACAGCAACCATCGCGAGAAAATAACACTGAATCTGGCCACTTGGGATGGGAGCGGGGCCCCTTCTCCTACCCAGGTCTCGTCCTAAAGCTCGTCCCTAGCTCCCTGCGTACGACGGGGCCGTCCCGCGCCGGCCCCGGCTCACCCCGCGCGGGGTGGCAGGAGGTGAGTCCCCGCCGTTTTGGGGGCCGTTTCCCCATTTCGGGAGGTTTTCGCTGGACGTGGAGGGACGCCGTCTAGCGGACGGGTCCCGGCCATGCCGGGTCGGCAAGGGGAAGGCAGGGGACATCCCCTGTCCTTGGGGACACCAGTGTCACCCTGGCCGCTTCCCAGGCGCAGGCTGCTCTGTGCTGTCGCACCCTCTGGTGGCCAAAGCTCCGGAGGGGGAAAAAAAAAAACATCCTGGAGGCGAGAGGATTTAACAGCAGCGACACCAAAACTCCCCAAAAATGGCCCAAACGGGGCCGCGGAGAGTTGTTTAGGGTGGTGGGTTCCTGGGGGCTTGAAGAAAACTAAGCCAGCAAAGTCAGGCAGCTTGGGTGTAAATTCCCTGGCAATTCCTGAAATTATAAATGTTTTAAATTGTTTTGTTCAAAAGCGCGCACAGAAAGTTTTTGGTTGCTCTATTTTTTTCTTTTTTTCTTTTTTTTTTTGAGCCTAGGATATCCTTTCCCCGACTGAGCCACCCTAAAGGGAAGAAACCCCTTCCTTAGGTCTCCTCTCTCCCCGCAGGTCTCGGAGAGCGGCGGCTGGGTGCCAGCACCCACGTCGCTGCAGCATCTCTTCACGGCAGGCCGGTCCCAGAAAGGCCCGCGGGAACCCCGCTTCCCCCTCGGTCTTTGGGACGGGGCCGGCTGTCTCCGGAGAGGGCAGCTGGGAAGCCAGCAACGCCGAAAGCTCGCCGGCGAGAGGGTCGAGCCTGGCCGAAGCAGGACCTCGCCGGAGGGTCGGGGCCGCTAGACCGAGGTGCTGCCGCCCGGCTCCTCTCTGCTCGCCCGTCGCTCGCCGGCCACCTGCGCCAAGGCGGAGACGTGAATCCTGCTCCGCTCGGAGCGGCACCTCGCTTACGGTGGGGGGACATAGGGGTCCGGCCTGGTGGGACCTGGAGGGGCTTTAATGAAGCTGTTTTCCCCCCACCTTGGCCACCCCGGAGCTGAAACGCTGCAGCCGGAGAGGGGAGGGTGACTGCAGCCCGTGCTGTTTTAGTGGTAAAATCACAACTTTTACCTCCCAGTGCATCTCATATTCCCAGTTCGGCATTTCCAGGGAAGATCCCAGCCTCTTCATTTTCAGGATGGCTCCTGGGAATGCCAAAAACCAGGTAAGGACGTTTCACAGCTGAACTCGTGGGTGCTGCCCCCTACCCACCCCTGGCACCCCGCTCCCAGCTTTCGGGTCTGGGTGCCAGACCGCAGCCCCCGAGCTTGGGAAAGGGTCCGGGCTCTTCACGGCTGGGCTTTCCCTGACATCTAGCGGCCGTCCAGGCGCGGACGGCTCGCAGGGAGCCCAGGCCCCTTCCTGGGCTTTTCCCACCGGGCTGAGTCCGGCACACGGCAGGATGCAGCTTGCACAGCACCGTGCACTTCGGGGTGCTGCCCGCGCCGCACGGCAGCTCTAGGTTGCGAATGCGGTGAGGAAATCGCACTTTCGGTCTGTTCCTGGCTCCGTGCGCCAGCCTGGGAACGTCGTTAATTCTCCCGGCCCGAGGAGCTGCAGCGAGGAGGCTAATCACTGCTGTTCACTCGGAGACGTGGGCGCTTGTGCTGCCGACTGCAAAGTACGGCTGCCGCCTCCACCTTGGACCTTCGCTGCTGCTCCGCTCCTGCCACCGCCCCGTCCTCCCGCGCCCGCCGGAAGTCAAAACTCACCCGCCACGCTCCCTCCGAGCACCACGAGCAGCAGGGTGACGGGCAGCGCGCAGAGCTGGCAGACTGCCTGGTAGGTGGCTGATCGGCTCCCGTCAGCTACGTGCGGGAAAACGAGCTCCATCCTGCAAGCCGGAGCGGGGACGTGTGGGTAAGGCTGAGCGCGAGGGTCTGCTCATATCTACGGGGTGTTTGCTATAGGTGGGGTCCCAGAGCAGGGGTTGCATGGAGCATCCCTGATTTCAGAGGTCCCCGGAGTGGGTCCTTGTGAGGCTGGTGGCACACCGGTGGAGTCCAGCTTGCCCCGGGTATCCCCAGTTGGGTGCATGAGGCCACTGGGCAACACTGACACTGGCTCTTCTCACCTGTTGCCGTAAGCATCAGCGGTGGCCAGTGCCGTGAGCAGCGTCCCCAGCAAGGCACCCAGGATCCCCGGCATGCCATGGACGTTGTGAACTCCGCACGTGTCCTGGATTTTCAGCCTGGAGCACAGGACGGGCTGGGGAGAGCGCAGAGAACAGCCAGGGCTCGGAGAGGCAGCTCACGGCACCCGAAGGCTTCACGGAGAGGCCGTGTTGTGGCTTGGGTTTGCAGGGCTGGGCGCAGAAATTGCCCTCTGGCTACGGCTGGGTCGTGGTTAGCGGGCAGGCGGGAGCGAAGCTGCGTTGCAAGGCCCCGGTTTTCCTCGGCAGCAGAGCAAGCAGGGTGGAAACGCAGCCTCCCTCCAGCTCAGGAGGTTCATTTGACCTGGGATCGGGGTCCTCAGCTGTCACAAGGTGACTCACCGTGAGGAATGTGAAGCCGAGTGGGGAGATCAGGCCGGCCAGAAACCCCGTGATGAGGGCCCCGAAAGGAGCGAGCAGCATCTCCCCCGCCATGCCCATCATGGCCACGCCGGCTAAGGTGGCATCTTGAACCTGGGTCTGAGGGAGACGGGACTGGGTTGGGGGAATTGCCCTCATGCAGAACATCAGCAAGGGCTGGGGGGATTTGGGCTTATCAGAGACCAGACTGTGTCTCAAGAGTCCTGGAAAACCCTATGGGCAGGATGTTTCCTCATGTAATCTATCTACGAGACGTGTCTGTCCCATCCCTTTGTCCCCCCCTAATGTATATCTGCTCACAGTCCCTATAGGACAGGGTTTGGGCGGTATGTAGGACTAGGGTCATGTCCTGGGGTGGCTGCCAGCGTTGGCAGTCCCGTGGAGGAGGCCACCTACCATCCGCAGCGTGCCTTCCTCATGGAGGAGAGGGGAGATGACGAAGGTGGCCAGGGTGCTTGCTGCCAGCGCGAGGTAGGAGTTCAGCACTGCCCAGGGCTCAGCGCTGGTACGGACTGTGGTGGCCGAGGCGAAACCAGGCCAGAAGATCCACAGGTAGATGGTTCCTGAGGGGAAGGGGAACAGGCAGGTTTTGGAGCTGGGATTGTTCTCTCGAGGGAAGGAAACTCTTCTCACTTGGGCCAGGCGATGGAAGAAGGCCCAGTGGCTACGGATTGCAAGGTGGGAGGTTCAGGTTGGATATTTGGGAAAACTCTTTCTTCCGCCACTGTTTCTATGATCCTGGTTTTGTAGGATCTGAGGTCCATACCAACTGCAGCAAGGACATCTGGATAGTGCCCCATGTCCTGCTGCTGGTTCCTCTTGTCCGAATGGGGCTGGTGCAAGTTCCTTGAAACCATCAAGCCAAAATAAGCACCAAAGGTGTGGACGGTCAAGGAGCCCCCGCTGTCGCTTACCTGGAGAGTATAGAAAATACCGTGCTGGAAGATGGAAAGAGCTCTCTCTAGAGACAAGGCAGGTCTTGATATAAAAAGGCTAAATAGAGACTTGTGGTCACCTCCTTTCGGGTGGGCCGCAGATCAGTGACTTACCCCCATGAGGTCAAGCAGGATGTATTCATTGACAGTAAAAAGGATGACTTCCAGCAGGGTCATCAACAGCATCTGGAGAGGGTTTGCCCTGCCCAGAACAGCTCCAACTGAGATCAGGATGGCTCCAGCGCAGAATTCAGCATTGACCATGCTAGGAAGGAGAGGAGAGGTATGGGATGGGACCCAGCGCTGCCAGAGGCCCAGCATGAGAAGGGCCTGGAGCAGAGCCTGCAGCCAGTATCCTCCAGTCCTACCAGTCCTGCCTGCTGAACAAGCAGCCTGGGCCTTGTAGTGTTGGTGACAAGGGCACAGCTTGACTTGAGGCAGTCAGGAGCTAATGTGCCACCCCGAATGCTTGGCTGTAATGTTGGCAATACTTGTATGGCCCTTGCTAGTGCAATATTCAAATAACTCAGAAGCCTGGTCGTATTTGTTCTAGTAATCCCCCTCCCCAAATCAGAGCTGTGAGCTTTTACAGAGGGGGAAACCAGCGTGCATGGCCTGGACCTTGGACGGGTGGGGCCATGCAGCAGTAGGTCTCTCCTCCCTTACCTCTGCGCTTCCATGTAAATCTTGCCATTCAGGAAGGAGTAGAAGAAACCCTGGATCAGTATGGCCCACTGGATGGCAAACGCCGCGACGAGGAAGTTGACAGCCATGCTCCCCGTGCCGTACCGGCTGAGGAAGGCCATCAGGAAGCCAAAGCCTATAAGAGTTTGGAGGTGGACATCCCGGAAACCTGGCAGAGGAGAGGCAGAAAGGTGAGGCTGGAGGTGCTGAGGGCAGACCCCCGTTCCCGGCCGTCCTCCCCGCTCCGCAGTGAGCATCACCAGGCAGGAGGACCTGTCTACCTGTCCCCCACTGAGCAGGCTCTGACACCTCATGCTCTAAAGAGGTTCAAACAGGCTTGGGAGGGGGCTGGAGCCTTCAGCCAACGTGAAGCCAGCCTTGCTCCACCGATGTGTCTCTGCACCCATGGTGGATCTGGCCCCGCGTCACCTCCCGCGGTGATCTCCAGAGAAGGGTACCTTCCCCCACTTTGCAATGGCTCCAGGCCACCCCACGTGCCCGCCTTGCCCTGGAAATATCTGCGTCATGCGGTCTAGACGCACGAGGATTTGGTTTGCCTTGCAGCCCCAAAACCTCTTGGGCGCGGAGCGGTCCGCGCCGGTGACGTGAGCGCAGAGGTGCAGGTGACATGTCAGCCACCCGCCGCTTGCTCGCGCCCGAGGTCCTCTCTGTTCCCAGCGGGCCTGAAAACGTCAGGTCCTGCTTAGCGCGATGAAAGGGCCTGAAGCGTGAAAACCTGGGTCATCGCCCAGGCTAGCGACCGTCTGGCAACACACAGCTCGCGCTAAGCGTCCCTTTGGCCACGCAGAGACCGGCCAGCTGCTCTGCTGCACCCGGGCGCTGCTCCGGGCGCCGGGGAAGCGCTCGGGCAGGGCGAGAGCGGGGCTGCGGGAGACGCAGGCCACCCTCCGGCGAGGAGCTGCCCTCCCCGTGACTCACTGCTTGCTCAGGGTGAGGTTACGTGGGCCGGCGAAACCGGGAGAACCAGCCTGCTCACAGCCCGGCGCCTCCCCTCCTCTAGCACAACCTCTCCGGAGCGGGACAAATGCCTAATCTGGGCTCTTTTTGGACCATCTGCTTTGCATCGCCCTTGCCACCCGGGCAGGGGTCTGGCTGGAGAGGGGTGTGAAGTCACCCATGATGACTAGCAGAAAAATCAGGGTCTGTCCACCCCCTGCCAAAACAGGCCAGGGTGCGTTTCACAGCGATGCCCCCCCGTGAAGCTCTGCAGACTCAGAAGCGCCAGGAGCAGCCGCCGTCCGGCCGGGGATGCGAGGACATCCCAGCTGAACCGCCAGGTGACTGCAGCTGGCGAAACGCATGTTCTGCATCCCGGAGGTCCCTGCTTCAGGCCTGGGTTCGTCCAGCGGACAGACGGACAGCCCTGCCTGGCAGCACGTGCGGCACCCGCCGCTCGGTGGGACGCTCAAGCGCCCAACCGCGCGGCTTTGGTGAGCCCCACGCAGGGGTAGCGCCCGTCTCTGCGTCCATTCGGGGTGGTGGTACTCACATGGGTGGTGAAACCTTGAGTCGGAGTCGGGGTTTCCGTTGCTGCTGCAGTTTTGCTGCGGGGAGGCGAGGCCAAAGCTGGTGTCCGGGCTATACCGGACAAAGACGGCAAAGAGGATGATGGTGAGGATTTGGAGGAAGAAGCACGTCCCGGAGACCTTGAGCCTCAAGGAAGCAGCGTGCGTGGACATGTCGCCGGGCGGCTGAGAAGAAACCAAACCCCGCAGCAGTCCCTAAAACAGCCAGGAGACCGGGAGACGCGCCTTTCCCGGAGCCAAGAGGTGTGCCGGCGGCCGGTGCAAACTCCACCTGCAAATTCCTGCCCGCCCTCGCCCCGAACGCGTCCCACGCCGGGCGCTTCCGCACTGCGCCGCGGCCGCAAGAGCCCGCTCCGGAGTGGCGTGACGCGGCTGCCCAGCGCAAGCGTTTGCAGCTGGAGCCCGGTTTTGCTAGATTAGACGGATGAGGGCACGGGGGAAGCAGTCTGGATTAAATCAAGGAGCTGGTTGGCACCGCTGGATTCGGGGCTCGTTTAGCCGGGTGCAGTCGCTCGCTTGGGGTGGGATTTGGGGACGCGGCGGGGGACCGTGACCCGGGGAGACCCCGCGATGGTTTCCATGCGGCGGTGGGCAAGGTGGAGCGGGGTGGATTACAGGTGAGGCAGGAGAGACCGCGGGCTGCGCCGCAAGGACGCGTCGGATTTACTCGCCGCTCAGCTCCGGCCGTCTCAGTGCCGGGTTTTGTCCTGCGTTTTAAAAGCAGGGCTTAAGCCCCCTCGACGGGCAGGGAAAAATCAGCAGGTTGCGGTGCAACCCAGGGCAGGACCCGTCCCCGCTCGGGAGCCCTCGTTTGGAGGGTGCCTGGGGTCTGCGGGCGGAGGAGGAAAAGCTCAGCCTTGCGAACCGAGGGCAAGGAGCCGCGTCAGAGCCTGGTTTCTAAAGCCGGGCTCTCCCCTCGGCCGTCCTTGCTGGCCTGCAATTGTTCCTTCTGCTTTTCTTTTCTTTGGCCGCTTCTGCTTTTGCCGAGAGGTGTTTGCTACGCACCCAGAGACGGTACCAAACCCAAAAAAGGGAGAGGAAGAGGAACGAGCTAAATAAAGCGCTTGTTTGCAAAGTGACTGGGGTAACTTCTTTCCAAAGAGCTGGGCCAAATTATGATCTCAGATAACCAGAATCGAGCCGAGGTCGCTCCGCTGAAGCGAGCAGGACGGGCGGGGGGGGGCTCAGCCTCGCCGCGTGGGGAATGAGTCAGATTTGGACTAACCAAGGCCCTGCTTTGGGCTGTAATTTTGTTAAGACCAGTGGGTGTAGCAACTGCCTCCGTTTGGGGGGGAAAAAAAATGCAAGAAACAATTCGGTTCGTTCATGATACCAGAGCTGAAAAATAGCATCCTGCACCCAAAATAGACCTAAATCCCTGCCCCAGGGGCAGAGGCCAGGCCCTGGCCCCCCTCGTGCAGCCGTCAGCATGCGAAGGAGCAGCAAAGGGACAGCGGGGCGGAGAGCCGAGCAGGTCCGCGGGTGCTTTCCAAACAACCGAGGACCCGCAAAAAGCCTTGGGCAGGGCAAGAGATTTGGGAAAGGAGCGTGCAGTGGCCCTCGTTGGGGTGTCGTGTTGCTGTGACGGTTTCTGTGCTGTTTCTGAGCTAAGCTTTGCTAAGCGCTCGGACCGACGGGCAGGTCGAGGGGGCAGCGCGCTGGGGCCGCCGGCCGTTCCCGGCGGGGACGTCTGTTTTCTGGGCGAAGCCGGGATGGCCGCGTCCTCCGCCGCTGCGGACAGACGGCCGCTTGTCTTGGGTTTCCTTCGAGATGAGCCTCCTCCATCCCTGGAGATGGACCTTGGTGGGGGGGGAGGGAGCAGATAAGGGCGGCCCGAACACTGCCCCATTGTGTGGCCTTGTTTGGCTCCCGGCAGCATCCTCGCCCGCGGCCCCGAGTTGCCGGCGGGGAAGCGTTTGGCCTCGCAGGCTTGCAAAAGCGGACGGGCCCCGTTCCCGCAGCCGGGATAACGCCAGCGGAGCTCCCAAGGGTTGGGGCAGCATCGCCGGTCGGGTACCCTGCTCCCCCTTGCTGTAAGGGGTGTGGGGGGGTAAAATTAATTATTGCACTGATGCCTTAATTGCAGACAGCACCGTCCCCGTGAGTTTGGCCATGAATCCCGGGGGGCATCTTTGCCCTGCATCCCAGAGGCTGTGGGCCGGGCCGGGTGCCCGGTCCGAGGAGGGGCCGGAGCCCTGTGCGGTGCTGACATTTTCCCTGAATTCCCCGGCTCTGTTGCCGGCGAATAAAGGCACGCTTGTTAGCGGGGCCCGCTGTGTTTTGCCGAGCAGAACAATAAAGAGAAAGACGCTCACAATGGGAAATTGTGCTTCCTCCTCTCCGTGCGTTCCTCGGGGAGGTATTGGGGGGGGGGGAAGAAAGGGAAAAAGAAAAAAAAAGAAAGCGGGAAGAGACGGCGACGGGGCAAGGAGGGAGCGCGAAGGGGTCCCGGCCGCTCCCGGGCGGACGATGGACGGAGACGCGAAGGGGCCGGGGAGCCGGAGCGGGGCCGCGCGCCTGGCGTGACGCTGCCCGCCCCGGGAACGGGTGACGTCCGCGGTCGGCGCTGGCCGGCGGGGAGGGCAGCCTCGTGCCGTGCCCTCGTCCTTCTTCTTCTTCGCGGAGCAGGTTTGCCCTTTCCGGAGCCGCAAAGCGGCACCGAGCCACCGCGGGCGCCGTGGCCGGCCGCGACGGACGGGCACCGGTGGCTTTGGATGGGATCGGCGGCTTGCCCAAGGACGCGGCTGGGGACGGTGAGCGGCACGGGGGACCGGGGCGGAGGCGGCGGTGCATTTTCGTAGGGTGAAGCAGGGGAGGGGGTTGCAACGGGGTTGTTCAGCCAGGTGCATCCCTTCACCTCGGCGTCCGGTTCGGGGACTGTCACTCTGCCTGTTTTTGCAATGCTTTGCACCCCCCGGATGGGTCACACCAAGCATTTTGGAGCACCTCCTTGCTCCGTTTGCTTGAGGTTTGCGTCCCGCTTCGCGCACTGAGGTCCGCTGACCCCTTCGCTTGCTCCCAGGCATGTTCCTGCCTCCGGCTCTAAGGATGCACCAGCTTCTCCTGCTGGGCTCCCTCTGGCTCCTGGGGGCCCCCCCAGCCTTGAGCATCTACCAGCGGCCGACGGGGAGCCCAGGTAGGGAGGAAGGGGCCCAACCGCCCGGGGTCGGGGCTGGAGGAGGGAGGTGACACCAGAGGGGACCGGCTAGGACAGCGTCTTGGGGGCTGAAGGGGTGCCGGAAACCCACTGGGGATGCCGAGGTGGGATCGAAGGGTGTGAGAGGGCCACCAAGGTGCTCCAAGGAGGGTTGTCCCCATCCGCCTGTCCCGCAGCCGCCCCGCGCCTGCAGTACCTGCTGGAGCCCCTGCACGCCGTGGTGCACACGCAGCGCGGCGCCACGGTCACCCTGCCCTGCGTCCTGCGCGCCCTGCCCCGCAACTACCGCGTGAAATGGAGCAAGGTGGAGCCGGCCAACTACCTGGAGAGCGTCATCATCATCACCAACGGGCTGTTGCACAAGAACTACGGGCCGCTGAGCCCCCGGGTGAGCCTGCGGCACAGCCACCGCTACGACGCCTCGCTCACCATCGCCAACGTGGCCTTGGAGGACGAGGGGCGCTACCGCTGCCAGCTGGTCAACGGGCTGGAGGACGAGAGCGTCTCGCTCACCCTGCACCTCGAGGGTGAGCCTCACCTCCCTCCCGCCGCCCCTGCTATCCCCTGGGAGCTGGACCAGGGCGAGAGGCCAGATGGAGCTTGGTGCGTCCCGGTGGCGTCCCAGGACCCAACGGGAGCCTGGAGCCACCTCACCCGGACACCAGCCTCCTCCCCAGCACCCCAGTCCCGGGGGGTGATTAGCCAAAACCTCCTTGGGGAAGAGCATCTCCGTCACTCTCCATCCCTGTCCCCTCCAGGCGTCGTCTTCCCCTACCAGACCAGCAACGGGCGCTACAAGTTCAACTACCATGAAGCCAAGCGAGCGTGTGAGCAGCAGGACTCCCGGCTGGCCACCTACCAGCAGCTCTACAAAGGTAGGGCCCCGCTTCCTGCAGCAAGGCCAGAAAAACCTCCTTCTGCCCCAAAAACCTGGCTTGCTGGGTAAGGGAGCGGGGAGGAGCATGGTTGGGAAGCTGCTGGGAAGGTGGTTGAGCCCTGGAGCTGCTTCCCCGGCTCGGCTCTAAGTTGGAGCCAGGCAGCCGGGCTCCTGCTTGTGCCTCTTTCGGGAAACGCAGCTCCCTGCCACGAGCAGCAGAGCCCCGGAGCCCGGTGTCGGCGCTGCCTGAAGCCCCCGTCCCTCCCTGACCCCATCTGGTTTTTGCCGCGCAGCCTGGACCGAGGGCCTGGACTGGTGCAACGCGGGCTGGGTCCTCGACGGCACCGTCCACTACCCCATCATCAACGCGCGCGAGCCCTGCGGGGGCCGCCTCCTGCTCCCGGGGGTCCGCACCTACGGCGCCCGGGACAAGCAGAAAGACCGATTCGATGCCTTCTGCTTCACCTCTGCCGTCAAAGGTAGATGGGGGAGATCCCCCCCATCGCTACCTTGGTGGAGACCCCCTGCATCGGGCTGGGGATGTCCCCGGGGGGCTGCTCCGTGGTGCCTCCTCACCCACGCCGCCTCCGTCCATCTCCAGGCCAGGTCTACTTCATCCGCGGCCACCTGAACTTCAAGGAAGCCGGACAAGCGTGCCGCAACCACGGGGCCACCCTGGCCAAAGTGGGGCAGCTCTACTCCGCCTGGAAGTTTTCCCGGCTGGACCGCTGCGACGGCGGCTGGCTGGCGGACGGCAGCGTGCGGTACCCCATCGCCACCCCCCGCGAGCGCTGCGGCGGGCTGCCGGACCCCGGCGTCCGGAGCTTCGGCTTCCCCAACAAGGACCTGAGGACGTACGGCACGTACTGCTTCGCGGGGACGTAGGAGCGCCGGGAGGCGAGGTGGGCTGAGCCCGCAGCGGACGGCTCGAGATTTTTTCTTTTTTTTTGGGGGGGGGGGTTTGGGCTGGTTTCGGGTGCTTTGTGCATCCTCCCGCTCAGCGACGCGGAGCTGCTCCCTGCACCCCCCCCCGCCTGCTTCGGCCGCTCTCGGCAGGATTTCGGGGCTCGCGGGACAAGCCGGACCCTTTGCCAGGCCGGGGAGAGGGTCCGATCCAGCCCGCCAGCGGGCAACGCGGGCTCCCCGCTGCCTCCTTCGCCCCGTCCTCGCTCCCCGGCGGGCTGTGAAGGCTCTGGCTGGTGCAAACGGCGAGCTGGGTGTTAACGAGCGCGACTAATGGAGTTTCGCCTTCTCGATTAATAAAGCCACGGCCAAGCCACCTTCTTGCCTGGCCTCCACCCGGGGGACTCTGCCAAGGACTTTACGCGGCAGGTAGGGGAGGCGCTGGAGGCCGCGGCATCCCTGCGCCCGGGCGCCCGCCGCCCTCGCCAGCCGCTTATCGGCGCCGCTGGCGCTGCGGAGCGGGGATTTCGGCTATAAAAAGCACCGGACGTTGGCACGGAGCGGCGCGAAGCCCGGCAGGATAAAACGACCTGGGGAAGATGCCAGCATCCCCCCCCCCACCCCCGCCACCACGGGCGCCGCGTCCCAGCCCTAACCGGTCCCCAAGGTTAGAGCCCCTCCTGGGAGGCGCTGAGATTTGAGGCTGCATCTCTCTGTTTCGGGTCCCGGCCCGTTATTTCGCCCGCATCGCGGCTGCCCCAAACCACCAGGCCGCCGCTCCGCGCCATCGGTTTATTTGCTTTAATATCAACAGCCGCCTGGAGGGTGGGTTTTGGGGTTGGGGTTTTGGGGGGGGGGGGACGGCAGCTTTGCCCTGCTCTCCCGGGAAGCCCAAGCCCCCCGCCGCACGCCCCGGGGCCGGGCGCTGAGCAGGGCAAGGATCCGTCGGCCAAAGGCGGGAGACGGTGACGCCCCGGGGGCCCCAGCTCGATTTTCGACTCGGTGACCGGCTCCACGAACCACAGACCCCTTTGGGCAAAGTGAGGCTTTCCGTTTTGGGTGGCTGTTGACTCTTTCGAAGGGAATCCGGCATTATTCGAAATGCTTTTTATACAGGTATAAAAGGGCCGAGAAGGCACAAACGGAAAGTTTTTTTTTTTTTTTTGGGGGGGGGGGGGGCAGGTTATTTCCCTGCTGGTTTCCCGCGCTGGCATCCCGGTGCCGTCCCCCTCCGCGCCACGGCCCCGGGAGGTGGTGGCTTCCGCCCGCGGGGACTTGCTCAGTCGTCGGGGGGTTGAGCCAGGCCTTGGAGGGGGGGACACACAAGAAGCAAAAAAAAAAAAAAAAAACACATGTCAAGGGAAAATGCGTGAAGCCAGACTATCTCCTAGGCTGGAAAAGTTGGGGGGGGGGGGTTAAGGTCAGCCACCCCCCCTGCTTTACCCCGTATGCTGCGTGTCTCTAGGTGGGATGCTGATGGAAGAGCTCAAAATTTCTCCTGGGCAATCCCGGCATCCCACTGCCCCGGGGTGGTGCAAATAGGGGGGGAAAAAAAAATAAACCGGCCTAAACGGGCACGGCGGAGGGGTGCAGGCGCTCACCGGGGAGGCAGACCAGCTGGGGCTGCTCCCACGTCCCGTCCTCCCGGCACCGGGCGATGGGCGAGTGGCGCTGGGCGAAGCCGCGCCGGCACTGGTACCGCACGACCGAGTCGACCTCGTGGCGCTGCTTTGGTTTGCCCAAGACGCGGGCGTTGCTCACGGCCGGCGGCGAGCCGCACAGCACTGCGGGAAGGGTGCAGAAGGGGGAGGATGTCAAAACAGCCGCCAAAACCCAGATCTCACCCCCCCCCCCTTCCATTTGCACCCTAAATCCCAACGCAACGGAGTCTCCCTGCTCCCCGTGCCTCACCCAAGCCCATTTTGCAGGTGTAGGAGAGGTGGTAGTTGCAGGGCACGTCGCTCCACTGGCCCCCGTCGTGCCACACGATGACCACGCAGTTCTCCCCGGAGAGGAAATAGCTGTCGGGCTGCCCGGGGTGCCAGTTCTCGTAGAGCTTGCAAGGGGTCAGAGCGGGTGATGGGCGCGCCGAAGCGCCCTGCCACGCGGCTTTTTGGCCCCCTGCCCCAAGCGCCCCGCGCGACGGGCGCCAGCTCCGGCGCTATCTCCGTGCCCCTATCTCAGCCCGCGCTCGGAGACGCCAAATCCACAGGGTTCGAGGCACTAAATTAAAGCGCCGCTGGGATGCTCAGCCCCCCCCCCGCCCTTAGTTTCCCGGCCAAGATTTTTGCCTCTAAACCCGTGCCCAGGCCAGCGGCTTTGGCTCGCGCTCCAAAGCCTGGCCCCGGGGCAGCAGCACCCTCTCCGTGGCGGAGATAAAGGGGTGCAGGGTGGGTGACTCATCCCGCGGGCGGCAAATATTTTCCAAGTGATGGAGAAGGACGAGGAGGCGGCTGCCCGGGGCCGGTGGTTTCGTCTCCCGGAGGTGATGCTGAGGGCTGGCTGCAGCCGGTAGCGGGAGGGCAGGCCCGGGGGCGGGGGGAGGCTTGGACTTACCAAGGGGCTCCCATCGGACCACTGGAAATCCCCCTCGATCGTCCGGTCGTTGAGGCCGATCCACTGATACTCTCTGTACCGGTCTGGGGGGGCCGGAGGGTTTTGCGGTTAGAGGGGAACCAGTGGCCGCGAACCGCCGCCTTCGGCTCGGCCGTCGGGAGATGGAGGCATTTTGGGCGAGAAGCTGAGAAATCTCTTTTTTGTGTTGTTTTTGCAAAGGAGGAAAAAGCGAGGGGAGCAGAAAGGGGGAGCAGAGCGGGGCCGGCGGCAGCCCCGGGCTCGGCGGGGCCGGGGATCGCCAGGAGAGGGCAGCAGAGCCTGCTTGTCCCTGCCTGGCCCTGCCTGGCCCCGCTGTCCCTGCTGTCCCTGCAGATCCTTGCATCTTCTTGGAGGTCCCTGCCTGTCCCTGCCTATCCTTGCATCTTCCTGGAGGTCCCTGCTGTCCCTGCAGGTCCCTGCATCTTCCTGGAGGTCCCTGCCTGTCTCTGCTGTCCCTGCAGATCCTTGCATCTTCTTGGAGGTCCCTGCTGTCCCTGCCGGTCCTTGCAGCTTCCTGGAGGTCTCTACTTGGTCCCTGCTGTCCCTGCAGGTCCTTGCATCTTCCTGGAGGTCTCTACCTGGTCCCTGCTGTCCCTGCAGGTCCTTGCATCTTTCTGGAGGTCTCTGCCTGGTTCCTGCAGGTCCCTGCATCTTCCTGGAGGTCCCTGCCTGGTTCCTGCAGGTCCCTGCATCTTCCTGGAGGTCCCTGCCTGGTTCCTGCAGGTCCCTGCATCTTCCTGGAGGTTCCTGCCTGGTCCCTGCTGTCCCTGCAGGTCCTTGCATCTTCCTGGAGGTCCCTGCCTGTCCCTGCCTGGTCCTGCCTCTCCCTGAAGGTCTCTTCCTGTCCCTGCTGTCCCTGTTTGTCCTTGCAAGTGCCTGCCCAGTCCTGCCTGTCCCTGCAGATTCCTTCTGTCCCTGCAGATCCCTGCCTCTCCTTGCAGGTCTTGTTCTGTCCCAGCAGGTCCCTGCCTGTCCCTGCCTGGTCCTGCCTGTCCCAGCAGGTCCCTGCCTGTCCCTGCAGGTCCCTGCCTCTCCTTGCAGGTCCTTGCCTGTCCCTGCAGGTCTCTGCCTGGTCTTGCCTGTCCCAGCAGGTCCTGTTCTGTCCCAGCAGGTCCCTACCTGTCCCTGCAGGTCTCTGCCTCTCCTTGCAGCTCCCTCCCTGTCCAACCTGTCTCTCCTGTCCCTCTCTCTTTCTGGACGTCCCTGCTTGTCCTTGCCTGGCCCTGCCTGGTCTTGCCTCTCCCTGCAGGTCCCTTTTTGTCCCTCCTGTCCCTGCTTGTCCTCTCCCTGCGGGTCCCTGCTTGGTGTCTGTGCAATCAATCCTAGTTCTACCAATCAGTTCATCGTATCGGGCAGTTCCTTTATTATTTCTTTTCTCTGATTTTTTCCTCCGGATTGTATCTGCCTCTCTCCCACCCCGTTTGCATACTCAAAAGCGCCGCACAACCCTGCATGGGGCAGAGAGGAGAGGGAGAGCTAGAGCTCGTGTGGCCACTTTCAGCCCAGCCTGGCTGGGAAAGGGTTTAAACCTTTAACCCCCAAACCTTTAAACCCAACGCCGAGGGGCGATGGCCGAGGTCGGCGGGGCCGGAGCAGCGGCCGGGGCTGCGGCACGTACCGTTGATGAAGTCCTGCTCTTCGGGCGTCAGGATGGTGGCCAGGTGGCCCCCGTAATGCCTGCACTGGGTCTCCGCGTCCTCCCAGCTCCTCCGGGTGGAGAAATGCTTGTAGCAGGCTCCCTGGAAGCTGTCCCAGCCGGGGCTGCACGTCTGCAGGGCTGAGCAGGGGCAGGGGGGAGAGAGGAAAGGGTCACAATCGAGGAGCCCAAGCCCACAAGCAAAGCAACACCCGAACCAGCCCGGGCTCCTGCACCCGTCCCCGCCGAGCTGAGGCCGTGCGAACTCACGTCTTTCGCAGGTGCTCCCTCCGTAGCCGGGCAGACACAGGCAGCCGACGCGGTCGCCGTCCTCGGTGCAGGTCCCTCCGTTCAGGCAGGGGTTGGGGACGCAATCGCCTGCAAAAGGCACACGCACCTTTCCTGACGGCGGCCGCGGGAACCCCGGCGCCTTCCCAGCACCCCCCCTCCCCGAGACCTCCGGCCGGCTTGGGGACAACATTGCAAAGCGCTTGACTAGGTGCTTGCTTTGGCCACTAAGTGTTGCAAAGCCGAAGGTGGCGGGAGGAAGGACTCGTGTGCACGGTGACATGCTTGGCGTGGTCCCCACCGGCCCTTAGTCCATGGGAAGCAGCCAGCTCAGCTTGGAGCTGGCTGGCTCGGGGGCTTTGGCCCCCCGCTAGCCCGGGCTCCCGGGTGAGGAGGGACACGAGCCGGCTGCTCTTGCCCAGTGCATCAGCAGGCTCGTTGCTGTGCCAGGTGCTTGGCTTGGTCCAGGGACGGTGCTTGCTTTCGCGCTGTCCCAGAGCGCGTGGCGGAGGCTGCACGTCCCCTTTGGGGACGGGGTGGGGGGGCTGCAATGGGGCTGCCCCCAGTGCAGGACACAGCTGTCCCCCCACTGCATATCTGGAGCTTGGAGGGGGGATGGCAAAGCATTAAAAAACAAAAAAACAAAAAAAAAATCCCTCCAGCGTGCCACGGCCACAAGTCTCGTGGCCAAAAAAAAGAGCCTTGCGCGAGTCGCCCAGCCCTGCTGCGCTGCAGCCAGCGCCGTCCCAGCCGGCAGCCCCGGCGCTCGGCGGCGGCGCGGGCCAGAGCCCCTTCTCCGGCCGCCACCAGCCCGTTCGGCTGACGGAGGCGCCCGGGGCGCAGCGTGTGCCGCCGTCCACCCCCCCCCCCGCCGCCCCTTCCTTTAACGGCCTTTGCGAGACGCGCGGCGTTGATGATCCGGCTGCAAGGCACCGCGCCGAGCCGTGGCGCGGAGAAGCAGGAGGACGAGCTCTTTTTTTTTTGGGGCACCCACTGCTCACACCGGGCGCTTGTGGCTCTTTCGGAGGGTGTCGCTCGGCGGGAGGGCGGCCGCCTGGAGCAGAGCCGCCGCGGTGCAAAGGGGAGCCCGGCTGGGTGCTGGGGACCGTGGGGTGCTGGGGACCGTCGGGTGCTGGCTTGCAGCGGTGGGTGGGGGGGACTAGCAAGGTAGATGTGCAGCAGCGCTAATCACGGCGCGGCTTGTTTTAATTAAGCAGCTAACGGAGCCGCCAGGCCCCGGCAGGAGCACGGTGGGGGGCCACGCTGCAAAGCTGCAATAGAGCTGGCACCGGCTTGACGCCGGGGCTGGAGGGTGTTTCGGGAAGGGATAGAAACGCCTCGTCTCGGGGGGGCTCCCCGATGCGGGGTGCCGTGGGGAGGGGAGGGGGATGGAGCTGGATCTCCATTCCGCTCATCCCGGCGGATGCTCGCGGCGCGGCGGGATGCTCGCGGCGCGGCGGGATGCTCGCGAGGCTGCTGCATCCTCTCCCCAAGGGAGATGGCTGGGGCAAAACAGCTGGTTCCCCCCCCCCCCAAATACTCCCATCCCCATCCCAAAACCCGTGCCAGCGCAGCGCCGGAGCCCGGCTGCGATCCCGGGGACAGCGGGCGGAGGGGGGGATTAGTTCGTCAGTGGGAGCTGATGCGCGCGGAGGCAGACGCGAGGACGGAGGGAAGAGCTAGCCGAGGTGCTTGTTCTAGAAAGCTTTTAATTCCCTTTATTAGTATCACGGTTAGTCAGAGCAGGGTTTTGGGGGCCTTCTTTTGATTTTTTTGTTTGCTTTTTTTTTTTTTTCATGGAAACAGTCATTAAAACACTTCACAGAAGTAGAAGAGGTTTAAGTGCATGCAATAGCTCGGACCAATTTGTTTGACAAATATGTGCTTCTCCGGACCTTTAACCTTCCCTTATCCAGCTGACGAGAGGAAGAGGAGGAAAGAGAAAGACAGACCGACGTGGGGGGGGGAGAAAGCCCGGCACGAAGGAACGGTGGTGGCTTTCTCTAGCGCCAAAGAGCCGCCAAAAGAGCTGCGGCGAGAGCCAAGGCGGCCCGGGCACCGGCGCTGCCCGCCGGGCGACCGCCGGCCCCGCGGCTGGCCCGCTGCGTGGGGCGGCCGGGCCGCGGCGCCGCCGGGCTCGGGACCGGCTCGCTGGAGGGGGTCCCTGGCGAGCCGGAGCCGTCTCCGGAGGCGCCGGCACGGGGGGAGGTGAGGCCATCGCTGCGGGTCCCACCTGGTTCTCCGGGAACGGCTGCAAGGAAACCCTCCGCGGTAGCACCGGAGGGAGCGGGTCGCTCTTCCTCCTCCTCCTCTTCCTCCGCCAACGACGATTCGCCGGTCGAGGGCCTGCCGCCGGCGGTTTTCCCGTCCTTCCCGCGGCCCGGCGCCTCGGTGGCCGCCGTGGCGGAGAGGGTGCCGCCGCGGCCCGTGGCCGCCGGGAGCCACGGGGCCCCCGACTCCTCCTCGCCGTCCTCCTGCGGCAGCGGCGCCGGGGTCGCCGGCGGCAGCGGGGAGGCCACGTCTCCGGAGAGCTCGACGTCCTCGGCCGTCCCCGGGGAACTGCGCGGCGCGGGGTCGCGGCTGCTCGCCGAGGCCCGAGGCGGGGTGACGGGCTCCCCCGGCGCCGGCTCTCGAGAAGCTGCAAAAGTCGGGAGCGCGGAGGCCGGCGCGGCGGCCGGCAGCAGCTCGGCGCGCTGCCTGCCGTCACCTGCGGCGGCTCGCTCGGGCCGAGGCGGTTCGGTGGGTGCTTCCGCGGCCGTCGCCGCCCGGAGCAGCACGGACACGGTCTGTCCGGGGCCGGCCGGCTCCGTGGGCTGCACGTCATCTCCGCCCCGGCGGCTGCCGCTCTCCTCCGCCGGCTGCCCGCGCTCGCCGCCCGCCGAGGAGCCCCGCGCTCCCTCCGGCTCCCGCTCCTCCTCTGCAACAGGCAAGGTAGAAAAGCCGTGAGCCGTTTGCACCCGCCGCCGGGGAGCGAAGGAGACAGAGGCACCCGCGCAGGGCGACGGCACCGGCACCAGCAAAACCTCGGTGCAGCTCAGCTCTTGCCCCGCTCGCAGCAGATCTCAACGGGAAATGTTCCCCCCCACCCCGACCCCGCCGCCGACCCCCCGAAAATGCACCCCGCTGGCGTTTCCCAGCGAGACGGACACAGCGCCGAGCCGCGGCGTGACGGCCGCCCGCTTCGAACCGGCCTTTCGGAGCCGGCGCCTCCCGGGCGGGGGGGGGGGCGGACGGACGGTCGCCGCTCGGCGGCCCCATCCTGCCGCTGGCGCCGGCGGTGCCGCGCCGGGAAGCGGGTGCAGGGAAAGGGGCTCGGATCCTTGCTCCGACCTCCGGGCTCTGCCGCTTTTCTCTCCAGCCACCGGGCACCCTGCTCGGGCTCTTTGCGTTTCCCAAGCCAGCGCCGGCCCCTGCGTCCCGTCCCCACGCCGGGCCACCCCCGGCTAAGGAGACGAGCACCGAGGTCCTTCAAACTTTGGACCTCCAAGCTGTCATCTCAGGAGCTTTGGGAACAGGCTTCGGGCATGCCTACACCTAGCGCTCAGCTCCGAGGAGGGATTTCCTCCGACGCCTCCTGCCAAACTCGACGCCTCTCGACGCCCCTTCGGGCTTCCTGCAGCGCCCCAGCCCTGAGCCGCAGCGCGGTCTCCACCTACCCGTCCGGGACGGCTCGCCACCGACCTCGGGGCAATATCCAACCGTCCCTTTGGCCCCTTCCTCGGCTGCGGGGAACGAGCTGCCTGGCTTCGCCCCGCAGCTACGCGGGGCGCCTGCCTCGGGGACCGCGGGCGAAGGGGCGGCAGCCGGCCGGCCGCCTCCTCGCTCGGAGGACGCGGAGGTATCTAGCGGGGGACGCCGGGCCACGGGCCCCGGCGCGTCTTCGGGGGCTCGGCTCGGCTTTTCCAGCTCCGCGGCACCCGCGGCCTCAAAGAAAGGGACGGCGTAAATGGCCCCTCGCGACTCAATCTCCACTTGCGCTTTGGGCAGCTGCAGCTCCTCCAGCTTTTCTGCCACTGTAACAATCCCGTGGAGGCCCTCGGGCTCACTGGCTCGGTTTTTTCCTGGAGCCTCAGGGAAAGAGTTTGTCCCTTCTGTGGGCAGAAAGAAAGTGGGATATTACTGCCTTGCCCCGGCCCCCGGCGAGAGGCCGGGGCGGAGCGGGATGCCCCGGCGCGGCGGCGGGGTGGGCTGGAGCCCTGCAGCCTTCCCTAGGGATAGCGCCGGGCTGGGACCGGCCTTCGGTCCCCTTTTCCTCCCCTCTACAAAAGGGCTTTCCCACGGGGCCAGCTGCCTTTCCCCAGGGGCGTCGGGAGGACAGCGTGCAGCTCGGGGTAGGGGGCTGCTGCCCGGACCCGGCGGGTCGGTACCAAGCCGCGCTCCGGGCCGGATGCTCGGCTGCTGCAAAGCAGCCCGGAGCGATGCTGCTTTACCGCAGGCGCGCAGGCTGGCCCCGGAGCGAGCCCAGCGCTCCCGCCCCGACTGCCTCCGCAAGAGCCCGGCCAAGGCCCGCGGCTTAGGGCAGCCGTCCAGGCAGTGTCGATTTTTACGCTCGCAGCACTTTTTTTTTAATTTTTTCGCTCTCCCCTGCCCTCGCCCTGGGCAGCTTCCTCCCCTGCCGCCGAGCCCTGCGCCTCGACGTCCGCCGGCATCCCCACCGCGGCGTGCTGCTCGCCGAGCCCCGTCCCGGGATCCATCCCCGGGTCCGGGACTCGGCGCCTAGAGCGTACAGCTCCGCCCTGCCTAACTCCAGGCGTTTAGAGACAGCGGGATGCGTCCGCTCACCCCGCCGAGAGACGGGGAAACTGAGGCACGGCGCCGAGAGTTGCGCGGTCCCTGCAGGATCGCGCCGCGAAACGAGCGGAGGTCCCGCCGCTGCCGGCCTCCCGGCACGGCGAAGCCTCGCAACCCCTGGCACGACGCAGAGCCGCGGGGCGCGAGGCGTCCTCGTCACCCGGCGGCCCGCTGCTGCTACCCGCCGGTGGCTTTTCCTAGTCCACTCGGAGCCCCTCCGCGCGGTGCTATGTACCGCTCGCTGCTGCATTGGCCCTTTTTGCTATTGATGGGTTCCCGTTGCTCAAAATAACTCTTGCAAGCCGGCGGAGCCCACTGGAAATGCCCCTGGCCGGCAGCCACGCGCCGGAGGAGAGCCAGGATCCGTGCCGGACGGAGCCATGCCCGGAGAGGAGCCCCGGTGGGACCGGCGGAGAGGCGAGGGGCCGGCTGCAGGGCGCAACCCCGGGGAGCAGCCGCTGGCGGCACCGTCGTCCGCCCGACCCGACCGCCGGCACCGCGCGGGACAGCCCTGCTCTATCGCGATATGTCGGTGCGCGGCGTTGGGGCCAGGCGGCGCGTCCCTCCCCTGGCACGATATCCCGGCGCGCGGCACCAAGGCCGGGCAGCTTGTCCCTCCCTCCTCTGGCGCGACACGTCCGGCGTGCGATGTTGAGGTCGTGCAAGGCATGCCGATTTTGACGTGCGGCATCGAGACCGCGCAAAACACCCCGACTCTGCCACGATATAGCGGCGTGCAGCCCTGGGAGCGCGCAGGGCATCCCTCGTCGATCGCGACAGGCTGGCGCGCGGGACCGGGACCACGCGGCACGTCCCTCAACTACCGCGCTTTGCACGCGGCGCGACAGCTCGCAGGCACCTTGCACCCCGGGGGCAGAGCCCGGGCGCCCCAGCGATTGCACCCCGTAACCTCGCGCCAACCCCATCCCGCGAGCAGCCGGGGCGCTCCGGGTGCCCCTTCGCGGCGGCGCGGTCTCCTTTACCTCGAAAGCAGTACGCGTCGTATCTGCTCTGGGCGTCGGGGAAGCCCGTCTGGTTCCGGAAGAGGAAGATGGTTTTGACTCCCGGCAGGTTCCCGCCGCAGCGTTCCCGCGGCGTGACGATGGGGTAGCGGACGCTGCCGTCGGCCAGCCAGCCGGGGTTGCAGGAGTCCAAGCCGTCGCTCCAGGCCGCGTACAGCTGGCCCGTGCTCGCCAGCTCGGCTCCCAGCGCCCGGCAGCGAACCTCAGCCTCCTCCAGGGTGAATTTGTCCGGGGCCGTCTCCAAAAAGATCTCTCCTTGCAAACGGAGGAAGGAGAGCGGCGTCAGAGCCGGGGCACCCGGGCGGCAGCAACGCCGCCAGCCCCGCAAAACCGAAGCAGGAATACCTCCCGCAAAGCGGCTTTTGGGAGCGGCGGTTGCCAGCTCCTGGGTTCCCGCAGGGACCGACCTGCCCAAATCTCCTCGAGGCCAAAAACCTCGGCGGGAAACGGGGGCGAGCCGGCGCCAGCGCCGCGCGCCCGCCATCCAGGGCGGCTTTCCCAGAGCCGCCACGGGCTCCAGGCGATCGCCTGAGCCATCCATCAAAGATGCTCCCCCTTGCCAAAAAAAAAAAAAAAAACCCTCCCCGCATATAGGGGCTTTTTGGCCCTGGGCCGTGCGTCGCGTGATGGGTTCCCGCGGGCTGGAGGCGCCGCAGCCTGGCAGTCACCTGCGAGGTCCTGGGCGTAGCAGTACACGTCGTACATGTCCTCGGCGTCCACCACCCCGTAGTTCCTGACGCCGGGGAAGCCGTTCATGTCTCCGTAACAGGCCTCGCGCGGCGTGTGGATGGGGTACCTGGAGGGCGAGAGCGTAGCGGCCGACTGGCGACGGCGGCAGAGCCCCGGGCAACGCCGAGCCCGGGCGGACCGGGAGCTCCCGACCCGGCGTTGAGCCAGCGCGGCCGCGTCCAGCCCACCTGACGGTCTGGTCGGCGATCCAGCCGGCGTCGCACTGCTCGTAGCCGCCGCGGTAGGCGGCGTAGAGCTGCTCGGGGGTGGCGATGCGGGCGCCGATCCTGGCGCAGGCCTCCCGGGCTTGGGCGAAGGTGTAGGCGTAGCGCGTGGAGCCCTCGCGGTAGTGAAACACCACCCCTGCGGGAGAGAGCCGCGAGGGCTGCGCCGGGGGCTCGGCGGCATCTCCGGCACCCGCCGCCCCTTTGCACCTGCCCGGGTCTGGCCACCCCTTTGCATGTATGAAGGGTTCAGCCATCCTTTTGCACCCATGAAGGGTCCAGCCTTCCTTTGCACCCATGAAGGGTCCAGCTGCCCCTTGCACCCATGAAGGGTCCAGCTGCCCTTTGCACCCATGAAGGGTTCAGCCGCCCCTTGCACCCATGAGGGGTCCAGCTGCCCTTTGCACCCATGAAGGGTCCCTTTGCACCCATGAAGGGTCCAGCTGCCCTTTGCACCTGCAAAGAGTCCAGCTGCCCTTTGCACCCATGAAGGGTTCAGCCACCCCTTGCACCCATGAAGGGTCCAGCTGCCCCTTGCACCCATGAAGGGTCCAGCCTTCTTTTGCACCCATGAAGGGTCCAGCTGCCCCTTGCACCCATGAAGGGTCCAGCCGCCCCTTGCACCCATGAAGGGTCCAGCTGCCCTTTGCACCCATGAAGGGTCCAGCCGCCCTTTGCACCCATGAAGGGTCCAGCCGCCCCTTGCACCCATGAAGGGTCCAGCTGCCCCTTGCACCCACGAAGGGTCCAGCTGCCTTTTGCACCCATGAAGGGTCCAGCCACCCCTTGCACCCATGAAGGATCCAGCTGCCCCTTGCACCCACGAAGGGTCCAGCTGCCCTTTGCACCTGCAAAGAGTCCAGCTGCCCTTTGCACCCATGAAGGGTTCAGCCACCCCTTGCACCCATGAAGGGTCCAGCTGCCCCTTGCACCCATGAAGGGTCCAGCCTTCTTTTGCACCCATGAAGGGTCCAGCTGCCCCTTGCACCCATGAAGGGTCCAGCCGCCCCTTGCACCCATGAAGGGTCCAGCTGCCCTTTGCACCCATGAAGGGTCCAGCCGCCCCTTGCACCCATGAAGGGTCCAGCCACCCCTTGCACCCATGAAGGGTCCAGCCGCCCCTTGCACCCATGAAGGGTCCAGCTGCCCTTTGCACCCATGAAGGGTCCAGCCGCCCCTTGCACCCATGAAGGGTCCAGCCACCCCTTGCACCCATGAAGGGTCCAGCTGCCCCTTGCACCCACGAAGGGTCCAGCTGCCTTTTGCACCCATGAAGGGTCCAGCCACCCCTTGCACCCATGAAGGGTCCAGCTGCCCCTTGCACCCACGAAGGGTCCAGCTGCCTTTTGCACCCATGAAGGGTCCAGCCACCCCTTGCACCTACAAAGGGTTCAGCCGCCCCTTGCATCCACCGGGGTCCAGCCACCCCTTTGCACCTGCAAAGGATGCGGCCGCCCCTTGGCACCCCCGTTGCAAGAGGGGTTTGCTCCGCACCGAAGGCACCGGCGCATTCGGCGCAAGCGGGTGCACCGAATCCCGCGGCGCGGCTACCTTTGACTTTGAGGTCCAGGATGTCGTGGCCGTCCTCGATGCCGTGCTGCACGTCGCAGCGGTAGATGCCCGAGTCGTTGGGCCGCAGCTCGGTGAGCAGCAGGGAGGCGTTGGTGTACTGCCGGTGGAAGATGGGCAGCGAGGCGCGCAGGCGGTACTCCTCGCTCACCTTCACCCGGTCCCCCCGGGCCACCAAGATCTCCAGCTCCCTGCCCTCGGCCACGAAGGTCCATTTGACGCGGGGCGCCCCCAGGACGGCCCGGCGCCCGGCCGCGCCGGCCGTGGGTACCGGCCGGAGGTAGGTGATGAGACAGGGGATGGTCACGTCGCCCGCCAGCACGGCGTCGAGGGCCGGGCGCCGCGGGATGGAGACCTGCAGAGCCTTGAGGTCGTCTGGGCAGGAGCGAGGAAAGGGGCCGTGAGCGGCAGCGCTTCCCGGCCAGCCCCGAGGACGTCCCCGAGCCCGGCTCGCCGTTACCTGTGCCGTCCTCGGGGACGAAGGCGGCCGGCACCGCCGCGGGGGCGAACGCGCAGAGCAGCAGCAGCGGGAGGGCTGAGGCCATCCTGGGCCCTGCAAGGAGGGAGAAGCAGAGGGGGAAAAAACCCCAAAAGCAGCTTTGCAAATATCTGTCCCCCCGCCGGCGCGGCGACGCACGGGGCGTACGGGGAAGGACAGCAACCGGGCTGCCAGAAGCCGATTTGGGTGCGAATTTAAGCAAAACGGGGCATCTGGCCGTCCCGGCACGGGAAGTCACCGCGGGCGGCGAGACGATGCTGGCGCCGGGCTGCGTTTTGGGAGACGCCACAGTTTCCAAAAGAAAAAAAAAAAAAAAAAACAACCTCAGAAGGGTTTTTTTTTTTTAAATAGTCGGGGTTTAGCAAGGCGGAGCGCTCGGGCCGCCGAGCCCTGGCGGCGGGGGGAGCGTGCGCAGGCTCCTCTTTGCCATTCAGCTCACGCCGGAGGTTCCCTGCTCGCGGGCTGGGAAAAGCGGGGCCGAGCAAAACAGCCTTTATGTCGCCAGGCCGCTTGGCGCAAGCGGTAAGGACCACGCGCCGGGCGGTTCCCGGGTGACGCTGAGCCTCCAGGCGGCCCCGGGAGCTCTCGGGACCGCGCCGACCGCGGCGGCCTCAGCAGCGCCCACGGCGTCGCACGGGTCGGACTCGCTGCATACAGCACCCAGCACCAGGGATGCAAAGCCCCCAGCACCAAGGATGCACAGCCCCAGCACCAAGCACCACAGACCTACAGCCCCCAGCACCAAGGATGCACAGCACAGCCCCTAGCATCAAGCACCAAGGATGCACGACCCCAAGCACCAAGCATCAAGCACCAAGGATGTACAGCCCCCAGCACCAAGGATGCACAGCACCAAGAGCATCAAGCACCAAGGATGTACAGCCCCCAGCACCGAGGATGCACAGCACCAAGCATCAAGCATCAAGGATGCACAGCCCCCAGCACCAAGCACCAAGGATGCACAGCCCCCAGCACCAAGGATGCACAGCACCAAGCATCAAGGATGCACAAGCCCAGCACCGAGGATGCACAGGCCCAGCACCGAGGATGCACAGCACCCAGCACCAAGGATGCACAGGCCCAGCACCAAGGATGCACAGCCCCCAGCACCAAGGATGCACAGGCCCAGCACCAAGGATGCACAGCCCCCAGCACCAAGGATGCACAGTCCCCAGCACCAAGGATGCACAGCACCCAGCACCGAGGATGCACAGCCCCCAGCACCGAGGATGCACAGCCCCCAGCACCAAGGATGCACAGTCCCCAGCACCAAGGATGCACAGCACCCAGCACCAAGGATGCACAGTCCCCAGCACCAAGGATGCACAGTCCCCAGCACCAAGGATGCACAGCACCCAGCACCAAGGATGCACAGGCCCAGCACCAAGGATGCACAGCCCCCAGCACCAAGGATGCACAGCCCCCAGCACCAAGGATGCACAGCACCAAGCACCAAGGATGCACAGCCCCCAGCACCAAGGATGCACAGCCCCCAGCAGCAAGCATCAAGGACATACAACCCCAGCACCAAGCACCAAGTATGCACAGCCCCAGCATCAAGCACCAACGATGTACAGCCCCCCCCCAGCCCCCAGCCCCACCGACGTGCAGCCCCGAGCACTGAGCCAGGGGCTGCCCATGCTCTGCCCGCATCACCCCAACTCGGGCTCAGGGCTCCAGAGAGAGCCCAAAACGGCCCCCACTGGGCGCTGCGGCTGGGGGCCAGCTCGGGGGCTGCATGCCGGCCCCGGCCGCGCGCGGCGGAGCGAAGCAGCCTTTTGTCGACGGCGCCTTTGCTTCCCGCTCCCGGAGCGACAACAGAGAGGGGCGACGGGCCGAGCTGGCGGACGGCACGCCGGGGCGGGGGGGGGGGGTGCTGAAACGCAGGCTCTGCCCACCCTGGCTGGGGGTTTTGCTGCCCACCAGGTCCCGGAGCCCTGCGATGGGGCAGGAGACTCCCACTCTGCAAGTTTTGGGGGGGGGGGGTTGTTATTGCTGTTGTTATTTGCTATAAATGGACATTTTTCAGCGCGGGAGAGAAAAGGCGGGCGCAAGCCCGGCGAAACGGGGCCAAAAGCGGTGAAAAGGGGCACGGGCTGGCGGAGCGGCTGGCCCGCCGCGCTCCCCTGTAGGTTCTCCGCTGGCTCGTAAGAGGGCTGAGACCCCCCCCCCAACCCGCCGGCCGCCCCTTCCCAAGCACGAAAAGCTGCGGGCGCTTGAGCATCGCCAAGACCTCGCCTGGAGGCAGCTGAGGGGACCTAAAACCTCATTTCCGCGGGAAACCAGGCGGAAAAACGGAGCCGAACATCTATTTTGGGGACCATCTTTCACTTCATCCGTCTGCCGGAACCCGGATCGGCCCAGGAGCCTGGGTTTTTCGGAGGAGGGGGGGGAGCCCCCCTCCACGTGCCGGTTGCTCCAAGGTGCCCTGCCAGCCCGCAGCGAGCCGGTGGTGGGGAAGGGGGGGGGGGGGCAGGAGAAGAGGCCGAGCGGGGAAGCGGTTTTCCAGGGGACGCCGAGCTGCAGAGTGAGTCAGCAGCGGCGGCGGCAGCGCCTGGCCCCGCTCCAGGCAGCAGGCGAGCCGCCTTCCCGGGGAAAGGTGCCCCCTCGCCGCCGCCAGCATCCCCACGTGCCGCCCGCCCCGGCGGCTTTGCACCGCGCCGCGAACCCGCGCGGTCCCGGCCTGCCGGCGGTAGCAGGGACCATCTCCTGCCGGAGGAGGGATGCTGCCTTCCCCTGGCTTTTCTCTCCCCCTATTCCCCCCGCCACCATCACCCGCCTCCCCCAGGCCCTGGTAATGCCCCCCCACACCCTTTTCTTTGCTTTTCCGAAGAATTACAGCGTTAGCTCTTGGGTCGGCACACGCGGGTGCATCCGGCCGCGGGGGATACGGGGCCGGGCGGGGGGGGATGCAGCGCGGCGGCCCCTGGATGCCTCTTGGCAGGGAGAGCTGGCACGGCTTAAAAGCCCGGAAGCAGGTGGGGAGAAAGCAAGGGGGGGGGGGTCCCCCTCCGGGGCCCCGGCATGGAGAAAGGGGGTCCTTGTTGCAGCCCTTGGGCAGGAGGGGTGGGCGCCCACCCACCCCCCCGCCTCCCTCCCGTCGGAGACGAGCCGCTGGCCCACGGCCACGGCCGCCGACAGCGCTGGCGGGGCTGGGGCCGGCTGGTAGGGATGCATCCCCCCCCCCCTCCACCACCCCCCGGATCGAGGGGGCTGGAAGAGCCCAGGCATCCCGGCTCCAGCATCCTCGAGGACGCAGCTGGGACGCAGCGGGCGGCACATCCTTGCCGAGCGAAGCGTCGCGCCGGCCCGCAAGGAAAACCAAGGTGAAACGATCCCCAACGGAGCAGCAGGCCTGGATGCCAGATGGGGACGCCGGCTTTGCCGGCGGGAGGGGGGAGTTACCGATGGGGAAACTGAGGCACGAGATGGGGCAGAAGACAGGGTGTCCCGGCTCACAGCGACACCCGCAGTGCGGGGCCTCCCCGTCCCCTTCGCACGTGAACCGGGTGCATCGCTCCCCCCCCCCCAGCAGCTACATCACCCCAAAGGAAAAAAAAACCAGTCCTGCTCCCAGTTTCCCCCAGTCTAAACCCATTTCCCCACACAGCGTCCCCAGGTGTCCTGACCGCCCTCGGATCGTGGGGCGCAAGCCCGGAGGAAGGACCCAGGCGTCCTGCTGCCCTGGACCCCCCCCCCCACCCTAACCGCAGGGAGGCACCGCGCCGCCCCGCTCGAAAACTGCTCCAAAAAAGTCAGCTGCAAATATCCACCGGGCTGGGGGCAAAGTGGGACTTTCCCACCCCTCCGGCAGCCGGAAGGAAAAGCAACAGGTCCTGGGCTCCGAGGCGCTCCGAGATGCTCGCCTTCATCCCGGGGCGAAACACTCCAGCCGGAAGGGGGGGGGGGGGAAAACCCTGAGCGAGCCCTTGCCCAGCTCCGTGCCTCAGTTTCCCTTGCTGGTGCTACCGCTACGCGGACCGCGCTCTCCGTGGGGCCAGGAGCGGCCGGGGGCTCGGCGGGACGGGGACAGGGAGGGCTCCCCCGAGACGGGACGAGCAGGGGGCTCAATTCTCTTCTCCATCTCACTTAGGAAGAACCCCCCCCCCCGCCCCCGCCGGAGCCCGGCCAGCTGCCTCCAGCGCTGCAGAGCCCAGTTTGCCGTTGGGGAAAAAAAATAAAATTAAACTTGCAACCGTGGGAGCGAGCGCCCTCGGCTCCCGGGCCGGGGGGGTCCCCGGCGCCAAGGACAAACCTTCCCGGCGCTGGCATCCCCGCGAAGCGCCAACTCCGGCGTCCTCCCCGGGTCCCCCGAGGAGGAAAAGTGCATGTCATTCCCTCCCTCCCTGCCCCAGCTGAGAGAAAGAGGTTAAAGGAGACATTGAAATTAATAGCAATAACCCAGCACCCGACACCGGGCAGCATCGTCCCCCTGACCCGACCCTACGGACATCCCGGGGGAAAAAAAAAAAAAAAAAACCCTAGGAGCCGGGGGCTGAGCCCGAAAGAGGCACCGCTCGCATCCCACCTTGCTCCGTGCTTCCCGGGGGGGCCGCGGCGGCGGGAGCCGAGCGGAGCGGCGGCACCGACGTCGCAGCCGGCAGAGGCAACTTTCCCGGCCGGGGAGCCGGGGGGGCTGCGGCCGAGCGGCGCCGCAGAGCCGAGCCGCAGCTTCGCCGGGAGAGCGCAGGCACGGGATGCGCTCGGCAGCAGGTTGGCAGGACGGCTGGGAACGAGCTCCGCCAGGCATAAGTGCAGGCACCGAGAAAAGAGGAGATCTCTGTGTGTGTCCGGGTCCTCGCCTCCTTTTTTTTTTTTTTTTTTTCCCTCCCCTCCTCCTTTTATACTTTTTTCCTTCCCCTAATTAAAAAAAAAAAATTACTACCGTGCTGGCGAGCGCGTTGTCCCTCCCCTTCCCTCCCTCCTGGCAGCTGGCAAAAGCCAGCACAATATCCCGAGCGGGGAGAGGAGGATGCTCCAGCCGGCAACGTTATTTAATCCAACGCAGCGCAGCTCGCGGAGCGGCTCGTCCCGACGGGCTGCGGGGTCCCGGGGAGGGGGGGGGGCTTCGCGGCAGCCCCCAAGGGAGCAGCGGGGCGAGAGGCAGCCCCGCCGTGCCTCAGTTTCCCCACCTGCAGACGAGCAGGAGAGGGGCATATTGCGGCCAGAACAACGAATGCACCTTCAGATGCAGCCTGCTTTTAGAGGAGCGCTTGAAACGCACGACACCCCCCCTCCCCCCCCAAAAAAACCCAAATCCTGCCTCGCAGAGACAAATCCCGCGGGGCGTGCCGGGGCGCCGAGGCCGCCTTCCCTTGGCCGGAGCGGGGCGCCTGCCCACGAGCCCCTCGCCGTGCCAGCTGGCGGCCGCTCCCCACCCCAGAGCTGGCTCCGTTTCGGGCTGGTTAAGCCAAATTCCAGTGCTGGTGAGGTTATACGGAGGCGATGCAGCCTGCCGAAAGGATAAAGAGATGGGAAATACTTGTCGTCCGCAGGGCCCAGGCGTTCTGGGAATGCAGCGCGTGCTCCGGACCGAACTCGGTTTCTTGGCTGCAGCATCAGGGTTGGGGTGGCAGAGGGGGGGGAGTTAAACCAGATCTGGCTCAAACTTTCTCTCGCACGCGGCATCCTTTACCCCGGGGGGAGGCCGGCGCGGAGCCTGCCGGATAATTGCTTGGGTGAGTTTGCAGAAAGCCGCCGCTCCTGAGCAGAATTAATCATTCGTCACCCCGGGAAATAATTACGGGCAGTGGAAAAGGGCTCGTTAGCTGCCGCCCGCCGCAGCGCTCTGCCCCGGAGGCTGCCGCAGTTCGGGCTGCAAATCTCCGCTCGGCCGGGCCGGGTCGGCACAAACAGCTCCCGAGCCTGCTCCCGCAACCCCAAAATCCCCACGCGGAGCAGGGGAAGCGGCAACGCAGCACCCAAAGGTGACCTTGTCCAGCAGGACATGGAGCAGCCGGCGCCTGGCCATGCTCGCCCCGATGGAGCGGCAGCGATTCAGATCTTTTTCCTAACCCATCCGAAAGAGATGGGTGTCCGGCCGAGCCTGGAGCCCTTCCCAGGCTAGCGCGTCGCCGGCTCCGCTGGCACTGCTCCCCATTCCCACGTTTCTCACCAGGGCGAGCTTTTTCCCGCGGCACCGCTGGACTGGCCAGCCCCATTTCCCGCGGCGAGAGCTGCCACCGCCTTGCCCCCGCCGGCATCCCATCACACAGCACGCCCCGAGCCCTCCCAGGCAGAGGGGAAAAAGGACGCTGGGATGAAGCCGGCACCCTTCTGGCCAACGGACGCGGCTGCCGGCACCCATCGCCCAGGCCCGGGTGCCCAGGGTGCTCCGCGGCCGGTCCCAAGCGCCGCACGCTGCTCCGTCGCCGGCCCCGTCCTGCAGCAGCAGCACCCGCAGGTCTTCGCTCGCCGCCCGGCCCACGAATCGCATCCTGCGCTGGGTAAGTTTGCGGCGAAGCGCTCAGGGATGGGGAAAATTGGAACTGCTTGCTCAGCAAGGAGCGTTACCAGCCCTAATTGGGAACAAATGTTCCCCGCCTGGCGGCACAGTGCTGGCCGGGGCTCCCTAGCCTGCTTTCCAGAGGCGAATGCCTCATCCCGCTCTGAAGGGCTATCTCTCTGCCAGTCCCTTCCCATAATAATTGTTGGACTTACTGGTAGCTTTGCACCATGGCCAACAGCGGGAGAGAGGGAGAGGAGGCGTCAGTGAAAGGTGGCAGCAGGCGCACAACCCTTATCAGACATCAGAGAATCCCCTGCTCCCGTCCCCGGACGCAGACCCACAGAAAACCACATGTCGACTCAGCTATCGGATCCTTCTGCCCCCCTTCCTTCGCTCCACCAGCCTCTTCCAGCGATTTGGAAGAAAAATTGCCTCTCGGACGGGCTGCCCGGACGCAGCCTCCCGCCAAGCCGGCTCCGGGCTGCCGGCTGCCCCGACCCCGCATCCCGCCGCCGCAGGCTCCACTGCCTCCCAGCGCCCCGTCTCGCCGGCCGCAGGCGGCCCCGTGGCGCCCAGCTGTGTCACAGCCTTTCACGGTGCGGTGAAAGGAGCCCCGTGGCCCAGCTGTTCTTCCTCCTCCTCCTCCTCCTCCTTCCCCCCGCTCGGGCCCTGCTCGAAGCCACGTACCAGCGCCCGCTGCATGCCCCCATGCCAAGCTCGCTGGCAGCCAGCCAGGCTCTGGCCCCTGGGATGCCACGTGCTCCAGCTCAAATCAGACTTTCCTGGTCTCCCTGCATCCCACCAGGAGGCAGGAAAAGCCAGGCCAGGCGGCCACAGAGAGGAAGGGGTGCGTGGACATCCCCGTCCCAGGGGGCTCCTCACCCCCAGCATCCTGTAGGGACACACAGTCGTCCCCAGGGACTCCTGACCTCTACAATCCCAGACATCCCCATCCCAGGGGACTCTTGACGCCCAGCATCGCAGACATCCCCATCCAGGGAGACTCCAGACCTTCAGTATCCCGCAGGGACGCATGAACATCCCCAGCCCAGGGGACCCCCAACCTCCAGCATCCAAGACATCCCCAGCCCAGGGGACTCCTGACCCCCAGCATCCCAGATATCCCCATCCCGGGGGGCTCCCAACCCCCAGCATCCCAGATATCCCCATCCCAGGGGGCTCCTTACCTCCAGTATCCCACAGGGACACATGGACATCCTCAGCCCCAGGGACTCCTGACCACCAGCTTCCCAGATCATCCCATCCTGGAAGACTCCTGATCCTCAGCATCCTGCAGGGACACACAGACATCCTCAGCCCGGGAGACTCTTGACCCCACACCCCACACATCCCCGTCCCGAGGGGCTCCTGCCCACCAGCATCCCACAGGGACACACGGACACTCTTGACCCCACACCCCACACATCCCTGTCCCGAGGGGCTCCTGCCCACCAGCATCCCGCAGGGACACACGGACACTCTTCACCCCCACACCCCACACATCCCCGTCCCGAGGGGTTCCTGCCCACCAGCATCCCGCAGGGACACACGGACACTCTTGACCCCACACCCCACACATCCCCGTCCCGAGGGGCTCCTGCCCACCAGCATCCCGCAGGGACACACAGACACTCTTGACCCCACACCCCACACATCCCCGTCCCGAGGGGCTCCTGCCCACCAGCATCCCGCAGGGACACACAGACACTCTTGACCCCACACCCCACACATCCCCGTCCCGAGGGGCTCCTGCCCACCAGCATCCCGCAGGGACACACGGACACTCTTCACCCCCACACCCCACACATCCCCGTCCCGAGGGGCTCCTGCCCATCAGCATCCCGCAGGGACACACGGACACTCTTGACCCCCACACCCCACACATCCCCGTCCCGAGGGGCTCCTGCCCACCAGCATCCCGCAGGGACACACGGACACTCTTGACCCCCACACCCCACACATCCCCGTCCCGAGGGGCTCCTGTCCACCAGCATCCCGCAGGGACACACGGACACTCTTCACCCCCACACCCCACACATCCCCGTCCCGAGGGGCTCCTGTCCACCAGCATCCCGCAGGGACACACGGACACTCTTGACCCCCACACCCCACACATCCCTGTCCCGAGGGGCTCCTGCCCACCAGCATCCCGCAGGGACACACAGACACTCTTGACCCCACACCCCACACATCCCCGTCCCGAGGGGCTCCTGTCCACCAGCATCCCGCAGGGACACACGGACACTCTTCACCCCACACCCCACACATCCCCGTCCCGAGGGGCTCCTGCCCACCAGCATCCCGCAGGGACACACGGACACTCTTGACCCCACACCCCACACATCCCCGTCCCGAGGGGCTCCTGCCCACCAGCATCCCGCAGGGACACACAGACACTCTTCACCCCACACCCCACACATCCCCGTCCCGAGGGGCTCCTGTCCACCAGCATCCCGCAGGGACACACGGACACTCTTCACCCCCACACCCCACACATCCCCGTCCCGAGGGGCTCCTGCCCACCAGCATCCCGCAGGGACACACGGACACTCTTGACCCCACACCCCACACATCCCCGTCCCGAGGGGCTCCTGCCCACCAGCATCCCGCAGGGACACACGGACACTCTTGACCCCACACCCCACACATCCCCGTCCTGAGGGGCTCCTGCCCACCAGCATCCCGCAGGGACACACAGACACTCTTGACCCCACACCCCACACATCCCCGTCCTGAGGGGCTCCTGCCCACCAGCATCCCGCAGGGACACACGGACACTCTTCACCCCACACCCCACACATCCCCGTCCCGAGGGGCTCCTGCCCACCAGCATCCCGCAGGGACACACGGACACTCTTGACCCCACACCCCACACATCCCCGTCCCGAGGGGCTCCTGTCCACCAGCATCCCGCAGGGACACACGGACACTCTTGACCCCACACCCCACACATCCCCGTCCCGAGGGGCTCCTGCCCACCAGCATCCCACAGGGACACACGGACATCCTCGGCCCCAGGAGGACTTTCCATCTAGTCGCTCATCTGCCAGCCAGATGGTGCCAGGTCGGCCGGCGAGGGGACGCCGGGCTCGACGGGGCAAAAGCTGCAGAAAAGGCCGGCGAAAGAGGCCCCGGAGGGGAAGGAGAGGGGGAGCGAGGAAAGGGAGGAGAGACGTGCATCGAGGGCCTCCTTGCGGCAGACGCCGACGCTCAGGCCCCGGCTCCCTTCGGCCGCTCCTGGGAAGCCGGTTGCCCACGCGAAAAACGAGCCTTGAAAAGCAGGGCAGCCCCGGAGCCGCGGGAGCGAGCCTGCCCCAATTAGCATCCCTTAATTAGCAAGCACTGGCTCCCAGGGCTGCCTTAGCTCTCCCTGCCAGCGGCCGGTGCAAAGCGCCGGAGGGCAGCACCCAGCCGGGGTTTCTGCGGGGAGGGATGGACGGACGGACGGATGGGGAAAGGCAGCCCGGAGGCGGCGAGCCGGGCTCCGGCACGCGGCCTCCGGCTGCTGCCGGGTCAGACCGGACCCGTCGCGCTCACCGCCTCTCCGTCCCCATCCCAAAGGCAGAGGGACCGCGTCCCGTAATTCGGCGGAGCAGAGGTACCTCCTGGCCCGGCTCGCTGCTTTCCCGGGGCCTCTGCACCGCCGACGGCCGGTGCCCGGCCTGCCCATCGCGTGGCAGCACGAGGAAGAGGAGGAGATGAAGATCCATCTCCAAGCCGGAGACCGATTACCCGGCGCAGCCTCCCCTCCGCCCCTATCGCTTAATGGCATTTCAATCCCGGCCGCGAACGGCAAAGCAGAGCCGGGGGGGGGGGGGAACTGGGGGAACCAGACAGGATGTCTGGACGCAGATTTAGCTGGAAAGCCGATCCCCTCGGGGAGCACCCGCGCGGCCGAACCGGCGAGGCGGCCGCCCCAAAGGGGCCGGGGACGGCGTGCGCGGCCCCGAGAGGCTCGGTGGCAGCTCGCCGGTGGCCTTTGCCAGCAGAGGGGACTGTTGCTCGTCTCTCGGGAGGCAGCGCCAAGCCCTCGGGATGGCTCCGGAAGGGACTTTTGCTCTTTTCTCCGTTGCACAGGACGAGGACAGAGCAGGGACCTTCCTGGGAGGGGGGGGAAAAAAAAACCCCACCGTCGCACTGGGAGAGAAAGAGCTGGTGAAAAGTTTCTATCCGAATGTTTTTTTTTTTTTTCCGGCTCTTTTGTTCGCAGAAATCCCCAAGGTTGGATTTTTGAAACCATCCCCGCTCCTCCCCAACCCTCTCCCCTCCCCCTGCAAATAAATCAGCTGGAAAATTAAGAAAAAAAAAAAATTCCCCAAACGCTCCCCCGCGAAGCGATTCGTAACCCCACCGTGAAAGATCTGCCCCCGGCGGGTGAAAGCCGGCAGCAAAACCAAACGTTGGGCTGGCGCCTGCCGAGTTTTTTCGGGCCGTCGGCGAAACCTGCGGCGATCGGCCGCCGGAGCCCGGCTCCGACGGGGCAACATCTGGAAAGAGAGAGATTTGCAGCTGGGAGGAGCACTGCGGGGAGACGGGGGGGACGCCGACCTCCCCGGTGCCCCCGTCCCTGGTGGGGGGGGACAAGGCGGTTGCTGCCACCCTGCCCTCGGAAACGTCCCGAAAGGGCCGTGCCGAGGGTCGGCGCCAGCTCCGGCACGTCGCCGCAGCGATTCCCTGCACGGCAATCACGGCGGCTTTGCTGGGGAAACTGAGGCACGGCAAGGCATCCCCCCCCCGGCTCAAGCGCGCAAAGTCGTCGGGACGGTGCAAAACAGACCCCCCAAAAAGCAGGAGGGGGGGGGAATGGAGCTGAGCCCCCGGCTGGGGTGCCCACGTGGGACCCACATCTCCGGGGAGGGGGCTGCTGCTTGCCCCCGTGCCGGTCGGGACGGAGCCATCCGCCGCGGGCTGGGGCCGGCGGCGAGCTCCCGCGTCCCCTCTCCCCAGCGGGCAGGACGCACGCGCGGGGCCACCAGCGTGCTGGCCGCGGAAGAGTTAACCCCCCGCCTTCCTCCTCCGCCTGGGTCTCAGGGGCCTCCCCCTCACCCGGCGTGGAGTATGAATAGCTCCGCTTCGCTCCTCTCCCAGCCACTCGCTCCCGCGCCTGCCTTTCCTCTCCCTCCCCTCCCCGCGCCGGCCGCCAGTGCGTTTCGGGCAGCGGTCCGGGCACTCACCGCCGATGCTGAGCATGGAGGGCTTGGTGGGCACCAGAGCCCTGGGCGAGGAGTCCCTCCAGATGTGGGACCTCAACAAGCGCCTGGAGGCTTACCTGGCCCGTGTGAAGTTCCTGGAAGAGGAGAACGAGGTGCTGAGAGCCGAGATCCAGAGCGCCAAGGGCAGCCCAGGAGAGGACTCGTGGAGGACCAAGTACGAAGAGGAGCTACGAGCCCTGCGGGCCACACTGGACGATGCCTTCAGGGAGAAGTGCTCGGCGGAGCTGGCCCGGGACAACCTCTACGAGGAGATCCAGCACGTGAAAAGCAGGTGCCAGAAGGAGCAAGCAGCTCGGGAGGAAGCCAAGAAGCAGCTGTCCATGAGCAAGAAGGAGCTGGAAGAGGAGAGGAGAGCTCAGATCTGGCTGAAGGAGAGAGCCCTGCAGCTGGAGAAGGAGGTGGAAGCCCTGCTGGAGGTGCACGAGGAGGAGAAAGCAGGGCTGGACCACGAGATCGCCAGCTTCTCGCAGAGCTTGGAGAGCTTTCGCTGCGTGTCGGTGGCTTTCCAGCCCGTGGAGGTGGAGGACTACTCCAAGAGACTCTCGGAGATCTGGAAGGGGGCCGTGGAGACCTACAAGACAGAGGTGTCCCAGCTGGAGAGCTCCCTCTGCCAAGCCAAGGAGAACCTCTGGAAAGCAGTGGAAGACAACCAGCAGAGCCAGCTGCAGCTGCGGCACCTGGAGAAGGACCTGGCGGGGCTCAAAGCGCGGAAGGACATGCTGGAGGAAAGCCTGTCGCGCCAGTGGCAGGAGCAGAGAGGGGAGGCCGAGAAGTTCCAGGTGGGTGAAGGCAGGAGGGGAGAGCTGCCGCGTCGGCACCCCGTCTCGGGGAAGGCAGCGCAGCCCGAGGGGGGAAGGCACCCGCCGCCGGGGTAGGTGGAAGCAAAGCCAAGGAGGGAGCAAATCCCAGGAGGAAGAGCCCTGGGGAGGACCGGATGGCCCGGCAGCAGCTCGGGATAAGTTGCAGCTGGGAGACGAGGCAGAGGGCGGGAGGAGGAGCAGCTCGGTGACATCCTTGGCCCTGGGACAAGAGGGACCCGAGGCGGCACCGCTGCAGGGGATCCCCTCTGAGCCAGCGGGTCCTCCCCTGCGCCCTGACTCGGTTTCTCAACCGGCCGGGAGGCTTTTCCCCTCCGGCATCGGCGGATTTTCCCAGGGGAAACGGCAGCCCCTTGCCATCGCTCCCCCAGCTGCTGGGAGCCGGGACCGGGGTCAAGCCGGCGGGGAGGCTTAAAGGAAGGACAAACTCCAGCCGACTTCGCTGCAGCTGCGGCCGGACAGCTGCAAAAATAATTCAGCGGAGGAGGCTACGGGCGGGGGGGGCCGCGGCGGAGAAGGGGCTGGAAATGCCGGGAACGGCCAGGGCCCGCCGACGGGAGCAACCGGCACCGCGGAGCGCCAGCCCCGTGGGCAAGGGGTCCCTCTTTGTTCCAGGTCCGAAAGCTCCAGCGGAGCGAAAGGGCGTCGCGGCCGCTCGCCCGAAACGCGTCTCTTTCCCACGCCGGCGTCGCGCTCCGGCTCCCGCCGCCCAGCCGGCCTTTTCGTTCCTCCTCCGTTCGGCCGCCTCCGGCTCACGCGCTTTTGGCGCCCTGCTCCCTCCTCTCCTCGTGCATCGCTCTCCTCGCTGCTGCCTTCCCTCGGTGGCCCCGTGCCCAGGCCAAGCGCCCCCAGCACCCCTCACCCTGCAGCATCCCCTGGGATGCTCGGGGACCCAGGGAAGCATGAGCCGCTCCCAGGGTTTGCACAGACCCCGGCAAGCGTGTCCTTCCCCCGGTGCCGCCGATTAGGAAGTAGACGCTTGTTGGAGCCAAGTCACGGCCAGCTCACCCACGTCCTTTGGCTCCCATGGCAGGAAGGGGGACGGAGCGATTATTTCCCGTGCAACCAGAGGGCGAGGACGGGGAGGAAGAGCGCCCAAGGGGAGGGAGGGATCAGCCACCAGTGAAAGCCACCCAGACCCCTCACGCTGCTGGTGGGGTGGAGGGGGGGGGGATCAGCCACGTCCCAGCTCGAGCAGGGACGCAGGCGGGCGGCAGAGCAGCCCTGACCTCGTCGTCCCGCCGTGCTTGCTGCCCGCAGCTGGCGCTCGAGGCCCTGGAGCAGGAGAAGCAGGCTCTGCGCGTGCAGATCGCCCAGGTGCTGGAGGACAGGCAGCAGCTCATGCACCTGAAGATGTCCCTGAGCTTGGAAGTGGCGACCTACAGGTGAGGTCCCCGGCCGGGCCACCGCCGCGGCCAGCTCGGCGCCCCCTCTCCCAGCCCGGCCCTTCCAGATGGCCTCGGACAAAGGCAGCCTGGGAGAGGACTAGGGGGGACAATTAGCATGAGAATAGGGGCAGCCCCGGCGAAGGGGCCTCCCCGCCAGAGCATGATGTCACCCGGCGCCGACGCTAATCCCGGGGCCGGGGGGATGGGACGAGAGCCCCGGCCAGGGGGGAAGCTCCTTTGCAAAGAGCTGCAGTTCCCTGGGGAAAGGGCTGCCCCGGCCCCGCAGCCCGCTGGGTGCCCCGGACCCTGCGCCGAGGCCGGGGCTGCAAGCAAGGCTGCCGGAGCGACGCTGTGCAAAACCATCCCTAGCCCCTCCGTGCCTCAGTTTACCCCTAAAGCAAGGGAGACCTAGCCCAGGGGCAGCTCTTGCACGGATGCTCCCGCCGCCGTGCCCACGTAAGCCCACTCCTCTCCTTCCAGGACGCTGCTGGAAGCAGAAAGCACCCGGCTGCAAATGCCCGCCGGGGAATACAAGCTGGCCAACGGCTTGCGAGGTAAGAGAGCGGCGGCCAGCGCACGGGGCTCGGGCCGCCTCGGCGCGGCCGACGCCGCGAGGGTTAAGGGGACGGGGGCTGAATATAGACATGAGCGTTTTGCTGGCAGCGGCGGCTCTGCCGCGATAGGAAGGTGCTAACAGCGCCCGCGGGACTCCTGGGTCCATCTGGAGATGGCCTTCCAGACACCTCCGCGGCAGAGCAGATAAGCCCAGAGCCACCTCTCCCCCTCCTCAGCCTTATCTGCTTCTTCGCCTCCTTTTTTTTTTTTTTTTTTTTTTTTTATAAATTCCCCCCATGCACAAGGAGGCCAAGGAGGGCTGGAGCAACTCCACGCTCCCCACGGGGACCTCAAGCTGCCCTAAAAACCACCTGAGCGTTTCTTCCTGCCTTCTGCTTTTCTCCCCTTGGCCTCACCTCGGTGGGTTGCCAGCGCTTCCCCGGGCTCCTGCCCGGCTCCCCCATCGGGCTCCCGGGCACCATCTCCGTGTTACCCGGCCGGGGAAACCGGCTCCGCGGGCAGAGCGCCGTCTTTGCATGGTGCAGATCCTCCTCGAGCTTGCCAGATGTTGCAGCTCAGCAGCACTCCAGGGAGGAATTTCCCAGTTTCCATGAAGGGGCTGTTTAAAAATAGGAACAGGGGACACGGGCCAGCAGGCAGGAAAATGCACAGAGGTGTCACAGGGAGCCAGCAGTCCCCAGGGCCCCTCCAGCCTCCCCAAAAGCCCCACGGGGTTCAGCAGCATCGGGCCCATTTGCTGAGCACCAGGTTGGCTCCTCCAAGGAGCCCCATTTCTCACCGAGCTCATCCTTCACGTGAACATCCCCCAAAACACCCGCAGGGCCCACGCGGTGCTCCCGGGGGTGCCTTCCCCAGTGCACAGAGCTCCCAGCTTTGCCTCATTCCTGCTTTGAGCGAGGCCGGCGTGAACCCGCCGTGCTGGGCTCTTCCCCTCTCCAGCCGGGAGGGCAGAGCGCAGCCTGAGCCCGGCTCTTCCCGTGGCTCTCTGCAGACGTCAAGCTGGAGGCGAGCGCCAGCAAGCTCCAGCCCGCGACGCCTGAGAGCAGGCGGCTGCTCTCCTGGGATCACCGGACGAGTCCCTCCGTCTTCCCCAAGGCAGAGGCGAAGATGCAGCTAGCAAAAACCCAAAGCGAAGCCCTCAAGGCCCTGACCCCCAAAAGCAAGAGCCCCGTCACCAGGGAGTTCCAGAAAATCAACTCGGTCCTCCAGTCCCCGGCGCTGAAGGCTGCCGGCGCCGCCAGGGACCTCGGCGCTGCCGGCCGCTCCGCGCCGAGCCCGGTGCCGCCCAGCGGAGCTCTCCCGGCCGCCGGCGCGGAGGCAACGGCCCGTCCCCACTCCCCAGAGCGGCCTGAGCCCCTGAGCCTCACGGCACCGGAGCCGAGCGAGAACAAGCACCCTCATGAGGAAGCCAAGGATGAGAAGACCCAAGACCTCAGCGAGGAGCCACCTGGGAAGTCACCTGCCCCACAGTTGCTGTACCCCGACCAGCTGGTCACTGAAGCGTTGGAAGATGCTCTCAAGGAGGTGAGAGACGATGCTCAGCCCAAAGAAGAGCCCATGCTCAGGGCCGAGAGGGCTACAGAGGGCTACAGGGTAGGGAGCACGCCCGAGCTCCCCGGCCAGACGGCAGCCGATCACCCCATGGAGGAGGTCGATGGCACTGAGGATGCCAATTTTGAAGCCCTCCTAGAAGAGAGGGCTGGAGGAGACATGCACGAGGAACCAGACATGGAGCGCACCGCTCAGCAGGATGGAGCAACGTCCCACCTGGAGCTAGGACCGTCCAGCGAGCAGGAGGAAGAAAGCGCACCTGATTTTCTCGTTGCTGCACAGAGTGAGACAGAAACCCAGGAGGCGATGAGATCTTGGGAGGAGGAAGGGAGCAAAGAGGAAGAGATGCAGACGCTGCTGAGCCCAGAGGAAAGCGGGGAGCCGGAATTCGTGCGCGACGCCGCAGGCAGCCCGCTGGGCGAAGACATGCTCGCTTCATCTGAGCCCGATGCCGAGCGCTGGGAAGGCAGCACAGATCACCCCAGCCAGGCAGCTACTGCCGGGGGAGGCCTGGAGGAGCCAGAGCAAGGAGAAGACGACGTGGAGGCCGTGAGCACGGAGGCGTTGCACCTCTCAGAGGATGAGGAGAGACGGGGACTCTGGAGCCCTTCCAGGGAGGACGAAGAGCGCGATTTCTCAGAAGCAGCAAAGGAAGTGCGAGAAGAAGAGTCCCTACAGAAGGAAATCCAAGCCACGCATGCTTGCCCCATGGAAAGTCACCCCGTTTTGCCTGGGGAAGGCCACCTAGAAGAGGATCTTGTTGAGAGAGAGCAGGAAAGTTTGGGGCACCAGGAAATGCCTCTGTGCGAGACAGATCCTGCTGTAGAGGAAGAAAGGAGGGAGGAGATGTGCCCAGAACATGAGCTCTCAAGCACCAAAGAGAGCATCTCAGCAGAAGCTTTATCACGGGCTGAAGAAGACACCACGGGAGAGGAGATCGCAGACAGAGCAAGAGATGGCGAGGGAGAAATGGGAGAGCCAGGAGAGGAGGCTTTGGAAGGAGAGGACCTCAAGGCTGAAGGGAAGATGTTGGGGCCTGAAGACCTGAGGCAGGAGGAAGTTACCTTGGAGCAGTCTGGGGTCCTGCAGGAAAACGGCTTTGAAGATGACACGCTGGAGCAAGAAGAGCTGGAGACCCTGCCGAGGGAGGAAGTCCTGGGCAGCGGAGACGATGACAACTTCCGAAAGGACCATCCAGAGGACTGGGAAATGAAAGGGGAGGAGGACACAGAGGGATCTCCAGGGACAGAAGATGCCAACGTCACACCCCAAGAGCCAGCCTGGGTGGATGACATCCTCACAAGCACAGGGGTACCAGAAAGCGAGGAGACAGAGGGCATTTTGCCGGCTGAAATAGAAGCAGCAGGAAAAGACGACGAAGACGACACCGGGAGTAGCTTGAGGAGCCAGCAGGAGCCAACACCACAAAGCGAAACGGAGCAGGAGGCCGAGCCTGCCCTGGGACTGGTGAGGGAAGCCCAGGAGGGCCACCAGGACCAGCTTGCCCAGGCACCCGGGGACGCTCCGGGGCCAGGAGGCAGCGAGGAGCCGGCCGCAGCTCCGGAGGCGTCGTGGGAGGCGCAGGCAAGGGCTGAGGACGCAGAGGACGAGCTCCCTTCAGAGCCTGAGGAGCCGGAGAAGGCCAGCACGGGCTCGGCGGCCTTTCACCAGGCTCCAGGTGACTACGCAGAAAGCGATGAGCGCCAGGAGGAGGATGCTCAGAGAACAGAAGAGCTGGGCCAGGAGCCGGGGACAAGCAAGAGCATCCAGCTGGAAGACACCCTGCCGGATAACACGCCTTTGCACCTCTACGAAGGGCAGATGCTGGCTGCGATCGCACGCAGCCCAACGCCTCGGGCTGGCGAAGACGCTGCAGAGCCAGCTCCGGCATCCGAAATTGCTCTGGAGGATGAAGGAGAGCTGGAGGGGAGCCACAGGCCAATAACTCCCTTAAAAGAAAGCCACGAAGAGGAGGAGGAGGCAGGGATGGAGTCAGCCCCTGCGGCAGAGTGTGCCGAGGAAGAGGAAGGTTATTTCATGGTTTCTGCTCCCAACCAAGAGGCACCCAGCTCAGAAGACGCCGAGATCTCAGAGGACTTCGAAGAAATCAAAGTCGAAGCAACTGAAGCCAACAAAGATGATCTAAAAGCTCCCAGAGAAACATCTCCAGCGCCAGAGGACGAAGGGCACTTCGAAGCACTTGCTGGCCAAGCAGACGAAGGCATAAAAACGCCCACAGAAGAACGTGAGATGCCAAAAGCTGGGGATTTCACTGCCGAGCTAGAGGAAGCCATGCCGGCGGCAGAGCTCGGCTCGGCCCCGGGCGAGGGGCGCTCCGCAGGAATCGCCGACGGGCCAGAGCAGGGCGCAGAGAGCCCCGACGCGGACTCCGGCGCCCGCGAGGGACGAGGGCGTTCGGAGGGATTCGCCGCCGCCGAACCGGAGAGCGAGGCCAGCAGAGGCGCTGAGTTTCTGAGCCGTGATTCCCCCGGGCAGCCGGGGACGGAGGAGCCCTTCCCGGAGCAGGAGGACGAGTCCGGCACGGCCGAGCTCAGCCCGCCCCGGGAGGCCGCCCCGGAGGAGAGCGCGCCGGGCAAGCAGCCATCGCCGGCTCCAGAAGAAGAAACGGCGGACGGCGAGAGCCTTCCCCCGGCCGAGGAGGAGCAGACCTCGGATGCCGACCCACCTCCTCCAGGCTCCTCGCAGGAGGCCGATGACCAAGGGCGCAGCCACCCTGGGCAGGACGGTTTCACAGGGACGAACCAAGACAACGCAGACGGGCTTGATCTCGCTGCAAAAACGCCGGCGCACGTCATGAAAGACTCGGATATTCTGGAAATAGTAGAGCAAGCCCTGGAGTTCAACCAGGAGCTGATGTTGGGGGCAAGGCTGGCCGAAGCCGAGCAGCAGGCTCCCGGCGGGACCGAGCCGACACGTCCACCCCGCGAGTTGGGAGAAGATGATGGAGACTCCTCGCCCGCGTCCTCCAGCGAGGAGGAGCCCACGGTCCAAGAGACGCCAGCGGCCGCCGCACCGAGCGCCGAGGAGCCGGCGACGTCCGGCACCGTCCAAGCCGAGAACCGGGAGCTGAACGGGCTGCGCAGCGAGGCCAGCCTGGAGGACCTGGCCGAAATCCCCGCAGAGCTGCCGAACGGCGTCGGCGAGGCGCAACCGGAGCAGGAGCGACTCGGGAAGGTCCCGCTCGCCCAGGAGCTCCCGGGCGAGGAAACGGAGCCGACGGCCACCTCCGCGACCCCGGAAGGGCCGGGATACGGAGAAACGGCCGCCGGGAAAAACCCCACGCCGCCGCTCGGCAAGGGCGTCGGGACCGAGAGCGCGTCCGGGCCGGGAGCCGAGGTCCTCCGGCTGGTTCCCAGCCAGCCGCCGCGGTGCCAGCTCAAAGACGAGCAGGAATCGTGGTCCTCGGAGGACGACTGACGGCGCCCGGCTCGGCGGGAGCCTTTCGGCCCCTTCCGCGCTCTCCCGTAGCCCGCTGCCCCCCTCGACAATCGGACGCCTCACCTAGCCTATTCGCCCACGTAACGCTCCTCCGTTTAACGATTTCTTAACACTTTTGCGTGGTTTTTTGTTGTTGTTTTGTTCCCCCCCCCCCTTTTTTTTTTAAACACACGGGCGGGCGGCAGCCCGGTAGAAGGTAGCGAAGGGGAGCGAGGAGCTGGGACCCGGCGGAGACGTTCGCCGCTCGCGGGGCTGCAAGGAGGGGACGCGCCAGCCCGCTCCCGTTGCCGGCAACGCGCCGGAGCCGATGCTCGGGCTCCCCTTCGCGCCGCTCCGTGCGCGGGCGACGGGGATTTCACGCTTCAGCGCGCCCACGCTTTTCCCCCTAAACCGCGTGGCTGCCCTGGCATCTCGACCCCGCTGCGGTATTTAATTTTAAACCCTCCGTCTCCACCTTCCCTGCGGGTTTTTCCCCCGCCGCCCTTTTCCGTTCACCCAACGGGCGCCCGCCGGTTTGCGTGACCCTCTCGCCGGGGAGGCTGCGAGCCCCTCGTCCCCCGGCGCCCCGCTCCCAGCCCGCGGGATGCTCGGGCCCCGACCCGCCGCTTCCACCGCCGCTCCCGCCGAACCACCCGAGATGCATTTGCTACCTTGCCACTAATTTAATAAAGCATCGTTTTCCCACTCCAAGCCTGCTCCTTCCTCATTTCCCAGGCACCGGGTAAGCCGGCGGCGGGACGGGGTGGGGGGGGAAAAAAACCACACAGCCGGGGGGCGCATTGCAAACGGGTGCCCGGGGCAGGACGGGGCGCCAGCCCGCCTGCGCCTTTGGCAACGAGACAGCACAAAACGGGGCCGCCGTATCCAGCGGGGACGCCCGCGTCGCGGCACGCTGCTCCCCGGCCCGGCGGCTCCGGCTTCGCCCCCCCGTCTCCCCCGGGCGGGTTGCAAGGAGAGACTTTGCAAACCCCCTTTCCCAGGGCGGGACAGACCCAGCCTCGCTTTATTTAATCACGGCCACCTAAAATAAGCTCGCACGTGGCGGGCCAGCTGGTGCCCCCCCCCTCGAATAGCTGCCGGCCGCCGGACAAACGCGGCCCGAGTCAATCGCCCCTTTGTGCCGATGTGCTGAGCCACGGCGCGGCGGGGAGAAAAGCCTCCTTCATGCCAGGCAGCGAGATGGGCTGAGTCACGGGTGGCCTCGGCCGGGGTTTTGGGGGGGGGGGGGGGGACGAGGGCACCCGAGCAGCCGCAGCATCCCTCCTGGCTCTGCAGCGGCAGCACCCCGGGCACCTCTCCTGCGCGGCGCCCAGCCAGCACCGGACCCCGGGCCGCCTGCCCGGCTGGCCCCCCGCCGCCTTGCCCACGCACCCGATTTAGCCCGGCCGGCAGCGCTCGGAGCCGGAGAGCCGATAAGGACCCGACGTTTATCTGCGCCTCGCCGAAGCAAAGCCCCCGGCCCCCTCCTCTCCCCGCAGGGCACGTTTTCCTTTTAAGGGCAAACTCGAGCGGATCCCCAACGCCGCGAGAAAATAAAATAACCCCCCCCCCCCAACCAGCACCACCACCACCACCTCTCCGATGAGTTTAACCGGGCAGAAAGCCGACGTTGGCTCAGCCCTCGGCCCCTGGGGCAGCAGCGACGCGGCAGCCCAGGACGCCGGGGCCCCCGCGCCGGCAGTTGGATGGGGTTGGGGGGGGGGGGGCAGGTTCGGCCGCCTGGACCGAGCACGGGGCAGAGGCACCGGAGGGAGGCGAGCCGGCCGCGCCGCCGAGCCCAGCAACGCGGGGGGCGACATTCCTCCCGAAATTAATACGCATTCCAGCCTGCCCCGGTGCTGACAAAGAGATGGGGGGGGGGGGGGACAGATGGTGGAGGGAGGGCGGCAGGAGGAGGAGGAGGAGGAGGAGGAAGGGACGAGGGGTCAGCAGGGTGCAGAGGGGCTGGTACCCGAAAGCTGCCGGGGTACCCCAAGGCGCGGGCATCCGCGCGGGGGCCCCCCCCCGACCCCCCGTCTCCGGGCGCCTCTTTGAAGAGCGGGCGAAAGCCCCCTCGCGCCGCCTGGCCCCCCGCCAGACAATTCAGGGTTTTGTTTCCTCTAAGGCTGGGCCGAGAGGGAGATTTTTTTCAATGGAGCCCGCACAAAACCTCCCTGTGGGGTGAGCGCAGCGCCGGGGATGACCTCAGCGATGACTTCACTCCGCTCACAGCTCCCAAAAAAAAAAAAAAAATCACGGAAACCTTATAAGGAAAGGACTAAAAATACACCCAGAGGGGCACAGGCAGCATCGGCTCCCCCTCCCCAAAACGAGCCCTGGGGGATGCTAAATATACCCAGTGAGCAGGAGCGATGCTGCGGCCCCTCTGACCTGACCCCCCCCCCACCAAGACTCGGGCTGGTCCCCCCCCTCCCCGGGACGAGCGCCGGCAGCATCCCAGCCGGTGGGGCCGCGCCGCCGCCGGGAATAGCTCCATCCGGCTATAATAAGCTCTGGCCCGGTTTTCGGGGCTCTGCCAGCTGCCGGGCGGTGACCCCCCCCGGCCGCGCCGTGCCCCCCGGGCCCGCAACAGCTGCTGCCGAACGGGGGCGGCGCGGATGCCGAGCCCCGCGGCCGCCGGGAATGCGCGCCTGGAGCCGTCCGTCAGCGCGGGGCGAAGGACGGGGCGGCCGGCTGCACCCCCCCCCCCAAAAAAAAAAAGCTCCTTCGCACGGTTGGAGGGAGAAGGGAATCATCACCTCCCCCCCCCCACGAGACAGATAACCACCCCAAAAGCTGTTTCCTCCTCCCCAAAATGCAGCGGACTGGGAAAGGCCGAGCGCCCAGCAAACGGGGCGCGGGGATGCGGGCGGCACTCAGCCGAGCCGGGATCGCACGGGACAGGGAGGGCTGGAGGCGCAGCCCCGCTCCCTGCCTCAGTTTCCCCTCTCGCCTAAGCAGCCGGTCCCGTTTGGGCCGGGGAGCCGACGCGAACGTGAGATCTCGGGCGGCTCCAGCCGTTCCCGTGGGCGAGACGCCATCCCGGTGCAAAGACCCCCCCCCCCACCGGCATCCCTCCCCAAAAACACCCCAGCCCATCCGAGATGCACCATTCCTCCCCAAAGCAGCACCTTCCCGGGGCGGGGGGCAGCGGGAGGGGAACTTGCTGCCACGCAGCTCCCCGGCAGGGTTCAAGGGGGTTTGGGGGGGCGGGGGGCCGGGAGCCAGCCCACGTGCCATGCGCGGAGCTGACTCACCCGTCGGCAGAGGAAACGCCGACAAAGCGGCTCCTTCCGCGCCGCGCAGCCAGCACGGGACAAACCCGGCTCGCCCCATCCCCGAGTGCCGCCTTCCGGACCCGAGGCCGGGGCCAAACCGGCCCTGACCGCTATGATTCAGGTCCGGTGCTCTCCGGAGCTCGGACCGCAGAGCGAACATCACGTTATTTGGGACGGGACCACGGGAGCAGCGATTCGCCGCGGAGAGGTCGATGGAGAGGGACCAGCCCCGGCACCCAGGGTGGACCGTAGGGCTCCCAGCCCCGGGGCTCGCTGCCGGCGGCCCATCACCCCGGCCTCAGGGGCCACGGTCCCGGCCCCTCGCACAGGAATTCGGTGCAAACCTCCCTCCTGAGCCCCTGGGCAGGTGGGAAGGGGGTCGCTGAAACCCCAGTTGGGTGACAACTGCCCGGCAGGGTTGGGTTTCACAGCGGAGGGGTGAGGGGAGATTTATCGCCTCCAGGGAGAGCCGAAGGCGGCGGTGGCATGCTTGACCCTCCTCGAGTTGCCCCCCGGGGCCGCAGCGCTGCTGGGCCGCGGGGCAACGGCAGCCCTGCGGGGAGCAGAGAGCATCTGGCTCCAGACCCGGGGGCTTTTCCAAACATGGCCAGTGATTTTGGAGGCTGACACCGGAGACGGCTCTCGCAGGACAGCCGGCTGCCCCGCAGGCGCTGCGCTGGGGTCGCCAGCAGCGAGACGGGAGCACGTCCACCGCCCCGCTACGCAGCCCCAACCCTGCTGTAACCCGTGCCTGCCACCTTGCTGCCTTCCTCCGCCTCCTCACAAGCCCCAGGGGTTTATTGTTTCCTGCCTCCTGCCCCTTTTGCAGGCAGCACCCCATGCCCCCAGCCGGGGGGCAGCCCTGCTTCCCAGGGAACCCCAGCAGGGCACAAAGTCACGGCGAGCAGAAAGCACCACTCACTCCGAAGAGCCCAACTGGCTGCCAGCTCCGGGAGGAGTCTGCTCCCCCTGTGCCTACTTGCCTCACTGTCCCCTCTCCCGGTTCTCCCCCACGGCAGGTCAAGGAAGCCCAAGGCGGCGACAACGGCACCCGGCTGCCTTCCGCGGAGCTGCTTTAACCCAGCCGAGGGGGCCGCCGGCGCCCAAGCGCCGCTCCCCGTGCTCGCGGCTGAGGCCGGCCAACTCAGCGCACGTGCGGCGCCCGCGCCGCCGGGCCGCGTCGGAGCCGCCGCCGCCGCCGCCCGCACCACGGCGCCCCCTGCGGGCAAACCGCAGCGCGGCCGATTCCCACCTTTTCACCCGATTGGCCGCCGAGCCTGGCCAATGGGAAGGGAGGCGTCGGCCGAGAGGCGGGGCCTTTCCTCCGCCACCAATCGAGAGGCCGCCAGCACCCCCGCCTCCCAAACCTGCTCCGGGAAGGCCGGGAGCCAATGGGAGACGGGGAGAAGGGCAGAGGGCGTGGCGAAGGGCGGGGCCGACGCCAATGGGCGCGGCGCTGGCCAGCGAGGGGGCGTGCCCCGCGGGGTGGGCTCCAGCCAATGGGGTCGGCGGGGGGCGTGTCCCGGCTTCCAGAGAGTTCGGAGACGGGTGGCAGAGCGGCGGGCGGCGGCGGTGAGTTCCGGGGGGGCTCGGACGCCTGGGCCCCCTGCTGCTCCCCCCCCCCCAACCCGGTCCGGGACACCTGGGCCCACGCTTTACCGGCGCCGGCGCCCACCCACCTGCGTGGGGCAGCGGCGATCTCCTCTTCTGGGGCGCCTGCGTCGCTTCCCGGGACACCCCCCCCCACCAAACAACCCCCCCCCCCAAACCTGACTCCCGGACGCCTGGGCCCCTCTACTGTGCGAGGCGGGGGGGGGGGGGCAGGCTCTCCTCTTCCTCAATGTGACCCCCCCCCCCAGCGCTTCCCGGACGCCTGGGTCCCTTCGGGGGACCCCTCCCACCCCAGCCTTCCCCCTCCACCAAGCAGGGCTGGAGCCTGGCTCCCGGACGCCTGGGCCCCTCTCCTGTCGTGGGGGGCTGGGGTGGAGGGAGGGGCACGCTCTGCCCCCCGCCGCCTCCCGGACGCCTGGGTCCCCGGCACCGCTCGGCCGCAGAGCCCCAAGGGGCTGCTGCCCCCTTGCTCGGACGCCTGGGCCCATCCCGCACGGCTGCTCAGCCTGGGGGGGGGGGAATCCCCCCAGGCCCCATGGTGAAGAGTGTGGGGGGGGATCCCCCGGCCCCATGGTGAAGGGGGTGGGGGGGAGCCCCCAGACCCCATGGTGAAGGGGGGGATCCCCCTGCCCCCCTGGTGAAGGAGGTGGGGGGGATCCCCCGACCCCATAGTGAAGAGTGGGGGGGGATCCCCCAGCCCCATGGTGAAGGAGGTGGGGGGGAGCCCCCTGGCCCCATGGAGAAGGGGGGGATCCCCCTGGCCCCCTGGTGAAGGAGGTGGGGGGGATCCCCCAGCCCCATGGTGAAGGAGGTGGGGGGGAGCCCCCAGACCCCATGGTGAAGGGGGGGATCCCCCTGGCCCCCTGGTGAAGGAGGTGGGGGGGAGCCCCCTGGCCCCATGGAGAAGGGGGTAGGGGGGGATCCCCCAGACCCCATGGTGAAGAGTGTGGGGGGGGTATCTCCCAGACCCCATGGTGAAGGGGGGGGATCTCCCCAGACCCCATGGTGAAGGAGGTGGGGGGGAGCCCCCCGGCCCCCTGGTGAAGGGGGTAGTGGGGGATCCCCCAGGCCCCATGGTGGAGGGGTGGATCCCCCCGGCCCCATGGTGAAGGGGGTAGGGTGGATCCCCCCGGCCCCATGGTGAAGCGGGTGGGGGGGGGATCCCCCAGACCCCATGGTGAAGCAGGCGGGGGGCTGTTTGGGGTGGGGGTGGTGGTGGTGGCGGGGAGGGTTGCCCAGGGTTTTGGGCTGCCGCGCTCCGGCCCACGGGGGACGGTGACGCGCTGGCGGACGCCTCGGGACGGGGCGCAGCGGGGACGCGAGCGCCGAGGTCCCGACTCGACGCCACGCCACCCCGGGGAGCTGTCACCACCGGCCGCCCTCGGCCGGGACACCTCCGGAGCCTTGGCCGAGGGAAGCGGCCCCGAGCGGGGTCCCTCGGGCTCCCGTTACCCAATCCCGCTCTGTAACGCTACCGCGGGGCCCGGGCCGCTCCGTGCCTTGGCCGCGGCCGTCGGCTGGCGGCAGTTGTCAGGCCGGAGCCGCTTATTTACTGCCTGTCAGGAGGGCTCTCCCGGCGAGCGAGGGGGCGGGCTGGGAGGATGGAGGAAGCCCGAGCGCTTCGCCGCGTCCCCTCCTAGCGCCCTCGGCACCGACAGCCCCTAATTCGCAAGATAAACACGTTCCACACCCTGCGCAGGGCTTATCTGCTCCCGGCACGTTGCCTCTCGCGACGGGGTGGGGGGGGAAAGCGGCTCGGCAACAGCATCAAGGAGCCGCGGTCACCAGCCTCGAGTCAGGCCCGGGCTGCGGTTCAAAGCGCTTCGCCCCAGAGGATGCTGTTGCTTTATAAAATGGGGAAACTGAGGCAGGGTTGGGCAAGCGGGCGCACTGGGTAACTCGGCAGGGCGGCCGCGGATGCAGCGACGAGAGCAGAGAGAAAAACCCTTCCGCTTCGATCGGGTTTTCGAAGCAAGAAGCTGCTGCAGAAGGGGCGGAGGTGGGAGCCGGTGTCCCGGGGCCAGCCCGGACCGCGAGGGAGGGCGACGGGCCGGGGGCTCACGGCTTTTCTCCCCTCCCAGCGCGTCGGCAGCGAGGAAGATGGTGAAGGAAACCGGGTACTACGACCTGCTGGGCGTCAGGCCGGGGGCCACCCTGGACGAGATCAAGCGGGCGTATCGGCGCCTGGCGCTCCGATACCACCCCGACAAGAACCCCAGCGAGGGCGAGCGGGTAGGTACCGCGGCGCCGGCGCCCGGCCCGGCTCGCCTGGCCCCGCTCACCCTCACCCTCCTCCTCTCCTCCCCAGTTCAAGCAGATCTCCCAAGCCTACGAGGTGCTGTCGGACTCCCACAAACGGGCTCTCTATGACCGCGGCGGGGAGCGGGCCATGAAGGAAGGCGGCCTGGGCAACCGAGGAGGGGGCGGCGGGTTCGGCTCGCCCATGGACATCTTCGACCTCTTCTTCGGCGGCGGAGTGCGCATGCGCGGCCGAGGCGACAGACGAGGTACGGCAGGGACCGGCGCAGGGTCCCAGGACCCCGGGTGCGACAGCGAGAGCGGAAACGGGACGGGATCGGCTTGCGGCGCGCAGTGGTGTCGACCGATCCTGGCTCTGGGGGCAGCAGGATCCGGTCGGTGGCCCGCGGGCTACCTCCATCCTGCAGTGCACAGCTTGGCGTGGTTCTTCGTCATCCTCTTCATTGCTTTCTCCATCTGCCCCTCTTCAAAGGGCCTGTCCCTGTCCCAGCCTTCTCCCACTGTCGCCAGGGCCAGCGGTGACTCAGTCCTGCGCTGCCCTCGGCTCGCCACGAGCCCCGGGGGAGGCTGGGGCAAGACGCAGGGCGTGCAGGGCTGCGCCGGTGACTGTACAGACGCTTTCGGGCCTGGGTCATGGGAGCGGTTGGCCGGGTGACTCCGCCACAGTGGTTGTTGCTGAAGTGGTTGGATTTAATAGCAGGGTAATTAGGGAGCAAACGAGAGCGTCCCAGCAACTCCAGATAAAGTCTCTTGAGCTGGGTTGAGGCGATAAGCCGCCCTGGCCCTGCTGACACCTGGGAAGGGCACGCAGCTCTCCCAGAGGGCTGAGCGGACCGGTCCCGGGGGAAGGAGCCGTTCCTGACCCACGCTGGGGACCTGGGGCTGTCCCAAGCCCCAGGGGAGCCATCCGGATCCAGGCTTGGAGACACGAGCAGAGGCCTGCTGGAGGGCTCTTCCAAGCCCGGCGAAAAAAATTCATTTTTGTTCCTCCTGCTGTCCCCGTCCCTAGGATTAAGCAGCGCTGGCTCCAGAGGGAAGCTGTCCGGTCAGCGCTCCCAAAGGAGAATTACGGACGCCGAGCCTGGCTGGGCCGTGCTCGGCAGCCCGCCGTAGCCCAGGGGCCTTCACTGGGAGGGGAGAGTAGTGGCCAAAGGCGCAGCCTTGTAATCGGGTGGATCCGCTGCGTGACGGCCGCAGAGCCGTCGCGTTCCTCCCGGGAGCCGGTCACAGCTGAGGCAGCGACGGCGCAGGGCGTTCGTGGGGGTCACGCGCGACCGGGTGCTGAGCTGAGCTCTCCCCTTCGTCCGGCCAGGGAAGACCGTGGTGCACCAGCTCTCGGTGTCGCTGGAGGACCTCTACAACGGCACCACCCGGAAGCTGTCCTTGCAGAAGAACATCATCTGCAGGAAGTGCGGAGGTGAGGCCCGGCCTCGCGCCGGAGGGGCTGGGTGACGGGGCGCCTGGGATCCTGTCCCAGCGCAGGGAGGGAGCTGGGATCAAAGCCTTGTTCCCCTTGTGCTGCGTCCCGGGTGCTCACGGCCTCTGCCACCCCTCGCCCGCAGGCTGCGGGGTCCGGGAGGGCGCCCAGAGGAGATGTCCCAAGTGCCACGGCTCAGGCATGGAAGTCCGTATCCACCAGCTGGGGCCCAGCATGATCCAGCAGATCCAGACAGTGTGCACGCAGTGCCAGGGCCAGGGCGAGTGGATCCGGCCTCGGGACTGCTGCCTCACCTGCAACGGCCGCAAGGTTGTCCGAGAGAAGAAGATCCTCAGCGTCCACCTGGACAAAGGTGAGGTGGTGCTGCCCCAGTGGTGCTGCCCAGGTCTTTGCCTGTGAAACGGCCCCTGGGCGCTGCCCCAGCGTTGGCTGCGTGCTCACGCGGTCCTGGGCGGCAGCCCCAGGCCCTGAGCTCTCCCCGGGCATCCCGCAGGCATGAAGGACGGGCAGAAGATCACGTTCCACGAGGAAGGAGACCAAGTACCCGGCCTGGAGCCCGGGGACATCATCATCGTCTTGGACCAGAAAGAGCACCCTGTTTTCCGGCGCAGCGGTGACGACCTCATCGTCAAGAGGGAGATCAGCCTGGCGGACGCCCTGTGCGGCTGCCGGCAGGTCGTCCGCACCCTGGACAACAGGACCTTGCTCATCGCCTCGCAGCCAGGTGGGGCAGCTGCCGGGGCCCATCAGGACACCTGGGGTCCCTCTCGTCCTGGGCAGGGAGGCACTGGGTTCTGGCGCTGAACCTAGGAGGGAAGCAGGAGCACGGTTAGAGAGCTGGGGAGGTTGGGTCGAGAAACCCCGACGGTCCTGATGGCCGGGAGCGATACAGGCCCGGTGGTTAGAGCTGTGGCGTGCCGAACTCCTGGGTGCTGCTCCCAGCTGCATCCTTGCTCTGTGGGTGTGTGACTCTTCCTGCCTTTTTGCTCCAGATCTGGCCTCCGCACATTGGGGTGGGTTACGGGCAATGTCCCGGGTTACTCTTCAGTGCCCCTGGGCTTGCTGCCACGGAGGCAGTGCCAGCGGAAGCCAGGGTGATGCCCAGAGGTCCTGGGCAAGGGCAAAGTCCTGCAGAGCGAGATCATGCTAACCTCCCGTCTCAGGTGATGTCATCCGACCCGGGGACCTGAAGTGTGTCCCCAACGAGGGGATGCCTGTGTACAGGAGCCCCTTCCAGAAGGGCAAACTCATCGTGCAGTTCCAGGTAAGGAGCCTGTGGCTCTGTTGTCCGGCTGCTGGCTGATCCTTGTCCCTGCTGCAGCCCCGTGTGCCCGTCCCGTGCCTCCATCCTTTCTCCGTGGTTCCCAGGTGAAGTTCCCCGAGCCCGGTTGGCTCCCCACTGATCGGCTCCGCCAGCTCCAGGCCTTCTTCCCACCCCAGGAGGAGGTGATGGCCACAGAGGACACGGAGGAGGTGGAGCTCAGCGACTACACACCCCACAGCGGCTCGGGCCGACGGCCCTACGCTGGCGAAGCGTACCACGAAGACGACTTTGAGGATGGCTCGCGCCAACACGTCCAGTGCCAGACCTCGTAGCTGGGGGTCCGCAGCCCCCGCGGGTGGCGGCCGGGCTTCTCCCACGGAGGGGCAGGGGAGCGGGGCAGCTCAGCGGGGAAGGGGGCTCGCAGAGCCGTGAAGTTCAGGGATGTACATAGGTCACCTTTCCGACAGCACTTAACCTCTCTCGTGCCCCCGAGGAGCCGGGTGCGGTGCTGCCTCCAGGTTGGGGTGTCCTCTTCCCCCACGGAGGGGTCCCGCTCCGGGGCGAGGGCAGCGCAGGCGGTGGCTGATTCCGGCTCAGCACCGGGCCCTGGGGCAATCCGGTGCCTTTCCCTGCTCCAGCCCCGACCCCTTCCTGGGGAAGGCGCCGCGGAGTCCCCAGCGAGACGTCACTGTGCACGTTGCCGCTCAGGCAGGTGCTCTTTGCTTTGGGGGGCGGGGGGGACAGGGACGGGACCCCTTTTACCTGCTCTCAGACAGGGGGAGATTCCCACGCGGGCGCTGGCTGCTGACATGAGTCCCCAGTTGTCAGGGCTGGCGTGGGCAGGAGGGAGCTGGCGATGGTGGCACCGGACTGGAACCAGGCCAAAACGCCAGCCCTCTCTGCAGCTGGGTCCCGCTGGCGTTTGCAGCCCGAGCTGGGTGCGCGGGGACGGCTCTGCTCCGGCGCCGCCGCCGGACCTCGCTGCGTGCCTCGGTTTCCCCATCAGCAAGCACCGCGGCCCGGGGCAGCCGAGCCTCTGCGCAGCCAGCGGCAGCGTTGCAAAGCCTCCGCCTCGCCGCGCGCGGCCGTCTCGGACGCGGGGAAGGGCGATCCGCGGCGCTCGGCTGCGGCGCTCGGGCACGGCTCTGCCCGGACGCGTCAGCCCGCGAGCGATGCCGCTCGGGCCGCCGTATTTAACTTGCTTTGTCCGTTTTCTTTCCTTTGCTGAAGCCTAGGTTAGGCCCTGGGGAGCGGAGGGGAATTTTCTTTTTTCTCTTTGCACAGACCAGAAGGGGGGGGGGGGGGGAGCCCATCCCTTTAATTTATTTTTGGAAGAATTTTAAATTCTGTCTTGTCTTTGGGGCGGGGGGGGGGGGACGGGGAGGGGGAGGACTTTGTATGCGGCATTAAAAGTGATCCCCAGTTGCCCCGGCTGCTTTGTTCGTGCGGTGTCGGGTCCGGGTGGCCCGGAGGAGGGACCCGCGGGGCGGCGGGTGACTCGTGCGCTCCGGCTGCTGCTCCCCGCTTGCCTCTGCCTGGCGGCCTCGTGCCTCAGTTTCCCCAGCTTGGCGTGCCGGGGAGGAGAGCAAAACAAAGTCGCCGACCTGGGGTGGCAGGTGTGGGGACACCCAAGCCTTGGCCCTCAGGGTGCTGTCCCGTCCCCCCCACCCGACGTCTCCCCATCCCACCACCCGATGCCCCGGAGAGGAGACGCGACCCGGGCTCCGGGCCCTGCTCCTCCCCGGAGCCGAGCTCCCTCCCTGCCCCGTCAGCACCTTCCCGCGTGCCCTGGGCACCCTTTGAAGTCACCCAGCCCTTCGCCGGCCCCGGGGCTTCCCCGACGCGCCGGCTACCCCGGGACGCGTTCGCCAGCGCCCCGGGAGCCGGGAGACTTTCCGCGGCCACCGCAGCAGCGCTCTCGTTTTCCGCCTCCCGCCCTGTAATTACCGCAGCCACCTCTCGCTCCCGGAGCCCCAGGGAGCGAGCTCGGAGTCAGGCTGCAGATGGGGAAACTGAGGCAGGGGGAGCCGGCAATCCCGCCGCGGCCGCCTAATTGCAACGCAGAGCTGCCGCCTCCTGCGGGGAGCAAAAACAACAACAACAAAAACCCCAAACAAGTTGCTCGCCCCAGAGGGGACAAAGCGGCTCCTCGAGGTCGCTCGCCCTCGGTCCAGGCCCCCCGTCCCCCCGCCGCAGCCGGCAGATGTCAGCAGCCGCCCGGGCAGGCGGGTGCGCAGCGCCGCACAGTCTGGCCGCCCTAATCCCGTCTAGCGCGGCCGGATGCCGCGGGCCGGGCTGGTTGTTTGGGGGGGGGGGGGGGAGAGCCGAGCAGCTGCTTTGGTCCTTGGAGCTGGTCCCGGAGCATCCCGGGGTGCAACCCTGGGTGGCCCCGACCGAGCCCCAGCTCGCCGTGCCCGGACCCCTTTGCATCTCTGCAGCCCCTGTGCAAACCGGGACCCCCCCCCCCCAATCCTGCATCAACACTTGGGCTCAAACCGCTGCATCCCTGAAAACACGCCATCCCCATCCCTGTTCGCGCGCAGGGCGATCTGCGGAGACCCCCCCCCCCCGCCCTAGGGGGACCAGGGCCGAAACCCGCAGCCCCCTCGCCCCAGCCGGACCCGCTGCCCCTTTTCCCGCATCCCGCTCCAGCCCGGGACCGGCCAGAGCCGCCGGCGCCAGATGCAGCTGGGAGAGGAGAGAGAAAGAAAGGAGGAGGAGGAGGAGGAGAAGGAGGAGGAGGAAAACGCCTGCCGGGTCTCGGCGGGCAGGAGAACAATGCTGGCCCGCTGCCAGGGCCGGCGAAGCGGAGGGTCCACCGCCGCTCCGGCCCCCCAGCGCCTTGCACCACGCGCAGGGATGACCCGGCGCCCGGAGGGCGAGACTCCCCCCCCCAGAGTGGGGGGACCCCGGCATCCGGGCCGGCGCGGCGGCAGCTCAGCTGCAGCAGGGCTCGAGCATCCGTCGTGGCAGCCGTGCCTGGAGCGCGGATTTGGGGTTGCACCGGGGGGGGGGGAAACCCAAAAAAAAGCCTCGCGTCCCCGATGCCCGGCCAGCTCCGCGGGGCAGGGCCGGGCGCTGGAGCCCGTCCAGGGTGCCCTGACTCAGCCCGCCGCCGCCCGCCTTGCGCAACCCTCCGGCCCGGAAACCCCTTCCCGCGCCGGGAGAACCGATCGCCCCCCCCCACCACCACCACCCCGGCCTGCGCCAAACCCCACGAAGGGTCGGCACGAAACCTTCCCCGTGCGTCGGCCAACGTCTGCAGCCATCGGGGGGAAAAAACCCACCCCCGGAGCGATGCACCCCTCCGGGGAGCGGGAACCTCCCGCCGCCATTCGAGGACCCGACGTCGTCCCCCCCCCCCGGCCCCCCGCCTTCGCTTGCAGAAAATGCACGTGAACCACTCGGGGAAAAGCGGGGGGGGGGGGGTCTGTGCATTTGTGACCAGTGACCCCTGCACCCGGTGGATGAAAGGCGCTCGGGGCCGGCCGAGGGCCGCAGAGGTCACCGGGGAGGATTAGCGCCGGCTTAGAGGCGCCTCGGGTAGCCGGGGGGCACCCGAAACCACCCACGCGGCGCCGTGCATCGTCCCCCCCCCCCCCCCCCCAGCAATACCAGTTGCAAAGGCTGCTTGCCCCACTGCGATGCCGGGAAGAATTCGCCTTGGTTTAACACGCGGTCACGGCCCCCCCCCCCAACAGCTGGCGGAGACCCCCCCATCCAGATGTGCCCCCCCCCCCTTGCCGGCTCCGCTTCCTCCCCCTCCTTCTCCTCCGGCCGATCCCGCGCCGCCTTGCGCAAAGCCGAGGGCGCGGGGTTGGGGGGGGGTCCTCGGGAGACCTTTATTAAAAATTTCAGGGTTGGGGGGGGGGGAAGAGGGAAGAGACGGAGGCGGAGGAGACGCGCGCAGAAGCGGCGCGGGGCTGCCGAGCCCCGGCGCTGCCGCCGGGCTGGAGCTGTTTCGTGTTTCAATAAAATATTAAGAAAATAAATACCGGGGAAGGGGGAGAGCGAGCGGGAATTACGGAGCGGGGGCGTCGGGGCCCCGCAAATCACGGCGTTTTAAAAAAAATAAAAATAAAAAAAAATATATAAAAAAAATCAAATTGGAGGGGGGCCGGGGCGGCGGCACCCTCCGCCTCGCTGGGGAGGGGGGACGGGGTGAAGAGGGGTGGTTTGGGGGGGGGTCTTGCCGGGGGGGGGGGTTCAGCGCCGTCACTCCCGGACGTACACCCGCGTGCAGACGACGTCGTCGGCGGTCATGGTCTGCAAGGAGGAACGGGGAGGGGGTCACGGTGTGGGACGTGGCTGGGGGGGGGGAAAGAGATGCCAGCTGGGAGTTTCCCACAATGCACCAGGGGCTGGGATGCTCCAGCCTGCCCTGACCCCGCAGCATCCCCAGAGAGAAGTATGGGGGGGGGGGGGGAAGAGGGGGTCGCTCCTCGCCCCGACCTCCCCCAAAATCCCCACGCCGGCCCCGAACCGAGGCCGCCGGCGCCTCACCAGGATGAGCTCGCCGTCGTTGGTCATTTCCCTGGACCAGCCCGTCTTGGGCCCTTCGCCCTTGAGCAGCCGCTGCTCGCAGACCATCTTGTTCTCGCTCTCCCACTTGGCCAGGCTCTGCGGCGGGGGGCAGAGGGAGGGCGCTGGGGCCGGGGGCCACGGCGAGCGGCCCGACCCCGTGGCCCGTGCCCCGTCCCCCCCTCCCAGGGCCATCCATCACCTCCCCAGCGACCCCATCGCCAGATGGACGGGCCCATTTGTTCGCCTCTCCGGGCTCATCCGTCACCCGGGGCCGTGACGGGGCGGGAAGGCGCCCAGGGATGAAAGGAGCCATCCGTCTTCTTGCAAAGGGCTTGCACGCTTGTGCGTGTGTGCGTGCCCGCACATGTGGACCTGCACGCCTATACGTTTGCGTGCACGCCTATACGTTTGCATGCACGCCTATACGTTTGCGTGCACGCCTATACGTTTGCGTGCACGCCTGCAGGCGCCACGGCCGCCCTGTCCGTGGACCGCCACGCGCCGGGGGCAGGATTGGCCCCACGGCCCGGCGGGGAGGTGGTTTCCCCCCACGCCGACCCCAAACCTTGCAGGGCCTGCCGTCCACCGTTTGCTCCTCGAACTCCTCCCCGATCTTGAAGCTGATCTCGGTGGTGCGCACGGTGGTCGAGGTCTTGATGTAGAAGGTCTCGCCGTCCTGCTTGATCTCCACGGCCGGCTTGGACGCCGCCGCCACCGCGATCTTCCGCAGCATCACGTTGACGCCTGCGGCCGGCGAGGCGGCGTTGACGGCTCGCCGCGAACCCGAACTGCCCCGCTCGCCCGCTGCGTGACCCGGAGCCGCGCAGGTTAAGTGACTCTCCGGGTGGCGAGAGGAGAAGGGAAATAACCCCCCCCTGCTTGGGACCCGGCGGGCAACTTTGGGGGGGGGGGGGGAGGCAGGACACGGCCACATCTGGGCCACAGCTGGATCTCGGTTGCGACGGGACCCGCACCCGACCTGGGGCGCCCGGAGCCGTCACCTGCCCCCTCCGAAGCGGCTCAAACGCTCGCGAAACGGGGGGCCGGGAGAGGGTGGGAGCCCCCCGCTTCGGCGCCGTGGGAAAGGAAGAGCTTTACGCCACGGCTTGGCAGATTTATTTTCCTGCTGAGGTTTCGCCGAGCCGGTTGCGCTGTCGGTGATTCGAGGGATTTTCTTTTTTTTTTTTTTTTGGGTGTGGGGGGGGGAAAGGTGGAGAGGGAGGGGAAAGGGGGGCCCCGAGGGGAGCCGGCACAGGAGGGAGTGAAACCCAAGTAAGTGATAATGATACTGAAGTATTTGTCCTGCATCCCCCAACCTGGAAAATATTCTGCTCCGCCGGCTCCGGCGGAGGGGAGCGGCGGGGGGAGGCGAGCGCGGCCCCCCGAGCGCCCCCGCTGCCGCCGTCTCCCGGCCCCCTGCAAGCTCAGGGTGCACCCAGCCGGTGCTGCACTTATTTGGGGTGCTGGGGGGGGGGGAATCCCTTGCAGCAGGTAGGCATCAGCATTTGGGGGGGGGGTGATACCTCCAAGAAAGCCTCGGTGCAAAGGGGCTCCGGCGAGGCGCGCAGCCCTCTGCACCGTGCCTCAGTTTCCCCCACGGCAGACATACCCCGCAGCTGGTGGAGGAGGAAGGGGGGGTGCAAAGGGGAGCCCCCCCCCCCGGATTTGGGGTTCACAAGGCAGCAGGGCTGGAGGGGGATTTTTGTTTTTTGGAAAGGGGGGGGGGGGTCTCCACTCACCCAGCGCTTTCAGCAGCTCCTCGAAGTTTTCCGAGCTCCTCATCTTCCAGTTACCGGCGAAGTTGGGCATCTCGGCGGCGGCTGCTGCGGGCCCCGGCGGGGGCCGGGGTGGGGGGTCCCGGTGCCCGGCGGCTCCGGCTCCCGCTCGCCTCTGCCTGGCCGGGATCGCGCCCTGCTCGCTCGCTCGCTCGCTCCCCGCTCCGCCGGGCTCCGTGCCCTGGATGTGGCATTTTATTACGGAGCTGCCGGGCTGGTCCCACCCCTTCCAGCCCCCCGGCCCCTGCCCCGGCCCCGGCGAGGCTCGCAGGGGGAGCCGAGGGGGTGTTACGCGCTCACCTGGGGGATTTTGCAAGAGGAGAAGAAGAAGGGGAAAAAAAAAAAAGAGAGAGAAACAAAAAAAACCGCACACACAAAAAAAGCGCTGGCGGCAGCCGGCTGGCTGCATTGCTGCCAAACGGCCACAGCCCTGCAGCGCCGAGCACCCGAGCGGCACCCGGCGCGGTTTGCACGGTGGGTGCCCGGCCTGGGTGCTCCCCCCGGGCTTGCGGCGATGCCGCGATGCCCGCGTGCGCTCGGGCGTCTCGGCGCATCGCCCGGGCGCGACAGAGCCGGCGAGCCCGGCGGCCTGCCTGGGCGCAGACCCGAGAGCGGGTCCCGCGCGAGCCGACGCGGGCGGCCGACCGGGGTCCAACCGAAGCAGCGAAGCCCCCCCCCCCCAACCCTGCAAACGCCTGGAGATCTGGGGGCTGCGCAGGCGAGCGGGCGTCCCGGCGGGCGCTTCGGCGCGCCGATCCCGTGCCACCGGCCCCGGAGAAGAGGCAGCTTAAACCCCGGCGGAGGCTCCCCGCAACCCCTTAGCCCCGCCGTCGGCCCTTTCCAGTAGCCCCAAGCCTTGGCCGCGCCGCACGGGCTTTGCTTTGGCTCCGGGTCTTGGGGGAGAAACGAGATTAATTGCTAACGCTAGATTAAACCCCTGCTAAACTGGGCCTGGTTAAAGCGTGATGAGTTATTTGCTGGGGTTTTTCTCTCTTGAGCGAAACACCGGAGCGCAGCACCGTCCCCCCTCCCGGGGCAGGGAGCGGGCGGGTGGTTTGCTCCCTTCCGGAAAGGGGAAACTGAGGCACGGAGGCATTGCAAAAAGCTCTGGCGGGGGTGGTGGTGGGGGAACCATTCGGTTCCTCAGCACTGGAGACCTCCCGCCTGCAGAAATCAGAGAAAACACACACACACACAAAAAAAAAAAAAAACCCGCCACGTTTCCAGCCCGTTCTGCCCTTGGACGGGGCCGGAGCGGAGCCGCTGCGGGGCTGCCGCGGAGCCCCGAGAGCTGCCGCCGTCCCCACCGCCGCCACCGCCGAGCCGGGAGCCCTCGACCCGGCCGGGTCGGGGCTGCGCGGGGCGGAAATCCAGCCGGGTTATTACTGACGGTGTGCCAAGGCGGGAGAGAAAGAGCCCCCAGCAGCCGCACATCTGGAAGGAATTCTGCCGCCAAGGGCGGATAAATCCCCCCCCGCTTTTTTTTCATTCTTCTCCCTCCTCTTCCCCCACCTTCCCGTCCCTGGAAAGCCCTGGGGCGGGCGGCTTTTTCGCAGAAAAACATTCCAGCTCCCGGCTTCAAATAAACCCCGCGAGCTCGGCCGATAGCCGGCAAGGCCGCGGCGCTTAGGAGCGGATTAAGCCGGAGCCGCGGAGGGCAGCATCTCCCGGCTGCCGCCCAACAGCTGGATCGGCCTCTGGAAACAGCTGGCGGCAGCCCCGGGAGGGGGGGGGGGGCTCGTGGCCCGCTCCCCTTCTCCTGCCGGCGGGACGAGCTGCTAAAACCCTGGCAAAGCCGCCCAAAAGGGCAGAGGAAAGCCGTCGCCCGAGGAAATTGGGTTGGGGCTGGGTTGGAAAGCGGAGCATCCCGCCTGCCGAGCGGAGCCGCCGAGCGCCCTTCGGCCGGCTCCGACCCTCGGCAGGGAGCGGGGACGGCGGCAAACGCCCGCCCGGCCTCCTTACGGGGGACTCGTCCGGCATCTGCCGACAACATGGGGCCGGGACGCATGGTTCTCATTTCCATAGACGTAAAAATGTTAACGACTGGCCGGTTTATAACCCCGGGTTGTAAACTCCCAGCTTTAATTGCTTCCAAACCGCGCTGGGACAAAAAAACTCCCAGCTTCTCCCCTTTTGCATTCTCACCTTCCTTTGTACGTGGGGCTGCAACGGCTCTGCCGTGCCCTCCCCGGGACGCAGATAACGGCGGCGCGGGCACGCACGCACGCACGCACGTGCACCCGCTGCCCCCGGCCTCGTCCCCCACGTCGGCAGGTCCGGGCGGCCCCCAACCCAAAATCCGGAGCCCCGGTTCCCCGCGGTGCAGCGAGGACGGAGACGGAGCCCGGCTCGCTGCGGCGCGGGGGGCTGCGCCGGATGCCTTCCTGCTACGGTGCGCCCGTCCATCGTCTCGGTGCCCCCACGCTCTCTACGATTTCCCGTTGCGCTAACGAGAGGAAGTCGTTGGCTTCAGATTAATGAAAGTTCCTCGGAAAAGCGGCCCGGGAGTTCGCGGCCTCAGACCTGCCTGACCCTGGGAAGGAGCAGCGGGAGCATTCGGAGGGTGCCGGCAGTCCTGGAGGGGCAGGGAGAGCGGCCGAACGGCCTGCAAAACTGCCCTGTGAAAGCACCTTGCGAAACGGCCCTGCAAAACCGCCCTGCGAGTTGCCCCCCTGCAAAACCGCCCTGCAAAACTGCCCTGCAAAACTGCCCCGCGAGTTCCCCCCCTGCAAAACCTCCCTGCAAAACTGCCCCGTGAGTTTCCCCCCTTGCAAAACTGCCCTGCAAGTTCCCCCCCGCAAAACTGCCCTGCAAAACTGCCCCGCGAGTTCCCCCCCGCAAAACTGCCCTGCAAAACCACCCTGCAAAACTGCCCCGCGAGTTCCCCCCCTTGCAAAACTGCCCTGCAAAACTGCCCTGCAAGTTCCCCCCCTGCAAAACCGCCCTGCAAAACTGCCCTGTGAGTTCCCCCCCTGCAAAAACCACCCTGCAAAACCACCCAAGCCCCCCCACAAGCCCCCTTGCGAGTCCCCCCACCCTGCAAAACCACCCCACGAGTCCCCCCCCCCCCGCAAGTCTTCCCCCCCGCAAAACCGCCCCGCAAAGCCCTCCCCAAGACATTTTGGGCCAGAGGCAGCCGAGATCCCCCCGCAGGGAGACCCCCCCAACCCCAGCGCAGGGGCTGGCAGCAGCCCATCTCGCTCTGCTCTCGTTCCCACCCTGAACGGGACGGGAAAGGCCCCCCCCGAAACATTGGCCGCGGCTGCTCCCCGGATTAGGGGCGAAGCAGGGGGTCCCTAAAGCTCTCCCCCGGGTCTCCGCTGCCTCCATCCCTTCCTTCACAGCCGGGCTTCCCCCGGCCCCTCGCTATTCCGGCTACGCCGCGGCCGCCGGCTCCTTCTGACAGACGAGATATTCCCCAGCCCGGAGGGTTTTTTTATTTTATTTTATTTTTAAAACGAACGTTTCCCAGCTCCGCGGCTCTCGGAAGAAGGCCGAACATCTGGCGGCTCGGCCGCCCCTCGGCCCCGCGGGGTGACGGCCCCGCCATGGCAACGGCAGCCGGGCTGCAAACACCGCCGGCCGCGAACCGCCGGCGAAAGCAAAGCACAAAATAAAGAAAATAAATAAAAGCCCAAGTTTTAAGCGGGGCAGGTTCGAAGAGGAGGGAGGAGGGCGGCGGCGAGGGATTCGGCGGGCGACGGCGCTCCTCCCGCGACAGCGAGGGTTTGGCTCCCGGCCGCGCAGCCCCGTCCCTCGTTTTTTCGGGTCCCCTCCAACCTGGGCAGGGTTTGTTGGTTTTGGCCGCGCCACCCCGGCTCGGGGAGGAAGGCGCTGGCGGACGGCTGCCTCCTCCGGCGCTCGCTCCAGCGGGAGATGGGGCCGAGGCGGCAGCCGCCCGGCGAGGGCACGGCGCGGCGCCGGGAGGAGCACGCGGCTCGAGGCCGAGCATCCTCGAGCCGCGGGCGAACGACGCCGGGGCGGTGTTTTGGGGGGGGGCAGGCAGCCGAGCTACGTGCCCAAAACCCCTTTTTCCTCCCCAAATCTCCCATCGGGGCAGGACGTGCTGCAGCCCGGCCGCCCCGAAAGCGGAGAGGCGGCAGGGGAAGACGGGCCAAACGCCGGCGGCGTGGCGCCGGCTGGGGACACGCGGCCCCGACCCCTCGGCGGGGATACACACCGGTGCCGGGAGAGGTCGGTCACGTCCTCGCGGGGACCAGCCGGCTCCTTTGAAGGCAGGGGCCTCCGGGAGACGTTTGCCACCTTCCTGCTTCTGAGCTGTAATAAGAAAACGGGGCCGAAGTGAGGGGGGGGGACCCACGGTGGGGTCCCTGCCCCGGCGCGGCAGCACCGCCGGCTCCCCCGCGCCGGGGGGCAAGGGGAAGGGGTTGGCTCGTACCCGGCGCGAAGAGGAGGGCGAAGGAAGGGGTCACCGGGGAAGCAGATGTCGGCAGGTGACGGGTCGACGGCTGACAACATCCATCCGAAGCGCGAGAGGCCCGGAAACCCGGCGCGCGGCCAACCCGCGGGCGCCTCTCCCCTCGCCGGCCCCCGGCCGCTCTCGGGGTCGAAGTCGGGGGGGGGGGGTCTCTGCTCCGCTCGGCACGCGAGGCCGGAGCAGAGCCAGCGTCCTCCGCGATTGCCGTCGGCCCCCGCAAGGCGAAAGCCGCCCGGCCGCGCGTCCCGCCGGAGGTTACGCCGGGCTTAGGGATGGGTCACCCCAAATCCTGCCTGCCGCCCCCCTCCCCTGCTCCGAGTCCCCCTCCCGACCCGTTTTCGGTCGAGCGCCAGGACGCGGCCGCCCTGCCGCACGCTCTTCCCCGGCCCCCTGCCGGGGCCCCCTCCCAACCGGCTTCGATTTCAAACAACAGCAGCAAGAGCTCTCGCGCGCGGAGCCCGAAACGCCAAAAAAAAGCCGCGGGAAGGGCCTCCCCGCCTGCGCCACGGCCCAAGCGGCGAGCCGAGGGGGCCGCTCGCCCCGCGGGCGGCCCCGGCGCGGACCCACCGCCACCCCCCAAAGCCCCTCCTGCCCCTGCGTCATCGCCACCCCCCCGAAAGGAAGGGCTCGTTAATCATTGCTTTTAATGGGGATTTGGAACATAAACGTTTCACTTCAAAGCGGGCTGAGACGGACCGAAAGCTCGGGGACCGTCTCGAGAGTTCAGAAAGCAAAGGCACGTCGGTGTTTGGAGGCGCCTGCGAAGGAGGCGGCGTCCCCGGGTCCCCTCGCCGCCACGCCTGAGCCGTTCCCCCGCGCCCGGGCTCGTCCCAGGGCTCCGAGGTTGCAGCAGCACTTGCGCAAAGTGGAAAGCGCAATCCAAATCCCGACAGGCAGCAGCCACCCTGCTCCAAAACCAGAGCGGGGACTTTCCAACGCCGCGGCGGGATCTGCTTTATGCCCGCCGGGCGCTGCCCGCTCCCACGCCAGCTTCCGTGTCCCTGCCACCACCGCAGCTCGGAGCTGTTTGGCGGTTGCTGTCCTTGTCAGAGGTAGTTTTGCAACATCCCCGCTCACAAGCGGGGAGAAACAGGCACCGGCGGAGAAAAGAGATTTGCCCCGGGCCACACGCCGGCTCTAAATCCCCTGGTAATTGCACCGCAGCCAACAGGATCCGTGCCCAGAGCAAGTGCAGCTGGCACAGCCCCAACGTCACACCCAGGCCGACGGCCCCTCTCTACCACTCGTCGCAGGGCAGAGCACTCGTCGTGGGGCGGCACCGCTTCCCCGGCAGCGGCCACGCGGCCGGGGTTGCGCACCCCAATGGTATCAGTGTCCTCCGACGGCCCCGAGCTGTTCTGGGGGTGCACGAAGCCCCAGACGCCCCCCAGGGGGCCACAGATCGGCCCCAGCCTCTAGAGTGGCTCTCCCCACATCCCAGGTGGGGACAGAGAGCCCGCTGGGACAGAGAGCAAGTGGCACAGCGTAGCTGAGGGCACAGGGCGCTGGTGGGGACAGTCCCATCGGCTCCCAGCTATGCTCCAACCCCCATCCCATCGTCTCTCCAGCTGCGCTACCTCGCCCAGACGGCCAAGCTGCCCCCTCCGCGCTCGCTTTGCTCCATCCTGCTCTTCCCGCGAGCTCTGGGCTCTTGGGGACCGGAGCCTCAGGGCTCCGGGACCAGGCTGCGGACGGTCACTCCTGCTCGGGGTTCAGCATCAGGTGTTGCTCCCACTCCGCTTCCACCACCTTGTACAGCTCCATGGTGGTCCTGGCGTCCTCCACCGAGGAATGGCCACTCTTGCCAACCTGTTGGGGACAGAGGCGACGCGTGGGCACAGTCCGAGGTACCTTTCGGACACAGGCAGAGCAGGGCAAAGCCTCACCAACTCAACCTGCCTGATAGCGGGCTGCTCTGAGGGGCTCAGGATCACTGCACCTGCTCCCGTGGGCTGCTTTTCAGGGAAGGGGAAACTGAGGCACAAGGCAGGGGCCTGCCTTGCCCCAGGACCATCAGGAGTGACTGAAGGTTAATCCCTGAACCTTCCTCAGGAAGCAAAGCACCTCCAAGCACTCTGATTACAGCCCAGCCAGTGCAAAGAAAGAGGGCTGGACCTTTCCGCACTCCTGTCGTGCCCCTGCCTGCTGCGACACCGCCAGGCCTTGCTGCTCCCTGTGGCACAGGCTCGATCCTGCCCTCCCACAACAGCATTCCTCCCAGCTCTCCAAGGGAGGTTTCGGGAGTTTCTCGCTACGGCAGAAGCTTCGCAGCGGCCCCCTGTGGCGGCTACTGAAATCGGGGAGGAACCTTCCCAGCACGGGGCGAGCGGGGAGCCGGCTGGCACGGGGTGAGCTGGGACACCCCAGCGTCAGGCCCGGTAGCCGCCGCCACCACCGTCGGGTACCTGAATGTCTTTGTGCAGCAGCTGCTTGGCGAGGCGCTTCAGGGAGATCGACACGTTCTCGGGAAAGCCGCCCTTACGGTTCAGCAAGGGGATTTTGGACGTGTCCCGGGTGAGCGATTTGGGGTGGAAATACTTGAGCGCCTTGAAGTCGTTGCAGATGGCGTGGCCAACCACAATCTTCCCGGAGAGGATTTTCAGGATCTGAGAAGGAAGGAGAACAGGGGGTTATGGCAGAACTGCCGCAGCCCGGATCACACAGGCACCGGAGGGACCTGCCAGACCCCAACACGCTGCGCTGCGGCCGTGTAAGAGATCCTTACCTTCGGTCACGCTCTGCGGGGAGTCACTGCTCCTCGGCAGAGCATGACACCGGCCCCACGCACTGGGAGCTCCAGTGAGAAACCCACGCGCTTACTTTAAGCCACAAAGAGGTCAGCGCTATGACGTGGGACTGAACGGGAGCAGCCGAAGCGCGCGGAGATGCTCCCTCTGCTGCAGAGGTGAGATCCGCAGCAGACGGGCGCGCAGGCAGCCCTCGCCTGAGCGGCCGAGTCCCCCACAGCCCCACAGACCTCCAAACAGCCCCGAGAGCCCCATGAGACGGGGAGGACCCCCCACCCCAGACCGTGCCACCCCTCGTCACGCAGCTCGGCGCCCCTGGGAGCGCACCTCTCGCTGGGCTTTGCTGAACGGGACGGCATTCACCATGTGATGACGCTTGATGCCGCTCCAGCGGGTGCGGTAGTCCACGATGGGGTTGGCCGGGCGGATGTACTGGTCGTACATGACGTCGCCGTCGTAGCCGATGATGCTGCACCGGGCCAGGTCGCTGATGCGCCCGCCGGGCCCCGTGCCCACCATCTCACAGTCAATGGCCACCAGTTTGCTAGGCACAGCGGGGAGGAGAGGGGTACTTTTCTTTCCCTTAACTGAGGGACACAGAGCTTGCTTTGTTTCTGGGGGAAAACCTGTCCTTTTGGAGCTCGTGGAGTTGTTCTGCGCGGCTGGGCTGGGCTGGGGATTATTCACTTTGGGGCATGTTTTGGACCTGTCCCTCCTGGCCACATCTGCAGCCTGCTGTTTTTTGGCGTTCCTGCCCCAGGAACCCGACTTCTTCTGTGAGCCTTTCCCTGCCTGCTGCAGGGCCGGCGGCAGCTGCTTTTGCTTCAGCACCCCCTTCCTCTCCAGGATCCGGCGCCGTTTCAGAAAGTTCTTGTGCTTTCGGTTGCCAGCCGACCCCTTCTTGGAGGGCTCCGAGAGGCCAAAGCTCACATTGAGGATCAAATCCGACATGGCTGGGCTCCAGCGGGAGGACGTGCACGTGGGGACGCGGAGGAGCGGGGATCCCCGCGCCGGCCTCGCAGCCGGTCCTGCCTGCAGCACAGAGAGCGGGAGCTCGGCATCCCCGTCCCCAGGCCGCCTCTGAGCTCGCCGCAGGCGCCCGGGGAAACCGCCAGAAACGGATGTTTCTCGCTCAGCTCCGCGGCAAATCCCTCCAGGAGGGCGAAATGCCCTTGCCCACTCTGATAGGGCCCCCCACCCTGACATGGGCCCCCTCCCCCAAAGGACTCACCCCCAAACTGGCCCCTAAACCCCCCACAGTACCCACCCTGCTTTCTCCACCCCAAAAAGAACCCCCCCCAAAGCACTCACCCCAAAACCGGCTCCCAAACCCCCCACAGCACCCATCCCACCCTCTCCACCCAAAAGGGACCCCCTCTCCCCAAAGGACTCACCCCAAAACCGGTCCTCACCCCCCATAACACCCAACCCTCCCTCGCCCCCCCCAAAGGACTCACCCTAAAACCAGCCCCCAAGCCCCCCACAGCACCCATCCCGCCCTCCCCACCCCAAAAGGCACCCCCTCCCCCAAAGGACTCACCCCAAAACCAGCTCTCAACCCCCCACAGCGCCCACCACCCCAAAACCGGCCCCCAAACCCCCCACAGCGCCCACCCCGCCCTCCCCACCCCAAAAGGCGCCCCCTCCCCCAAAGGACTCACCCCAAAACCAGCCCTCAACCCCCCACAGCGCCCACCACCCCAAAACCGGCCCCCAAACCCCCCACAGCGCCCACCCCGCCCTCCCCACCCCAGAAGAGGCCCCCTCCTCCCAAAGGACTCACCCTAAAACGGGCCCCCAACCCCCCACAGCACCCACCACCTCAAAACCGGCCCCCAAACCCCTACAGGGCCCACCCGGCCCTCCCCCCCACAAGGACTCACCCCCAGACCGGCCCCCACGCCCCCTCTCAGCCCCCTCCCCACCCCAAAATGACCTCCCCTCCCCCCCCAAAGACCCCCCGCCCCCCGGCGCCGCGGGCCCACCCGGAAGCGGAAGCCGCCGCGGCCTCTCCCGGCCGAGGGCAACACGCGCGAGCCGGCGCGGAGAGACGCGCACGCTGCTGCCCCCAACAACCAACCCCCCACCCCCCCCCCGCGCGCATGCGCGCGAGCCCCGCGCCGGGCGGAAGTGCCGCCCTGCGCCTGCGCCCGCGGCAGCAACCTCAGTTGGCGCATGCTCAGAGAGCGCGCGGCGTGTCGCGCGGGGAGGGGGCGGTGCGCAGGCGCAGCGCTGAGGCGGGAACCATAGAGGGGCCAGGTGGTGAGCGGGCGCGGCGGGTGGCGGGGCGCTCTAGCCCGCCGGCGGGCGGGTTGGGGGGAGGTAGGGCCGGGTGACGAAGGGGGCTCAACCCGCGCTGCTGACATCACAGGTGATGTCGTGGCGGTGGCAGGCCCCGGCGTGATGTCACAGCTCTTTGGGGAGGAGGGGGTGGCTTGGGCTGCAGCGTGATGCCATGGTGCCTGTGAGTCATGGCCCCTGGGATATCATGGCCTCTGTGATGTCACAATGCCTGTGACGTCATGGGCCCTGTGATATCATGGTGCCTGTGATGTCATAGGCCCTGTGATGTCACAGTGTCTGTGATGCCATCAGCCCTGTGATGTCATGGGCCTATGATATCATGGTCCCTGTGATATCATGGCCTCTGTGATGTCATGGCCCCTGTGATGTTGTGGTGCCTGTGATGTCACAGTGCCTGTTATATCATAGCCTCTGTGACATCATGGTCCCTGTGATGTCACAGTCCCTGTGATGTCACAGTGCCTGTTATATCATGGCCTCCGTGATGTCATGGCCCCTGTGATGTTGTGGTGCCTGTGATGTCACAGTGCCTGTTATAGCATAGCCTCTGTGATATCATGGTCCCTGTGATGTCGTGGTGTCTGTGATGTCACAGTGCCTGTTATAGCATAGCCTCTGTGATATCATGGTCCCTGTGATGTCGTGGTGTCTGTGATGTCACAGTGCCTGTTATAGCATAGCCTCTGTGATATCATGGTCCCTGTGATGTCGTGGTGTCTGTGATGTCACAGTGCCTGTTATAGCATAGCCTCTGTGACATCATGGCCCCTGTGATGTCATGATGCCTGTGATGTCACAATGCCTGTTATAGCATAGCCTCTGTGACATCATGGCCTCTGTGACATCATGGCCCCTGTGATGTCACAGTGCCTGTTATATCATGCCCCCTGTGATGTCATGCCCCCTGTGATGTCATGACCCCTGTGATGTCACAGTGCCTGTTATATCATGGCCTCTGTGACGTCGTGGCGCCTGTGATGTCACGGTGCCTGTGACGTCGCGGCCCCCGTGATGTCACGGCCTTGCCAAGGGGGGCTGCGTCACGGCCCCCTGCCATCGCCTCGCCAGGTGACGGTCGCGCCGGGAGGCCGCGGCGAGGGGCAGCCGCCATGGCGGGGCCCCTGCGGCGGGAGCAGCAGCGGGCGGCCAGCATCGTCCGCGTCCTGGCGCTCTACCGGCCCCTGCTCGACGCCTACGTCATCGTGAGTGTCCCCGTCGCCGCCGCCGCCACCGCCGCCGCCGCCGCCGCCCCTCACCGCTGCCCCTGCCGCCCGCAGGAGTTTTTCACCGAGGACCTGTGGGCCCGGCTGCCGCCCTCCTGGCAGGCCGCGCTGGCCGACGTGCCGGCGCCGCGCCTGGCCGCCGCGCTGCTGCAGCCCGCCGCCACCACCGTCACCGCCGTCTGGCCGCTCTCCCTGCTGGCCTTCAAGGCGACGGCCCAGGCGCTGGCCTTCCCCCGCCACCACCACCGCCGCCGCCATCGCCGCCGCCTGCCCTGCCAGAGCGCCGCGCTGCCCCCGCTGCTCCGCAAGCACGTCAAGCCCAAAAAGCAGCACGAGATCCGGCGCCTGGGCCAGGTGGGCAGCGGCCGGCGGCCGCGGCACCGGCCGTGGAGCGGCCCCCGACCCTCCTCTTCCTCCCCCGGCCGCAGGTGGTGAAGCGGCTGAGCCAGGCCGCCGGCTGCGACCGCGTGGTGGACGTGGGCTCGGGGCAGGTAGGACCAGGCGGCGGGGACGGCGGCGCGGTGACGACGGAAGCAGCGGTGTCGCCGACCGCCGCGTCCGTCCCCCGACTCGCAGGGCCACCTCTCCCGCTTCCTGGCCTTCGGCCTCGGCTTGCCCGTCACCGCCGTGGAGGGTGACGGCCGCCTGGTCGAGGCGGCCGAGCGTTTCGACCGGGAGCTGCTGCGGGAGCTGCGGAAAGCCCAGGCGCGCGGCGCCCAGGTGAGGGCGAGCCGGCAGCGGGGACGGGGTCCGTCCCGAACGTCCCCCCGCTCCCCGCCACCGCCCACCGTAACCCACCCGCCGCCCAGGTGCCTCTCTTCCCGCGGGGACCGCGCCACGTAGCCGGCCGCCTGGACCCCCGAGCGCCGTGGCTCGACGAGCTGCTGCCCCCGGAGCCGGGACCGCCCGCCGGCCCCCCGAACCCGTTGGGGTCTCGGGGCCCCGAACGGGTGCTGCTCACGGGGCTGCACGCCTGCGGCGACCTCAGCGTGGCCTTGCTCCGCCACTTCGCCCGCAGCCCCCACGTGGCCGCCCTGACCTCGGTGGCTTGCTGCTACATGAAGCTCTCCACCCGCCCGGCGTCCCCCGCCACCTCCCCGGCTCTCGGCTACCCGCTGAGCGCCTGGGTGGCGGGGCTGCCGGGCCACGCGCTCTCCTACAAGGCGCGCGAAGCGGCCTGCCACGCGCTGGAGGACTACGCCGGGCGGCTGCGGGCCGACAGCGGCGCCCTGCGGACCCACTGCTACCGGGCCGTGCTGGAGACCCTCATCCGGGCGGCCGACCCCAGCAAGAAGCGCCTGGCGGTGCAGACGGTGAACAAGGCGCACGCGCTGAGCTTCCCCGAGTGAGCGCGGGCATCCCTCCCTCCCTCCCGCCCCGAAACGGGCCCATTCGGCCCCGGCTTGACCCGCTTCGTCCCCGCAGGTACGCCCAGCTGGGGCTGCCCCGCGTGGGGCTTGACCCGGCCGCCTTCCAGCTGGACTCGGAGGCCGTACGGGCCATGCTGCGGCAGGGGCAGAGGGTGGTGGCCTTCTTCAGCCTGGCGCTGCTGCTGGCGCCGCTGGTGGAGACCCTCATCCTGCTCGACCGCTTGCTCTACCTGCGAGAGCAAGGTGGGTGCCGGGGCTGCAGGGTGCGGGCAGGGGTGCTGCCACCACCGACCCTGCCTCTCCCCGCAGGTTTCCAGTGCGCCCTGATCCCCCTCTTTGACCCTCGGTTCTCCCCGCGCAACCTGGTGCTGGTGGCTGCCAAGTGCCCCCTGGGCCCGGTGCTGTCGGCCCTGGATGAGGACAGCGGCGACGACGAGGACAGCGGCGACGACGAGGACAGCGGCGACGACGAGGACGTGGCCCCACCGGGAGGATCACCACCAAGCTGCCCCCAGGCAGAGCCGTCCACGGAGGAGCAAAGCCAGGGCTGAGCTGCACCACAGCTGCCAGGAAAGGCCGAGCGTCCCCGTTTTGGGTCTGGAACCGCACCCCGGAGCGCAGCAGGCGGGACGCTGGCGCGTCCCACCTCGGCGTGCCACCGTCCCCATCACCACGGGAGCGCTTGCGCCCTGCGCCGGCTCCCTCGCGGCCTCGCGAGGTTATTTCGCAGCGCTGTGACCCGCTCGGACTGCAGGGGAACGCCATGCCCCAAAAGCCGTCACCCTCCTCCCGCGTGCACGGGGAGGGGAGGCGAAGGCTGGTGGGGGACAAGGGCTGCAAGGTGCAGCTCGGACCTCGTCTTTGTTACAATAAAGGCTGGTTTTCTACAGCACATGGCTCAGACGGAGCGAACAGGGAGGGAGCGTGGGCTGAGTGCTGTGGGCAGGAGGACCAGGCTTGGGATACCTGGGACTCCTGCCCTCTCCTAGCTTGGCTGGAAGTGGTCTCAAAACCACCGCATACTGCAGCCGTGTAAAAGAAGGGATGTTTTTATTGCAAGCTGCTGCCCAGGGGCCCAGACCACAGCCCCGGCGCGCGTTTCGCTTTTCCTCCCGTCCCCAACCAGGGCTGTTAATACCAGTAGGATTTCTTGGCCCTGCGCGTCTCCACGATGCCCATCGCATCCATGATCTCCTCCTCAAAGGTCTTCAGGGACGGCACGTACGTCTTGTCCAGCGCGTCTTCCACAGACGTGTCCTTCGGACCGTCTGCTCACAGCGAAGGGGACGGCGCTGAGTGCCTCGGAGTCCCTCGGTGAGAGGGAGCCGGCATCATGCCGAGCCGCGAGCCCCCTCTCACCCCTCACCTATCCACTGCTCGGGGACGATGCCATCCCGGCGGTGTCGCAGGGGCGTGGGGATGATCCGGCCGCTGCGCAGGGAGACGCGGACCCGCTCGCCCTCCTCCGTGTACCGCCACTCCACCTCCGTCGGCTTCCTGGCATGGGAGAGCGCGGAGATCTGTGCCGGGACGCAGCCACGGCTCCCTCACCCACCCGGCCCCGCAGCACGGAGGGTGTCACGGCTCTGCCGCGGTGGTTACCTGTCTTCGGGGTCCACCAGGGAGATCTGGCTGAGCAGCAGGGGCGCTTCGCTGGCGATGTACGTCGCAGGGTACTTGGCCATTCTGTTGATGTAGCGGTAATGCTGGGGGACGGTGACAGTGGTTATGGACACCCTGCGCAGCCCCGTGCCCACCCAGGCACCCCAAAACGCGCAGGCGTCACTCTGCCCGGACGAGCATGGAGCCCGGGCATGGAGCGTACGGCAGCCGGGACCTCGCCTTACGCTGGGGGTGCTCCCGTGTTCAAACCTCACCGTATTCAAGCCTTCCACAACAACCCAGTTGCGGGCTCGCACCACCTGCGTCACCATCGCCTGCTTTCCTGCGTCCTTCCCGGTCAGGACTTGGACCTGGCACCGAGAAGAGCAGGTCAGAGGCGGCAGGGACAGCTCCCAGCCAAGGGCCCCAGCTCGGGCCACCTCCTCAAGGAGCCTCGGGCGGACGCCGCTGGGTGACTCACCGTGTCACCCCGAAACACCTTCCAGTCTTCCTTGCTGATGGGCTCCACGAAGATCTTCTTGCGCCGGCGCCCCGGGGGGTTCCTCTGCCGGGCCGCGGCCGAGTCGGGGGGCCAGGTGCCGTGGCGGTAGTCGCGCGGCAACTTCAGCTGGGCCGCCATGGGCAGCAGGGCCGAGAGGCGCATGGCGGCGGGCACGGGCTGGGCCGGGGGGGTGCCCGGGCGTCAGGGCGGGGACCCAGGAGTCCTGCACCCCCCCCCGCCGCCTCTGCACCTCCCTTGTAATGCGCCTGCTGGGGACCCAGGTGTCCTGCAGAGCCCCCTCCCCCCATCCCTTGCAGTGCCCCCCCAGAAAGGGGGCCCAGGCATCCTGCACAGCCCCCTCCCCCTCCGAGAGTGGGCCCAGGTGTCCTGCAGAGCCCCCTCCCCCCATCCCTTGCAGTGCCCCTCCAGAAAGGGGGCCCAGGCATCCTGCACAGCCCCCTCCCCCTCCGAGAGTGGGCCCAGGCGTCCTGCAGAGCCCCCTCCTCCCTCAGAAAGGGGGCCCAGGCGTCCTGCAGAGCCTCCCTCCCCCCATCCCTCGCAGTGCCTCCCCCCCGGAAAGAGGCCCAGGCGTCCTGTAGAGCCCCCCCTCCCCGAGAAGGGGACCCAGGCGTCCTGTAGAGCGCCCCCCCCCTCCCCCGGGAAGGCGGCCCAGACCCCCCCCCCCGGGACGCCTGATCGCCCCCCCCGCACCCCTCTCACCTCGTCGTCCCCCGGCCTCTGCCGCGCCTCACACACGGGGGGGGGGAAGGGGGAAGCGGTGCACGCCGGGACGTGTAGTCCCGCCGAAGGCGGCAGACAGGGAGGCCGCAAAGCACCCTGGGAGTTGTAGTCCCTCCCCCAACCACCACCACACACAAAGCCGCCGCCACGCCTGCCGGGAGCGGCCGCCCTGCCCCGGGGCACGCCGGGAGCTGTAGTCCCGCACCCGCCCCGGGGCACGCCGGGAGCTGTAGTCCCGCACGGAGGCAATGGCGGCGCGGGGCCGCCCCTCACCGCCCTGCTCGGGGCCGGGCTCGGCCTCGGCCCTTCCCGGCGGAGGTGGAGGGGGCAGCCGGGCCCGGCGAGCCCGAGGCGGCTGGGAGATGTAGTCCGGCCTCGGGGCTGGCGACCGGCCAGGCCTCCATTTTCTACTCGGCCTCCCGAGCCCTGCGTGGCACTCGCTTCCTCGCAGCCCGTTATTATTTTTTTAAGAGGAAATCTTTAAAAAACAAACAAAAAAAAACACTCAAAAAACCGTGTCCGCGTCCGTCCCCCCCACCCCGCCACCACCGCCGTCTGCCTCCCTGCCCCTCCTCGGCCCGCCCGGGGCCCTGGGGAGGGAGACGCGGGGCGGGAGCGCTTTTAAAAAGGCATGAATCGCTTTTTTTATTATTTCAAATCAACTGAGCAGCCCCCTAGAAATCACTAATACAAAGCATGCGCCCCGCGGCGGCGGGGCCGGGAGATGCGGGTCGGTTCAGGGGTTCGTGTGACCGGGTTTCTCTTCATTTCTCTCTTTTTTTTTTTTTTTTTTTAATTTCTTTTCCCCCCCCTCCCTTCTCTCTCTCTCTCTCTCTCTCTCTTTTTTTTGTTTTTTTTTCGTTTTTTGTTTTTTTTTTTAAATCTCCTCGGTTGTTTTCTCGGTTGCCGGAGTCGCGGACGTGACGAGCCGACGAGGGCGACGTGGTTCAGCACCCGGGGAGCCCCAGCGGGGAAGGAGCAGGCCGGGAGATCAGCTCGCCGCCGAGGCCGCTACGGGCTGCGAAGAAGCCGAGAAGAGAGACGGACGCCCGGTTACGAGCCTGCCGCCGCCGAGGCGCGTCGTCCCCCTCGAGCCGGCAGAGCCAGCGGGCAGGAAGGACCCCCCGGCTCTCCTCCCGCCGGCCCCGCCACCGCCCTCACCTCTCCTTGTGGTCTCTGACCTCCTCCGCGCCCGCCTTGTCCTTGCCCTCCTGCTTGGCTTCGTTGGCGTCCAGCGCGCCGCTGGCGTCGCTGTTCTTCTCCTTCTCCCCTTCGGCCGGGTTGGGCTTCTGCTCCTCCTTGGGGGCCTCTTCGTTGTCTACCTTCTTCTCGCCTTCCTGCCCCTCCGCCTCCTTGGTGCGTTTGGGGGAGTCCTGGAGGGGGAAAAAGCTCGGCTCAGCCCATCCCAGCCCCCCCCTTGGTGCTCCCCAAAAGCCTCGGCGTACCCCCCATGGCCCCCTGCTGCCACCTCCCCCTACCTCCAAGGCATCTTCTGCTTTCCTCTTGATCCCGGCTTTCTCGTTCTTCTCCTTGGACTGCTCGTCGATCACCAGCTTGCCCTCCTCGTCGCTGCTGCCTTCCGCGTTGCCCTTCTTCTCCCCGTCGCCCTCCGGCTCCCGCTCCGGCTCGGCGTCCTCCGCGCAGGTCTTCTTCTGGGTGGGCTGCGGAGGGGACGCGAGATGTTACGGGGCGAACGGCCGACCCGGCCGAGGAGGACGGGGGGAAGGAGCCGGCCGGGGAGGACCACGCCGTCGGGCTGGTGACCCACCTGGTAGCCGGAGGCTTTGACGGTTGGGTTGTTCTCAATCTCCCACAAACCTTCGCTGAACCCTTTCCTTTTGTTGGGTTTCCCAAACTTCTCCTTGCATTCTTCGTAGGGGAAGAGGTCCTTGGGGCCCAGGAATGCCCTGCTCGGGGGTAGGTGGGGAGAAGCAGTGAGGTTTGCCCGGCAGGCCCCGTCTCCCGCGCGCCCGCGCTGGAGCCCAACTCACGTTTCGTGGGTCCCGAAGAAGAAGACTTGGTATTTATTGGAGGAGGATTTGACTGCAGCTTCCGGCATCTCGTCAATCTGGTGGACGCAAAGAACCGGGTCAGAGCCGGGCAGGGGGGAGCCCCGGCTCCCATGCCGCTCCAACCCAGGGCAGGCAGCGGCCCGTGGCTACCGTGAGCCCCGTCACCGGACACGGGCGTCTCTGGGACGCCGCGTCCGACCTGCTGACGGCGCCTGGGCAGGAAGGAACGGGTTCATCCCTCGGGAACGTACCCACCAGCCGCCAACGTCGTGGGCAAAAAATGACAGCTAATAATAACTATTGCAACCAAGCCGGCATTAGGACGAGCTCAGCGGGGCAATTCCCTTTCTCCGGCCCGGCCCCGGTCCCCCCAAAGTCACATCCTTGTTTCCAAACCGGCGACAGCATCCCGGGCACCGCGAGAGGACAGCCGAGGGCTGGTGCTGCCCCGGCCGCCCTAAGCTCTTGTCTAGACTGGCTCAGACATATTTAGCTCAGCAAATTCGCGGTCCGGACCGCGTGCTGGAGGAATGCCGGCCGTGGGGGAACGGCTGCGGCCGGAGACGCTGGCGGGAGCCTCGCTCAGCGCCTCGGCTCGCCTGGCCGGGAGGAGAAAACCAACAGAAACGGGCAACGCCGGCGAGCAAACACCCCGACGCTCGCCGGGCCCCCGGCCGGCCCCACGCACCCCGTTTTCACGCGGATTGGGAGGGAAATTCCCCCGGCGCTGCCGGGCCGGAGGACGCGGGGCCGGCGCGCGCCCGCAGCGACGAGCCGGCACCGGTCCTCGCCCCCGGCCCTGCCGGCAGATGCTGTTTGGCTGAGCTCGAAGCGCGAATATCCCCTCCGCCCCACGCGGGAATAGAGCGAAAGCGGCTCCGGCTGCTTTTTATAGCTTCTAAAAATAACCCCCCCATTTCAGCCAGTGCTAACGCAGCCATAAATTCCCCGAGAAAGCCTCAAAGGAAGGTGGAAGGAGCCTAGAGAGAAAGCAGGCGGGGGTCTCGGCGCGCGCGCGGCTTGTTGCTGGGTAGAAAGGTGAGAGGATAAACCCGCCAGCGCCGGGAGCCCGGACGCCTGGGTCCTATTCCCAGCCTGCTGCTGACTCATGGCACGACCTTTGCTAAGTCACCGCCGCCCTCGGGCTCGCGGAGCCTCAGTTTCTCCTCCCGGGAAGGGCCAAGTCGGCGGGGGGCCGGCGGGAGACGTCGCGCCGGCGGCCGGGCACGCGCGAGGCCGCAAGGATGGAGCTCCATCCCCGGAGAAAACGGGAATCAGAGCAGCGGCCGGCTCCCGGCGAGGCCGCGGGAAATGCTGCGCTCCGGGCGGCCCTTTCCTCGACTCGCTCCCGGCGTTGGCGGCCAAAACGCCGGCAGCCCCCGCGCGCGCGCTCCCGCCGTCTCCTCCCGCCGCTGCGCGGATGCTTTTAGGAGCCGGGTGGCCTTGATGGCGATTAAACGGCCCCGGAGAACGGCCGAGCATCCCATCGCGGATGAGGACGCGGTCGCTGCCGTAGCGCGGGCTCTCCGGACCACCCCCCCCACCCCAAACCTGCTCAAAAAGGGTCTTTGAAGTCGAGCTTTATTTTATCCCGCAAAGGGCGACGCAGCGGCCGGCGTCCAACGCTCAGCCAGTCCCCGGCGAACGCCTCCCCCTCCCCTTATCTGGCCGCTCTTCACCCAAACCTCCGTCCTCCTAGGAAAGGATGCAGCATCTCTATCTCCCCGGGCAGACGGGGAAACGGAGGCACGGCGAGATAACGGGACCGAGATACCCTGCCACGGGCCGCCAGCGCGCGCACCGCAGCGCGGGCAGGAGCTGCAAAACCTATCAGAAAAAAGAAAAAAAAACCCAAAAACTCTCGGAGCGGGGCGGTGGGGGGGGGTCACGCCAGCGAGGCCGGAGTTTGGTCCGTCCCTGCCGCGTGCTGCAGCAAGGCCCTTTCCCGGCCGGCGGGAAACTGCGGGGCAAAAAAAAAAAAAAAAAAGGGAGGGGGGGGGAAAAACCGAAAACAAGAGCGAGGCCGGGCCGGGGCCCCCGGCAGGGACAAGGCGGGCGCCCCGGGGACCGGGAAGCCGCGGGCACGCACCCCAGCGCGGACTCTGCACCCAACCTCCGCGCTTGAACTTTGCAACGGGTGCCCGGAGCAACGCGACGCCGGGAGCGAGGTCCGGCACGGCGGCGCGGAGCCCTCCGACCCCCGCCGAAACGCCCGGCCACCGGAGCCCGAGACCCCCCCGCTGCAGCAGCGGGGGTGGCTGCGGGTGCCCATCCGGGGCTCTCCTCTCGCCCCCGTCCCCAAACAGCTCGGAAAGCCAGAAAAAGAGAGCCCGGGAAAGCCCGCTTCCTAGCGCAGCCTCCTTTCCCCGCTTGCTGCCTCAGTTTCCCCTCCGGGTTCGGCCCCTCCGCAGCGCGGGGACCGTTTGGGGCTGCCCTCAAGGCTTCTCTAACAGATAAAACAAAGCAGCGGGGCCGAGCGGGCCGCCTCCGAGGCGGGTAAATAACCCCAATCGGCCAGCGCAGGCCCGCGCTATCGCCTCTCCCCTGCTCTTTCGCCTCCGTTTATCCGCTTGGGCTTGTGCGTCCTTTCCGTCGCCGGCCACACCTGGCGCGTATTCCGGCCGTCGGAAACAAATATCCCGGCGAAACGCCAAACGCAGCCGGCTATAGGGTTTCGTCAGAGCACCCGCTTCGTCCCGGGCAAACCCAGCCCGGTGGGATTAAGCACCGGAGGAAGGGCAGGGGCGTTCGGCCCCTGCGGATGCTCCGGACGCCTGGTCCCCGGCGCGTTTTGGGGAGCCGGCCGCCGCCGGCACCCGGACGAAGGGCAGCTCGGGCGCCTCGGATCGGCGGCCCCGAACGGAGCTTATGTTGTTGCACCCGCTGCTTGGCCCTCCGTCGCGCAGCCAAAAGATGGGGTTTCGGGGTTGGGGGGGGGGAAACACGGGGCTCGAAGCGGCCGGGGGGGGGGGGGCCGCCGCGCTTCCCAGCGATCCCCCTGGCTCCTCCTCGCAGCGAAAGCCGCTTTCCGAACGCGCGTTCGGAGGCCAGAGCCAAATCCCGACGCCTCCCCTTCGCCTCCCCACCCCCTCTCCGGCCTGGCCGCCAAAAACCTTATAAACCAAACAAAAGTCCTGCAGCCCGGCGCGGGGTAGGGAAGGGGCGGCGGGAGGTGGTGGTGGGGGGGTCCCGCGGTTCCTCCCCGGCTCCCTCGCACCGGGATTTGCAGCCGGGCCGTGTCCGGGCTGCCGGAGGTGGGGGGGGAAGGAAAAAACACTCCAAGGAAATTTTAAACTGCATCATCAACCGCTTAAAAATAACCAGCGGCGGCTGCCGGAGCGCCAGCCTCCCCACGCCCCTCCGCCGCGGCCGCCCGGCTCGGCCTCCACGTCTTAAAGAAGCCGCCGGGAAGCGGCTCCCGCGCCTCCGCTCCGGTCGGGGTGAGGCCCGAAAGGGTCTCGACGAGTCCCGCCAGGGGAGATCGCCCTCTTCGCCACCCCCCCAGCTGGATGCTGCGATGCCCCTTTTCCTCGCCAACCGGGACGCGAGCCGGCGCCGTTCCCGGCACCCGGATGTCGGCTGCACACCTGCTCCCGGCAGCCCCCGCCGCCCTGCAGGCCTCGGGACCTGCCCCGTCCCTGCAAAGACCTAAACACATCGCAGTGATTTAATAAAAATAACAGCGAGAAAAAATAATAATTAATAATAATAATCAAGGTGCCGGCGAGCGCCGGCTCTTTGCGCGCCTCCCCGTTCGGCAGCTGGTCCCAAGCGAGTCCTAAGGCCGCAGGGGAGCCGGCCGCAGGGCGCAGGGGACCCGCTTAGGTATCCCGCCGGCTGGAAAGGGCGCGAGAAACCCTGGAAACGTTTCACAACCGGAGCGCTAACTCCGGCGAGGGACGAGGAGCAAGGCCCCGGCGTCGGCTGCGGAGACCCCGAAACCCGGGAGCTGAGCGGACACGGCGGCGGTGGCGGGGTGGGGGGGGTGTCCAGGCCCTGCAAGAAAATCTGCAGGGGACGAGCGTCAGGACTCGCGCTTTTACCCACGGGAAAAAGAAAAGGGGGAGGGGGGGAAAAAAAACCCACCCGAAACGAACAGGAATACCGCTCGGCGGTGGCCGAGCTGTGGGCAGAAAGGCCGGGCTTGCCAAACTCGCGGCCCCACGAGGGACGAGCCCACGTGCTTGGCGGCATCGCATCCCTCTTTCCTCGGCTGCAGCCCAGCGAGCTGCGTGGGAAACTTCGCCTTCAGCCGCCCGCTTATTTAGCCGGGTGCGAAATTAAAAAAAGGGGGGGGGGGAAAGGAGGGGGGGGAGGAAGAAAAAAAAAAAAAACCCCACACACAATAAATCGAGGGGTGGTGGGGGGGGGGGGAAGCGAGGAGGAAGGCGGCAGCCGCGGGCGGTGCGTGTGTGCGCACACGTGTGCCCCGGCCGAGCCGTGCGCGATCAAGCTGCGACCGCCTGCGCGCACTGACTGCTAAAACCGGCGTCGGCGATTCACCCCCGAGCGCAGCCCACGGGGGTCCGGACCTTCCCCCCCCTCCCCCGACACCTCCACGTCTCCTCCCGAGCCCCCCACGGCAGCCGGGCCCAAACGCCAGGCTCCCACAGGTGACCCCCCCCGCCCGCCCGCCCCACCTGCCTCCTTGCTCCGCCTCGAACAGCGAAAAATAATAATTAATAATAATAATAATAATAATAATAATAAAAAAGAGAGGGGAAGTGCGGCGCATTGTTTCCAACGGGGGTGTGCGGGCGGATAGATATTAAAAATAAATATATATTTTTTTTAAGTGCTGCCCGCCCCCCTCCCGCTTTCCCCCCTCCCCCCGCTGGAAAAGCCCCCCCCCCCCAAACTTTTCCACGCTCTTTCGGGGCCGAAGCGGCGTTATATAAGGGGCGCCCGGAAAGTTGGATGCGGCGCGAAGGGGAGCGCGGGCAGCGGCCCCCGCCGCCGCCCCTCACCGCGGCGCCTTACCCGGGCAGGCCAGTGCGGGTAGCCCTTCATCTTGGCAAACACCAGGTCCCCGCATTTGTATTCCTTCTGCCGGTTGGACCGGGACATCTTGGCTGGCGGCTCCTCCCGGCTGCCGGGCGCGGGGGGCGGGCAGGGGAGGAGGAGGAGGAGGAGGAGGAGGAGGAGGGAGGGAGGGAGGGAGGGAAAGGGGGGGGGGAGGATGAAGTTTGGGAGCCAAAGCCCGGCGAGGATTAGCAAAAAAAAAAAAAAAAAAAAGCAAAAAAAAAAAAAAGCAAAAAAGAGGGAGGAGGAGGGAGCGGCGCGGTGCGGAGCGGCGCGGTGCGGAGCGGCGGTGCGGAGCGGTGCGGAGCGGCGCGGCCGAGGCGGCCCCTGCCCCGTGCGGTTGTTTGTGTTTGAAAAATTCAGTCGCTCCCTCCCTCCGCCACCCCCCCACGGCGGTGGATGCGATCTGGGGCTCGGCAGCGATGCCTTGCGCACACACACACACACACACACACAACAACACCCAGCGACAGCCGACGACAACCCCCCCACACACACACACCCCGCTCTGGGTGTCGCTGCGGGGGCAGCTGCTCCACCGAGGTGCTGGGGAATATTTTATTAATGATGCAGGATGCTGCTTGCTGCCCAGGGGGAGGGCGGCGCAGGGTAATTACCCAGCCAGGTCTTCTTGCAAAATAATATCTTATTTCCCCCCTCCTCTGCCCGCGCAACCGCCTTCCCCTTGGTGCAAAACCCTCCAAATACTTAAAACAACAAAACAAAACCCCCGACAACCCCCGTTACAAGTGACTTTGGAGGACCGGTAGAGGCTACGACCCGGGAAACATCCAGCCCCAGCGAGTCTTGTTGCGTGATCCCACCGCCGTGGTTATATTAAATATCTTAAATAGTCCCACTACCATTTGCGATAACGTAGCCTTATCTCCCTACCCTGCAAACGGGTTAAAATTTAGGCCCTGGTTTTGCAAAGTTTTGCATGAATGCATCGTTTTGTCCCGGGCCAAACCTCACCGAGGCCGGTGGCGTTTGCGCTGGTGGACGTCGCTGAGCGCGTAGCACTCGGGCTCGCTTTCCGTCGGTCTGCTGCCCCGCGCAAAGCTCTCGCGCAGCTCTCCAGCTCAAGTCTTTTTTAATATTAGGAGGGAAAACAAAAACAAAACAAAAAACCCCCACCCCCAACCTTTAGGAGCCTTAGCCCGGTCAGCTTGCCACCGCTGAGGAGATCCCCAATTTATCTAGGGAGCGGGGCAGAGACAAGGCCCAGGAGCTCCTCCGGTGAGGAGCAGCCCCACGTCCCTCTCCGCCAGCTCTGCTTCAGGCCTGGAGACCTCTGGATGAGGGAAACCACCTCGTCCAGCACCGCAGCGGGAACGCCTACGACTTGTCCGTCCCCTTCCTTAGCGCTCCCAAAAAAATACCGGGGGGGAAGCTCTGTCATTGGGAAGCGCCCTTGGCAACGCGAGCCCATCAATTAGCTCCAAAACCGGAGGGCCAAGAGAAAGAGTCAAAGACGTTTTCTTCAGAAATACCATGATCTGTAGAGCAGAAACCTGGCTGCAGAACCAGGGCCTGAAGTACCAGGATTACTCACGGCGTGTGAAATTAAGCATGTAGGGAAATCTTTGCGTGCCTGGGGAGGAGGCTCCGAGCAGCCCGAGCAGCCTTTGGTGTCTGCTAGGGCTTCCGAGGTGACTAAGTTAACAGATGAGTGAACTGCCATCTTCGTCCGCTGTCCACCTCCAACGCTACTACTGAACGCATCCAACTTGAGACGAAAACCGGTGAAGTGTTGAACACCGGGGATTTCCACGTCTGTATTAACGTCAGCCAGAAGCAAAGGGCTCCAGTGCAAAGAGGGGCGTTGCATCAGGCGAGGTCCAGTCCTTCCAGAAGCGCCTGCTGGGCTGCAGGCCTGGTCCAGCGAAACATTTCAGCATCTGTGATTGAATGAAGCGCAGGAACCACCGCTTGCAAGGCTGGACCCTCTCGCACGACCCGGCAATCGGGCTTCTGTTGAGGTGGAATCGTTTCTCTCCCATCCCCCATGGGCTCTCCTTGGCTTAATTACTTCTAATTAGCCACAATGCAACAGAAATAATCAGAGGGGTCAGTGCCAAACGCAGGATCCCTGTTGTCCAGGGGTCACGGCCAGTGAGAGCCCCGGTCCTGAAGCATCTCTAGCTTAAACAGAAGGGGCAAAGGGTGAGGGAAACGGAGATTTCTCCTCCTTCCCACCTAATGAGCACAATTGTTTGAAGTTGCTCTCTGCCATGGCAAAGTGATGCTTGTTCTCCTCCACCAGGCAGGCTCCCGTGGGAAGGAGCACCGGTCGTGTAGGTCTGCCTCGGATCAAGGCTTGGAGGAGCCTCAACTGCTCTCTCGGTACCTCCCTCACTGATTTTACTTCCTGACAGACCCAGACGTTTCTGAAAGGGCGGCCCTCCAGCCGACGCTGGCATGCCAAAAATCGGCTGGGGAGATCCCAACGCGTCCCAAAGGGATCGGCTTCCTGCGGGTTTCCTCAGGTGGGCAAAGGCGATGGGGCCTACAGCAGCACCCGGCCTGAGGACCGTTCCCACCTCCCGCCTTGCCGAAGGTTAACACGGCCTTGAGCAACCCGAGCGGCCAGAAAAGCGGCCGGTTTCCCGCGCTTCCACGGCAGCCGAGGCCCTTCCGGCGCCGCGCATTCCAGCCACGTTTCCATGGTGGCTCCCGGACGGACCGCTTTCATCTTTTGTTCCCCCGGCCTCGCGGAGGCGGGGGGAAGGTTTATGGCTGCTGGCATTCAGGCAACCCTTGCTGGGAAATAGTTGGGTTCGGTGCTTTTAATGACAGCGCTGGGCTGGAAAAAAAGAAAAGAAAAAAATTTACGACGAGGTGGGCTTCAGGAGCCGCTAGGGACAAAGGTACCGGGGCAGAGACGGAAACGTGCAGAGCATGAGGCGAGCGGGGGACGCGGATGGAGCTTAGGGGACGTTTCTAGCCCAGCCAGCCGTTAGGCATTTGACACATCTTGCGGTGGGGCGGGTGGCAAAAGGCGGGAGGGAAGCGCTTCGTTTCATCATCGGTCTGACCAGCTCCCGCTGACTGCGACGGGCGTCCTGCTGGGAAGCCGCGGCACCAACGGGCCTGATCCCAGCATCCCGGTTCCCGTGCTACGGCGGCTTTTCTGAGTTTCGGTGGAACGCCTTCCCAATGGGCTCGGAGAGCAGGGCAGCTGTAAAGGAAGAAGACTTAAACGTTGCTCCGCCACACGACGGAAATAGTTGCTTTACCATCGGCGCTGTTTTGGGTTCGGGTCCCCCCGATCAGGGTTTCACTGTGCACGTCCCCGTGCCCACGCGGAAGGGGAAAGGTGACTCCAGACACCTTTCGCAGCCAAGACAGACAGACAGAGAGTTCCCGTTCCCGTTGGACAAACAGCGAGCTCAGAATCGCAGGGAAAAGGGGGTTTCTGCCCTGCCACAAAGAGACAGAGCGGTTAGTTGGGACCTTCTCCCTCCCCAGCCAGTACTGTGCCCACCAGAGCATCCTTCCCCTCAGCACCCGCGCGGTTCCGCTCTTAGAAATCTCAGCTGCGTGAAGAACCAAAAAACCCTGCCTCGAAGCATTGCAGCCACTGAAAAATGCGCTCATCTTTTGACTCTGCTACCTGAGGCCTCCATGCAGCGAGAAACACCTAGTTTTAATAAAACCAGTTCTCCAGAACGGCGGCGGTGGGGGGGGGGGAGTGAAGGGGTGGCACAGGAGGAAGGGACGATGGCACGTTAGCCGCGTTTCAACCATTCGCAGCGAGAGCGTCCAAGGAGCTCGCGTCGCCAAGAGGTTCATCCCATTTATCTTATTTTGCTTTAATTGCTCGCGCTAGTACTGCGCAGCGGCTCAGCAAATTACTTCCCCGGGCTTTGAATCAGGGACCCAAATTCAGAGCCTGGCTCCGCTCTTATTAAGGCCAGAGCAAATCACATGGAGGTCATTGGAGTCAAACCGAAAGTCAGGGGAGTAATAAAAGAATGAATAAAATTACTGCCAGGGACACGGATCCCGCTGTGCTGCCCGCTGTAAAACCTACGACCAAAGGTAATTCCTGCCTCCACCCCGCTCCAGAAAAGCCCTCTCCAAGCAAGACTAGGACTCTTTTTTTGTTTTTTGTTTTAAATAACACTGCTGTACGGTGCGGTAACGCTTCCTGCCTTAAAATTAAGCCGGCAGCGTGGGGATAAGCCGGAAGGGAAGGAGTTAAGGCACTCCAGAAGGGAGGCCGGGGCGAACGAGGGCCTAAGACCCCGGCGCGAAGCAGGCCGAGGGTCTGAGGAGGCGGTGGGAGCCCGCAGCCGGCGTCCGGGGGGTCTCCGGGGTACCTCCGGGCACGCCGGGAGCTGTAGTCCCGCTCGGGGCCCGCGGTTGGCGATTAACTAGGAGGCCCTAGCGCTGCGATGGGCGCCGGGAGCCGTAGTCTTTTTCCCCCCCTGCTTTGGGGCTGAGAAAGAGCAAATTAACTCCCCGCCGGCCTGCGCGGTTCGCTCGTGGTTTTGGAGGCCTGTGGGCCCCTTCCGCTCGCTGAGCCGCCTTCGCGCAGGCCGCTGCCCTGCTTTGGCCTGTTTCTCCCTTTTCGGGGACCTTTCCGGTGGGGGGGGGGGGGAGAGCGAGCGGTGCCCCGCGGTGCCGGGGAGCCAAAAGCAGCACCAAAACGTTTCCCTTTGTGGCTTCCCCCCCCCCCTCAGTTTTGTCTGTTGTTGTTGTTCTCCCCCCGAAACATTTGTTGTTTAAGAAAGTCGGACACAGGGGCTGGTCAAAAACCTTATTTCGGAAAGCGCAAACCTCCCCAGGGACCCGCTCAGCTATCGCACCCACCGGCTCCCCAGCGGGACCGCCCCACCCCTGCGGCCCCCTCGCCCTGCCAGGCCTCCTTCTTGCTTTTCACAGCGACATTTCTGTAAGTGAGCGTTTTGGGGAGCCCCAACCCCCCCCCCCCAAAGCCCCTCCCGGGCCTCCCCCGCCATGACAGGCCCCTTCCCCTCCGCCTCAGGCGCTTGGCCCCGCCCCCTCCCTCCCTCTCTCCCTCCGCGGGGCATGCCGGGAGCCGTGGTCCACCCCGGACGGGGCGGAGACTGCGTTTCCCGTGGTGCCGCGCGGCAGGGCCCGCCGGGAGGGCGGCGGCGGGCGAGGCGCGGGGCCCGCTGGGAGTTGTAGTTCGGCCGCGGGCGAGGCGGTGGGGAGCCGGGCAAAGCGGCGGGTGGTGGCGGTCCCTCTCGGCAGCCATTATCTGGCAGGGCGGCTCGGCGCGGCGCGGAGCCGGGCGCTGAGGCGGGGAGGAGGAGGAGTCCCCTTGGCCGCCGCCGGGGCCGCGGGGGCGGGCCCGCCATGGCGCCTTAGCCTCGCCCCTTCCCTCCCCTTCCTGCCGGCCACGGGCGCTGAAGGCGCGGCGGCGGCGGCGGCGCGGCCTAGCCGGGAGGGCGGATCCTCGGCCTCGCGTAGCGGCTCCTGCCCGCCGAGGGCTGCCCTCCCCGGGGGGGGCCATGTCCCTGGTGGCCTACGCCAGCAGCGAGGAGGAGAGCGATGCGGAGGAGGAGGCGGCCGCGGGCGAGGAGGAGGAAGCCGCCGCCGCTCCGCCTCTCGCCGCCGCCGCCCCGCCGGCGCGGGGGCTCTTCGCCGCCCTGCCTCCCCCTAAAGCCGCCGCGCCGCCACCTTTACCGCCGCCTCACCCGACCCTGGTGGGCGGCGGCGGCTTCCCCCTGCCGCCTCCCTTCCTGGTGGGCCCGCCGCCGGGCCTGCGGGGTTTCGGCACCCCTCCGCCGGCCGGCAGCCCCGGCAGCCCGCCCGAGGCGGCGGCCGACGGCAGCGCCGAGCAACCCCGGCCGGGGGGGCTGCTCCTGCCTCCGCCGAGGAACGCGGCCGCCCTCAGCCTGCCGCCTCCCGCCTCGGCCGCCGCTGGCGGGGATTTGAGCCTCCCCAAGCCGAAGAAGAGGACGGAGCCGGTGAGGATCGCGGCGCCCGAGCTGCACAAGGCAGATGTGAGTACGGACCCAAGCCGTGCGCCCTCCTTCCCCGGCGCTGTGCTGCCTGAAGCCCTCCCCTCTCCGCAGCCCCCTTCCCCGGGGTAGATGGCACTTGCTGGAGCAACACCCCCCCCCCCCCCGGCGAATTGCTTTGCCCCCCCTGCCCGAAGCACAAACCGTCCTAACGCGGCCAGGTACCCACACCCGGCCTGCTGCTGCTGCTGTTGTGGCATCCACAAGCGAGGTTTCTCCCAGCCCTAATCCTAAAGCGCTTTTCAGAATTAAACTGCTATGGGAACCTTATTTATAATCATAATACGGCAAACCCCAGATTATCTGCCCCCTTATTTATTACTGCAGTTAATGAGTTGATGATTTGGGACTGTTTGGCCTGGTTTGGGGCATATCCCCAGTCAGTCTGCGTTTCTTTCCAGCCTCTTCTTCTGTTTGCTTTAAAATTGAGAGATTTTCCTATCCGTTTATTGTTTATTTATCTAAAGGCTTCAGGTGTTCTCCAGACTTTTAGGTAATCATTTGCCTTTTAACTTCTGGTTTGTTTTGTTTGGTTTTTTTCACATTTTATTTTTATTTTTGCAGTGCCTCATGCCTTACAGGGTTCCTAAACACTATATCTAAACAGCTGCATAGTCAGGTGAGGCATCTCAGCTGTCAGTTGGCGCTAAAAGCAGGGAAATGCAGGTGTTCTCCCCCCACACCCCCTTTTTTGTCCTAGGTGTCCCTATTGACAGCAGCAGCAGTGGTGGAATAGGTGGGTACTGTCAGTGACACTCAGATCTTTCTTTCAGAGGGCTTGTATGGGACTTTTTTTTTTTTTTCCCCCCTGTCTTGGAAGGATTATGGCTGTAGCCATCAAAGATTTAACGGGGAGACAAGGGAGGTGTTAGCTTTCCTTCTCTCCCCCGCTGCTAATTCACCCTGGCACGGTGGTGGTTTAGCGTGGAGGGGGAGTGGTCGTGTGGCTGCGGCTCTCTTTTGGCTCGGCCGCTGGCTCTGGTGACATTAGTACCTCTTATCCTAGGACACGCGTAAAAGCTGAATTGCAAAGGTTAGGGTCATTTCCATGGGGACAGGCTGTTTGAGGAAGAGGTTTTACGGTATGAATTTATAAACACTGTCAATTAATATTGGTCTGGCAGCATCCTAGGCCTGGGAGAGCTGAAATTAAGTCGGCGTATGTCATTTCGCTCGACCAGCAGTCTGCAGGGATATTGGAAGAAAGAGTGTGAATGGAGCACGCGTTCTGGTCATCTCTGTAACTGCGCTCTGTTGCTTGTCAATATCTTAGCCCAGTTTAGCGAATTCCAGAGCCAAAGTGCCTTCTGCCAAGGCTCCCAAAAACCTGAAAGAGGTGCAGCTAAATATATCTGGCTGCTAAACAGCAGGACGTGCTCATTGCTAGCTTTGTTGACAGACAGAAGAACAATTTAGTCTTCGTTGCAAAGCACGGATCCCAATCCATTAGGATGAAACCTTCCAGCAAAGCTATCTTGTTTTTAGTAGGCTGGGCAACAAGAGGAAGTGCACAGAATGACTTCGTGTTAAGGAGGCCCTAGGGCCCTCTCAGCTGCCCATCTCCAATTTCCTGTGTCATTTCAAACCTTTCTGCTGATTCTGGTGGTGATCCACGTTCGCCAGGCAACGGGACCTTGTTCGGTTGTCATTACAGGCAAACCGATTAGGTTTATCCCATTCTCTCATACCTGTGTCTTGCTTATTCGCTTTCTCACAGCACTTGTGGAGCAGACACTTCACAATAAAACAGATGTCAAGGCTCTTAGCTTCCTCACGAGTTTCACTGAAACCTGTCATGGGATAAGGTCAAATGAAAGGAGATTTGTTTCTCCTCCTTTGCTCCCCCCCCCCCCACCCTTTATGCTCCAGCGATAGCTTTGAACAGAAATACTGCAGGTCATCAGTGTCAAGCTAGTGAGTGAATGTTGGTAAGAGAGAAATACCTTAAAAATAGAGCTAGTGGTTTGGTGTTTGGGATTCTTGGAATTCCCTTTGCCTCTGTGACAGACATCCCTGCTTCCGTCCCTTTTTTTTCCCGTAAAATACCTTCTTGATACTCCTGTACAGTCCGCTTTTAGCTCCTGTCTACTAAATGTAGCATACTGGTTTTATTGCAACTCTTGACTTGCCTCTATTTTTGTGTGTTCTTTTTCTTTATCGTGTTTTATAATTTAGATAGTAAACTGGCAGAAGTCCTTGTTTCCTGCAATCTCTTTAAAGTGCTCTGCAAAGCTATAAAACGATAAAGATGTTAAGGGCCTTCTGCGATGCCAGAGATGACCAGGCTTTATACTCAGGATCTTAATGGATATTTAACAACTCCAAAGTTATTTTGAACAATTCCCTATTAATCCTGACAGTAAATTTTTACACCCTTACGTGGTATAGTTTTGTTCTTCCCCTTTATTCATGTAGTGCTGTCTATTATTTTAAAAGAGAGTGCTGGCCTTTTAAGGCACAGTTTGTGTTCTTTGCCCTGCTTTAAGTTTATTTTCCTGTAATTTAAAAAAAAAAAAAATGGCTGAGTTGTCAGCGCTCTAAATGCTAGTTTGTGGCAGGGGCCAAATATGTGTGAGTTGTATTTTTTTGCCAGCTTGAAAATTTGGAATTTTGGCTTACCTAATCCTTTTTCATTCCATAAGTTGCATAAACGAGCTCAAGTTGGAGATTATTTTTTGGTTGTAGATAAGTTGCGCTTAAGAGGTTTACAGAGGTAATGCTCATTTGTTTGCAAAGCTTCATTTTATTTTATTTTTTTTAAATAACGGAGCACAGTATTACTTCTAGCTCTGTCCAAACCACAGTAGATACGGCTATCTCTAAACATACTATAGCCCTACTCTTCACTATGAACTGTGTTTCTCTCTCTCATACTAGTAACCAGGGTGGGTTTTTATCTCTTTTTGCCCTGATACAGATGTATCAGCGAGGCTTTCAGAGAGAACTTGACTGCATCGCACTGTCACTTTGTGGCTTGGGTCTTTGTAGATTATAAACTCAAACTTGTGTGATTGTGATTCTTTTAATTTTCTATTTGAAACAGTCATAAGTTGCTTGGTGGCTGTCTCAAGTTGTGCTAAGTTCTGTTTTTCTTTCTCAGTCAGATTCAGAGGAAGATGAACCAGCAAAGAAGAAAAATACTCTTCAGGTAAATCCTTAGGATGTTTAATTAAACAGGCTTCACAGGAAGTAAGCATTTGGCTGTGATAGATCTTGGGTTTCCATTAGCATCAGTCAGACGCCCTGATCAGCGTGTGCCTTTTAGGGAATAATATCCTGGAAATCCCTTGGGGCATCACATCCCTTTCCTGGGAAATGTCTTAAGTATAAATCTCAGAAAGATATGCATTAATTTGGGAAATGTAGACTCATATTTGCAAGTACGATGTTTCCCTTAAAAGTCCCACTGGCCTTTTGGGCAGGAAAGCCCTGCAGCATGTTCAAAACAGCAAACGGTTATGCTAAGCAGTGGGAAGCCCATCAACATTGTTAGAAGAAGAATTGGAGGAGATAATTGGCAGGGAGTCAGGAAAACTAAATAGTCTCACTCATTTCTCCTGTTTCTGTGAACCGTCTACCCTGCATGAAACTCACCAGGGACGCGGCGAGGGCTCTGGCTTGTCTGCTTTGCTTCCTCAACCCAAAAACTTGACAGTGAAAGAGACCAATCGGTTACTTTTGCCCTACGCTTTCTCGAGGAAAGCAGCAGAAAATGCCCCTGAGTCAAAGCCAGCTAAGGCCCCAACCTCTTCCTCAAAGACAAAACCTCTGTCCAAGCCAGCAGTGGCCACAACTCCTTCCCCGTCTGCTATCAAAGCTGCTGCGAAGAGCGCTGCCCTCCAGGTAACCAAGCAGATCACGCAGGAAGAGGACGACAGCGATGAAGAGGTAGAGCCAGAGAACTACTTCTCCTTGTCTGACAAGAGCGAGCCCAGCGTTGTCAGTGCTGAGACATATATGTATTCTGGCACAGTGGTGTCAGAGGACCCGCCGCCTGGGACCGAGCCAGAGCCTCAGTTCCAGGATGCTGCTGCTAACGCCCCTCTGGAGTTCAAGACGGGTGCGGGTTCCAGTGGTGCTCAGCACAGCTGGGCACCCAAGTCTGGAGAAGACTATGGCAGTCAGCCCTATAACCAGTTCCCTGCTTACAGCGATGCTAACGTGACTGGTGCATATTATCAGGTGGGTATGAGGTTAATTTTCTAGGAGGTAAAGCTTGATGGGGTTATTCCAACACGTGATCTTGGACCAGTGGCTTTGAGTTAGTTACTGGAGCAGGCTATGGCTTTAGGAAATCTAACCTGAGCTAGCTGGGACAAGAAGTATAGATGCGCAGCACTTAGTGCAACAGGATTCCTCTGGGATGGGAGCCATAGATGCTTTTTGCTGGATAAATGTTTAATAGCTTCTCTCATTTTAAAATGCCCCTGCAGAACTGCCCCTGCTGTTCTCAGGGTGCAGAATCAGGGCTTGCCAGAACTGATCTCTGAAGCTGGGTTGTTTCTAGTAATCCAGCAAAGTATTTGTTATTGAGTACCTCTGGAAAAAATGCACTGTACTCTTCAATCAGTGCCAAAGTAATGAGGATTCTGTTAGCCTTGGAAGGAGGCACGTGTGTAACTTACTGCAGTCTCCAGAGGTTGAGTGAAATCCTAGGGTGAAAAACCAGAAGCTCCGCAGGGTGAGGTATGAGATTCAGTGGTGCATCTTAAGGTCTGTGTGCGTAGCTGTTGCAGGATCAATCTCGCTTCACTGCGGTGATGACCTGTTTTTTCTTTTGTTTGCTGACAGGATTACTACAGCAGTGGATACTACCAGGAGATGGAACCAGCCCAGGGACCACCACAGGACATGGGCACTGACTCCTCCTTCATAGATGATGAAGCGGTTGGCACTTTACTATCTATCCCACTATGGAGTTTGCATTTAAGCGCTGCTAGAACATAGGATCTGCTTGGCAGCTACAATCCTGACCCTCCAGCATGACCTGTGCTTCATGCCGAGTTCGACCAGATTGTTGTTCCATTGGGTCTAGCGCTGTGTTGTGGACACGTGCAGTGTCCTTCCAGCAATCTGTTGGGCTACTGCTCCAGATGGATATGCTTGTTTTATAAATAGGTGATGTTTGTTATTTCCACCTACCCCAGTCTTGTTCTCATTAGGGGGTTGTAGGGCAGTTAAGGTGTATGGAGTGATAAGGTCTGTGCAGTTGCTTGCTTGCTGAGATGCCGGTGAGCTGCCATTCAGATACCTTGGTGCTATATCCTTTAGCACAGTGGTGAGCTCCCCACTCATTTGAAATGCTCAGGAACTGTAGCTCAAAAACCTATTGACCCATTGTTGATGCAGTCTAGAAACGGCCACCTTTGCTAGCTGAATCGGGCAGTGCTACAGCAGGCAATAGCCCCTCTGGAGCTCACTTCCTCTGAGTGGCCTCTGTGCTTCTGAGGTGGATTTGAGTTATGCAAAGTGGATATCTTGGCAGCTAAATTGCGGGTGCTTCCACGGCACTTAAAGTGAGAGAACCCGAGCTCCTTTGATCTTTCTCTAAGCAAGAGACAATGCCAGAATAAATGGTGTTTTCCTTTCTGCATTGGAAAACAAGGTTATAAGCTTAATATTCAGTGAGATGCTTTGATCTGTAGAAAGCAGAATTCGCTTAAAGAAAGGATTCCTGGTTGGGAAGATGTGTGGTGGTGTGCCCTGTCCTGTGCTTGGGGAGCTTATGGATCAGAACCCCATCTCCCCCTGCTTGTTTCAGGTTAGTAGCACTGTCCGATGTATGCGTAACTCCTGCTGTTTCTGTTCTTTCAGTTTAAACGTCTGCAAGGCAAGCGGAATCGAGGGAGAGAAGAGATCAACTTTGTGGACATCAAAGGTGATGATCAGCTGAGTGGAGCCCAGCAGTGGTTGACAAAATCGTTAACAGAGGAGAAAACCATGAAATCGTTCAGCAAGGTATGGGCAGGAAGGGAGAAATGCTGACTGGAATTTAGGAGACCCGTGTTCGGTTCCTAGCTCAGTCGCGGCTGAAGCTGTATTAGACACTATGCAGTCTGGGGGAACAAGGACCTTCATGTTGTGTATTGTATAAATAATTGCATACAGGAGACCAGTAGGGCTTCTCAAAACAAAGTCTCCGTGTACAGGTGGTAAAGACTGACCAGAAACTGCTTTAGCCTAAGGAATCTGCCCAAAACCGTTGATGCGAAACAAAGATATTGGGCTTCTTGACTGGCTTTGTGCAGGCTCTTGTCTTGTTTCACTGCCTGGGACAGTGTCTTTCCAGGCTGAACGTTTACTCTGACTTTGCTTTTTAGAAAAAAGGAGATCAACCCACAGGACAGCAAAGAAGAAAACACCAGATCACGTACCTGATTCATCAGGTGAGCAGTCTCCCTCTAGCACAGACAGTTCCGGACAGAGTTACAAGGGTTGACACTTAACAGCACGAAGCAGAGCTGGTGGAGCTGCTTTTTCTGCAGCTGGGAACCAGAGGCTTTGCACATCTAGCAATAATTAGTCCTTGATTAAGAGCTCTGGATGAGATGTGCAGCAGGTCTGATGGGGAGCTGGGAGGCAGCGGTGTCCGCAGGAGCCAAGCTCTTGTTCTGGCAGGTGGAGCCAGAACGCAGCTCCTGCCTCAGCGCTGGCCGAGGGTCCTGGGCGCCGCCGACCCAAACAGCGTCAGGGCCTTGACTCCAAGGATTTTATGGCTCTGCTCATGGATAGAGCTCCTAGCTGTGGGTTACTTTGCTTCTCTCTCCCTTCCCCTCCCGCGCAGCTCCAGTGCATGCATAGTTTTATTTGGTTACAAGACTCTTGCTTCCTGTCTTAAATTCTGTACCAGTGCTGGGTTGGTTGGTTGGTAAGCAGCTGCTGAGACTGTCCCACAAAAGCTACATTTCAGTGTGAATGAAATGCCTGTGCATCCCCATTAATTCAGACCTCTGTCAAGATAATTGTACTAACTCCTGTAACAAGGCCCCTTGCTGAAGTGCTCTGTAATCCCTGTCAGCAGGGGCGGAGGAGGGTAAAATACTGCTGAATCGGTGAGTAGCAGTTTTGATTTTAATCCTCTCAATTCCTACAGGCAAAGGAAAGAGAACTGGAACTGAAAAACACATGGTCCGAAAACAAGCTCAGCCGACGTCAGACTCAAGCCAAATATGGATTTTAACACCTCTCCCCCACTTTTTGGCTGTTGTCCCAGGTGACCTACTGTGTCAGACTTCTCCTGGCCTTCTGGAGATCAACCAGGCCCCTGCATAGATGGCTGTCTGCTCTGTGGGTGGGAGGATACTGCACTCCCTGGTCTATCAGGAGAAGGGTTTAACGCAAGCAAGTTTCTGAAACTCCACCTGTAATCTCCCCCTCTCCCCTCCCCCTGCCCCCCCCCCCCCAACAATAACGTAGATGGTTCGAATCAAGTCTGGCTCGTACAGCTGGGGACTGTCCCAAGGCACAAGGCAAGGTTGGAGCTTTTGTCCCAAGGCCTGGTGCAAGGTTTGGAGCTTTTGTCCTGTAGGTATACAGGCTACTAATTCTTGAAAGTAGCCTTAGCTGCTGGAATCTTAGGCAGAGTCACAATAAACTTCCAATTCCCAGTTCGCTCCTTTCTTGGACTCACTGTGTGTTGAGAGTGTAATTTTTCTTTCTAAAAGACAGTGAGTTTCAAGAGCAAGCCTGTTTTTTGTCCTTTTTGTTGAGACATCCTAATGGCTGTTTTGTCTGAGTAAATACACTGCTCCTCTCATGCTAATTTTTTTTTTTGGGGGGGGGGGGGGAGGGAGAAGTGTGGCTAATTTAGTGTTTTTGCTCTCAGCTGCATCAGCCTCTGTCTCAAATCACGTTGAGGGGAAACTACTTTTTTGTTTCAAAGGGGATGTAGACTAACAGGTCAGAGCTTGGAATACAAGAGAAAATACCCCAGTGTGTGGACTGCACAAAAAACAATGAGGTTCTCTCTGCCAGCGCAAGAAGCTGCTGAGAGCTTTTGGATATATATGAGCGTTCTGTGTATGTATGTTTTTCTTGCTTTTTTTTTTCCTCCTTTTTTTTCTCCCCCTGTCGTGACCCAAGGCCTACAGTGCTGTAACAATCTGATCTCCGTACTAGTTGAACTAAGTATTTGCAGTGTCACATGATGCATTGCAGCTGGCAGTGAAACAGCAGTATTTCCTGTAATCAGACACAGATAAAAGCTGCCTACTGTACATTTTTTCAGCTCTTTAGCTTGTTTGTATCAATTCTGTTTCCTGTAAAAGCATCACATCTGATTAAGTGTTAACTTTATCCTCTGGGCTGGGAAGAGGAGACCGTGTCCGGCCTTAACTTTTTGAAACAAAATCTTTCTTTTATTTAAGGTATTAGGCCTAGGTGGTATGACTGCAAATCATGTGCAAGCTTGCTAGCCAGATCCACGTATCTTTAGCCAAATCTCTGTGGCCTCACTTAGTTCGTTGTTCACCAAAGTGTGTGATGCTGAAGGGAACAGAGAGGTGGTCTGGTTATTTAACTTACATTCCCGACACCGAGGGTTATATTTGTTGTAACTACAGCTAAAACAGCTAATATATTTGTTATTCCATTTAGGGAAAAAAAAAAAAACTCAGAAAGGTTGTGTTTTCCCCATGTTACCTGTAAAAACAAAAGCAAAAACAAAACAAAACCCTGATGAATGAAGTCTTTTCTTAGGATATTTTAAAATAATCTGATTTCTAGTTTAGCTCCCTGAATGTTTTAGTACTTTGCAGAGCCCATTTTGAGTATTTGAATGACCAGAATAAAGTTACTGTTGAGTAATTTATTCATATCTTATATGTACAGTGAAATCCTCTGAAAAGAGATTTGATAAAGGAATAAACTTTTAAATGAACCGAACCACACCTGTTTTCATCAGAGGTACTTATCTCAACTCTTTGCTTGAGGCGTTGGTTTTGAGGCGTTGGTTTTGCTGCTCCTTAGTTCTTGGAACACCAAAGCACCTTAAAGGCTGCCCTGGTTTATGCGTGGAGTGAACAGCGCTGCACAGATGCTGACAAAACGCTTCTCCCAGGGAGTCTGCGAAGTACAATCCATTTGCGGTGTGAACCTGAGCAGCAGAAGGTCAGAGGGCTGTGGGCTGTTGGTTGTATTCACCGCTGTGTATTTGTCTGTTTAAAAAGCCAGTTCTCGCCTGTGTTGTCCTGCACCTATGCGCGCGTTGGCGCTGGTAACTCGTGCTCGGCGTCCCCGTTACCAGAACAGGCAATGGCACCGCGATCAGCAGCTTCTGTGGCCGACTGCCGTGAGGATGATGCCAGCCAGGGTTGACCCCTTCAAGTAGGTGGTGATATCATGGGCCTGAAAAGGAAGTGGATCTTAGCAACAGCAGTTGCTTAGCGTCTGAAGATCTGGACCATATGAATGGAGATGGATGAGGGAGAAAAAACCATCACTGACGACACTGCTGTAGTGGCCAGCAGGGAGAGAGATGTAACAAACTGGGTTAAACTGTGTGTTTTAAATTGCTGTTGGATTTGTTGTCCTCCTGCCAGAAGGCTCTGCCTCGCCTGGAACTGGGGAGAAGGACAAACCCGGAATTCAGACCACGGCCACTTTCAGCAGAGGTGAGAGGGCGTAGCTCCCCCCCCAGAAGAGCAGCATGCTGAGGGCTTTTGTCTGCTGCAGCTTTCAGTGCAGATCCATTGACTTGGGCGAAGAGATTCTGATCTCTCCGATGGATCAGAAGCTCCAAAACTCTTATTCAGCAGCCTTGGTTTGGTCATGTGAATCCTGGAAAGGGTTGAGAGACTGATTAGAGCTTTCAAAAAAGCTCATGCACCGATGTTTTCTCTCTTTTCCCTCTTCCGTGTGTTATTGCTCATTCTTAACACTAGAGGGGAGTTACAAGGACAGGAAGAGAGTGCGACTTACATGGGTCTCAGCTTTTAGCCACTTAACAACAACAAAATGTGGGCTTGTGAAAAATGGAAGTGATTTTCTGAGAGGTAGAAGAACAACTAGAAACCCCAGGCCTCCTTTATCTTTTCTGTCTCGAAGTTCTAGCCCGTCTGAATTTGGGGAATTTTGCCATTCTTGTGTCTACAGCTGGACGCGCTAACTTTTGTGAGAACTGCGTTAATTTTGTCGTTGCGCATCCCAAAGAAAACGGCCAACGAGCTTGGACCTCTGGCTTTTTAAGTCCTGGACATAATGTCCCCTGAACTTAATTTGTCTGGGGGCCCTTATCACAGGAAGAAGCGTGCCGCGATGCCAGCAGCAGCCTGCAGCTCTGCCGGGCACCATCACGGGGCAGCTCTAAATCCGTGTAACCATAAAGATGCTGCATTTAGCCCAACAAATTTGATTCCTAGGGTTGATATTTTTCCGTGCTCTGTGGATGGAGAAACAGGCACGGCCTGAAGTCACCTACCTGTGGAAACTAGGCCGGTAGTGGTTTGTGGTTGGTTTCTTTTTTAGCCTTCTGTGGCCTTGTCTGTTGGGCTGCAGTCACCAAGGCTTATGGCCGATGTAAGATTCGAATTTGGGCGTACCAGCCATGCCCGAAACCATTCTGTTTTTACCGTAAGAGCATTTTCCTCCGCCCTGATTCTATTCATAGAAATCTCTTTCTGAATCCTTTTTAAAGATAAATTAAATCCATTCCTTCCTTCCTCGTCTTCTAACTGTCTCGCAGGGCCTGGGAAACAGACCGCTGCGTCAGGAGGGGTGTGAGAATCCGAATGCGAAGCTGACTAGCATCCCTGGTATGATCGGGGCTGCTTGGTGCCGGTTTTCCGTGGAAGGGCTGCCTTCTCGCTGAGCTTTGAAGAGCCTCCTTCAACTGTAAGGGAGCCTGAGCCTGGGTGGCTCCTTCTGCCGCGAGCAGAGGAAGGAATCGCTCCTTTGTGGAGCAGGTGGACCGAGTGTGGGCTTGCCCTCGAGTGAGCCTTGGAGCTGGGTCTCTCCTTGAACCTACCTGAGCTGGGTGGCTTAGAGACGGTCTCCAGAAACCTGCTCGTAAATGTTCTCCAGAACCTCCTGTCCCGCAGCTGCTGCTGCTGCTCTCTTTGGGGTGGTCATGCTTCTGCTGTAAATGGGATCGTCAAGCTGCAGTGAAGGCTTCGTTGTGGCCTGGAATAACCCACGGAGAAAGGTGAAGGGATATTGCTATGAATCCCTCTTGCGTTTCCAAAGGCCTCTGCAGAGACCCCTTGCCCTAAGGTCCGAGGCGGACGTTTGGCTTGAAAACCGGCGCCCCGTCGCAGCCGGTCCTTTACCCTCCCAGCCCTTAACTTCCCTCCTATCGACGTCTTGGTTCAGCTGCGCGTTGCAGCCTGTCCTGCCCCGGCGCGGAGCGAGCCCTGGCTGGTGGGCGAGACCCCCGGGGGCCCTGCCTTTTGAGCCCCCGTATCCCTGCGGCCGAGGCGGCGAGGCCTTCGGTTTTAGGTGAAGAGGTGGCTCCTCGAGAGGACCCCGCCGGCGGGCAGGGGGCTGACCCACCTCCGTGGCGGGGCCGCGGGCTCCTCTCTCCCTTCCCTCTGCCCCGGGAGCTGCCAGGAGCTGCTGCCTCTCGGAGGCCAGGCTGGACTTGCTGCGGAAGAGCCCGCGGCGAGCTGGCTCCGCGGCGGGACGGCTTTGGGCAGGCAGCGGCGAGACGGCGCCCCGAGCCAGCGGCGTCACCTCGGAGTAGACGTTCTCCTCGGGGCCGGCGCTGGCGGCCGAGACCCGTCCCACGGCGTAGAAAGGGATGCGCTCCTCCGGCTGGTGGCGGACGCGGGGCTCGCCGGAGGCGCGGGCAGCGGTGGTGGCGGCGGCGGCTCCCTTCCCCGTAGGGCCGCTCGCTCCCTGGGCGGCTGCCGGGGAGCCCGCCTTAGCCGGCACGTCGGGAGCCTGCGAAGGGAACGGGCCCCGTCGGAGGGGAGCTCAGCGAGGAGGGGGGGGCACCAAACCCAGCTGCGACCTGCTGCAGGCTTTGATGTCCCGCCGGAGCCGGGATTGCCACGCTCGGGTCCTCGTCCCCGGCGGAGCAGTCGCGCGGGAAGCGCTCGCCGCTCCCAGCTGTGATTTTTGCCGAGCTATGATGCTTTAATTTTCTTTTTTTTTCCCCCCCTTCCCCAGGTTGCGAGACCCCATTGGAAAGCGGCGCTAACTCTGCACTTTGGCCCATCCCGGAGGCTGCAAGGACCGACGGAGCGGCTCAGCATCGGGGGACCGCACGCGCGCCCTTACCCGGCGGCACGGCGCCGTCAGGAGCTCGCCGTAGAGCGCCACGGGGGCCGCCGCGTGATGCCGCAGCAGGTCCGCCAGCTCGACGTGCCCGCTGCCCTCGCCCAGGATGGCGTAGCACCCGTCCGCCAGCTGCTCCAGCATGAAGTGTCGGCAGCGCTCCCTGCCCCTGCGTGGAAAAGCGGAGGTAGGCGCCGGCCCCGGCCCGGGCACCCGGCGCTGCCGCGAACGCCACGCCGGTCCTCACCGGTACGACAGGACGAAGCCCACGGTGCTCTCGCTGAAGCGGACGAGGAAGGAGCCCTCCGGCTCGTCCTCCAGCAGCCGCTCCGTCTCCCTGCGGGAAGAGGACCGAAAGCCTCCGTTTGCTCTGCCCGCCGGCGCCCTCCCGCAGCCACCTGGGTTTCGCGCCGCCTCCCCGAGCCCGGGCGCGCGGAGCTGCTCGCCCGCCCCGGCGCTCACCTCCGGCTGACGAAGCCGTGGAACCAAGCCGGGAGCTCGCCCTGCGCCCGCAGCCTGCCGGCCTGCGTCCGCTCGAACCACAGCCTGGTCCGGGCTTGCAGGGCCGCCAGCTCCTGCTGCGGCGATGCCGGCCGGCAGCCCGGCGACACCTGCGGGGGAGTGGGCAGCGGCTAGGGGTGAGGGTCCTGGGCATGTGCCCCGACCTGGGCATGCACCCTGGGGCTGCACCGGGTCCCGGGGATGCGCCTCGTCTTGGGCATGTACCCTGTCTTGGGCATGCACCCTGGGGCTGCACTGGGTCCCGGGGCTGCACCCCCACCCTGGGCATGCACCCTGGGGCTGCACCAAGTCCTGGGGTTGCACCCCCGACCCCCGGGTAGGCACCCCACGGCTGCACCCCACCCTGCGCATGCACCCTGGGGCTGCACTGGGTCCTGGGGCTGTGCCCCACCCTACGCATGCACCCTGAGACTGCACCCCACCCTGCGCATGCACCCCTCTGCATGCACCCCGGGGCCGCACTGGGTCCCGGGCCTGCACCCCACCTTGTGCGTCACCCCAGGGCTGCACCCCACCCTGTGCATGTACCCCTCTGCATGCACCCTGGGGCTGCACTGGGTCCCGGGGCTGCACTGGGTCCCGGGGCTGCACCCCACCCTATGCATGCACCCTGGGACTGCACCCCACCCTGCACGTGCACCCCTCTGCATGCACCCCAGGGCTGCACTGGGTCCTGGGGCTGCACCCTACCCTGTGCATGCACCCCAGGGCTGCACTGGGTCCCGGGGCTGCGCCCCACCCTATGCATGCACCCTGGGGCTGCACCCCACCCTGCGTATGCACCCCTCTGCATGCACCCTGGGGCTGCACTGGGTCCAGGGGCTGCACCCACCTTGTGTGTGCACCCCAGGGCTGCACTGGGTCCTGGAAATGCACCCCACCCTGCACATGCACCCTGGGGCTGCACCCCACCCTGCCCATGCACCCCTCTGCATGCACCCTGGGGCTGCACTGGGTCCCAGGGCTGCGCCCCACCCTATGCATGCACCCTGGGACTGCACCCCACCCTGCACGTGCACCCCTCTGCATGCACCCCGGGGCTGCACCCCACCCTGCGCATGCACCCCAGGGCTGCACTGGGTCCTGGAAATGCACCCCACCCTGCGTATGCACCCCTCTGCATGCACCCCGGGGCTGCACTGGGTCCCGGGGCTGCACCCCACCCTGTGCGTGCACCCCAGGGATGCTCCACTCCCCGCATGCAGTACCAGACCCCTCCTTTGCAGCCTGGCCCTGCGAGAGAAGGGGATGTTTTCCTCCTCTGGACATTTTGGGAGGATGTGGGAGTTTGTGGGGGGGTGGGGGGATGTCGGGGCAGGCAGCCTGGGGGGGGGACGGACCCTTGGCTGCCCGGTCTCCTACCCTGCCCTGTGCATCCTGGCATCCCGGCGGCAGCTCCGCTCTCGGCGCCTGGGCCGGGGCCCTGCTGGACCCCCGGGGGGCCTTGTCCTCGCCGACGGGATGGAAGGTGCCGAGGAGGGGACGGTCATCGGCCGCGGGCTCGCCTGTGCCGGGCAGCGGAGAGGAAACGGGGCGAGGGGGGGGCTCAGCACTCCGGCGCGACCCCGCCGCTCCTCACCCTCTTTCTCCCCCAGCGTCGGCACGGACCGCGGCGGGAGGGAGGAAAAAAACACCCTCGGACGGACGCCGGGATGGAGGCCGAGAGGTGCCGGCGGCCGGGCAGCAGGCAGGACCGCCCGCACCCCGGCTGTCGTCCAGCCCTGGGAAAAAAAACGCCACTTAATCGCCACCAGCTGCTCGACCGGGGGTGGGATGCAGCCGGGCGGATGCTATTTCGATACGAGACACGTATCTGAGTCAGAGGAGCCAGCTGAGGCTTGCCGGCGAGCGGAGGAACCGGCTGGAGCAAGGGCGGACGCGTTCGGTGTTCGCCGGCGTCGCCGAGAGCCCCAAGGGCGACGAGGGGTGGAAAAAAAACCCCCAGGCACCGGCCGGGCATCCGTCCTCGGTGCCGCCTTAAAAAAAGGGGTAAAACCAGCAACGCGGTGGCCGCCGGGCATCCGAAAACGCGCGGGAAAGCGCGACGACGGAAGGGCGTTAAGATGCTTAAAAAAGCCCGGGGCGGGGGGCTCGACCGTCGGAGGGAAACCCCGCGTTTCCGGCGCGAGAACGGCTCGAAACGGGCCGAAACCTGCCTTCGCTCCGCGGTGCCGCTGCCTTTTTTCCCCCGCCGCCGGCGCTGCCCCGGTCCCTGCGAAGACCCCCCCCCCCAAACCCCCTTCCCCGCGCGCCCACCTCTCCCCAGCGCGACGGGGACCTCGACGTCCGCGGCCGGGAGCGGGTAGCGCCGCCGGCGTCCTGCCATCTCGCCCGCCGGAGGCAGGAAGCGGCTCGCCGGAGCCGCGAGAACTTCTGCGCGCGAAGCCCCGACGTCACGGTGACGGCCGCGCCGAATGCGGCCGTCGGGCTCCTCCGCTCGCCCCGCGCGATGCTCCCGCGCCGGTGGCAGAGGGGGCTGGCGTGATGCCCACGTCGTTTCCCCCCCCCCCCCCCCAAAATCTCATTCCACCTTAACAAACCTGCCCCTCCTCTCTACCATTTGCACCCTCCCGGGTATTTTTTTCCCCCAGCAGGTATTTTTAATCCGCTCCGGCTGCTTGCGTGTTTGCACTTCGCCCCGTTTTGGGCCGCCGCAGCCCCGGGGGCCGCCGGCGTACGCGGCCGCCTCTCGCCGCCGCTCCTCGAGGAGCCGAGGCGCGGGAAACGCTCCGGCGAGCGACCCTAAAAGGGCCTTTTGCAGCCTCGCTCTTGCAGGCGGGGACGGCGCGGGGCGGCGTTTCTCCAGGGACTTGGGAAGAAGTGCGAATTGGAGTTGTTTTTCTTTTCTGTTCGTTTTTGCCTCGGCCTCTGCCCAGCCTGGGCTTCGGCAGCCGCCGTCGTCCCCCAATCCCGGGAAGCGCACGGATTTCTAGGAAAAAACCTCGCGCCGGGACCAGCCGGGCTGCCGGCTCGCCGGCGGGCGACGCCGTCTCGTCCCGGGCCGGGGGGCAGAGGTAAAGCTTGGGGGTATGGAGGGGGGGTCCAACAGGTTGCTTTTGGACCCGCCGCGGGAAGCGGGGACCCCGTAGCGCTTTCGGGCTTCCGGCGGTGATTTTTCCCGGCGGAAAGCGCTCGGCGCTCTTCTTGCCGCCGAGGTGGCGGAGGGGCCCCGGGCTCTGCCGGGGCGACGCCGGTGCGGCCGCGGGCTCCGCCGTCGGGACGGGGACGATGCCGAGCTGGGCGTTTTCCATCCGAGCTCCCTTATCCAGCTGTTTTTTCCTGCTGGGTAGAGACCCCCCCCCCTTCACCCCCCAGCTCCGGCAGATACCGGCGGCTTTTCCCTTTCCTGGCGCCCTCGTAGGGTCTCTGTTCCCAGCGCTTGGCCGGGTGCCTGGCTTCTCCCTGCCTCGCTTTCCCCAGCTGCGGGAGCCACCGGAGCGGCCCCGGCGCGGGAAGCGGAGCGACGGCAGCGCCCCGGGGCACCACGCTGCGTCCGCACGCGGGTTCGGCCCCCCGGGCTTTCCAGCCGGGACGCTGGAGCGCCCCGAGCCGGGTGCGTTTGCAGGCGATAAGAAGCTGCCCGGCCCGGGAAAATCCCTCGCTCCTGGGAAACGGGAGCCCTGGACGTGGCGCTGGGTCCCCCCCCAACCCTGGCTTGCGCGGGGAGCGCGTGTCGGTGAAGCCGGTCGTCCCAGCTGTTTCCAAGCGCATTGCTGTAACGAGTTTGTGGGGGCTCTGCCGGGAGCAAGGGTGTGCCAGCACCCCCCCCCCCCCGCCAAACCCGCTCCCCCGGTGCCTTTTTGTCTTCGCAGCGATGGCCGAGGATGCCGGGGCGGGGGGTGCCCCTGATGCCGGCCAGGTGAGTGGGGCTGGGGGGGGGGGTGGCCGGGGGGGGGGGTCTCCCCGCTCGGGGTGCCTGCGGCTTCACAGACGGCCTTCGTGGACGTGGCCGTGCCCGCCTGGCCGGACCTGCATCCCACCCGGCCCGTGGGCCGGCTCGCTGCCCCCACCCCGCCGCCGCTTCCCTTGAGCAGAGGTGCAAAAATTTGCCCGATTTGGAGAGTTTAGTGGCAATCAGGTGGAGGGGAGAGGGGCCGCGATTGAGCCGGAAGAGCTCGAGCACAACCACACTACGAGACACCGGAGAATCTCCTCCAGCGCCTGCTCCCCGCGGGGTGGGAGGCGGCGGTGGGGACGAGGGACCTGGCGCGGCTCAGGGGGGCGGCTGAGTGGGGCGTCCCGGCGCGGCCCCCGCAGGACGCGGCGAGGGAGGAGACGCCGGCTCCTGCGGCCGTGGTCACCTTCAGACCGGACAACGTGGAGGACCTCTACGAGCTGCTGGAGAAGCTGGGCAGGTGAGCGGGGTCCCCGGCCGGGGGCAGCGAGCGTGGGAAAGCAGCGGCATCCCAAGGCGGGGAGGGACTGAACGGGCGAAGCGGGCGCCGGGACACCCGGAAGCCCCCTGAGATGGTGAAGGGTAGGTGGGCGCCCGTGGCCACGTGTCCTTGCGACGAGCCCCAGGCCGGCCGTCTCGCCGCAGCGGGCACTTCGGCGTGGTGAAGCGGTGCCGGCAGCGGAGCACGGGCACCTTCTACGCCGCCAAGTTCGTGAAGATGCGCAAGCGCCGCGGCAGCCGCCTGGGCCTGGACCGGGCGCAGGTGGAGCGCGAGGTCTCCATCCTCCAGCAGCTCGACCACCCCAACATCATGCGGCTCCACGACCTCTTCGCCAGCAAGGCCGAGACGGTGCTGATCCTGGAGCTGTGAGTGGGGGACCGGGGTTGGCGGCGGGGGGGGGGGGGGCTGTGTCCAGCGCCGGGCTCTGAGCCGGGGATGGGGGCTCACGCGCCCCCCTACCCCGTCCCGTCCCGCGCAGCATCGGCGGCGGGGAGCTCTTCGACTTCATCGCCGAGAAGGAGATGCTGTCGGAGGAGGAGGCCGTCGAGTTCCTGGCGCAGATCCTGCGCGCCGTCGAGTACCTGCACGCTCGCCGCATCGCCCACTTGGACCTCAAGGTGCCCCCGAGGCGGCCGAGGCGGGACGGTCCGCATCCTGCCCCGCTTCCCGGCCGCTTTGGGCGTGGGAGGAGGAGGAGGGTGGAGGGAACGGCGGCTGGGGCAACCCGATGTCCCCCCCCCCCCAACCCCGTCACGCTCCGCCGACCATCGCGCAGCCCGAGAACATCATGCTGCTGGAGAAGGACGTCCCCGAGCCCCGAATCAAGATCGTCGACTTCGGCCTGGCCCAGAAGCTGGAGGACGGCGTGGCCTTCAAGAGCCTCTGCGGCACCCCGCAGTACATCGGTACGGCTGCCGCCCGGCCCCCCCCTCCCCGGCGCTCCCCACCTCTGACACCCCCCTCCCCGCTCCTCCGCCTTTGTCCCCAGCTCCCGAAGTGATCAACTACGAGCCGCTGAGCACCGCCACCGACATGTGGTGAGACGCGGGCTGGAGACCCTCCACCCCGGGGTGGCGGGGTTTTTTTTTTGGGGGGGGGGGGATGTGCAGGGCAGCGGGAGCAGGATGCGGCTCCCGACCTCACTCCTGCTCCCCGTCTCTGTCTTCCAGGAGCATCGGCGTCATCACCTACATCCTGTGAGTAAGGAGGGGGGGGCGATGCTCCCGCGGCTCCGGGCTGCGGGGAAACTGAGGCACGGCGCTGGCGGGTGGCCGAGGAGCGGTTTTGGTGGGGGGGGGGGACGGACACACGAGTGCCACCCCCCGCGCTCAGCAGCTCCTCCGCCGTCTCCCCCCCCGCAGCCTCAGCGGGCTGTCGCCCTTCCAGGGCGAGACGGACGCCGAGACCCTCTGCAACGTGGTGGCCGGCGCCTACGACTTCGAGGAGCGCTATTTCGGCGACACCTCCGAGCCGGCTAAGGATTTCATCCGGCTGCTCCTGGTCCGGGAACCGGCGTGAGTTCCCCCCCCCCCTCCTCCATCTCCTCGCATGGCCGGGGACCTGGTGTCCCCTCCGTCCCCCTCCCCGGCTGCCCTAAAGCTCCGCTTGCAGGCAGCGCCTGACGGCATCCCAGTGCCTCGGCCACCCCTGGATCAAGGTAGGGCTGCGGCGGGCGCGATTTGGGCTTGGGGGGGGGCGGGGGGGGGGACCGGCGAGGGGCCGCGGGTGGCGGCGGGGGGGACGATGCCGGCTGTCTTCGCTCCCTGCCAGCCCCTGAGCCGGAAGCAAGCGGCCAACCGCAGCCGCTCCTCCATCAACATGAAAAACTTCCGCAAGTTCAACGCCCGGCGGAAATGGAAGGTGAAAGAGCAGCCCCCCCCCACTGTGGGTTTGGGGGGGGGTCCCGGGTTGGGGGGGGGTCCTGGTTTGGGTGGGCACCCCGCTGTGGCGGGAGCGTTGCAGCAGCGCTGCGGGTGGGGTGGGGGGGTAGCGCTGCGGTTTTTGGGGTGGGGGGGGAGCGGAGGGGACGGACCCCCCCCCACCATCTCCCCCCCCCCCTTTTCCCCAACCCAGCTCTGCTATAACATGGTGTCGGCCTGCAACCGGCTCTGCCGCATGCGGCTCCTGTGCCGCCGGAGGAAGGAGGACGAGGACTTGGTGAGGGGCCGGGACCCCCGCGCCCGGACGGAGGGGCTCGGCGGTGGTGGCGGGGTTGGGGGGGGGGAGGTGGGACACGTCCCGGCGCTGCTCTCCAGCCCCTCTGTCCCCCCCCCCCCCCAACCTCCGCCAGCGCTGCTGCGAGAGCGACCAGGAGGACGACGGCAGCCACCCCGCCAGGCTGCTGCGCCAGCGCAGGAGCAGCTGCTCGTGAGCCGCTGCGGGGCCGGGGGGCGAGCGGGACCCCCCCCACCCGCCACCGCCGGCCGGGTGGGACGGCGAGAGGGACCCTCCGCTGCTGCAGCCGCCGGCCGGCCCCGTCTCTCCCAGCCCCGCGGTGCTGGGGGGGGGGGGGGTGCTGGGGCTGCTGAGACCCCCCCCCCCAAATTCTGCTCCCCACATCGCTGTATTTGGAAAAATAAATATCACCCCGGGGTTGGGGGGGGGGCGCATCCCTGATTGCCCCCTACCCCGGGCTGCTGCACCTCTGGGCTCTGCAGAGCAAAGGGAGAGGGGGGGTTTGGGGGTCGCGAGAGGCGCGAGGACCGTGCCGCTAGCCCGGCTGGGGAAACTGAGGCAGGCGGCGGCGCGGGAGGCGCCGGGCGGGCGGCGCAGGCGTCCTGTTTTCCTCCTCTCCCTTCTCCCCTCTCTATTTCCCAAACAAGCCCTGGCCCCGGCCCCGCGCAGTTGTCAGGCTAAATATTTTGCGTGCGGCAGCCGAAAACAGTAGGCGAGGGGGCCGCGCCGGCCCGCCGCGCACGGCCCGTGCCCGAAGCGGGGCCAACCCCACCTTCTTGGGCAGGGAGCGCCGCGGGCCGGGCCCAGGCGTCCGGGGCGGAGGTGCGGGGTTGGGAGGGGGGGGGCAGCACCCGCCTGCCGGCCCCGGCACCCGCCGCCCTCGGCGCTGTCGGCCATGGGGGCGAAGGAGGCGACGGCCTCGGCGCTGCGGCTCGCCGCCACCCTCCTGCTCCTCGGCCCCGGCCCGCTGCCCCCGGCGTGGGCCACATCCGAAAGTAAGTGCCCGGAGGGACCTGGACGGGGAGGGGGGTGGGGGGGGAAGACGATGGGTATGGGACACCCGTTGGGGACGCTTCTGGGCTCGCTTGCACGCTGCCCTGCATCCCTCAGCTCTTCTCCCTGCCTCAGTTTCCCTTTCCCCCCCCTCCCCATCATTCGCTGCAGCCCCCTGCCCAACCGGGCGCATCCGGAGCCGTTTTGGGGCTGGGAACCGTCCTCGTACCCGCGCGGTCCCGCCGGGAGCGGGTCAGCCCCGGCGCTGCGGGAAGCGACGCCTCCGCTCGGCTTCCTTGGAAAAGCCGCGTCCCTGGGGGGGGGGGACGGGGAGGGGAGGGGGGGCCGCTATGATGGGAAGCGGCGAGCGCGGAGCGGGGCATCGCGCCCGAGCCGGGGGCATCCGTCGCTCGCGTGGGATACGGGAGCTCGGCCGCCGATGCCGCGGAAAGCAACGGCTTAGCCCAGGCGGGCATGGGGAGGGGGGGACCCCCCCCCCGCCCCGGGGAGGACCAGCGCTCGGAGGAGGGGGCCGCGGCGGGCTGGAAAAGCCCCAGCGGGATCTCACCGCCAAGGTCAGGACGTCTCCGCTCCCGGCAGCGGTGGTGGATAGGTTCCCCGGTGGCTTTGCGGGCGCTTTCTCTCCCTGCTGCCCCCCCACCCCGTGCCTCAGTTTCCCCACTGATGCCACCGAGCGGGTGGGCTGCGGCGGTGGGAATGAACCTTGGGTGGATGGAGCCGGTCCCCGTAGCCCGGTCAAGCGCCCTGGGGGCGCAACCGGAGGGGTCTGGAGCGGGGAGGGCGTGCGGCGCCGGCCGCCGTGGGAGACGCGAGCCCGCGGAGCCGGGACGAGCACCGGCGGGATGCTGCCGGAGGGAAGCCGCCGGCTCGCCAGGCTCTTGGCGTCCCCATCGGGAGCGCGAAACGGGAGGCTCTCGGCCCCCTCCGTCACACCGGCTCCGACGGTGGGGGGGGGGGGGATCCAGGTGGAGAAGCCCCCGCTGGCGTCTCCCCAGCACGTTCACAGCAATTTCAGCCAAATTTGACAGCGAGGGCGAGGATAGTCCATCCTTCCCCCCCTCTCCTCGCCTCCTCCTCCGGGCGGTGGGGGTCTCCCCGGGGGGGGGGCGGCTGTTCCCACTGCCCACGCCGGCTCTCTCCCCCTCCCGCCCCCCCGGCCTCGGCGCAGTCTGTGGCAGCATGGACATCCGCAACGACGTCTCCCAGCTCCAGAAGCTGGAAAACTGCTCCATCATCGAGGGCAACCTGCAGATCCTGCTCATGTTCACCACGGGCGCCGAGGACTTCCGGGGCCTCAGCTTCCCGCGCCTCCTCATGATCACCGAGTACCTGCTGCTCTTCCGCGTCTACGGGCTGGAGAGCCTCCGCGACCTCTTCCCTAACCTCTCCGTCATCCGCGGCACCAACCTCTTCTTCAACTACGCCCTGGTCATCTTCGAGATGCCCCACCTGCGGGACATCGGGCTGCACAGCCTGACCCACGTGCTGCGCGGCTCGGTGCGCATCGAGCGCAACCAGGAGCTCTGCCACATCTCCACCATCGACTGGGGCCTGCTGCTGCCCGACGCCGTGGACAACAACTACATCGTGGGCAACAAGCTGGTGGAGGAGTGCGCCGACGTCTGCCCGGGCATCCTGGACGTGGAGAAGCCCTGCGTGCAGACCAGCGTCAACGGGCAGCTCGATTATCGCTGCTGGACCTCCAGCTACTGCCAGAAAGGTGGGTATCCGTGGTCGCCCGGCGCCGTTGCGCCGCTGGGAACGCCGAAACAAGCTGCCGGCTTTGCAACCCCTGGGTCGAGGGGGTGGGCTGCAGGTACCGAGGGCCGGGATGGGTAACTGAGAGGGTGCTGGGGAGGCTGAGTGGCAGCTGGGCCCAGGGGGACCCCGGCACGTGGCCGTCCCGCTGGCCCTGCCCTGCCGCCAGAAGGGTGCTGCGGCGGGAGTAATCGGATCCGCGCTGTAGCATCAGCCGGGGGAGAGGCCGGCTGCCGGCTGCCGTGTTTTCCCAGCGGCGAGGTAAATACAGGTCCCTCCCGGGCTCGTTTGCTGTAAACAGGAGGCCCGGTAATGAAATATATACTATAAACACAGATCCTTATCGGGGCTGTAACCTCGGCCACTGCCCCAGCGCCGGCTGCGCCGTGCAGCTCCCGCTGCTCCTCCAGGGCGCTGGGGCTCAGCAGGCGCTGGGCCTCCACGGCTCCCATCCGCCCACCCATCCGTCCGGCTGTCTGTCCAACCACCTGTTCGTCGGCCCCTTCATCCACCCGTCTGGCCGCCTATCCAGCCGGTCACCCACTCACCCGTCCACGCTGCTATGCATCTACTCGTCCATCCGTCCGTCCACCCCTGCTCTCCGTCCCTTCATCCACCCACCTACCCACTCACCCATCTGTCCTGCTATCTCCATCCGTCCGTTCGCCCACCTGTTCGTCCACCCATCTGGCCTTCTATCCAGCCATCCAGCCATCCATCCATCCTGCTATCCATCCATCCTACTATGCATCCACCCATCCATCGTACTGTCCAACCCTCCACCCACCCACCCACCCATCTATTCTGCTCTCTGTCCATCCACATGTTCATTCACCCGTTCATCCACCCATCTGGCCATCCACCCACCCACCCGTCCATCCATCCACCCATCCATCCTGCTATCCATCCATCCATCCTTCTTCCCTTGTCCCCCGTGGCAGGAGGGTGCCAGAAATTCCCCCCTGCCCCAGCCCTTCCCACCTCCCACTTCTCGCCCCGTGCAAAACCCAGACCCTTTGCTTCCACCCCAGCACGAGGCCCCCCCCTCTGCAAACCAGGGTCAGGTGGTCCCTCGAGCTCATTTTTGCTGGGAAAAGCCCCTTTTCCAGGCTTTGTCAGCCTCCGGGCGCGCAGGGCCCCATGGTGCACCACGTGTATCCCCGCAGTGTGCCCGTGCGGCGCCGGCTCGGCGTGCACGGCGGCGGGTGAGTGCTGCCACGCAGAGTGCCTGGGGGGCTGCGGGCGGCCCCGCGACAGCCGGGCTTGCGTCGCCTGCCGCCACTTCCACTTCAACGGGCACTGCCTGCCCTCCTGCCCGGCCCGCACCTACGAGTACGAGGGCTGGCGGTGCGTCACGGCCGAGTACTGCGCCAGCCTCCGCAAGGTCTCCGAGAACCCCCGCGACGCCTCCAAGTTCGTCATCCACCAGCGGCAGTGCCTCTCCGAGTGCCCCTCGGGATACACCAGGAACGACAGCAGGTGGGAGCGCGGGGTGCCCCAAACCGGTGGCGGAGGCGGACGCCGGCGGGGAGTCCGCGCGCGGCTCACGTCCCTCCCGCCCGCAGCATCTTCTGCCACAAGTGCGAGGGGCTGTGCCCCAAGGAGTGCAAGGTGGGCACCAAGACCATCGACTCGACTCGGGCAGCACAGGAGCTGGCGGGCTGCACCCTCGTCGAAGGCAACCTCATCGTTAACATCCGCCGGGGCTGTGAGTGCCGGTGCTGGTTGCCTCCCTGCCCGCATGCCCGTCCTCGTGCAAATCCCTCCGTGCAAGCATGTGCCCTGGTGCTCCGGGGACCACAGATGGGGCAAGGGAGGGTTCTCTTCCATCGTGGGCAGTGGGTGGATTAATGGGTGGGTATTGCTGCGTGCTGGGCTCTCCTCCTTGGGGTCCTGCATGCTGCCACGGGAGCCGGGTGATGCAGAGGCTAGCCTTGCTCCCAGCGCCATGCTCAATTCCTTGGGCATCCCCAGATAACCTGGCCTCAGAGCTGCAGAGCAGCCTGGGCCTCATCGAGACCATCACGGGCTTCCTGAAGATCAAGCACTCCTTCGCCCTCGTCTCCTTGTCCTTCTTCAAAAACCTCAAGCTGATCCGCGGCGACTCCATGGTGGATGGGTGAGGACAGATGGATGAGTCTGGGGTGCTGGGGGTGGGAAATGGCTTTGGGGATGCCCCTGCCCACCATCTCTGCATGCGTCTCCTCCTCCAGGAATTACACCCTGTACGTCCTGGACAACCAGAACCTGCAGCAGCTCTGGGACTGGAGTCACCATGTCCTCTCCATCCCTGTGGGCAAGATGTACTTTGCCTTCAACCCCAAGCTGTGCCTGGCTGAGATCTACCGCATGGAGGAGGTCACGGGCACCAAGGGCCGGCAGAACAAGGCCGAGATCAACCCCCGCACCAACGGGGACCGGGCGTCCTGTGAGTGCAGGGGCATGGGCGGTGGGCGCTGTGGTGGGCACCTAGCCCTGGGGCCGTGGGGAGGCACCGCGACCCCTGGCCTGAGCCCTGCGCCCTTCATACAGGCAAGACCCAGACCCTCCGCTTCATCTCCAACATCACCGAGTCCGACCGCATCTTCCTCAAGTGGGAGCGCTACCGGCCCCCCGAGTACCGGGACCTCCTCAGCTTCATCGTCTATTACAAGGAGTCGTAAGTGGTCCCCCATCCTCTTCCTCCTTTGTCCCCCTTGCTGAGGACACGGGGTGGCAGGTGCAACCCCTTCCCGGCAGCCTCCAGCCCAGAGCATCCCCGCAGAGCTGGCTGCCACTCTCCCAGGGCTGGTGGACCCCAGTGGCATCCCCAGGGCTGGGTCCCCGTGGGGTGGGAGGGCCGGGAGCAAGGCCACCACGCGGTTCTTGACCCCTGGGGCCAGGCCCTTCCAGAACGTGTCAGAGTACGTGGGGCAGGACGCCTGCGGGGCCTACAGCTGGAACGTGGTGGACGTGGAGCTGCCCCTCAGCACCGAGCAGGAGCCCGGGGTGGCTCTGCTCAACCTCCGGCCCTGGACCCAATACGCCATCTTCGTCCGCGCCATCACCCTCACCACGGCCGAGGAAGGGCGCAACTACGGGGCGCAGAGTGAGGTGGTCTACATTCGTACCATGCCGGCGGGTAAGGGCCATGCCGGGGAAGGGGGACCCGTGGGAGGGACAGGGGGTCCAGGCTAATGCCCCCCATGTCCGCCCAGCCCCAACAGTGCCCCGGGATGTCATCTCCATGTCCAACTCCTCCTCGCACATTGTGGTGCGCTGGAAGCCGCCCACGCAGCGCAACGGCAACATCACCTACTACCTGGTGCTCTGGCAGCAGCTGGCCGAGGACATGGAGCTCTACGTCAACGACTACTGCCACAAAGGTGACGACTGGGACAGGGACAGGGCAGGACAAGGATAGAGCCGAGGGAGCAGGCAGGATGGGCATGTCCCCCAGAGCTAGGGGATGAAGATGCCAGAGCAGGACTCCTGGGTCCCTTCTGCTGGGATGGGGATGCTGGGGACAGCGTTGCCAGCCCTGCCTGGCTGCACCCACAGGCCTGAAGCTGCCGACGAGCAGCGCGGACACGCGCTTCAGCGCCGAGGATGGGGCCGGCCCGGAGATGGAGCAGGACGCCGAGGAAGGCTGCTGCCCCTGCCGCCCCACGGATGGGCGGCTCCGCATGGAGGGCGAAGCTGAGTCCTTCCAGAAGAAGTTTGAGAACTTCCTCCACAACTCCATCATCATCCCCAGGTACCATTCCCGTGGGTGGAGCCCAGCCCTCGAGTGTCCCCCAGACTGGGGCCCGGGGAAGGACCATGGTGCTTGGCTGTGGTGCGGGTCTGCCCTGGGGAGGGTAATCCCTTGGCTGCTCCCAGCAGATCCTTTAACTGATTTCCCACTGTCCCAGGCCACCGTGGAAGGTGACATCGGTGAACAAGAACTCGCAGAGGTGAGCGAGGGCCAGGCTACAGGCTGAGCACGCTAAATGGCCTGCGAAAGCAATGAGGGGTCTCCCGCCTTGCTTGATTTGGAGAGAGAACCCAGGTGTCCTGGCTCCCCGCATCCCATCTCCCTCTCCCTCTCCCTGCAGGACCCCAAAGCGGCGCCGCCGTGACGTCCCGGCAGTGACCAGCACCGGCCAGGCCCCGGCAAACGCCTCGTCGGCGGATCCGCTGGGGAACGCGCCGGCCCCGAGCCGCACCGGAGGGGAGCCCAAGCCCAACTTCCAGATCTTCGAGGACAAGGTGGTGCGCGACCGGACGGTGCTGTCCCAGCTGCGGCACTTCACCGAGTACCGCATCGACATCCACGCCTGCAACCATGCCGCCCACACCGTGGGCTGCAGCGCCGCCACCTTCGTCTTCGCCAGGACCATGCCCGAACGTAGGTGCTGGGCGCGCGTAGGACAGACTCGGCCTCCCCTTTGCCCTGAGACAAAGCCAGGGCCGGGCCCCTCTCTAATGCCTGAGAAGCTCTTGGGTGCTGGTTCCTTTTGGGAAAGGGTTTAGCACCAGTTCAGGAAGCTCATCCTGCCATGTCCCTCTCTAGTGCAAGCCGATAACATTCCCGGCAACGTCACGTGGGAGCCGGCCAGCAAGAACAGCGTCCTGCTGCGCTGGGAAGAGCCCAGGAACCCCAACGGGCTCATCCTCAAGTACGAGATCAAGTACAGCCGTGAGAATGAGGTGAGGACCTCCTCCAGCGTCCCCAGGTCGGTCTGTGTAGTTGGCCGGCTGGGCATCCCCATCTTGGTCCCCAGGTTTTGGTTATGGGGCAGAGAACCTGGGCTTGTGGTGGGAGAAATGCTCCCACCACCACCACCCCCTCGCCTCCCCCAGGAGGTCACCACTGTCGTCTGCGTCTCCCGCCACCGCTACTCCAAGTACGGCGGCATCCACCTGGCTCTGCTCCAGCCAGGCAACTACTCCGCCAAGGTCCGGGCCACCTCGCTGGCTGGCAACGGCTCGTGGACGGGGCTCGTCAAGTTTTACATCCTGGGGCCAGGTACAGGGCGGGCAGAGGGGGTCACGGTGCCAGCAAGGTCCTCAGGCTGCGGGGTAGGGAACTGGGGATGCTACTGGGCCAGGGAGCCAGGGGATCAGGAGATGCTGCTGGATGAAGGCACCAGGGAACTGGGGGATGCTGCTGGACCAGGGGGCCGGGGCATTGGGGGATGCTCCTGAACCAAGACACTCGCAGCTTGGGGGTTGCTGCTGGATTGCAGAGTTGGGGGATCAGGGGATGCTGCTGGACCAAGGCAGCAGGAAATTGGGGGATGCTGCTGGACCAGAGCCCTGGAGGATCAGGAGATGCTGCTGCGTTGAGGAACTGCAGGTGCTGGGTGCTCGGCCCCAGGCAGCGCGCAGGGCTGGGAGGCCGTGGGACGGGGCGTCCGGCTGTGCTGGGGTGCAGGGTCTGGCACAGCGGGAGCTAGACCCATCCCTCGCCCACGGGCACGTGTTCCCAGCAGCCGAGGAGGACTCCGGCAGCTTCTACATCCTGCTCACCGTCACACCTGTGGTCCTCATGGTGCTCATCTCCTGCCTCGCCGTCTTCGTCTTCTTCTACAACAAGAAGAGGTAGCACCCCCCCGTCCCCAACTGCCAGGCTTGGTCACAGCCCCGGCCGCCCCCGCGGACGGAGCCACCGAGCCGAGGCTGGGGAAGGGCTGGGGAGGTGGCATTGTGCTCTCGTCCCTCCATCCCTTTCCCGGGCCGGGGCAGGAGCGGCCCCTGAGCGATGCCCACCCCTCGCAGGAGCAACGACGGTTACCCCAGCGGGACCCTCTACGCCTCTGTCAATCCCGAATACTTCAGCGCCTCGGACAGTACGTAGAGATGGGCAGATGTGCCTCCCAGGAGGGGTTCCCTGCAGGACCCTCGCAGGGGGTGAAACTGAGGCATGAGACAGGGAGGTCCCCGAGGTGCCCAGTGGGAGCTCATCCCTGAGCTAGTCCTTGCTGCATGGTCCCAGCATCCCCACACTTTGCCCTCAAAGCTCTGCACCCTTTGCGGGCGGCTTGAGGGGTTCACCCAGCCGGGACCCCCAAGCCCCTTGGGGGGGCTATGCCCGCAGTGACGGGGACGGTGATGGAGCGGTCCCCACCTCGCTCCGCAGTGTACATCCCTGACGAGTGGGAGGTGTCGCGGGAGAAGATCACCGTGATCCGGGAGCTGGGGCAGGGCTCCTTCGGGATGGTGTACGAGGGGCTGGCACAGGACATCGAGGCCGAGGGCCAGGAGACCCAGGTGGCCCTGAAGACGGTCAACGAGCTGGCCACCATGCGGGAGCGCATTGAGTTCCTCAACGAGGCCTCCGTCATGAAAGCCTTCAAGTGCCACCACGTGGTAGGTGGGCGGCCGGGACACGTGGAGGGAGGGAGGACGCCGCTGGAGGGTCTGCTGTCGTTCACCCGCTGCCCGCCCTGACCCCTGCCCAGGTCCGGCTCCTCGGCGTCGTGTCCCAGGGCCAACCGGCCTTGGTCATCATGGAGCTGATGACGCGTGGGGACTTGAAGAGCTATCTGCGCTCGCTCAGGCCTGACGCCGAGGTGAGGGGCTGCAGCAGCAGCGGGGCCCCAGAGGGCTGCAAATCGGCCATCACTCGCCCCGGATGCCCTCGAGCTCTGTTTTTTGGGGGTCCCGGCACCGCGTGCACCCAACCCCATCTCTCTCTTTCTGCGCTCGGTGCAGAACAACCCTGGGCTGCCCCCGCCCGCCCTCAAGGACATGATCCAGATGGCGGGCGAGATCGCCGACGGCATGGCCTACCTCCACGCCAACAAGTTCGTGCACCGGGACCTCGCTGCCCGCAACTGCATGGTCTCCGAGGACTTCACCGTCAAGATCGGAGGTGGGCGCCCGGCGGCGGGTGGGCACGGCCCCAGCCCCCTGCACCTCCCGGGCCTCACGCCTCCTCCTCCTCCTCCAGACTTCGGCATGACCCGGGACATCTACGAGACGGATTATTACCGCAAAGGCGGCAAAGGGCTGCTCCCCGTGCGCTGGATGTCCCCCGAGGCCCTGAAGGACGGGATCTTCAACACGCACTCGGACGTCTGGTGGGTGCTGGGGCGTGCGGGCGCTGAGCTGGGGGACCGCAGGGGCGTCCCCGGGGCTGACGGGCGGTGCCTGCCGGCAGGTCCTTCGGGGTGGTGCTCTGGGAGATCGCCACGTTGGCCGAGCAGCCCTACCAGGGCATGTCCAACGAGCAGGTCCTGCGCTTCGTCATGGACAACGGGGTCCTGGAGCGACCCGAGAACTGCCCCGACAAACTGTGAGTGGCGAGAGCAGCGCCGGCTGCGGCGCCCATCACCCTGGCCTCTGGCCTGGCTCCGGGCAGCGGAGCCGTGAGGCACATGGGAGGGACATGGGGTGACCTGGGGGGGGGGGGGGAGACCCGGGGCCCACAAACCCAACCGGGTGCCCTCTCTCCCGCAGCCACGAGCTGATGTGCCTGTGCTGGCAGCAGAACCCGCGCCAGCGCCCCTCCTTCGTCCAGCTCCTGGCGCGCATCAAGGACCACATGGCGCCCGCTTTCCGCACCCTCTCCTTCTTCTACAGCCCCGAGAACGGGCGGCGCAGCTCGGGCGAGCCCTCCGACGCCGAGACGGACCCGCTCCCCGAGGAGCACGAGCCGCCCGCCTCCCCGCCGCCCGCCCGCAAGGACCGCAGCCGTGGCTGGCTCCCGAACGGGGCACCCAGCCTCTGACCCCCTCCATCCTTGCCCCCATCCCGGCTTCCCCGGGTGCTCCGGACTTTTCCTCCCGTCCCATACGTGCTCGTCCGGCTGCCCCCCGAGACCCCCTCCGTCCATCCCGGACCGGCGGGGGGGCTGCTGGCGTTATTTATTGCTGGGAAGGGAAAGGTGGGGGGGGGGGGGACCGCGCTAGGAGCTGCACGCGCTGGAGCACCCTGGGGAAAGGCAAACCCAGAGCGTGGGAAGCGGGTGGCGAAAAGAAACCCCCAAAAGATGCCCGGCGTGGCGGGGTGCCGTCCTCCGCGCGGCCGGGAGCGGATCGCACCGGGCGCTTCCTGAAGCGGGGTGGTCGGGGCGGGAAATGGGGGTCTGCGGGGTGGGGAGCAGCATTTGGGGGGTCGGGGCCGCCCTTCCCGCGCCGCCCGCTGTCGCCTCTGCCTCTGCTCTAATGCCCCAGGCCATCTGCGAAGCAGGTCAGTAGCGTTAACCCCGTTTTACAGATGGGGAAACTGAGGCATGGGGTGGGAGATGCCTGGGACCACCCTCCCACCTCCCTGAGTGCCCCCCCCCCCAAGTCTCTGGTGCTGGGACTGGCATCCGGGGCCATGCTGGTCCGTCAAAGGGGCTTCGCTGTCTTCTCTGTGGCCGCGGGACGAGCGGAAATAAAGCGGGACGAAGCTTTGGCGGTGCTCTGGTTTGTGGGGGTCGCGGTGGGTGGCCGCGGCACCCGGCGGGGAGCCGGGTACGGGACTGCCCCGCCACCGGCCCCGGCTGCTCCCTGCATGCCCCCGGCTCAGGCACCGCGGGGGTTTCTGGGGTGAAAAAAAATGTTTCTGGGGATAAAACATCCGGGCAGTGGAAGATGGGGAGCAGCACGGCGTCGCTTGAGCCCCACGTCTGCCCCCGGCTCACCGCAGCCAGAGGGTGGCTCGCTCCTGCGCTCCAGGGACCGAGCTGCCTGCCAGAGCCCCCAGCTGAGAACGTACCAAACTCGGTGCCTGCCTGAGCCACCCCCGAGGGCGCAAGGGCCAGAGCTGACCCCGCAGCGCCCTGGAGCCCCCTGGGTCCTTGCCGCCCGCGGGCTCGGGGACGGGCAGCGGCATCAGGGCTGCTGCCGGCCCCAGCGCCACGTGTTAGCCGCCTGCCTGGTGCTGCCGAATCCCGGGGAGCCGGCCAGCTCTCTCGTTCATGCATAACCCGCTGCTCCGGGGCAGCAGGGGCAGGGGACGGTGATGGCACGTGTCCTCCCGGTCCCCGCTGGCGGAGCGGCTGCAAGGAGATGGGGGCCGGTGGGATGCAGGGCTCAGCGCCGGCGGGTGCTGGACCGCCGCAGCAGCAGCCATGCCCTGCCTCCCCCGGGGGAGGAGGGTCCCTGCCAGGGTTGTCACGAGGGGTGACAGCTGGGGACGGGGCCACTGTGCCACCGAATGTTCCCCCCCCTCCTTCACCCACCTCTCTGCACCCTGATGCTACCGGGGTCCTCTGGGATGCAGCAGCTCGGCGGTGCTTTGAGATTTTGGGCCACAGCTGCAGGCCAGAGGTGAGACCTGCTGGGGTTGGGGCTTCCTTGAGGCCTTCGTCGAGGGTCCCGGCAGGGGCTGAGCCCCCCGGTCCCTGGCACAGGGCAAGGGAGGGACGGAGAGCAGCGGTGGCCCCATGAGCCCAGCAGTGATGCTGCGTTGGGGCTCTCCTGTCCCTTAAGTGCAGCCGGCTCTGGGCTGGAGCCAAGCAGCGGAGGGTGTGTGTGTGCGTGTGTGTATGTGTGTGTGTGTGTGCGTGTGCGTGTGTGTGTGTGTGTGTGTGCGTGTGTGTGTGTGTGCGTGCACGCTCCACGCCAAGGCCCCAGGGGTTGTGCATGGCGCAGGGGATGCATGCAGGATGCCTGGCCTCCGGGTGTGTTGGACTCGGTGCTGGGCAGCAGCGGGGGGGGAGAGATGGGAGCTGCCTCTGTGGCTCGGGGGACCCGAGCGGTTGGTTTTGTGCAGGGTGCTGGGTTGGAGGGGGGTGGGTGGGGGTGCGGGGTTTGCAAGCGCAGGGTGCTGGGCTGTGGTGCAAACCGCCGGGGCGCGGAGCTTGTGCGGGTGGTGGGAGTTGCGGCGGGGGGCAGGTTTGCAAGTGCCGAGCAGCGAGTTTGCAACCGCGGGGTGCAGGTTTGCGGGTGCGGGGTGCAGATTTGCAGCTGCAGGGTGCTGCTTTGCAGGTGTGAGGTGCTGGCTTGGGGGTGCGGCGTGCAGATTTGCAGGTGCGGGGTGCTGACTTGCAGCTGCAGGGTGCTGCTTTGCAGGTGTGGGGTGCTGACTTGCAGCTGCGGGGTGCCGGCTTGCAGGCACGGGGTGCAGATTTGCATCTGTAGGGTGCCGGTTTGCAGGCGGCGGGCGGCTGCGGCCGGCCAGGAGCCGCCGGGGGAGGCCGGCGCAGGATGCGGCCGGACCAAGGGGCTTCCCGGGAAGCGAGTCACGGTGACTCACGGGCTTCCCGGGAAGCGGCTGCCCGCTGCCGCCCAGCCGCACCGGACCCCAGCACGGCGCACCCGGCCCTGGGAGGGGTGTGTGTGTGGGGGGGGGCGGCCTGCCTGTTTGCCCCCTTCCCCATCGCTTCCCCCGCCCCGGCAGAGCTGGGACCCCCGATGCCGGCGCTGCCCGTCCCCGCGGGAGGGGAGATGCTGGCTCCTCCCCGGGAGGCTGGTCCTGCGCTGCCTTTAATCCTGCGCGCACACATGCTGCGGGCGGCAAGTGCGAGGGAGGCGGCGAGCGGGGCTGCCGCGGCCCCGCGATGCTCCCGCCGCCGCCCGCCTGGCTCTGCCTGGCCGCGCTGCTGCTGGCACCGGGCAGCGCCGAGCCCTGCCCGGCGCCCTGCCGCTGCCCCGGCGCCGGCACCCTGCTCTGCCGGGAGCCCGACACCCTGGGCAGCCTGGCCGGGCTCCTGGGCGCCCGCACCTTCAGCGACGTGTGAGTGGGGAGGATGCTGCGGGGTCGGCTCCGGGCGAGGTGCGGCCCCCTCCCCTCTCGCAGCCGTGATGCTGGTGGGAGCCGAGGGTGCAGCCGGGGTGCTGGCACCTCGCCTCGAAGCTTGCGGGGTGGGATGGGGAGGGGGGAGGTCGAGTCCTAGGATCCCCCCCCTCCCCAGACCCGAAGGGGTGTTTGCTAGGCAGGGATGTCCGGCGCAGGGAGAGGGGGGCGGTGGTGGTACCCAGCTGGGGAGCGGGATGGGTTTGGGGATGCTCCCGGAACTGGTTGGGTTGGAGGGATCCCCTCTGCCTTCATCCTTCCCCCTGCACTGGGATGCGTGCTGGGGAGGGGGCAGCTTGAGCGAGGAGGCTGCTGAGGGCGATGGGTGGTTTGGGTGATAACGGGGTGCCTGGCCTCCTGGGTCCTCCTCCTCCTCCCCCTGCTGCAGCCCCGGCCTTGCCGCATCGCCCTGCGGCATGCCTCCGTGCCTCAGTTTCCCCACGGGCCAGGGCGCTGCCAGCTCTTTGTTTGCTGCTCGCGGGGTGGGGCGGATGGCGGCGGGGACGCGGTGCTCCCTGGCAGACCCCCGTCCGCGGCCGTCCCAGCCTCCCTTGTCTCCATCGTCCCCGCAGCCTCGTGCAGGGGGTCTGCATGGTTGGGGGCACCCCGCGGTGGTCGGGGCTCAGCGGGACCAGAACCCCTCGGTCACAGGTTCAAATCCCCAGCTGGCCCCCTGAGGACTTGGAGCAGCCCCTGGGGTGTGGCAGGGTGGTGAAACCCAGCAGTCGCTCCCGAAAGGGGTTTCCATCACTGCCCACCCTGGGGAAAGCAGAGGGAGACAGCACCTCAGTGTCCCCCCCCCCAAAAAAAAAAAAAAAGTCATGCCACAGGGACACAGGCGGGCGCAAGCAGAGGTGGGGACCCACCGAGGGTTTGCACCCTGGGGGTTAAAGAGGCTGAGACCCGGCAAACTCGCTCGCTGGGTGAGATCGCAGGCTGCCTGGCTGCCGAGCGGCCCCTAGGATGCCGAGGTCAGGGGCGCCCCAGTCCTGTTCCCGCGCCGGTCCGGAGGGGATGCATCACGCTGGTGCTCGGCTGGGAGGGCTCAGTACCCCCGGGATTGGGTATTGCAACCGGGGACAGAGAGCTGCTGCCCCGCCGCTGTCCTCTCCCCCCTTCCCCATCTCGTCCCTGCCTGCTGAGGGGGAAACCGAGGCCCGGGGGCCCGCGGAGCAGGGCTGCCGTTGCGGGGCCGCGGCATGGGGCGGGCGTCCCGTTCCCTCCGCCCTGCGTTTTGCGGTGGCGCGATGGCGTGGGTGCCAAGCGGGGCACGGACGGGGATGCTGGCGACCCGCTTGCTCTCCCCGGCATGCCTTTCCCAGCCGTCGCGGCTTGAGCCTCCGGCTGCCAGATCCTGCATCCCACCGAGGGGGGCCGGACCCCGGAGTGGCGGCCGGGGGGGCCTGATCCCTGCGCCGGGCTCATTTGCCGAGCAGGGTCATCGAGAACCAGAGGACGCTGACGACCTTGACCCGGGCTGACACCAGGATGCTCCGGGACCTCAGGAACCTGTGAGCATCCCCGAGCCGGGATGGGGATAGGGAGACCCCCCCCCCCGGAGTTCCCTGGTGCTTGATCCCACCGTGGGGAGGCAGAGGGTGGCTCTGGAGGGATGTTTGCCCCCCCGGAGTGGCGGGGCAGGGACATTCGGGGTCGGGATACGGATGCTCAGTCCTTCCTTGCTTCCCAGCACCATCGCCAATTCGGGGCTGCAGCACATCTCCGTGGATGCTTTCCAGGACACCCCCAGGCTGAGCCACGTGTGAGTAGCCCCCCTGTGCACCCCCCCCAACCCCGCGCTGTCCCCGGGGTGGCTCGTCCCCCCGCCGAGGGGCCGATCGATGGCTTCCAGCCTCCCCAGCGCTCGCCGGCGGCACGGCAGCAAAACTCGATCCGTGGCAGCGGCCGGGGCGGGGAGGGGGAAGCGGGCACAGGGATTTTACCGCTGAGTGGGAAACCCATCGATCGAGCCGGGAGCCCAGGCAGCACCCGGCTCCCGGCACCTTCGTGCCGCACGGGCCCCGATGCGAGAGGGGACGCCGGAGGCGGTGGGGACAGCGACTGTCCCCGGCGAAGGGGCTGCTGATGGAGGTGGGGGGGGGGGTCCGTCCTTGCAGGAACCTCTCGTCCAACGCGCTGCACAGCCTGTCCTGGAAGACCTTCCAGCATCTGCCGCTGCAGGAGCTGTGAGTCGCCGGGGAGGGGAGGGCGAGCGGGCGGCTCCGACGGCCCGCTCCAAACCTTCGTCCCCTCCCGTCCCCAGCATCCTGGCGGGAAACCCCTTCAACTGCTCCTGCGGCATCCGCTGGCTGCAGCTCTGGCAGAACGGGAGCCGCGCCGAGCTGGGCAACCAGTCGCTGGGCTGCTGGGAGGGCAGCGTCTTCGTGCCCCTGGGCAGCCAGCACCTGCGCGCCTGCGGTACGGACGGCGGCCGGGCTCGCGGGGCGGCCTTCGGGCGCAGCCGGGGCCGCGGGCGGCAGCCGGGCTCCGCTCACCGCCCCGCCGCTCGGCAGAGCCCCCGACCGTCCGCATCGAGCACGCCGACGCGGTGCTGCGGCAAGGCGACAGCGTCAACCTCACGTGCCACATCGCCGCCGAGCCGCCGGCCGCGGGGCGCTGGCTGCTCCCCGACGTGGGACCGGAGGTGCCCGTCGTCACCGAGGCAAGCTCGGCGTGCGGACGCCTCTCGGCTCGCTTCGACCTCGCTGGTGGTGTCCTGGCCGAAGGCGGGCGCCCGGCGGTGGCACCGTGCCGGCCGCCTGCTAGCTCTCCGCTCTGGTTCCCCGCAGCTCTCTGACCAGGAGATCCTCCTGGAGATCCACAACGTCTCCTCCAGCCTCAACCGCAAGGACATCACTTGCCGGGCGGAAAACGTGGCCGGGCCGGCGGAGGACAGCGTGGTCCTCAACGTCACCTGTGAGCCACCAACGTGGGGCCGGGTCGGGCAACCTCCGGCCGTTGGAGTCGGCCGGCGCCGGGCGGACGGACGGACGCCCGCCGCGGCCCGCGTCGCCCACCCAAAGCCGCTCCGTCTCGCGCAGTCCCGGCTGTGATCCTGCTGCTGCAGGAGGCCATCCCGCAACACTTCTGGTGCATCCCCTTCTCGGTGGACGGCAACCCGGCGCCCAGCGTCCGGTGGCTCTTCAACGGCACCGCCCTGGTCGAGGGACCCTACATCCACACCCGCATCGTGGAGTACGAGCACAACTCCACCGTGCTGCACGGCTGCCTCCAGCTCAACCGGCCCACGCACGTCAACAACGGCAACTACACCCTCATCGCCCGCAACGCCCTCGGCTCCGCCACCTGCACCGTCCAGGGCCGCTTCATGGAGAACCCCTTCAGCTTCAACCCCGAGGAGCCCATCCCCGGTAGGCGCCCGCCGCCTGCCTCGGTTTCCCCGCCGCGGGGCTCTCGCCCGTTTTAACGCGTCCTTCCCCCTTCCGTTTTTTTTTCCCCCCCTTCCGCCGCATCGGGCTGCCGCGCAGTGTCTCTGTCGCCGCTGGGTGAGTGAGCCGCGACGCAGCGTCACCGTGGTGGGAAGCGAGGGGTGGGGACGGATGGGACACCCCGCCACCACCCCGCTTGGGCGCTCACCTCGCGCCCTTCCGCCAGCCCCAGGCAACGGCTCGCTGGAGGGACCCGTCGAGACGCCGGACGAGCACGCTTTCGGGGTGAGCCTGTTCGGGGTGCGCTGCGGAGCCCGCTGCCTCGGTTTCCCCCTCCCCAACCCCCGGGGGGGGCAGCTCCCGGGGCTCAGAGCCAGGCGGAAGTTGGGGGGGGGGGGAACCTCGAGCTGAGCCCCGCGTCCCCCCCCCCCGCCGCCAGGTCTCCGTGGCCGTCGCGCTGGCCGTGTGCGCCTGCCTCTTCCTCTCCGTCCTGCTGATCGGGCTCAACAAGTGCGGGCGCCGCTCCAAGTTCGGCGTTAACCGTAAGCCTCCCCGGCCCGGCGGGTGGGTGCTGCACCAAGCACCCCGGGGGCACCGGCTGCTCCTTCGCTCCCGGAACGGCTTTGACCCCCCCCCCCCCCGGCGGGATGCTCGTCCCCGTCCCCGCAGGCTCGGCCGTGCTGGCCCGAGAGGACGACCTGGCCGTGTCCCTGCACTTCATGAACCTGGGCAGCAGCCCGCCGTCCTCGGCCGAGAGCAAGCTGGAGGGGCTGAAGAGCAACTTCATCGAGAACCCGCAGTACTTCTGCGACGCCTGTAAGGGCCGGCGGCGGCGGGGACGCGGCGGCCGGCGCGATGCTCCGGCCGGGCTGACCGTCCCCTCCGCCCAGGCGTGCACCACGTGCAGCGGCGCGACATCGTGCTCAAGTGGGAGCTGGGCGAAGGCGCCTTCGGCAAGGTCTTCCTGGCCGAGTGCTACAACCTCCTGCCCGAGCAGGAGAAGACGCTGGTGGCCGTGAAGGTGAGCAGCCGGCGGGCAACCTCGCCGCTGGCTTGAACCCCCTCTCCCCTACTCCTAATTTTCTAATTTCCCCCCATACCGGCAGGCGCTGAAGGAGGCGACGGAGAGCGCCCGCCTGGACTTCCAGCGGGAAGCCGAGCTGCTGACGGTGCTGCAGCACGAGCACGTCGTCAAGTTTTACGGCGTCTGCACCGACGGCGAGCCCCTCGTCATGGTCTTCGAGTACATGAAGCACGGCGACCTCAACCGCTTCCTCCGGTGGGTCCGGCCGGGGCCGCCGTGCCTGCGCCGCGCCGTGCCCGCCTGTCCCCCCCCCCGCCCCCGTCCCCGCCGCGCCATCGGTGCCGCGGCTCAGACAGCCCGCTCCGCGCTCGCTGCTAATGCAGCCCTCCTTGCAATATTGATTAGATTAGCTGTCTGAGAGGCTCAAATAGAGAGAGATTGGCCATCAGCTGGAATAAGCAGAGACTTTTCGATTGGCCCCCCAGGTATTGCTGATAGACGGGGGGGGGGGGGCCGCCAGAGGCATCGCTTTAGCGGCCCCGCGATGAGCTCTGAGACGTGGCTTTTATGATTATTGTTATGGGACTTGGCATTAATGGTTCTGCCGAGCAGATCCCCCCTGCCGCTCCCGGCCCCGGCTTCCTCGGCCCGGCTGTCAGCAGCGCTCGCCGTCAAAGGCAGAGGCGGCTCGAGGCGCCCCGAGCCCCGCTGGCCCCGGTTGGCTTTCACACCCCGGCTACGCACGCGCCTCCCCGGCGTGCACGCACAGGCAGCGTGCGGGAGCACGCGTGTGCGCGCGCGGCCATGCCCGTGCATGGATGCACACGCGTGCACGAGCGCCTTTCCCTTGCGCGCACACGCACGCAGCGCCGTTACCGCGCGCATCTCTGCCTCTGCTGCAGCCCCTCTCCTTGCAGCCCCTCTCACCCCGGTGCAGGCGGTCCTGCCCCCTCCTCGCCTCCGAGCAGCCTCTTTGCCCCCCGCCCCGGCAGGTCGCACGGTCCCGACGCCAAGATCCTGGACAACGGCAACGGGCAGCCCTACGGGCAGCTCACCCTCAGCCACATGCTGCAGATCGCCACGCAGATCGCCTCCGGCATGGTCTACCTGGCCTCCCTGCACTTCGTGCACCGCGACCTGGCCACCCGCAACTGCCTGGTGGGCCACAACCTGGTGGTGAAGATCGGGGACTTCGGCATGTCCCGAGACATCTACAGCACCGACTACTACCGGGTGAGCGGGCTTCTTGCCGGCCACAGCCCCTGTGGCCGCCCGGCCGCTCTTTACAGGGAGAAGCACCCCGTAGAGCTGCTCCGTGGGGCTATCTGCGCCTGGGGGGGCTGCAAGCTCCTGGGGGTCCTGCCGGAGGGTCTTTTCCTCCCCCAACCTCCCCCTTGGGGGGATATCTCCCGCTTTGCCCAGTGCTCCCAGTGCCAGGGGCTGGGCTGGACCAGGAGGCTTGGGGCCACGGGGAGCATCTCTATCATCCCTCCATCATCTCCATCTCCATCATCTCCTGGTGGGAACGAGCTGGCCGAGGGGGGTCCACGCTCAATTTTTCCCGTTTAGCTGCTGCCCCCTACCCCAGATCCACCCATATTTAATGGGGCGGCAGAGGGAGGTGCAGAGCACTTAACGCACGGGGCCAGGGGGGTCCCGAGTGGTGAGGCCGTGCCAGCGTCCCTCTCCGGGCCCCGCCCCGCTGACGGCCCCACGCTGGGCAGGTGGGCGGCCGGACCATGCTGCCCATCCGCTGGATGCCCCCCGAGAGCATCCTCTACCGCAAGTTCACCACCGAGAGCGATATCTGGAGCTTCGGCGTGGTGCTCTGGGAGATCTTCACCTACGGCAAGCAGCCCTGGTACCAGCTCTCCAACACCGAGGTGATGGGGCTGGTGGGGGAGGGCAGGGGCCGCGGCTCGGGGTGGGGATGAAGCCGGGCCGGGGGGGGTCACCGACGCCGTAAGCGGGGACCAGCCTGCTCCGGCGCAGAAAAAGCAGCACGGAGCAGAGAGCCGGACTCCTGGGTCCTCTTCCTCACTCGGGAGAGGAGGATGAGGGAAGCGCGAGGATGCCCTTTGCAAGCCCCAGCAAGGGTCCTGCCGTACGGAGGTGGGCGCGACGGGTGGGGAGCCAGGACGCCTGGGTCCTGCCGCCCTCCCCGGCTCTCCGGTGGGGTTAGAGACCCCCCCACCACCACCACCACCAGCCCACGGCTCCATTTCGGGCCCGCCGCTCTCGCAGGCCATCGAGTGCATCACGCAGGGCCGGGAGCTGGAGCGGCCGCGGACGTGCCCCTCCGAGGTCTACGCCGTCATGCAGAGCTGCTGGCAGCGGGAGCCCCAGCAGCGCCAGAGCATCAAGGAGATCCACAGCCGGCTCCAGGCGCTCGTCAAGACCCCCCCTGTCTACCTGGACATCCTGGGCTGAGCGGGGACCCCCCCCTGCCCTCCTCTCCCCCCCCAATCCCACCTCTGGCTCCCCGCAGCGCCTCTGCCCGCCGTGCCGCCTGCACCGGGGCCGGCAAAGACCCCGCACGGATGGATGCCCCATGCCAGCCGGAGCGGGACCGTGGCTCCTCGCCCCGGGGCCGGGATGGGGTGGATGGATTAAAACCAGGGTCAGGGTAGGGGGAACCCCAGCGCTGGACAGTTGCTGCAGCTGAGGCCGTGCCGGCGGCTCCCAGCTCCGCGGGGTTTCGGCAGCTCGTGCCAGCTCGCTCTGGGGCTGCGAAGTGCCTGGGCAAGGGCATCCCGTGGCTTAGCTGCTCCTTCCTCTCCCGCCTCGGTCCCGGTCCCCCGCTGGTGGGGACATGCCGCGTGCTCTGCAGCCCAACCGGTCCATAATAAACCGCTGCCCGCCAAACCCTGTGCTGGTCGCTGGAGGGGACGGAGGGCTTTCGAGGAGAAAGAGGGGCTTTTTGGAGCAGGGATGCTCCAACTGGGCAAGTGGGGGGCAGGGGGGTGGTTCAGGTGCGAGGTTCCCCCTTGCTGCCCCGTCCAAAAAGCAGCAAAAAAAAAAAAAAGAGGAAAAATGCCCAAACAAAGAGAGAAGCTTCCCCCCCACCGCTCCCTTCCGCGGGCACCGTCATCGGAGCCGAGGGGTTATCGGATGCCCTGTAGCATCCACTTAATCACCCTTCCCAGGGCTCTCCGGCCGCCTTGGTAATGTTTGAGACCTGGATCTGCCTGTAATGGAGCTGAATTGATTTCATCCGGCTAATTAGGCGCTGCAGGTTCCCCCTTGCTACCGGCCGCGATAGGGCTGGGCTGCGGGGGAAACTGAGGCAGGGGGCCGCCGGGCGCTCCCGGCCCGCGAACCGGAGCTGTCGGCACCATCCCGACCCGACACGCGTCCCCGGGTCTTACGGGCCCTGCGACGGGGACGGCTCCGGGTCCGCGCCGGGGAGGGTGGGGGGATGGCCGGGGTTTTTGGGGGGGGGGGGGGTCCCCAGCCACAGTGGCACGGCCGGAGGAGTGACCTGCTTCCTCCCAGTCGGGGGGGGGGGGGTTCCTCTAATCACTGCCCGCGCTGATTTATGGGCTCTTCCCTCTTATCTAATTTGAGGAAGGAACGAGATTACAACTTTGAGCTTTGCCAGCGCCGCGCTGCAAATTGCCTCTTCGCTCAATACCGCTCCCTGCGGACGGCTCGGCCGGAGCCGGGGGCGGGGGGGGGTTTCCCGGACCCCTCGCTGCCCAAGAAGCCCCAAACCCTCCGAGCCCCCGGCGCTGCAGGGAACCAGCGAGGTGGGGGGGGGGGTGGATGCTGCGGGGGGCGCCGGAGCCGGCCGTGCCTCAGTTTCCCCGCAGAGGGGAAGGAAGCCGAGAGCTACCGGCTCCGGCCGGGAAGGGTTAAGGCAACCGGCTCCCTTCCAGCCCCGCTCCCTGAAGTGTTGAGCCCGCATCGATTTTTTTTTTTATCCCCACCCTGCAGTTTCTCCCTTTTCAGCCGCTCCGGCGGGAGCCCTAATGCACTCCGGCAACGAGGTAATTAACGGCTCCGCTCCCTTGAAAAGTTGCCGGCCCCAGCGGCACCGGGGAGAGGCGGCGGGGGGGGGGGGGGGGTGAACGGTCCCCCCCCCCCTCCCCATCCCTCCTCCGAGGCCGCCTCTCTGCTGCCGCCGGCGATGCGCGGCCCCGGCAGCGCTGCGGGGGGAGGGGGGGGGGAAGGAGCATCCCGCCAGCTGAGTGCCCAGCAGTGATTTGGGGGTATCCCAAATCCCACCCCATGTGCGGGGAAGCCCGGGGTCCGGCGCCCCGCTGGCCAGCTCCGGGACGAGCCGTTTGGATGCGCTCGGGGTGGCCGCCGGCGGATCCCGGCCTGCGGGGTGGGCTCGCTCCTAATGGTGCATTTCGGGGAGGGGCTGGGGGGAGCTGCTGCTGAGCCACGCTGGGACGTGAAAATCGTTATGAGTGATTAGAGCTATTAGTGTAACGAGGAGAGGCAATTAACGGCGCCTTGACATCAGTTGAGGGCGGCTAATGTACGTGCTCGCTGGGAGCGGGGGGCAGCTGGGCACCGGGGTTGGGGGGGGGGCGCGACACGGTGGTGCTGAGCCGCCTGGCCCAGGGTCCCGGGATGGGGCTGGTACCTGGCTGGGGATCCCGGGATGGAGGGGTGACACATGGCCGGGGATGCCGGGATGGGGCTGGTACCCGTTTGGGGATCCCGGGATGGAGGGGTGACACATGGCCGGGGATGCCAGGATGGGGCTGGTACCCGTTTGGGGATCCCAGGATGGAGGGGTGATACGTGGCCGGGGATGCCAGGATGGGGCTGGTACCCGTTTGGGGATCCCGGGATGAAGGGGTGACACATGGCCGGGGATGCCAGGATGGGGCTGGTACCCGTTTGGGGATCCCAGGATGGAGGGGTGATACGTGGCCGGGGATGCCGGGATGGGGCTGGTACCTGTTTGGGGATCCCAGGATGGAGGGGTGACACATGTCCAAGGATCCAGGTGTGCAGGGGAGATCCATGGCCGGGGATGTAGGGGTGTAGAGTGATGTGCACCTGGGGATCCAGGACGGAGGGGCGATACGCACCTGGGGATCCAGGACGGAGGGGCGATATGCACCCAGGGATCCAGGACGGAGGGGCAATACACACCCGGGGAGCCGGGACGGAGGGGTGATACGCACCCGAGGAGCCGGGACGGAGGGGCGATACGCACCCGGGGATCCAGGACGGAGGGGCGATACGCACCCGAGGAGCCGGGACGGAGGGCTGACACATTCCCGGGGAGCCGGGGCGCGGAAGCAAACCGGCGGTGCCAGGCTGGAGGCCACGGGCTCTGCTCCGCGCTGCCGCCAGATGTTGCTGTTAAGCCGAAGGCCACCTCGGCGGCGCGTCCCTCGACGGGGCGGCGGGAGAGAGCGGCGGGCCGGGGCCGGAGCCCCACCGGCCACTGCCTCCGACCGCGCCGCCAGCCGGGGAGAAGCCACGCTGGGCGCAAGGGCTCCGGCGGCGGGTGGCCGGCGGGTGCCGCAGGAGCCGGTCGCTTGTCCGTGGGGCCGAGGCCACGGCGATGCCGCGCGTGCGAGCCAGCCCCGGCCGGGCTGTTGTTCCAAACCTGCTGGTTTCACGCCAGAAAAAGAGAGAGAAAAGAAAAAAAAAAAAAAAAAGAGCTTTTTTTTTTTTTTTTCCCCTTTTCCGCAATCATCTCCTCGTCCAAACTTCCTGAGAGCCGCTCCGGCCCTCCCTCCTCTTCCGACGGCCTCCCTGCGCCTCCTCCGTCCCGCCGAGCCCAGCCCGGCCGGGCGGCCCGCGGCGGCTCCCGCGCCCGACGCCCCCGCGGCCAGGTGAGTGTCACCGGCTGCGTCCCGCGTCCCGGCCGGCCGGGGGGCTCCGAGCGGTGGCGGTCGGCTGGCGGGTGGCTCGGCCACCGCGGGAAACGCGTCGCCACCGCGGGAAACGCGGCGGAGGAAGCGCCGGGAAGCGGGGCAGAGAGAGCGGCTCGTGGTCCTGCGGTTTGGAGGTGGCTGGAAAGCGCCCCGGGTGGCTTTTTTGGCGGGGGCCGGGGTGGGGGGGGGGGGGTTGCACCAGGGTGCTGTTGCGGGCAGGACGCCTGGGCCCCCGCGGCGATGCTAGTGAGGCTCCAGGGGATGGGGGGGGGGGGCTCCCAGCTCGTGCCGAGCGCTCGACCCCGCTAGGAAAAAAAAACAACCCTCTTCTCCGCGGCGGATGGGGGCGGATTCGGAAACGAGGGAAGGGAAACGAAGGGCAACTTTTTGACCGGATGGTTTTTCCAGTAGGAAAAAAAAAAAAAAAAAGTCACCGTTTCGGGAGCTGGGGCCGGGGTTGGGGGGGGGAAGGTTTGAGCTTTGCCAGGCCGGAGGGAAGCGGCAGTAAATCCAGCCGCGGGACTCAGGAAACCTCTGCTTCCGCCTCCTCGGCACGCGTATTTACCGGGGAGCCGCCAACGGAGGTCGCGGCGGGAGGGTCGCGACGGCGCCTTTATCGCCTCTTCGCTCCTCCCGCTCGATATTGCAAAGCCCGGAGTCGGGCGGCCCTCCCCACCACCCCTCCTCTTCCCGCGGGGCCCAGGAGTCCGGGTTTCCCAGGCTGAGCCGCCCACCCCATCCTCCCCGGCCCCGGCGCTCGGCCAGGAGCCTCCATCGCGCGCGCCCGGGTCCGTGCAGGGACGTCCTCCTCCCGGCCTCCGGCTCCGCGCGTCTAATTGCTTGGAGCGGGGAGGAAGGCTATAACGAGAGCCGTTCATCGGGGACCCGGGGCGGCCGTCCGAGGCGTATCGCTGCCGCCTGGCGAGGGAGGCCGCCGGAGGACGACTTTTTCCCGCTCCTCCCCGGGATGCTCCGGGACCGTTTTGCCGTCGGCCGCTCCCTGCATCCCGCCGCCTCCCGGACCGTTCCCAGGCTCTCGGCTCACCGGTCCCCCCCCCACCCCGGCATGGCGCTGCGGGCCGCGGCGCTGGCGCTGCACGCCTGCCTGCTGGCCGCTCTCCGCCCCGGCGACCCCAACGTCTGCAGCTACTGGGAGAGGTAGGGCTGCGGGGCGCTCAGGCCGGCGGGAGAGGGCCCAGGCGTCCTGCCCGGCGCGGACCTGCCTCCAGCCGACCTCCTGCCCTCCTGGCAGCTACACGGCGGCGGTGAAGGAGTCCTACGCCAAGCCCCACGTGGTGCTCTCGGCGGAGCCGTGCGCCGGGGCGCTGGCCTTCCCCCAGCCTTGCCCACAGCAGAAGTGAGACCCCCCCCCCCAACCTCCCCTCCATCCTGCGGCGGGCGGTCCCTTGGGTTAACAACCTGGGATTTTTGGGTGGCGGGATGCTCATCCCGTGGCCCCGGCAGGATCGCCTACCGGACGGCGTACCGGCAGGCGGTGCGGACCGACTACAGGCGGCGGTACCACTGCTGCCTGGGCTACTACGAGAGCGGGGACGCCTGTGTCCGTGAGTTGCCGGGGCGGCCGGAGATGGTGATGCCGGTGATGGGGAGGGGGAGGCCGGCACCCCGGGACCGGCCTCACCGCCCGCCCCGGCCGTGTGCCCACAGCCCGCTGCACCCACGAGTGCGTCCACGGCCGCTGCGTGGCTCCCGACCGCTGCCAGTGCGAGCCGGGCTGGAGAGGCGCCGACTGCTCCAGCCGTGAGTGCCCCGACGGCGGGGAGGGCGCTTTGCAAAGGTGGCGCCGGGCAGGATGGCGGGGAGGATGCACGAGCGGGCCCGGACTCCTGGGCCCCCCGAGGTGACGGCGCCTCCTTCGCCGCGCAGAGTGCGACGAGCGGCGCTGGGGCCGCGGCTGCGAGCGACGCTGCGCCTGCCACCACGGGGCCCCCTGCGACCCGCTGAGCGGCGCCTGCTCCTGCCCGCCGGGCTACGCCGACCCGCTGTGCCGCCAGCCCTGCCCGCCGGGCGCCTACGGCCCCGGCTGCCGCCTGCCCTGCTCCTGCCACGGCGGCGCCTCCTGCAATGCCACCACTGGCGCCTGCCTCTGCCCGCCGCAGCTCACCGGCCCCGCGTGAGTACCGGCCCAATGGGGCTCCCGCTCCAGCCGCCGGCGCGCGCCGGGCTCCGGCACCCTCGGAGCGGGGATGCCGGGGCTCCCGCTCCAGCCGCCGGCGTGCACCCGGCTCCGGCACCCTCGGAGCGGGGTTGCCGGTGCTCCCGCTCCAGCCGGTGGCGTGCACCGGGCTCCGGCATCCTCGGAGCGGGGATGCCGGTGCTCCCACTCCAGCCGCTGGCGTGCACCCAGCTCTGGCACCCTCGGAGCGGGGATGCCGGGGCTCCCGCTCCAGCTGCCGGCATGCACCCGGCTCCGGCACCCTCGGAGCGGGGATGCCGGGGCTCCCGCTCCAGCCGGCGGCGTGCACCCGGCTCCGGCACCCTCGGAGCGGGGATGCCGGGGCTCCCGCTCCAGCTGCCGGCGTGCACCCGGCTCCGGCACCCTCGGAGCGGGGATGCCGGGGCTCCCGCTCCAGCCGGCGGCGTGCACCCAGCTCTGGCACCCTCGGAGCGGGGATGCCGGTGCTCCCGCTCCAGCCGGCGGCGTGCACCCGGCTCCGGCACCCTCGGAGCGGGGATGCCGGGGCTCCCGCTCCAGCCGGCGGCGTGCGCTGGGCTCCGGCACCCTCGGAGCGGGGATGCCGGTGCTCCCGCTCCAGCCGCCGGCGTGCACCCGGCTCCGGCACCCTCGGAGCGGGGATGCCGGTGCTCCCGCTCCAGCCGCCGGCGTGCGCTGGGCTTCAGCACGCTCAGAGCGGGGATGCCGGGGCTCCCGCTCCAGCCAGCGGCGTGCACCCAGCTCCGGCACCCTGGGGGTCCCAGGCGCCCACTCACCCTGCCGCCGCAGCTGTGACGTGCCCTGCCCCAACGGCACCCACGAGACGCCCTGCGCCAGCGCCTGCCCCTGCCAGCACGGCGGCATCTGCCACCCGCTGGGCTCCAGCACCTGCCTCTGCCCCCACGGCTGGATGGTAGGTGGCCGCCCTGCAGCCCCCCCCACCCCAACCTCCGCCGGCGCTGTCGAGCGCCCCCCAACCCCGACCCCGGCTGACTCCGGCGCCCCTTTGCAGGGCGAGATCTGCTCCACGCCGTGCCCCCCCGGCCGCTTCGGCCCCGGCTGCCGGGGCGAGTGCCGCTGCCACAACGGCGGCAGCTGTGACCCCCTGGGCGGGCAGTGCCGGTGCGCACCGGGCTTCACCGGCGAGCAGTGAGTAGGACGGTGGGGAGGGTGGGCTGCAGCCAAGGTGGGGAGCGGGGGGGGGGGAGAACAGCATGGACACCCCCCCCACCTCCCCGGTCCTCCTCACCCAGCGCCGCGGGAGCAGAACCTCCTCCGGCCTGGCATGCAACGAGTTGCGCGGCCTCAGCCCGGAGCGGAGCCGCAGCCGAAGCGGCTGGCGGGGAAACGTACCGCTCACCCCGTGCAGGTGCCGCGAGCGGTGCCCGGCCGGTAAGTACGGGCACGACTGCCGGGAGAGCTGCGACTGCGCCAACGGCGGCCAGTGCTTCCACGTCGACGGGGCCTGCCTGTGCGAGGCCGGCTTCGCGGGCGGCCGCTGCGAGGAGCGCCGCTGCCTCGACGGGCTCTACGGCCTCCGCTGCGAGAACCGCTGCCTCTGCCACCCCCAGCACAGCCAGAGGTAGGTTAGGGGGACCCTCCTCCCGGACGCCTGGGTCCCTTCCCCACCTTCTCTGACCGTACGGCTTGGTATCCCCGAGCCACCGGACCCGGCATCCCCTGACGGGTTTGGGTGCCCCCCCCCGGCCCGGGTAGCTGCCACCCGCTGCTCGGCGAGTGCCTGTGCCGCCCGGGCTGGGCCGGGCTCTTCTGCAACGAGAGCTGCCCGCCGGGCTCCTTCGGGGCCGGCTGCCTCCAGCCCTGCCTCTGCCTCAACGGCGGCACCTGCGACGGTGCCACGGGGCGCTGCCGCTGCCCCCCCGGCTACACGGTGCGTCCCGGCCCCGGTGGTGGTGGGGGGGGAACATGGGGGGTCTGGGCATCCCTGGGTGTTGCTCAGAGGGGGGTTATTTGGGCATCCCTAGGGAGTCTGGGCATCCCTGGGGGGAGTACAGGAGGCCTGGGCATCCCTGGGCATCACTGGGCATTGCTCGGAGTGGGGGGATTTGGGCATCCCTGGGGGTCTGGGCATCCCTGGGCATCACAGGGCATTGTTCAGGGGGGTGGGATTTGGGCATCCCTGGGGGTCTGGGCATCCCTGGGCATCGCTGGGCATTGCTTGGAGCAGGGTGGGGGGAATTTGGGCATCCCTGGGGGTCTGGGCATCCTAGGGGGAGTACATTGGGTCTGAGCATCCTTGGGCATTGCTGGGCATTGCTCGGGTGGGGGGGTTCGGGCATCCCTGGGGGTCTGGGCATCCCTGGGGGGAGCGCAGGGGGTCTGGGCATCCCTGAGGGTCTGGGCATCCTTAGGGGTTGCTTGGGGGTCTGGGTATCCCAGGGAGGAGTGGGGGAGGGGGGTCTGGGTATCCCTGGGGGTTATTGGGGGGGCTGGGCATCCCTAGGGGAAGCACAGGGGGTCTGGCATCCCCGGGGGGTCTGGGCATCCCTGGGAGGAGCCGGGGGGGGGGGACCGGGCATCCCCGGGGGGTCTGGGCATCCCTGGGGGGAGCACAGGGGATCTGGGCATCCCTGGGGGTCTGGGTATCCCTAGAAGGAGCAAGGGGGGGCTCTGGGCATCCCTGGGGGTTGTTTGGGGGGTCTGAGCATCCCCAGGAGGCTGGGGGTTTGGGGGGGGGGTCACCCACATCTGTCTCCAGCACCAGGAGGCAGAGAGCAAGGCGGGGACGGGGAGGGATGCCCGGACTCCTGGGTCCTTTCCCCGGCCCCGGGGTGGGGGGGGGGTGATGGTGGTGGGGGGGGGACACATCCAGCTTGCAGCCCCCCCCAAAGGGCTCGTGCGCCCCCAGGACGAGCACTGCTCCTCCCTGTGCCCCGCCGACACCTTCGGGCCGAGCTGCTCGGGGCGCTGCTCCTGCCGTGACGCCTTGGCCTGCTCCCCGCTCGACGGCACCTGCCTCTGCAAGGAAGGTGGGTGGGCGCTGGGACGGGAGCCGGGGTTGGGGGGGGGGGACGGCGACACGCCGCGACCCCCCCCCCAATTCCCCACCGCCTCGCTCCGCAGGCTGGCGCGGCCCCGACTGCTCCGAGCCTTGTCCCGCCGGCACCTGGGGTCCCGGCTGCAACGGGAGCTGCTCCTGCACCCACGGGGCAGCCTGCGACCCCGTCACCGGCGAGTGCCGCTGCCCGCCGGGATGGACAGGTGATGGGCACACCGGCTCGGACGGGCCCGCGTCCCCGTCCCGCTGCACCTCGGCCTTCATCGCTCTTCCTCCTCGCAGGGCCCCGCTGCGAGCGGAGCTGCCAGCCCGGTTTTTGGGGCCGGGGTTGCAGCCAGCTCTGCTCCTGCCGCCACGGAGCCGCCTGCTCGCCCCAGGACGGCTCCTGCAGCTGCGCCCCAGGCTACCGCGGCCCCGCGTGCCAGCGCCGTGAGTTGGGGAGCTGGAGGGCCGGGGGGGGGGGTGGTGGTGGGCTGAGGCTGGGCAAACTCATTTCACTGCATCCCTCCCTGCTTGCAGCCTGCCAGCCGGGACGCTACGGGAAGAAATGCGCCCTGACCTGCTCCTGCGCCAACCGCTCCTCCTGCCACCCCGTCAACGGCTCCTGCCTCTGCGCCCCGGGCTGGACCGGCGGTGACTGCTCCCGGCGTGAGTGCCGGGGGGGGGGCCCTTGTCCCCCCCCACCTCCGGCCCCGTTTCACAGCTTTTGGGGGGGAAATACCCCCCCCGGGGGGGGGGGACTAGGGTGCTAGCTGGCCCCTGGCTGTGCCCCGGGTGGCGCGGTGGCGTTCGGTCCCTGGGGCTATCCCGGGCGCTGCGCGGCCCAAGGGGGCCCTATGGTCCCGGGTCTGCGGGGCCGTATGGTCCTGGCTCTGCCCCAGGCCATATAGGGCCATGTGGACCCGGCTCAGCCCCAGGTGTTATTGGGCCATATGGTCCTGGCTCTGCCCCAGGCCATATAGGGCCATATGGACCTGGTTCAGCCCCAGGTGCTATGGGGCTGTATGGTCCTGGCTCTGCCCCAGGCCCCATGGAGCCGTATGGTCCCGGGTCTGTGGGGGCCGTATGGCTCTGGATCTGCCCCAGGCTGTATGGAGCCATATGGTCCTGGTTCAGCCCCAGGTGCTATGGGGCTGTATGGTCCTGGCTCTGCCCCAGGTGTTACGGGGCCATATGGACCTGGCTCTGCCCCAGGCCCCATGGAGCCATATGGTCCCGGGTCTGTGGGGCTGTATAGATCCTGGGTCTGCCCCAGGCTGTATGGAGCCATATGGACCTGGCGCTGCCCGAGGCTGCATAGAGCCATGCAGTGCTGGGTCTGCCGCGGGCACTGCAGGGCCGTACAGACCTGGCTCTGCCCCAGGCTGTAGGAAGCTCTAGGGTCCTGGGTCCGCGGGGCCATATAGATCTATAGGGTCCTGGATGTGCCCAGCAGCGTGTCCTCCCGGGACCTTCGGGCTGCGATGCGACCAGCTCTGCGAGTGTCCCCCCAACGCCACATGCCACCCGGCGAGCGGGACGTGCCAGTGCGCCCCGGGCAGGAGCGGACCCCTCTGCGAAGCCGGTGAGCGGGGAGCCGGGGCCGGCGGGCGCCCGGACGCCTGGGCCCCCCCACCCCCCCGCTTCGCCCAAACTGACCGCTTCTCTCCCGGCAACGCAGGGAGCCCCGAGCAGCCCTACACCATCGTGCCGGCCCCGCCGGCGCCCTACAGCTCCCTGGGGCTGGTGCTCAGCCTGGTGGCCCTGGTGGCCTTGCTGGCGGCGGCGGTGGCGGCGGCGGCGTGCTACCGCCTGCGGCGGCCGGGCAAGGAGAGCCGGCAGCTGGCGGTGGCCTACGCCGCGGGGCGGCCCGACGCCTCCGACTACGCCGTGCCGGGTGAGCGACGGCGGTGGCCGGGGGACATGCCGGCGGCCGGAGGGGACCGCCGAGCCGGTCTCACCCGCCCGCCTCTCCCGCAGACGTGCCGCCGGCCCCCGCGCACTCTTACTCCAACCCCAGCTATCACACGCTGTCCCCGTGCACCCTGCCCGGCCCGGATAGAGCCGCGTCCCTGCAGGTACCCGGCACGCAGCTCTTGGCCGGTCCGGACAGACCCTACGCTCCCGAAGGCAACGCCACGCTGCCCCCGGACTGGAAGCATCGCGGCGGTCCTAGGGGTAAGGTGGACCCGGTGTTAGAGCAAGGTGGAGGTGCCGGGACGCCGGGCTGCCCTCCCCGCTCCGGCCCACCTGGGGTTTTCCTGGGGCGTTTGGGTACCCTCGCCGTCCCCGGCACCCACGGCGTCCCCGTCCCCAGGGGGAGGCCACCTGGACCGGAGCTACAGCTACAGCTACACCTGCAGCCTGGGGAAGTACTACGGCAAAGGCAGGCAGCGCGGGGACACGGCCAGGGTGGAGTTGGGACCTGCCTGGGACAGGGCTGGGATGGGGCTGGAATAGGGCTGGGTCACGGCTGGGATAGGGCTGGTACCAGGCTGGGATGGGGCTGGGATACGGTTCAGACATGGCTGGGACGGGGCTGGGCCAGGGCTCGGGTGGGATTGGGACGTGTGTGGGTCAGGACCTGGGAGGGGTTTGGGATACAGCTGGGACATGGCTGGGATGCGGTTGGGACACGGCTGGGGTGGGCTTGGGACAGCACCAGGACACAGCTGGGGCAGAGCTGGGATAGGTTTGGGACAGGGCTAGGATGGGGTTGGGATACAGATGGGAGAGGGTAGGGATATGGCTGGGATGGGGTTGGGACACAGCTGGGGCAGGATTGGGACAGAGCTCGGATGGGGTTGGGATACAACAGGGCCAGGGTTGGGACATGGCGGGGCTGGGGCTGGGACGTGGTTGGGACATCACTGGGATGGGGCTGGGACACGACTGGGATGGGGCTGGGACATGGCTGGGATGGGGTTGGGACACGACTGGGATGGAGCTGGGACACGGTTGGGATGGAGCTGGGACACGGTTGGGATGGGGTTGGGATGGAGTTGGGACATGGTTGGGATGGAGCTGGGACATGGCTGGGATGGGGTTGGGACATGGTTGGGATGGGGTTGGGATAAGGCTGGGATGGGGTTGGGATAAGGCTGGGATGGAGCTGAGATACGGTTGGGACGGGGTTGGGACAGAATTGGGACATGGCTGGGACAGGGTTGGGATGGAGCTGAGATATGGCTGGGATGGGGTTGAGACATGGTTGGGATGGAGCTGGGACATGACTGGCACGGGGTTGGGACATGGTTGGGATGGAGCTGAGATACGGCTAGGATGGGGTTGGGACATGGTTGGGATGGGGCTGGGATAAGGCTGGGACGGGGTTGGGACATGGTTGGGATGGAGCTGGAACATGACTAGGATGGGGTTGGGACATGGTTGGGACAGGATTGGGACACGGCTGGGACGAGGTTGAGACACGGCGGGGCTGGAGCTGCGACGCGGTCGGGACGCGGCGGCCTGCGCGGGCAGCCCGTGACCCACGCCGTGCCCGGCCCCCGGCTCGCCCGCAGACCACGCGGCCGAGGGCCTGGGCGCCAGCGGCAGCTCGCTGGCCAGCGAGAACCCCTACGCCACCATCAAGGACCTGCCCACGCTCACGGCCAAGTGCCCCGAGGGCAGCTACATGGAGATGAAATCCCCCGTCCGGCGGGAGGTGTCCTACGCCGAGATCGGGCTCCTCGAGCAGGCGCCCGGCAGCACGGAGGAAGGTAGGGCTGGGGTTGGGGGGACGGTACGGGACACCCCATCGGGGCCGCGGTGCCGGGTGCTGCACGTCCCCGGGGGGATCTGTCCCTTCCAGCCTCCCCTTCTCCCCGCAGAGATTTGCCCGGCGGGGGCAGAAGGCTCCTCGCCCGCCACCGCCGAGCTGCCGCCCAACCACTACGACTGCCCCAAGAACAGCCACATCCCCAGCCACTACGACATGCCGCCCGTCCGCCACTACCCGCCGTCGCCGCCGCTGCGCAGGAAGGACCGCTGAGGGGCCCCGGTGTCCGGGAGCGGCCCCGGGGCCGAGGGACCTGGGCCCGGTCGGGCCCCCGCGCGTGGCACCCGGGTCCTGCCGGGACGGGGCGGGAAATAAAGGTGCTTGGCGCTGCCTGAGCCGGGGCCACGATGGGACCAGTCAGGGACCTGGGCTGGGACCAGTAAAGCCCATGAAAGAGGCCAGTCAAGGCCCAGTAAAGCCCAGGAAAGAGGCCAGTCAAGGCCCACTCCCAGCACCAGTAAAGCCCATGAACGAGGCCAGTCAAGGCCCACTCCCCGCACAAGTAAAGCCCACGAACGAGGCCAGTCAAGGCCTAGTACTGGGACCAGTAAAGCCCACAAAAGAGGCCAGTCAAGGCCCAGTAAAGCCCACGAACAAGGCCAGTCAAGGCCCACTCCCCGCACCAGTAAAGCCCACGAACGAGGCCAGTCAAGGCCCACTCCCCGCACCAGTAAAGCCCACAAACGAGGCCAGTCAAGGCCCACTCCCCGCACCAGTAAAGCCCACGAACAAGGCCAGTCAAGGCCCACTCCCCGCACCAGTAAAGCCCACGAACGAGGCCAGTCAAGGCCCACTCCCCGCACCAGTCCCGGCACCTTTTTGCGCCCAGTAAAAGTCATGTAATGAGACCAGTGAAGGCCCTGTAATGGGTCCAGGGTTGATCCCAGTAAAAGCCCAGTAAGAACTAAGTGAAAGCGCAGGGATGGGACCAGTAAGGCACTGGTAACACTCCAGTGCAGCGATGGGGCCAGCCAGGGCCTAGGACCCGGGTCAGCTGAGGCCCAGGAAAGGGCCCAGCCCGACCCCGGGAAGGGAGCAGGAAAGCGGAGCCTGCTCCGTGCGGCCCCGCCCCTCCGCCTCTGGCCCCGCCCCCTCTCCGGCGGCCCCGCCCCGCGCAGCTGCCGTCACCGCCGAGCCCCGCCCCTCCCTGCGCGGCGGCGTGTTGCCATGGGGACGCGGGGGGCGGTGCAGGCGTCGCGGAGCCAGGTGGGACCCGCGGCCCCCCCCCCCCCCCCGGTCCCGATCCGGGACCCCCTCCTCATTGAGGACCCCCCCCCCTTTTTGGGACCCCTCCGTCCTGAGGCCCCACATCCTCTCGGGGCACCCCCCCCCCCAAACCCAAGCCCAGGGAGTCCCCCATACCCCCTACAGACCCCCCCCAACACAGTATCTCCCCCCCAAAACCTGCCCCCCCCACCGCATAGGGACCCCCCTATCCCCGACCCGCCCCCATCCCCAGCACCCAGCGATCCCCCCTTTACCTGCTGCAGCCCTGAGACCCCCCCCCAATCCCAGTGGGTGCTGGGGGGGGGGGCCGCTGAGCCCCTGCTCTGCCGTGTCCCCCCCCCCCCCAGCCCTCCCCCAGCCCTTGGGCCATGAGGAAGAAGGGGGAGCGGGCGGCCAGGGAGAAGGTGGCCGCGGCGGCCCTCGAGGAGGAGGCGAAGAGCGCGGCGAGGAAGGCCGAGCAGGCCGAAGGTGATGCTCCCTCAGCCCTGGCAAGGCGGGGGGGGGGGTCTTTGCATCCCGACCCCCACTGCCTGCGCTGGTTGGCGGCCGGGGGGGGGGGTCCCAAGGCCGTGGCCGGCGGCTGCCCTGCCCGCAGAGGAGTACCAGTGCACTGGCATCCTGGAGCAGGACTTCCCCCAGCTCTGCGCCCGCGCCGGCCTCTCCCGCATCCCCAGGGTCACCCTCCGGCCGGCCCCGACCGCCCCCGGCGCCGGTGAGCGCGACCTAGGGGAAACGGGGGGGGGGGGGTGCCGGGGTGGTGGTGGGGGGGGGCTGGCTGCTTCCCCAGCCGCCGGGGGACATGTCGGTCCTTTGCGCCGGGTTCCTTTGGCGGCGGCGTGTGTGACGGTGAGTAAGGACCCGCTTGGAGGCCCTTCTCGGCTCCGAGCGCCCGCTTCCCCTCCGACCGGCAGAGGAGAGCGAGACGCCGGCCGACAAGGACATCCAAGCCCGCCTCGCCGGCATCCGGCGCAAGTACAGCTACTTCCAGCCCTGCGTCCAGGTGGAGATCGAGCACGACGACCCCAGGAACGTCCGCGAGATCTTCCTGCGAGGTGAGGCTGCAGCCAGGTGCCCCGCTCCCCGCCTCGTGCGGCCCCGGGACCCCCCCCCGCCTTGGCTCGCTAGCCAGGGTGGGGGATTTGGGGAGCCACGTTTGGGACTTGTTGGGCTCTTGTCCCCCCGCCTCTGTCCTCTCGCTGTGTGGCAGGCCCCGACAAGCCACGCTAACTGCTTACAGGGCGTCCCAGGGGCTACTTGCAGCAGGGTCAGCAAGAGCCGCTTAAAGAGCGGGCTCCTGGAAGATGGTTCGTGCTCCAGCACGCGGAGCAACCCAGAGCTCCCACTGGTTTCTGGGGATGAGGAGCCTCTGCTTGCAAGACCCTACAGAGCCTTCTGCACCTCCGGGGAGGGCAGAGACCGCATTTGGATGCTCTTCCCTGTTCCTCTCCTGCGTCCTTGTTCTTCTTGTCTCTGGCAGGCTGGAAAATCGAAGAGAAAATGCTGGGCATCTTGAGCAAGTGCCTGCCCACCCTCGCCAACCTGCAGGCCTTGCAGTGAGTGCGGGCTCCCCTCCGCGTTTGTTGTCTGACCCCTGGCACGGGAGCCAGGGCAAGGGCTGGAGGGCAGGGACACACGAGGGCTGTATTGCTGGGCCTGCCGCTCCCATGCCGTGCCTCAGTTTCCCCCCTCCGAGGAAGGCTGAGAGCCCTCCCTGCCGAGGGGTTCAGACGGCGGCTGACGCTGCTCGTCTCCGGCAGCCTCTGGAAAGTCGGCGTGACGGACCTGCTGCTCCCCTCGCTGGCTGCTCTCCTGATGAGCTGCACCAGTCTTCGGTAGGGGAGAGCTTCTCTGCATGGGCTGAGGCCGGTTCAGCCTGAGGTGCTGCGGGCCGGCACAGGGCTGCTAGCGACCTGCTGGGTTTGGCTTCCTCAGGACGCTCAGCCTGGAGGGGAACCCCTTGCCTGAGCACTCCTTCTACAAGCTGATGGGGAACGAGAGCACGTGAGTCCCCCATCCGAGCAGGGTTGTGGCTCAAACGTGGCTTGGATGGGTTGAACCGGTGTCCCCAGCCCCAGCTGGAGGCGGTGGGGGTGACTCCTGCCTGCTGCAAACTCCTCCAGGCTGGCCCACCTCTCGCTGCGCAACAACGACATCGGCGACGCAGCTGCCAAGCTCATCGGGCAGAGCCTTTCCACGCTCAGGTCCTCCAACCGGAGCCTGGTCTCCCTCGTGCTCAGCTTCAACCACATCTCGGACGTGGGAGCAGGTTACATCGCGGAGGTGAGGAGCCGGAGGGCCGGGCGCTGCAAACAAGGGAGGATTTGGAGCATCGCCGGGGTGCTGCTCTCTGCGCCCGCCGTGTCTCAGCAAGAGCCTGCCTGGGCTGGGCTTTCCTTGCCGCTGTTTTGACCCTCCAGGGCTTGCGCTTGAACCGCTCCCTGCTGTCCCTGTCCCTGTCCCACAACGATATCGGAGACGCCGGGGCTCTCAGACTCGCGGAGGTGAGTTCCCCTGCTCGCAGCCCCGCTGCCCTCGCAGCCGCCCCCGGCCACGCGCGAGACCAGCGCGCACGCCTGGCCCCGCTGCCGCTCCGTGCTAGGTCCTGGCTCCCTTCGCGCTGACGCACACCGAAGTGGTGGAGAGGAGGTGGCTGCTCCTGAAGGAGTCGCTGGGACAGCTGTGCACGGTGAGCGCTGGGGCAGACCTGTCTCCTCCCCCGTTTCAGGTGGGACAGGGGGCTTTTTGGGTGCCCTGGCCCCCAGCTGGGGTGGGGGGGAGAGGGAATCTCTCGCAGCGCTGTCACGCTGCCCTGAGCCCCCCCCTTCTCTTCCAAACTCAGAAACACAGCGACATCAAGATCAACCGCCTCTTGAGCCTGCCTGGCAACATGACCGTGGACAAGCTGCCACCAGGCAAGCAGAACAAAACTGTGGCCAAGAAGAAGGTGAGGAGGGTGGACGTGGGGCTCCTGGGTTAGAGGGAGCCGTAAATAGGGACTTGGGGCTGGCAGGGGGGGCAAAGCACAGCGGCACAGAAAAGGGAAGCACACCCGCTGGTTTCGCTGGGCAGTGCCATGTGTGCCTCAGTTTCCCCATCTTTCCAAGGGGTTGGCCATGGAGATGCCGATTGTCTACGTACCGCTGCCTGTGGGGAGGCGGGAGGCTGCAGGGGCTGAACCGGCGCCTGGCGCCCTATCGGCACCTTCGGCTCTTGCAGGAGCCGTCGCGGAAGGAGGAGAAGGGGCAGCCGGGGCCAGGCGGCAGCGGCGGGGCGAGCAGCTCGGCTGCCCTGCCTGGGCGGAAGGAGGACTTCAAACAAACCAAGAAGTGTGAGCGAGGATCCCCCAGGGTTGGGGGGGGGGACACAGGGACCTGCAGGGCTGGGCCCAGGCTCGACGCCCTCCCCGCTCTGCCCTCCCCGCAGCGACCACCCCGCCGGACCCGAAAGCCACGCGCACCAAGGGCGTGAAACCGAGCAGCAAGGAGAAGCGGAGCCCGACGACGGAGATGGAGGTGAGGGACTCCAGTGGATGGGGTGGGGGGCCGCCCTAGCCTGGCCCGATGCTCCCTCAGGGGCCCTTATGCATCCAGGCGCTGGCGCTGGCCGAGGCGGCGAACCCGCTGCTGGAGCAGGCCGAGCACCGCGACGGGAAGGTCTTCCTGCCCGGCAACCGGGAGCTCATCAACCTCAACCTTGCCTGTGAGTGAGGGGCGGTGGGAGCTCCTCCGACACGGAGCGGGGGTCCCAATTTGCGGAGCAGCGCCGGTCTCGGCCCCACGCATGCGGGACTCGGCTCAGCCGCCCCGGGCGGCGATGCCCAGGCATCACCTGTCCCCGACCGGTGTCTTCCCTCGCCAGACAACCACATCACGGAGCAAGGCCTCCGGGCCTTCCTGGCCGTTGTCAAGAGGCAGCAGCAGATGAGAAAGGTGCCGGCAGGGGCCAAGGGGAAGCCAGGGCTGCTGCGCCTGTCGCTGCAGGTGAGCGAGAGGCGTACGGAGAGCCCCGGCGGTGCTGCGGGGGCAGAGCCAGCCTCCCCCCACCTCGTGCCTCCGTTTCCTTGCAGAAGAACTGCTTCCCTCCTGCCTGCGAAGCCTTTGTGCAGCTGCAGGAGCTGCTGCTCCTGCGGGACCCCGTCCCCAAACGCAAGGGCAAGGAGGAGGAGCAGGGCTTGGGCGCTTAGCACGGGGCTGCGCCAGACCCAGCCCACGGAGCGGCCCGCGGCTGGCCCTTGAGGAACCACACGCGCACACACACCTACAGGTGAAGAATAGCTCACTTCATGCCTTTTTCTTTAAAAAAAAAATCTTTACCATCGAAAGGAAGAAAATAAAACAGATTATACAGCATCGAACAGCAACCAGTCAGTCTTGGCTCTATTATATATAATATATATATATATCAGACACCCCGGTGCTGGCCTTGCCTTTACACACGGAAAGGGAAGGTCAGAGGAGGCAGAGGCGAAACGCACCCCAGCCGTCGCCCCTTTTCCCCGGCTCTGCGGGGAGAGGAGAGGACCTAGCCACGCCGGCAGAGCCGCCAGCCCTCCTCGAGGCTGATTGTCCCCCCCCGCGCCGTACGGTTTTCCCCGCAGAGCTGGAGAGCGGAGCCCGGGGCAGGCAGGGAACAGGACCCAGCTGGAAGGAGATTCCCAGGGGCTGAGCTCTGCTGCTCCCTCGCCCTCGCACGGCCGGGGACAGCGGCGCGGGGCATGGCCGGGGACGCTGGCGCGGGGTACGGCCAGCGCCGGGGAGCCGGCTGCCCTCCAGCAGGCAGGGCAGGCTAGTGGTAACAGCCTTTTTCTTACAACAGCAGGGGCAGAGATGCGGTGGTTATTTACAAGACGGATGCACATACATACATATTTATAGTCAGCGAGGGGAGGTGGGTGGGTGGGTGGGTGGGCCGCAGCACGGAGAGGAACAAAACAAAGTGCATTTATACAGACTAGATCCAGCTCTCGCGGCCGGGGGCGGAGGGAGGCCGAGCCGGGGCTGCCATGCGAGGGGTGTGGGGGGGGGGGTCCCGGCTGCCGGCCCCGTGGCAAGGGCGAGCACGCATCCTCCGCCAGGCTGAACGCCGCCCTCCCCGCGCGCTCTGGGCTCGCTCCCACCTTCCAGTTTAAGCCCCCAGCGGTCTGGTTCGAGGCTGTCGGGCAGCTCCGGCTTCGAGCGGTTCTGGGGGAAGACGCCCCCCGCCACCGCCGCTAAAGGGCGACGTCGCCAGCAGGGTCCTCGGCGAGGGGGGCCCTGCAGCCTGGAAGAGATGGGGCAAAGCGGGTGAGGGGGCCGGCGAGCCCTGCAGCACGCGGGGCAGCAGCCCGCGAGCGGGACGCGGTGGTGTCGCTTACCTGGCACGCTGGTCCGGGAGCACTGCAGGCTCCGGAGGGAGCGGGACAGGGGGCTGTCGCTGTCGGGGCTGGGCGGCCGCTGGGACCACCCGTCCGTCTCCGCGCCGCAGCCCCCGACGGGGGTGGCCTCCGCCGACGAGCTCTGCCCCAGCGACTGCAGCAGCTCGCGATGGGCGGTTTCTACGGCCTGGACGGTGCCGGGGAGAAAGAGCACAAAGTTAGAGGTGGAGGGGGGTGGATGCCGGGCTGGGGGGGGTCCGACCCAGCCCGTCTCCCGCTCCGCGACGCCGTGCCAGGTTCCCCCTCCGGCTTTTCCTGCTCCCGGTTCACCTTCAGCCTGTTGAGCTTCAGCGTCAGCTGCTCGATGGTGCGGAAGATGAGGTCGACGTCGTGGATGGTGCTGGAGGGAGCGTGAGGCTCTGGGGGCCCCTCGGCAGCGCTGGGACACGCCGGCTCCTCGTCCCCAGACTGCTGGGAGTCCCGTTGGGTGCCCGGAGAGGCCGCGCCGGAGCTGGGGGGCTGCGCGGGCGCCGCGGGCTCGGTGCAGGACTCGGGCGGCCCCGCGGGCATGCTGACGTAGAAGTAATTGCCTGGAGCAGGGAGCAGAGGCAGCGGTCAGCGCGCCAGGGTCCCAGAGACCGGGAGCGGGGGACCGCGCTGGTGGGCATCCTGCTCTAGCGGGGGCCTGCTGGCCCCACGGGGTGGCTTTGGCTGCCCAAACCCGGTGGCCTGGGCAGGTTGGGAGCAGGCTGTGTCCTTGGTGGCAGGCAGGATCCGGCCCCACAGGCCTCTTCTCCAGCTCGCTCTAGGCTGTGGCTTGTTCCCAAAGCTCGGGTCAGCCCCGGGGCCGCAGGGGCACTCGCTGTTCTTGGCCACAGGGCCACGTCCTCCCAAGGGACACGGCCACCCTGGGGACATGGCTCCCCTCGAGGGATAAGGGGACATGAGGGCACCCTGCAGCCTTGTGGGAAAGGGGGACACAGCCCTCCCGGGGACATGGGGACACAGCCCCCTGCAAGGCCCACGGAAATGGGTAGAGGGTCTCGTTACCATCTACATTAGCTCCGCCTCCTTCCTGCAGCTCAGTTTCTGATTGGCTGCTGCCTGGTGAGGGCGTGGCCTCCTTAGCACCCTCAGCTGGGGCTGCGCACCCCAAAAAGAGAGGGGGGAGGGAGAGGGAAGGAGTGAGCCAGCCCCACCATCACCAGCACCCCTCAGCACCCCACCACCGGCATGCACCAGCACCCTACCACCAGCATGCACCAGCACCCCATCATTGGGATCCCACCACCAGCACCCCTCAGCACCCCACCACCGGCATGCACCAGCACCCCACCACCGGCATGCACCAGCACCCCATCATTGGGATCCCACCACCAGCACCCCTCAGCACCCCACCACCGGCATGCACCAGCACCCCATCATTGGGATCCCACCACCAGCACCCCTCAGCACTCCACCACCGGCATGCACCAGCACCCCATCGGTGGGGGCCCCACCACCAGCACCTATCAGCACCCCACTGCCAGGACCCTGCCACCAGCATGCATCAGCACCCCGCGACCCACACCCATCAGCGCCCCTCCACCAGCAGCTGTCAGCACTGGTCAAGGCCCTGCCACCAGCACCCGTGGGGGCCCCCCTGCCACGCACGGGGTGCGCGTAAGGTGGAGGGGGGGTGATCTGCACCCCTCAGCCCCCACCCAAGCCTCCAGCACCAGCAAAACTCATGCAGAGAGACCCCAAATAGCAGCGAGGGGCAGGTTAGGGACAGGAGAGGGGTCCCGTGGCACATGCACCCGCAGCTGGCCCAGGGGATCCCCCCGTGGCACCCAGGAGCAGCAGCCCGTGGGCGCATAGCTAGATCCGAGCGTGCGGGAGCTGCGGGGCAGCAGGGACGTCGCATCCTGCCATGCCCGGCCCGGGAAGCGGGCCCCGATCCGGGTCCTCCCCACCGCACCCCGAGCGCGAGAGCAGAGGCGCTGGCCGGAGCCGGCCCGGGTGCTCCCTGCCCCTGTCCGGCCAAGCCAGGCTCTGAGCAGCCCCTACCTTTTCGGACGACTTTGTAGCTGCTCTGTTCCTCCGCGGCTGCCGCCGGGCTCGCTCTCAGCTTTGGCTCCGGCCCGCCGCCCGCTGCCTGGCTCGGGCCAGGCGCCGCGTCCTCGCCAGGGCCAGCCTGGCCCAGGGGCTCCGTCAGCACCTCCTGGGAGGCCGAATCCTGGCTGGAGAGCACCGAGTCCCAGGCCTGGCCGGCACCCCCGATGACGGACGGCGTGGGCGTCAGGTCATCCTCGGGCTCCGCGTCCCGGCAGGGAAGGAGCCTCCGCAGGATCAGGAGCCGCAGGTTCTCCACTAGGACCGGGGTGACAGAGGCAGTTTGGGCTTCAGCCCTGGCGCCTGCTCCCTCGGGCCGAGGAGGCTGGTGACGCGCTCGGGGACCCCGGTGACGCGCCAGAGCTGGGTGCCAGCCCAGAGGCACTCACCATCCTCCAAGGCTGCCTCGGCCAGCCCCTCCGCAAAGACAGGTCCCGGGAGCACCAAGCGCATGGCGGGCCCCAGGCGCTGGGCTGGCAGAGCATCAGCCGCCTCCGCTTGGGCCTCCGCAGCCAGGGGAGCTGCCGGCACCTCTTCCTCCCCCTCTTCCACCTCACTGCTTTCCGCCTCCGGCTCCTCCAGCAGCACCGGGTGCTCCCCTTTGCCCAGGAGCTCGGCGGGATTGTCGTCCGCTATGGGGAGAAAGGGAGAGCTCGGACCTGCACCCTGGCCCGGCCCCAAGAGCGGGGCACGGCGCAGGCGGCCGAGCCGCAGGGAGGGGAGCTCACCTGAAGAGCTCTCTTCTGCCTCTGCTCCGGAGCTGTTGCTTTGGGACAGGATGGGGGAGACATCGGGGTCTTGTAACACCAGGCTACCGAGGAGAGAGAGGCGTTAGGCAGCATGCTGGAGCCAGGGGCCTGGAGGCATCCGGGATGCCCCGGGCCACGGTCCCAACCGGGGGCCAGGCTGCTCACCTGGAGGGTGCCGTTCGGGCGGGCTCCGGCGTCCTGCGCTTTGGAGGGAAGGTGGCGTTCCTCATGGCGCTCTGCACCGCCTCCTCCAGCAGCTCCATCCACCTGCCCGGCCGAGGGAGCGCCGTGAGCTCCCCTGGGGGCCGGTACCCCGGCTGCAGCCCCTTCCTTGGGCACACGCTGCCGATGCCCCTCGACGCCAGCCCCGTCCCCGCCAACCCACCATCCCTGCTAAACCTCACGTGTTTTTCTCGGAGGACGTCAACGCCACCAGCTCGTAGATCTGGGGTCCCAGCTCCGACGTGCAGATAATGAAGAGGGCTCGTTTATCTGCACGGGGGACACAGAGGGACAATGACGGGGAAGGTCAGGGTATAGCTAGCGCTGTAACTCAATCCACCGGCACGGCTGGACCAGCCTGGTCGTGATCAGACCCAGCCAGAGGGCAGGCAGAGGTGATAAGACATGGCCCTGCCCTTGCCTCCTTCCAATTTACACGGCGGGTGTGAGCCACCGTTCTGGCTGGTCGAGCCTGGCCCAGCGCTCTCTGGCAGACGCCGTGGGAGGCCAATTCCCCGCCTGCCAGCTCCATCCCCCTTGGCCCTGCCCGGCCTCCCCAGTTACCTGTCGCCACGGAGCGGATGAGCACCGAGTTGAGCTTGAGGACCGGGCTGAAGGTCTGCTTGTTGTCCGAGGAGCCCAGCGCCGTCTTGCTGTGGCATTTCAGCACCAGCTTCTCGTCTTGCTTTTGCAACAGCACCAAGAGGTCTTCGAGGAGCAGCACGTGCAGGTCTGGGGTGGGAGAGGAGGCAGAGAAGGGAGGCTCAGCCCTGGAAAGTGCTCTCAGGGCCTAAGGAGATGGTCCCAATCTCAGGGCAGGCAGGCAGAAGCTCACTCTTGGCAGAAAGGAGGGACAACGGCCCCACAGACCCGCTGCCCCAGCCCCAGCCCACAAAGAGGGGCACAGGGTGTCCCCATCATGCCGTGCCCTCAGCTCAGCTGCTGGGGCTGGGGTCAAAGGCCCAGATCCCAGGGGATGCTGAGGCTGCAGAGGGAGGTCTCTCCGGCTCTCCCAGTTGTGGGAAGGTTCGTACCCACTGTCTTGTCCTTGCTGATGCGCCACGTGAGCGGCCCTTCGTGGATCATGCGCCGGGAGGTGAGATCAAGGCTCTGCGGGAGTCGGAGAGCAGCACTGAGCGCAGGCCAGGGCAGGGTAGGCCCGTGCTGGCCCCCAGCCACTGCCCGGGAGCTGGTGCTACCTTGAATTCAGCAGCCAAGGGGTTGTTGGTCCTCTCCAGCGAGGTGGCATCCAGGCGTTTCTGGTAGCCCTCCAGCCGGTGCCGGTTCTCCGCTCGCTTCACCGCCTCGTTCACGTACTTGAGGATGTCCCGACACTGGTCCCGGGCTCGGCACAGCTTGTCGTGCTCTGAGGTGCCCGCTGGGAGAGAGCAAAGCATAGGTCAAGAGGCAGTGGGACCTGGAGGAGGTGGGTCCCTGTCCAGCTGCAACAGGCTCCCATGCTCACAGCTGCATCCTGGGCACAAAAAGCCTCCAGCCCATAGCTTCCTGCTGACAAGAGGGAGATTTTCCCCTCAGCACCCATCCAGCCCAGCTCTTTCTGCTGGAAATGCAACACATCCTCCCCACAGCCCTGAGATTTTGCCCTGGAGGAAGAGGCACAAGTCCTACGTTAGAAAGCAACTGCTTTCTGCTAGGAAGAGGATGCACTCGAGATGGGAGCACGTGGCTAAGCAGAGTGAGTGTGACTAGGGGCTCCTGAGAGCAGGGCAAGGTGCCCCTCTGAGCACCTCTTGGCCCCTACCCTCAGTGTGCTTGAGGATATTCTCCAGCAGCAGCGGGTACTTGGTCAGGCGCTGCATTTCTGAGATGATCAGGTCTTTGAGCTGCAGGCGCCTGCACTGCGGATTGCTTTCTGCTTCCTAGAGCGGAAGGAAGAGAGGGTGAAGGCCCGAGGTGAGATCAGGGGAAGCCAGGAGAGCTCTGGGGTGAAGAACAGCCCAGAGGCACTGCCTAGGAGAGGGACAAACCTGCATGAAGATCTGGAAACGGCTCTCCTTGCGCTGCTTGGTTTTGATCAGCTCCAGGGCAATGGACTGGTAAGAGCAGAAGTCAGCAGCGACCTGCTGGATTTCCTCTTTGGCCAGGCCGTCAAACTAAGGGGAGCAGGGGAGGATCAGGCTCAAGCAGTCACCCCAAACGCATGGCCCATCTCCACTCAGAGGCATGAGAAGATGCCTCCCAGGTGGCTCCCTCTGGGCAGTCATCCCTTCTTACCCGAGACAGCATGAGATCCCCAATTTCTTTGATGATTGGTCCTTCTTCCCGGAGCTTCTTCATAGAATCGGAGAGAGAATCTGAACAAGGACAAGAGGATGTGAGAGAGACAAAAAGGACACACGTTTGACGGGGCGCGAGGGCCACCCAGCATTCACCCATGCACTGGATGTACAAACAACCACGTGCCGAGCTGCCTGCCTAAAGGGCCGGGGTCTTTCTTGGCTCTCCAACACGGGTGCAGGGAGAAGGGACTGTGAGTCAAGCTGGGCTTTGCTTACTGCTGACACAGACGCAACATGTCAAAGAACATGACACCAATGCCTGTCCTGCAAGCGTACCATGCAAAGGTCTGGTACAGGCTGGTCATCCCACACATGGGCACTGGCAGATCCCAGAAAAGCCAGGCTCTGAAGAGCTCCCGGGAGAGGAAAACGGGAAGCCAGAGCAACAAGACAGTATGAGACTGCGGGCAGGGATGGTTCAAATGGCTAGTCACCATGCAGGAGCCCAGGAGCAGCCATGGGCTGTGTGGATCACCCTGTGGCCCTGCTGCAGAGGGAGGATTTCCAGGGAAGAGCCCAAGGAAGGAGGGAAGGAAGGAAGGAAGGAAGGCAGGCTGGCTTACTGTGGATTTCTATCACATCAGGAAGGTTAGGGAAGAGGAGTGCCAGCTCTTCCCGGGACAGCAGACTCTCCTTCTTCATCCGCTGGTAGAAGAGGAGGTCTAGGACTCGGAGGATCCGGAGATGAGATCCTTCCGTGGCAAAAAGCTCTGTGCAAAAGGCAGGCAGGGGTAGACAAGTGTCCAAGGGAGCTCCGCTGTCCCGCTGTGCATCCTGCCAGGATGCTTGTCATCCCCACTGGAGGCAGGAGGCGCCGCGCTCCTTACCGTTTATCACCTCCTGGCGGTCGATCTCCTTCTGCGGCAGGTTGGCCACCACCTCCCGGCTGACCATGTGCTGCCAGTTCTGAGAGTCCAGCTCCGGTTCGAGGTCTGAGAGCTGGCCCTGGTCATCCTCCAAGAGGTGAGGGAGGAAGGGGTCCACGCCGAAGCCCAGGTTGGGTGACTCGATGCTCCTGGGAGGATGAAAGGCGGAGGTGGGAGTACTCTACAGTCACATGGCTCCAGTGATCCCACCCCACAGTGCTCCCAATACAGCCAATATCTACCTGGGCCCTACTTGGGCTTGAACCCGGGACCTTCAGCACAAGAAGTACAAGCCTCTGACTCTTGAGCTAAAAGACTAGGTCCCCCAGCAGACATCTATATAGGTCCATTAAGCTCCTGTGTGAGACACAAGGGAACAGAGATGCCCCCTAGCCCTAGGAGGATGGAGAGCTACCATTAAACAGCAGAACTGCTTCAAGCCGGAGGGACTCCCTCCCAGAGGCAGCTCCGGCCGCCCTGGCAATCACCTCCCCTTGTGTTATGTCAAAGCCCAATTATGGGAAGGGAAAAGCTAGGAAGATACAAATGGAAGGAGCCCCTCTGGCCCCCCACAGCACGAGCACGGCCCCGATGCCATGGGCAGGCCGCACACCCCGCTCCAGTGGCCCTTCTGCTCTGTAACAAAACAGCAAGCCCCAGAGATCCTGGCCAGCCCGGGGCTTGGCTGTGCGGCGATGTACGGACGGGAGAGGCAGAGGCTGGGCCACTCACCTGCGTCCCATCTTCGGAGTGTACGGGGGAGTCGGATTTTCCAGCGACCTGAGGAGGGAACTGAGAGTCACCTTTGTGCCCTGAGCAGAGACTGAGGGGGTGTCCTGTCCCGTTCTCCCTCCACTGCTCCCATGGACTAGCAGGCTCATCGAAAGCCTTCCTGAGAGGCAGCAAGACAGCCCAAGGGGTTCAGCTTTTGGACCCCAGGCAAGGCAGACACCAAAGGGTCCCACCTCCCTTTCGAAGGCCCGTTATACCCAGCTTGCCCCTGCCCAGGGCTTGGTCAGCAACTCTCACCTTGTGGACAGGCTGGAAGCGGAAGACGATGCCGACTGATGAAGCCTCGTAGCCTCAGCTGCGGCATCCATGTCCACGTCGCTGCGGGATCGAGGCACGTTTTCTGCTTTCCGAGATTTCTTCATCTCCTCCCGCCCTTTCAAGCTTTCCGAGCGGCCCAGCTTGACCTCTGACCGGGAACTGCAGCAGGCAAGGCAGAGAGAAAAAGCCAAGAACAGTCAGGCTTAGCCTGGAGAGATGGGCAGGGATATATACGTGCCTGCAAACCTGGGACCTCAGCCAGAAGCCATGGCGAGTCCACTGAGAGCACAGGCTGGGATCTGCTGCCAAGCGTCTCCCCCAGGCCTGCCCCATTGTGCCTACCTGTCCGACTCTAGCAAGTCCTCGGGGAAGCTGCCGGTGGAGAGACGCTGCGTGCCAGGCTCCTGGGTCTCATAATGCTGGTTGTTCTCAAAGTGCTGGATAATGTTCCTCACATTGCCAGGTTTGACTGCTGGGACGAAGGCAACAAAGCAACCCTGTGAGACCCGGGCTCCAGTGGCCAGTGCTGTGCTAAGCAGCACGAGGCCTGGGCAGGAGGAGACACTCGCATTGCCTCCCACCCTGCAGCGCTGCAACCTCGGCCATCTCCCCCTCGAAGCACCATCCAGCCGGGGCTGTGGGAAGCGAAAGCACTAACAGCATCACTATCAGTTACAAAGGGGGGGTTTCCTGAAGGCCATCTGCCACTTTCCTCGGGAAGACGTGCCGAGTGGGTGCTCGTGCCCACACACCCCAGCACGGGACTGGAACGACCTGCTGTTGAGGGGAGCCCTTCAGTCAGACCCCGCAGCACGCGCACTGGCTGCAGCTGGCCCAGCCACATCCTTCCAAGCCCACCCCTATGCCCGATGCAACAACATTGGGAACCTTGGGGCAGGGGATAAAACAAAACTAAGCACGTGAAGTGAATGGCAAATAAAAGAAGAGGCCTTTTACCTTCAACAGGGGACAAAGGGACATGAAATGCTGAAAGGAAAAACAAAAATGAGATGTCAAATCAATCCTGCATTTCAACAACAAAGGAAGCAAAGAGAGAACATGGGAGCTAATGCCATGAGAACTCAAAGCGGAAGGGGAGCAAAAAGAACGGGCACGCACAGGTGTACACACACACACACATGTACACACACGTGTATACACACACGTACACACACACACACACACACACACACACACACTCTCCACCACCTCAGTCCACCCCAGGAGCTCCTGGGCTGTGACGCTTTTAAGACAGAAAGCGGCATGTAAGCCTGCAGGAGAGTTATGTAGGAGGAATTTTGGGGGAGAGCTCAGCTCAGCTCCCTCCCCACTCCCCTCAGGTTCATTTGGGAGCACAGACAGTCGGGAGGCAACAGGTTTCCAATGAGTGCTGGAGAACGAGAGCACAAGGTGGCTGATGAGAAGTGCGGGGCAACTGGCATTTCTCAGCCCAGCTGAGGCTGCCACGGGGTAAGGGGACTCCCACGGGTGCCAAAGGCCACCCAACTGCCCCGTGCATGCAGGAGGCTGCAGGTCTCCTCCAGGCAACAGGGGAGGCTGGTGGACACAGCATCCCAGCAGCTCCCAATACTCACTGGTCTGGGAGATTTTTGGCTTCCCAATGTACTTGAGGATGGGGTTGCGCTTCTTGTCTTCCATGGCATCTTTGTCCTTCTTTGTGCCACTGCTCTGTTGGAGCACACAGGGAGCACTGATAAAACCACGTGTTACAACAGGGACACCACAGGGGCTCTGAGGGCAACCCCAACCCTCACCGTGCTGGCTGAATGCCACAGGTACATTGGCACTGACCGTACAGGGAAGGGGTGGAGCTGGGACCCAGCTCTCCCTCCATCCCAGGCCAACTCCTCTGGTGACCCAGAGGATCCAACTCCTCTGGTGACCCTTGCATCACTGCGGATTATTACGAGCTGGGAGCAGGCACCACAGCTTTGTCCTAGTGCTAAGTGACTGTTCAAAGTGCAAGGCAGCAGGGAATCGCTACGGATCCCTAGGGTGTCTCAGAGGAGCTAGGGCAGGGAATGGCAACACCCTGGTCCCAAGGCAGAGGAACAGCTGCCAGCAATCCACCTTTTTGGTCTTGGGGAAGAAGGGCAGCCACTTGTCCTTGTCCGGGAGGGACTGGGCCTTCTCGCTGGTGCTGGCCAAGCGGGGCTCCCGGATGCGGATGCCTGTGTGGTTCATATACGTGCTGAGGGCAAAGGCCATAGGGGAGCTGGAAGAGAGGAAAAGGTGAGGCTGGAGATTAAACACCAGGACAGGACACTACAAGGTGGAGGTACCAAAGGAGGAGGCCGGGACATCCCGTGGGGCTGCAGAGTGACAGAAAGTCTATCTGATCCCAGGAAGGAGAGGATATCGGGGCGGGGACCCATGGCAAGTGAGAGGAGGGAGGGAAAAGGAAAGAAAGGTAAGAAACAGTTTGAGAGGACAAGCTGGAGCAGCAGGGACTGGCTCCTGCTAGGGGACAGGAGGGGGCTTATACCCAGGGCACCAGGACCCCGAGGTAAGTGTCCACCCTGCTCTTTCCCTAGGGCCACTCTGACAGCTGACGGGGATACGTCTGGCACTGGGAGGGGATGCTGCACTCCAGCATGGGAAGAGGATGCTCCTGCAGCTCCTCCCAGGCCCCCTGTTGCCTCCTCAGCTAACATCTGTATTGCAGTTACATCTGGACGCACAACTGCGGTGCCCCAGGGGCCACTCACCTCCTGTCCTCTTCATATTTTGACCTGAGGAGAGAGAGATGGAGAATAAAAGAAAAGCTTGTTTCGAACGGGTTCCTGTGCTCCAGGAGAAGCCATCCCAGGCATCTCCTCCCTCTGAGCCCCCCCCCCGCAAACACCCTCTCTGCCCCGCACGCCATCGTGCCGAGCGCCAGCTCCAAGCTCTCCCTCCAGACTCCAAAGGCAAATCTGCGGAGCCAGGAAGGCTCTAGGATTAACAAGCTGAGCTGACCGCATGCCCGATCCCCCTCCTGATGTCCTAGACCCTAAATCCAGGGAGAGAGGGGCTCCCTGCGCTGCAGCCTGGCACTCACAGGATGTCGCCCAGCTGGGCCAGCTGCTTCTCGGCCACCTGGCGCTCCTTCTGAGGGTCCCCATCCAGGTCCAAGAGGTCATTCTCCCCATACAGGCTCCCCAGGCCCATGGTCCGCTTTGTCCTGAGGAGAGGCAGAAAGGGGTCAGGGCCATGAGCCATGGACGCCCAGGCACCAGTTCCTCACAGGTGAGATGAGCCCCGAGTGTTGGGCAGTGTGGGGAGGAGCACGTCGAGCTCTGTGGGGTGCCCAGGCTGTTACCTGTAGTCCTGGATCTGCTCCTGTATCTCGGGCATCACCATCTCCTGAGCTTCAAAGAGGGCAGCTCGGATATCGTCCCCATATCGCAGGCGAGTCTCTGGGAACATGGGAAGAGAGCCAGCGTTACCAGCTAGGCTCAGCTTGCAAGGAAGGGTGCAGAGGATCTTCTGGCAGCCCCAGGTCCTTAGGCAGAGCAGGGCAGGCAGGGAGACCACAGGAGCCTCGATGTCAGCCTTCCCCCTCCCAGAGCTCCGCTCTCTGCTCTTTGCTAGCTGGAGTTTTAGCTTCTCCAGGCAGGGACTGTCTCTGTCTCCCATTCTGCATACGCAGACCTAGATACCCTCTCCTGGTAGAGAAGAGACCTCCCCGAGGAGAGACTTCTGCAGGACAACAGGGATAGAGTTTGGAAAGGACCAAGGAGTCCCAATTCTAAACATATTCCCTCTCTAGCAGGGAAATATGCTGAAGAGTGGAGAGGGGTGGGCTGCCTGATCCCTCTCTGATGATAGTCCACTTTCAGGAAAGACCTGAAGAAGTTCTTTGGCATCCTAATGAAGATGCCAGCAGTGCTGGCACGCAGATAGTGGCTGTGGATGTTGTGGCAGACCCTGGGCAGTTACACACTGCCTGGGACCTCTGGCAGAGCCACATCCTCACTCACCAATTTCAGCCAGGAGCTGCTCAGACACTTTCACTCTGAGAGGCTGGGGAGGGAAGACAGAACAAAAGAGCAATTCAGCACCAGTTCGTCTTCATTGCAGAGCAACGTGGTGAACATGGCTGGAAGGAGCTGTGGATGTGGTGCACGTGCTGGAGCCACGCTCAAACCAGCACAGAGGAGAGCTGTTTAGAGAGGATGCCCCACGCTCCTGCACCATTGCTACTTGGCAACTTCTGCCGCCAGAGAGGTGAGAAACGGGAAGCTCACAAACCGATCAAAACACCCAGCTCTCATCTCAGCACCCAATACGCACATCCCTGCTGAGCAGCGTAACTGAAACCTGCTCCCTCAGAGGAAGCACTGGGCAAGAGGTGCTCCAGCAGTGCTAATGAGACAGCCTGAAGCCATCACCCCCATGTCCTGGAGCCTCCTCTCCTGCCTGCATTGAGCTGCCAGGCACTGAGGCAGCCGCAGTTGTGCAATGCTTGTGTACGTTCATTACACAAGGGCAACTGATTGCATCGATGCAGTACTAACGCATTTCGGAGCGACCAGTGCCAACACAGTAATGGTCAGCGGCAAAAACACGCTGTTAAAAAAAGAATCCCCGTGCAGGGACGCTACAAGGAAACGCAACATTGGCTGGCTTTCCAGCTGATTCGCCTCCCATCTCCTGCAGGAGCAAGGACTCCCATGCAGGCTCACAACCGAGATGCAGCCGAACTCCTGCCCTTACCGCGTTTCTGTCCAAGAAGATGTTCCAAATGTCCTTCCCCCAGATCCGGGAATCCTTCGTCGTCGTCTGCTGGCAAACGTCTGTGCATAAGTAGAACAGCTGCAAGGAGGGGAGAACAGAGAAGATGGGCAGAGGATAAAAAGGGGGAAGATTAAGAAGCAGGAAGGAGAAATACTTAATAAAGTGGCTGTAGCGACATGTAACAGGAAATGATCACAGGGATCTCAGCAAGGGCAATACCCTCAACCATACCATGCCTAGGAGAGGAAGGGGAGGAAGTGAAACCCCAAACTGTATTTCCCTCTCACGTGCACTCGCATCTGTGGAAACCATTGGCTGGCAACCTGCATACAGCAGGCAACTGCAGAGATCAGGACCTGCACGGGCGGCTGCTTCAGCCCCGCGCAGCATCCCGAGAGCTCCGCACGGGGGCTGCGGGGCACCGCAGAGCCCAGGACAGAGCCCGCGCTTTGTGAATGTACTCAACAAATATGCACCACTCTAGAGCCCCTAGGGAAAAGGAGAAGATACCAAATATGCCGCCCCATCTGGATTTCCCCCTTCCTTGGTGCCTCCAGCCACTGTCAGTGACAGACACTTCTCTTACCAGGGGGCTGGGATCTGCCTGGGAGAAGATATAGCGCAAGAAGACCCCCAGATGTGCCGGCCGGGATTTCAGCTTCGTCAGGTCTTGGAAGAGGGAGTCACACTGGGCAGAGAGGAGACCCAAAGGAGGACATGCCAATGAGGAAAGAAAAGAATTAACCCCTCACAAGCAGGTCCACCCACAGCTCATCACCAGGGTAAATCTCCAGCTCCTTTATCCCTTTTTTCCCTCACTGCAGCAGAGCACTCATGGCAGCCACCTCCCTCAAACCAGCACAACCAGCCCGACCTTGGACATCCCCTGTAGGGCTGTGTCTGCAGCCGGGCTGGCTGCAACACTGGCTGTCATCAGGGAAAATCCTTTGCACGGGCAGGGACAACGGTGGCAGATGAGGTCAGGAAGTGAAGCCTCCTTCTTAGGAGGATTTCTGAATGCCACCACTTACTCGGTGCCAGGGCACGCAGGCCGACAAAGGGAACCGTGTGGAAGGGGAGGCCGGGCCCTACCCCACGCCCCTGGACAGCTGCCCCTAAAGAGATGGGACAAAAGCTCAGAATATCTTGGATGCTGTTACCTCGTTATTGAAATATCCCGGGTCGTAATCCTCCTCTGGCCCAATGATGAGGGGCCGTGCCGTCCGGTCTAGTCCCTGCAGGAGACGGGACAGACAGCTAGGATCCCAGCGATGGCAGGCACCCCAGCTCTGAGCGACTATGGGTCGCTGCTGCGGGTCGAGCGCTGTCAGATTCCCCCTCCCCGCAGTGAGACCCCAGCCCGCGCCCCCTCCGACAGCACGGCCCGGGCACTCTCCTGTCCCGTCCCCGGCCCACCTGCTCTGCAGAGGGGGTGAAGGCGGTGTCGGAGCCCTGCCGGCGATGGTGCTGGCACATTCGGGAGGTGATGACGGGGGAGGTATGAGGGCTGTCCAGACCGTGGTCAGAGAGAACGGAGTTCCGGTTCAGAGAGACCTGCTCAGGACAACGACGAAGGCGCTGGCGTCAGAGGACGCAGTGCGGGGCCAGCCAGCCTCCACGCCAGCACCTGGAGTCAGGAACACCTCTCCCCAACCCGTGAGAGACACCCAGGGCTGTCTCTAGAGCCGTTTCCAGGTCAGAGACCATAAAAGGAAATGTTCTCAAAGGGTCCAAGGAACTTGGAAAACTCTAAACCCTTGAGTGCTATCAGAAATGCTCCTCTTTGCTAAGATGAGTTTTAAGATTAGGAACACAAACCAGGAACTTAAGGCTTCAGGGCTGATGCAGTCATGTCAGACTAAGGAAATTTGGAGCCAAGACTGCATTACAAGAAACTCAGCTTGTTAAGAAGGTAAATAAATAATTACAATTGCAACATTAGGTCCTCAAATCCTAATAGCCCTGTGAGGGCAGGATGCACAGACCCCTACATCTGGGCCTTGCTGTAGTTTTCATCCACCCCAGACCAGATTTAGACAGTTCTAAATTACACTCTTCCCCTTCCCCGCTGCGGCAGTAACCCTGCTCTCACCTCGCTCACAGAGGGGAACCGCTCTGTGCCAGACTCCAAGCCGCTGTCACCATCCTGAGAGTCCAGAGAGAGGCGTCCTGGGCACAGAGAACAAACTGAACCACGTGGAAACCCAGAAGGGCAGGGAGTACATGTCGGGGAGTGGGAAAGGTGCTAAACACCACCAAAACTCACCTTCCGTCACCCTGGAATTGGCCAGGCCAGCATCACCGCTCAGTCGCCCCAAATCCTGGAACGCAAGAACGTGCGTTGGAGCAGCGGGACGTTACCCAGCACGTGGGAACACCCAGGTATGGAGCAAGGGACAGGCCAGCCCACAACCGCTCCCACGAACTGCAGTGAGCTTTGGAGACCAGGAGCAGCTCCTTCTCCTGAGCAGACCCCACAGAGAGATGGTTCAACCAAGCCAAGCACAGGCATCCCGGGCAGCCACGCTGCCTTGCTGAGCTTGCTCCATCCCGCCTGTGCTCGCAGCACTCGCACCCAAAGGCAGCCTGGCTCCACAGCTCGCAGCTCCCGCTGCATTCAGAGGGTTTTCTCAGCCAGGTGACAAGAGGGAAGCAGGGTCACCTCACCACAGCTAGAGCCAGGGCCAGGTTCCAACCAGGAGGGAGGCAGGACAACTGAACCAGGAGTAACTCTGGTAATTCCCTGCGTCACTCCAGGGCATTTCACGTACCACAGAGCCACTGGTCTCCTGTCGGATTTTGAGCTGCAGCTGGCTGACCCGCCGGCGCGCACCTTCAATCTGCTCCTCCACTACGGTGGCAGGATTTCGGCTGTACGCCTCGTAGAAGCGCTGAGCGGAGAGATGAGACGCGACACTTATGGCAGTCCCATCCCAGTAAGTCTGTCCTGTCACCCCCCAGGATAGGGGCAGGGACACCCAGCACGGCTCGCGAGCACCCAGCTGCAGAACAGGCGCTGGTTTGATGGGCTGATGTGCGTGCATGGATGGGCCATCCGTGCACTGCTAGGGCTCCACAGGGGTCAGGAAGCAATGACAACACCTGCCCCTCCCCGAAATATTATACATCTCAGGCACCAGTCACGCTTCTAGCACAAGCAGGAGGGTGTCAGTCCTGCCTGGCAGAAAGGTGGGATGAGCTGCTCCCAGCGCTAAGAGCTCAGAGAAGGGAATAACCAGCCCAAGGGCTGCTCCACTGTGGCTCGCTGGAAGAAAAGAGCTGGTGACCCCATCGTACCTGCAACTCGGCCTCTTCCTGCCGCAGCATGTTCCGGAGAATCTGCGTCGCGTGTTTCTGAACTTCAGGGTCCTGGAATTTAGGACGGACGCAAAGAGACAGACTGAGATTCATCCTCCTCTTCCTTACCGTGCAGGGCAGCAGGGAGGGTCACAGCAGGAAAGCAGCGCAGGCAGGACAAGCCACACGTGCCTGCTGCGTGGGAGCACCGCACAGTTTGTTACCTGCAGGGGTTTGGGGCCCGTGATGCGCTGCGGAGGTAGCGGCGGCGGGGGAGGCGGCGGGGGACACGTGGGGGTGATGCGGGGAGCCCCTGCCATGCTCACATCTTGCTGAGAATTAGAGAGCCCCACCGAGGGGGGCGGGGAGCCCAGGAGGGTCAGAGCGACGTAGGCACCAGCTGGAGAAAAATTCAAGGAGCAGAAAAGGGAGGGAGAGAAAGATTTCCATTATTCACTGTCCCGGTGGGTGCAGGAGGCGCGGGCAGGCTGCAGTGTGACGCAGCGAGGGCTGAGCCTCCTCCACGACAACGTCTGCCGGGCAGGCGGGGTGTGCGCTGTTCGGCCTGGCCCCAGCCTCCCCGGCGCTTTGCCCTCCAGTGGCTCTCACTAATCTCCCTAATCGTCTGATGGAAACGTGCTCCTACACGCCTGCACCACCTCCTCCCCACCCTCGTGGTGACAGATAAAGAGCTGCAGCAGCTCGGGCACGCTGCCCAGTGAAGGAGAGCCACTGGGACGGCCGGGCAGAGCAGCCAGGCAGGCGAAGACCAGGGCTGCCAGTCAGCTAAGATCACGAGGCATCAGGCTGGCCACCTCCCCCAGCCATACTCACATTTGATTAACTTCACCACTTCGAGATGAGAACTGTTTGTCACCATCGTGCCGTTCACCTGGCAGAAGAGAAAGAGGGCATCAGACTGGCATGCGGAGCAAGGCACGCTGCCCTGAGCAGAGACCGGAGAAACACTGGGAAAGCCTGAAGGTGACGGCTCTGGGTGCTCACCTTGACGATCCGGTCCCCCTCTTGCACCCCTGCTCTCATGGCTGCTCCTCCTGCAACACAAGAGAGATGGACCACTTTTTAGCCCACGGCGAATATGGATAAGCTCTCTTCTGCCCACAAAACGAGACCCAGTGCCTCCTTAGCAGCATTCTCCATATCATGGTGGACTAAGGGTCCCAACCCATTTTCCCGCCATCCAGAATGACTCCTGCACAGCTAGAGAGCATTAAAAAGCCACCATGTGCCTGGATCCAAACGGAGGAGCAGGGCCCAGGAAGAGCACTGCTATTCCGCCTTTTCTTCCCCGCCCACTCTTTAACAAAACTGTTGAGGTTGAAATCCATGAAGAATTCTCTTTTCCTAAAGCCAAACCCAAGAGGAAATGTTTCCATTAGGTTCAATTCCAAGCCGAGGGCCTAAGACATGGCAGAGAGCTCTGAGAGCGGAAAGTACACTGGATTGTTCAGATTCCTTCAGCTTTAATAGTCTCATTATTGGCAGCTGAAGGGAGAACCGGGGGGGCAGGACTCCCTGCTGTCCGGCACCCAGGGTGGTCATTCACACCGGGCCGAGGTGGGTGTGAACACGTGTCAGTGACCACACAGACAGCAGCACTGCAGGGAACGGGGCCCGGGGGGCTTCAGGCCCCGGCTCCGTGCCCCCAGCCAGACCCGCACGCCCAGGAGTCCCACGGGGCGAGAGGGGCCGATGCAGGGGTCTCTCCCAGCAGCTCCTGTTGCAGGAGAGAGGAATTCCAGCGTTAACCTGCCCTTGAAACTCGCAGTATTTTCCCTCTCCTATATTCTCATTTTTCCTGGCTTTTGGGCTAGGGGGGGGAAGGGGGAAGGAGGCGGGAACATCCGCTGTAAAATAAGCACTTCATTGTCTATTTAAATTGCTGCTCCAAGCCCTGCCACCCCGCAAAGTCATTATACAGCAAAACCGGCAGCGTCTCCTGCAGCACAGCGCCAAGAGCAGAGCGCTGCTGAATCTGTGTTTACCGAGGGCTACAAAAGGGAATTCCCCACCCACCCACAGTCAGCAACTCCCCGGATTATATAAGGACGGGGAGAGCGCGGTGGTTAACCTGTCACTGCCTGGAGAGCTTCCCCTCGGCCTGGGGAGCAACGCCACCCCATGCCGGCGACCTGAACAAGCTCCAGGTGTGTTCACCCCATAACCTCCATCCTTCCCCTTGCAACCTCGTCCTGGCCGTTGTGGCTACTGTCGTCCCCGTTCACAAGAAGGACTTCAAGCCAGCAACTGGAAGGAGAACCCCCTTCTCCCACGTTCCTCCAGCCCCACGAGGGACATGGCCCTAAGCAGATGAAGGGAGCCCGCGCGGGCCGTAAGGGCCTGGTTCATGCTCACCTGGCCGCACAGACTGCACGAGGACGATGCGGTCCCCGCTGACTGTGAAGCCAAAGCCATGCTGATCCTTCTGGATGATGACGCAGCGCTGCACCAGACCTGAGGAGGGAGAGGAAGGAAAGCAAGTGAGGCTCTGAGCCTTGAGCGCCAGCTTGGCCTGGACCAGTTTGTCCTGGCTCCTGGTTCCAGTGACTGCTGCTCCTGCACGTTCTCCAGAGCCAGAGAAGGGGCGCACAGCCCTCGAGAAGGCAGCTATGGTTTGGCAGGAAAGCTAGGGTCTCCAAAAGCGTGCAGAGCGGGAGACGGTATGCAGAGAATACCCACGTGATTTTTGGTATTCTGCTCCATAGCCCCTCCGAATCACGCTCAGAGCTGCAAGTTTGCACTGGGTGCTGGATTCAGAGTGGCTGGGGAGGGGACACGTGCTCGAGACACCGGCCGAGGCTCTGCAAGCAGCGGGGTCACTCACTCGCTAACCTCTGCGGCAAGACTTGCCAGAGCTCTCGGGCCCCTTCCACGCTGCTCTGGCAACACGAGGCGCACAGTTAATTCATCCTCACACTACGGGCTCTTTATGCTGCCCAAATGATGTAAAGGGGACATGGCAAGAAGAAGAATCAGACCCCAAACCTCCCAAGAACAGAACGGTCATCGCTTCTGGCTACGCTGTATTAATAACTTCTTAACTGGGTGCCTGCCCAGATGCCAAGTTGTTTTCCTCTGAGCAGCCCGACCTTCTGCAGCCTCCCTTGTCTCAGGGCTGCGGTGGGGAGCCCCTTCGTGCCTCCCAGGCTTTTAACCTCTGAATATACCTGCTATAAAGAAAGCTTCGACCTTCTACCTGTGGAAACCAGGGGTGTATCAAAAAAGCAACCTTACGTCAAGCACACAACCCATGGCTCCACCCAGTGATCCAGCTCCCTCATCCACACAGCCGGTTGTGCCAGGATCACAACCGCTGGTCTTCCCCCAGCCCAGTGGGGATGTCTACACGTGCTGTGGTGCTCAGGGGCTGTTTGCAAGCTCTGGGTGTTGTCCTATGGGTCCTCCCTCCCTATCTGGGCCCTGGGGGCTGACAAGATGCAACTAGAGCTCTCAGCCCACATCCAGCAGTGCCAGATGCCTGCCAAGTCCCTCTTGCAGGCTCAGCACCTTTACTCCTTCCCCTCTGAAAATGGGGCTTCAGTCTAAGCATGGACACTGTGGGAAGAGCCTCTGGCCGCGGGCACCTGTACAGCCCTACTCCCTTGCTGCTAGGCCAGCTCATAGGCCAGCCTAGAAAGGGTCCTGCGCTCCCCAGACACGTGCGGCCTTGGCCAGGTCACGATGCCGTTCTGCTCCTTGGCTTCCCCGTTGCAAATGGGGCAGAAGAGCCCTGTCCCACCCCACGAGGCCGCTGCAAGGACTGTGCTGTACAGCCATTAAGGCCCCCGCGCATACAGACAGCTACGCGCACGGCACTGGCCACATCCTCTAGCACAACAGAAGCTGAGGAGGGGGAAGGAAAAATCTACCTGTGGTTTCGGTGGAGTCAGAGGGTTGGCGGTGGTGCCCGGGAGACCGCCGTTCTGAAGATGAATCGCCCACGGAAGACAGGCTGCTTAACCTGCAGAGGATGAAGCGAGAAAGGTCAGGGAGGAGAAAAAGTGGAGAGGGTCATCCTCCAGATGAGACTCGGCTCTCGCTCTCACTCAGGAAGGACAAACGCACGGAGCTGCTCGGTAGCGGCTGGAAAAGCCACGGCAGCCTGCACCGGCTGCTGCTGCCCGTCCCCCAGCTGCCTGGCCCCAAACTGCCTTGGGAAAACGCTTCTGCCAGCCCTGATCCAGAGCTCCGGGTCTCGGGGTCAGGGCCCGAGGTCTCACGTATGCCTGGGAGGACGCTCAAAGGGAGGAGCCGGTCGGGGCTGCACAGAATGAGCAGGGCTTAGAGAGAACAGCGAACGTGACAGGCAAGAGAGAAATGCGTCATGCAACGCGCACACACAGCACGGGCGTCCGGCGCCGGGGCTTACCAGGCTGCAATGGGGCTGATGGAAGAACAGAACACGAAGCAGCGAAGAATGGATGAGAGAAAGACAGACAGACAATGGACAGTTATTTTATATTCCTCCCCTCTTCCCTCTCGCTTAGCCTCGCCAGTCCTGCAGCGAGGCTCCGGACGCCGGACTGACAGGCTGGCCGCGGCTTTTTGTGCATGGCAGACACGCGGCACAGCCCCTAGCTGTTGGGCTGGAAGGACTGCTTCTCCCTGGGGTAAGAAGGGAGGGAGCTCATCTCAATAGCTCCTTTCAGCCCCAGCATTTCTTCTCCAGCTAACGGGGCCTGGAGAAGTCAAAGCAAACCCCGGCCACTGGGCAGCCGTCACTGCAAACACCGCTTGGACAAGACAGCGTCTGCGCTGCGGCGTCTGTTGATGCTTGCCTGTGGCTGCCCTGCCAAGTCACAACACCCACGTAAGCTCGGTGCGCTGGCAGGAGATGACATGTGCTAACTCGAGTTATGGCCTGAGGAAACCACACTGGAGCTGGGTTTTGAGTCACCTGCACCAAAGACAAGCCTCACGCTTGTTCTTTGCCACCTAGCTAGGGCCGCACTGAAAACAGCACCCCAGAGCTACCCCAGAGCAGCCCTGCTCCCTTACCCCTCCTCAGGTGACCCGACTCTGCCGGTCCTCTGAATCCGGCACTATCCCAGAAACGAGGACCCTGGAGCAGGGCCTCCCATCCGCATCCTCTCCCCAAGCCACCCAGGCTCCCCGATACCATCCTGGAAGCTGGACCCTAGAGGTGACATGTCCTCCTCGGCCACTGTCCTATCCCTCCTCCTTCCATCCAAACCAGAACCCTGCCACTCCGGAGCAGGGGGGGCAGAGTGGGAGGGCCACAAAGCAACAAAAGAGAGAAAAATGAAGGTTTTCCCAGCGTATCCGGCAGAAATAACAGCTGGCCTTTGCCTTGAAGCCCCCAAGACTGCGATGAAGTGAGGGTGCAGCATGAGAGCACGAGCGCCAGCCCCTTCCCCGACCCCTCTTACCTGGGCAGGTGAGGCTGCCTCTTACTGCCTGGTCTGCTGCCAAGGAGGGAGGACACAAACCGACACCAAAGACAGGGGTTGCGGTGAGAGATGGCGCAAGGCCCAGAGGACAGCGTTGCAGGGAAGGCGGAGGAGAAGAGGAGACAAACAGATCAAGAGACAGACGCGGAGCACCCGCCACAGCGGCGGTGGCCTCGCACCCCGCGGGGAAGGGGCCAGGCAGCGCGTCGGGGCCCGCCGCCACCTCCCCGCGCGCTCAAAACCCAAAGGGGGGTTCGATAAAACCTCGTCGGCCTAAGCTTTTACCGCCGCCTCGCGCAGAGCTTTGCGGCCACGGGGTTGCGTGAGCTCGCACGCGCGCTCCTGGGCTTCCAGCAAGGCTGAGGCCAAGCCCTACCGAGGAGGTAGGAGGGTTTGGAGGAATTTATAGCAAGGCCCGGTCAGGGCGGGCTGGAATCGTGCTGGGAATCGGCCCGCCGCGGCGTCACCGAGCACCGCACGGGTGCCAGGGAGGCTCAGCCTCCACCGCGGGCTCGGAGCAGGCCTTCCAGCACGTTTTGGAGAAAGGCAACGTTCCTCCTCCAAATCTCCCCTTCCCAGAGAGGTTGCACGGACACGCAGCTGGCGGAAAGCCCAAAGGGGGATGCAAACGCCCTGCAGAAATGCAAAGCACCCATGGTATACTCGCTTCTTTAAAGCGCGTGTGCATGCAAGCCTGCAAGTGCATCAGATGAAATCCACAGCGAACCCAAACCGGGCTTATTCCAAGATGACAGGGGAAGCCACAAAGGTGGTTAAAGCAGTCCCAGGCTAAACCCAAGCAGTAAAGAAGCCACAGACTCTCACCTCGTCACGCCGTGCTCCGGCGCACGGGGAAACGCTGCCTTTGCTACAAGCTCCCCCGTGCTGGCACCAAAAACCACGCTACGGAGCCGAGACCCCTGAGCAGGGCTGAACAACAGGATCTCCCAAAGCCGTCCCGCCAGCCCGAAACCACCCCGCGGGACGGAAAGTCCGAGTCCACACCAGCGTAAACCCCAAAGCTCTGCTGCTGTAGCCGATTTCCAAGACGCGATGGCTCCCCGAAACCACAATTACAGGCGAGCCAGAGGCACGGAGGGTAATTACAGCCGGTTCCATCGGATCAGCATTCTCCTCCCTGCCTACACCGCCTTCGGCCAAGTCGGAGAGCCTTGCGTACGCACAACTGAAATTTCCATCCGCTTTCTAGCGAGCGAAGCCGGTTCACGCTCCCCCCGACTCCAAATCTTTCCCCTCGCTCCTATGCTGACAATTATGACAGTCAAAAGCTTCATCCGAAAGCAAAAATCACATCAACGTGTCGCCGGCTGCAGCACTGGACAGGCGAGGAGGAAGGGCAGCATCCACGGAGACGTGCCGATAGCCGAACACGCTTCCCAGGAGGGCTGTTTCCACGCCAAGAATATAGCCGTAAAACGGCAATAGGCTCAACTGCATCAAGGTGCCCAGCAGGTTAAAAGCAGATTTAATTCTGAGCCGGGCGAGGGAATAAGTCAATGCCACCCAGCGATCTCTGCTGGAGAAGAGCAGCGGGAGGCCTTGCGCTTCGACACAAAACCAGCAGAGAAGAGAGAGGCCAAAACGTTCCCGTTGCGTAGCCGGGGCGCGCGCAGCTCCTAGCACCGCGTTAGCAAGTCCGCCGTCGAGGAACGTTCGTACTAGAGTTGAACCCCCCCGGTATTAGGAGATACCTCCTTTCAGGTTGCCTGGCTAATCTTAATTCAGACCCTACGTGCATGCTCGTTATGCCACAGCCTCTAATTTACTCGATTATGCTTCCCGCAGCACCCCCTGCCTTGTCCGCTGCAGAGGGAACTAAATCAGGGCCTTGTCAGGGAAGAGCCCGGGCACATTCGTGACAGAAGTGGGAAAGAGCAAGGACGGGGGCTGGAAGAGAGGACCAGGCGTCCCCGACCCGCGTCTCCGTGCCCTGATGGGCAGCAGCAGGCAAGAAACGCGGAAACGACCGAGTTGAGGAAGAGCCACAGTCTGGGTCAAAGTCAAGCCCGTGCTTCTGCTGGAGTCGGTTTTAAAAAAGCCGAGCCTGACGTGGACTTGTTTCTTCACCCGTGGGTCGCCGAGGCCAGTGGGCCTTGCAGCCGCAGGCTCGGCAAGCTCGGGGCTGGCTTTTCGCAGCGCCTCCAGCGCGCGCTGGCACGCGGACCGGAGCAGAGCCGCAAAGCCTCTCCCGTCGCCCCTTCCCGGAGCGAGCCACGTGTCGGGAGCAGAGCTCCCGTCTTCCCTAGGGGGAACGAGAGGTTTCCCCTGGGGGCCGCGCTTCGGGTCAGAAGTAGAAAATGATGCATCGGGGCATGACTTTGGGACGGCTCCACGGACGCTCCTTCAAGATCCTGCAGCAAATCCAGGCGGGTGGCTCGGGACGGATTTCCCAAGCGAACGTGGCTTGGATACAAGGAGCAGGGATGCATTCGGGCAACACTGAGCGGCATCTTTGCACCCTTCCTTTTCGCCCGTCCATCTCCCCTTCACCTCCCCTAGCTCACGTTTATTTTGGCGAGGCTCCAGAGGAGACTGGCAACAACGGCTAGGGCCAGACAGCTCCCGCTGCACCGGCGTCCGCGCGGGTGCTGCGACCCACAGCGGCGTCAACGCGGCCCGCAGCGGGCAGAGGCGGTCCTCAGGTTTCAACGGCAAGCCTCCAGGATTTTCTGAAAAACAGCACAAGCGCTTCTGCCAAACAAATGCCTCTCCCTAAAGCCTCGAGCTTAACTGGCACCTCTCGCTATTGAAGAGGAGACAAAACTCCTCTCGGAGCCACGCGCGAGCTCCCGTGTCGTCACCCTTCCACCCAAAGGTGACGCCATCCGCTGCCTCCTCCAGACGCGCGCGTGCGCTAGTAAAAGAGCATCGCTCGCCTCGCTGCGCTCCCCGCCGCCAAGCACGAACGTCTCAGCAACGAGGATCTCGCACGGCCCCGTTCCCCTGCTCCCTCAACGGGCACTTTCTAGCCAGGAAGTCCCCAGCGGGGAGAGCTCGCGAGCGTGGACGAGCTGCTGCTGCTACGGTCAGAGGCACGACGCCATCGCAAAGTCGCTGCTGCACGAACTCTAACCGCAGCCAGATTATTCAACGGGCCGGCTCAGGATACTCCGAGCGGGTCAGATGATGCTACTTTATCCAGGCCACGGAAGGATTGGTTCCTCTTTTGACATCAGCCCGGATGCAAGGTCTTAAGATGAGACGCGCTGATGAAACAAGGTGGGAAGATAAAACAGCTTTTAAGCCTCATCATTAGGGTAAGTTACCTGGTGCAAAAAGGTGCCAGCGTGACGCAGAGCTCAGCTCGGAGCCCGGCCAACAACGGCCAGCCCGACACCAGGATAACTCGGGCCACGCCAGCGTCGCATTTGCGGCACGAATCCGTTTCTGTTTAACGTGAAGGGGATCGACCAGCGTTAGCTCATTTCAGTCTAAAAGAGTACTTTAAGTCGGCTTTGCATAAGCTTCTTCCTAATTGACTTACAGAGAACCAAAACATGCCATTTTAAACCAAACGCTGCGCAGACATTTGTGCCAGCTCGACAGAGACGCGATTCAAACGTGCGTTTCCTGCCAGAGAAACTACTTCAGCAATGGCCAGGACTTCTTTTTTTTTCGGTAATGATTCACATTTCTGTAATGATTTTGGCCCATGCAGATGTATTCCCAGGGTAACGGACTTCCAGCAGTTTTTTCTCCGGCGCGAGGCACGTTTACCAGCCCCGGCTCCGCTGATGCGGTTGAGCAGCGGGATGCGTGCGCGGGCAAGGCCTTCGGCCCAGGGAAGAGAGACCCTCGGAAAGGGGGGACGCTGCCTCCCCGCGCAGCGACTACGGTTGCAACCACAGCCCAGGCCCGAAAGATCAACCCCCAAGTTTTCCTAAAGAGCAACTCTGGAGTCCTTCAGGCTCCAGGGCTTGGGATTCCTTGGAAATTGAAGGCTGAATCATGCAACTGCCCTTGACTCATCATGTCTCGATGCAACAGGATCGGTGCCAGTTTCCAGAAGGGGAACCATTTTCCTACCCTGAACTGGCGTCCGTAAAAATGACTGAGGGGCATCCACATCATCACTCGGTTACTCATCCGAACGGGTGTCCTACGCTCTAGTGTATTCGCGGTAATTAAGGTTTCTGGTTTGAGGTTATTTTCCCTGATTTATTTTTAGGTAAATCACGGCTATTAGTTTTTCAGAAGTATTTTGGGAAAAAAAAAAAATCCCTGTCTTTTAGGGGGAAAAAAAAATAAAAAAAGAGATTCATGAAGCTCACGGGAGCTGAGTGTATTTATCCCTCCTGGGAACAGCGCAGACCTACACCGCGAACACGGTGTTCCCCGTACGCCCGCGCGCTCAGCACACCGTGGTGCGCTCACCTGTGCAACTGCTGGTACCAGGAGACCATCTCACCGCAAGCTCGCCCAGACCGAGAGCTCCCCGACCCGACGCAGCAGGGGACGGTGACAGGCTGCAGCCTCCGCGCACCGAGTCGAGCCCCGTGCCACCGCGCCGCACGTGCTCCCGGCGCCGGCTGCGCCGTCCTCCCACGTTGCGCCCGGCCGTCCACCTGCGAGCCTGCTCTCCGGATTAACCCCAGCTTCTAGGCGGCTTTTGCAGGCAGCCCTGGCCGGAGCATCACGGCAAACGACGTCAAGAGTCCTTCGGCTGCCCCGCAGCAGCCCGTGCTCTATTTAAACTCATTAGTCCTCGTGCCAAGGACTTACTCGCACGGAGCCTGCGTGCAATGAGAGCAAAAGAAAATGAGGTGAAGAGCAGCACCGTCACCGGCAACCCGGGCACGCCGCTCGCTGGTACGAGAGACGCCGGCCACCCCAGCACCCAGCCAGGTCGAGGCGAGCGTACCCGGCGCTGCCTCGTTGGGCTCCTTTTCCTAGCGCGAGCCTTTGCTTCCCGTGAGGTTCAGGACTGGGCGTTCCCTCTACCATCTAGACAGCTCAACTTTAAAGCGGGGAAAAGAAAAATACAGGAAAAAAGCACGCAGACACGAAGCGGTGAACACCTATGGCAAAGAAAACGTTGCCACCGCGGGAGGCTCAGCAGAACAAATGCCACAATTAAAAGATTAAGGGAGAAACAGGATCAAATCCTCAAAGTGGGTCAGTCTTCAGCCAGAGCTTTGCAAATGCTCAGTACAAGACATTGGGATTTTTTTTTTTTTCCCCCAAGTCTCCAAATGGTTGCTCCCTGCAATCCCATCTCCTGGGAAGACAAAACGTTATACAAACAGCCCGAGCCTGGCCTGGACGCACAAACGGGCCAGCCTGCAAACATGCTCCTTTTTAAGATGAGTGGGAAGGCAAACTGCAGACGGGCTTGTCTGCAGGAAGAAAGTTACAAAATATATAAATATATATGTGTCTGTGTGTGTGTGTGTATATGTATATTTATTTATAGAAAAAAAAAGACTTGAAAAGGGAAATCAGTGCCTTGGTGGGATGCCTCCTGCAACTGAGTCATTGCTTCCACCGCAGCCCGCTGCTCACACCCCACGCGCAGCCCAAAGCGCAGTCTGCAGCAGGACGTTAACGTCTGCAGCAGGACGTTACGGTCTGCGCCTATCTATGAAGATTATGTGATGTTTCCCATTACAAAACCCTGCTTTCAGCTGCCTCGACCTCTCCCAAACTGTAGCCCTTCAGAAAGCGCTTCACATACCGGCTGTCTCCTGATATTCTGGGGACAGGAAGGAAGGAAGGAATTGCAGCTAAAAATGATTCAACTTCCTCCCCTTCCCCCTCCCCAATACAAGGCAGAGGGAAAATGTGTTTGCCTGGCTGCATCCAGCGCTGACTCTCTTCTCTCTGGAAGAGCTCCACGGCTCCCAACCTTTGGAGCGGAAAGCCGGCGAGGGCTGCGACGCATGTGCTAAGGATGTGCATCTTCCCATACGCCGGCTTCGGGCAGGCTGGAAGCCACAGTCCCAGGGATGGCAGGGAGCTGCAGCCTGGACACGCTCAGAGCAGACGGCCTGGACGGACGCATCAGGCTGCAGCCTCGCTGGCCTGGACTGAAACATCATTTTTAGCGTCACCTCAAAGAATTAGCCCCGTCCCAGCACCCGCCGGTCCTGGGATAACATCCCACTATCGTGTCTCCATCCCTTCCAGCCCGGTGCGGAGATCCCGCCGCAAAGTCCTGCACGGCGGACCCCTGCCCTTAAACCCTGACGGCCCGTGGACCTGCCGCAGGACAAGCTTCTCCCGAAATCAGCCCCGTCTCTGCCTGGGTGTCAGTCCAGGACCCGCACGGCTGCGGGAAGGCTCACCTGCCTCGCTGCTCGGGACGCTGGGGAGAGCTACGGGGAAATGACGGGTTCAGGTACAAAACTATCAGCTGCTCTTGTTTCGCAGCCAACCTATTGAATTGCAAAATGCTGACGCATCGGGGAAGCTTGTAATTATGTGTCTGGTTCTAAGTTTGTATGTAGAAGCAGTGTTAAACCTTGTTAGGGTTTTGCAAGGAAATTAAAGAAAGGAGGGGGGAAAAAAAAAAGTCATTTCTCACCATTTTTGGCCTCCTACGGATAAAACCTGCAATTAAAAACCCCTATTACAGAGCAAACATTTTTCTTCTCATCTTTTGCCTTCCTAGAACACACAACAGTTTTCCGACTTCCAACCAGGAACGTATTTAAGTGCATGCTTAAAGTTAAGGATGAGAGTAGCCTTAGAACAACTTTTGGCTCCTATTAGCCCAAGAGCCCAATCCCTGCCTTGGATCAGCTTAAACCTGGAGCTCAGCTCAGCCCGCAACACACACTAAACCCTCACCTGTGCCAAGAAAAACCACCTGAGTCCCGCAGGACTTAATCACACGTGGCGCTGCACGGGGCCTCCGTGCCTCCACGCTGCCGGGCTGACCCCGGCCGGCGTTCGGCCGGAGAGGAGACGCGGCCGGCCGAGCGACGCTGCCTTCGCGGAGCTGGGACCGGGGCTGCAGGACTCCAGGGAGCAGAGCTCTAACCGCGAGAGCCCTGCCAAGCTGCCTGCTAAACACCAGGGGCTTCGGCTAAGCCGGGACGACCGCGTCTGCATGTAGGCAAAACAGGGCTCGCATGGCCTGCGAGGATCCAAAGCGTCCTTGTGGCATGTAGGCTAGGCTCATCTGCCAAGCCACCCTGCAGCTGCTGCCCATCAGCCCACCAATCCAGGAGCTACAGTCATCCCAAATTCATTTGGGGTTTCTGCAGCAAATCTTGCTCTTCTCTTCCTTTTCCGAGGGAGAAAAGCAAAGCCTCAGGCCTCGGGAGGCGGCTGGTAACGAATTTCATTCTGCAAATCAGATGCAAAGTCCCATGCACGCTCCACAGCAAACTGAATTTAAATCCCTGGCTTCCTAAAGCAACTTCGTTGCAGCGGCCTGGGGATTCTGCTAGAGCTTTGTTTAAATTAAGATTTTTAATTAAATGGGAAAAAAATTAACACAATGAACACAGCAGCCCTGCTTATTTAGTGGCATAACAGACTCCATTCCCCACATTTCTAATTGCCTGTGCGCTGCAAATTTTTGTAATGCCAATTCCCTACGGGCAGGAACACAGGCTGAACTCCGGGGACAGCTGTGCTTTCCGTAGCCAGTCGGTTACGCAAAAATCTGTGAAACAGTCCATTAACTGGATGCTTCCCTGCAACGACTTGTGAGAGAGCCTGAAGCAGGGCCCGGGGCTGCAGACGGCGCGGGCCGACGGATGGGGAGCTGGGGAAGGGGCACCTTAAGCAACCGCAGCGGGACCGAGCGGGAGGCGCGAGGCAAGGCCAGCGGCCGGGGAGCCGGTTCGGGAGCCGTCGAGTCGGCTGCAGAAAAGCTCCCGTTGCTCAAGAGCCGCGGCGAGAGCGTTGGGCGCGGAGGGGCCTGCGAGAGCCCGGCCGGGAGGCGATGAAGGCATAAACAAGTATTTATGTCTTAATTAGATAACGCTGGCGAAGCACTCTGCACACGAACCGTGCTGTATAAACGTAAAGTATCACCGCTGCTACCAGGGAAGTGAAGCAAGCTTAGCAGCGATCCTGCACGCTGAAAGGCCTTTCCTCCCACAAAATTTTGTTTTAGAAAGCGTGTCATCCTTCCCCTCCCCGCCTGCAAGAAAACCATGGCACGGGAGCGTGCAGGGAGTCAGACATGGACATCAGAGCCAGGATCCGAATTCCCCACTAAATAAGATACAGTTTACATACCACGCACAGCCCAGCTCTTCCAGGAATACTGCTGGCACGCGCAGACTTACACGGAGAAGGACTGCCCGCAACTACAAAAGCGCCACGAGCTCCAAATCATTTCTAAGCTCTCTTCTCCAATTATTAACGGTCCCACTCGTCTCCTGGAAAACACGTGCCAGCTCAGACTAGCAGATCTGGTTTGTCCGGCCTCCGATGACAGACGCTGACAGCACTTTTGGGGTGTGAGGTCTGAAGCAGCGAGATATGGAATAACCTACCCTGAAGGGACGTTTTCCTCCTGACCTTCCTTCTAAATAAAAGCCGCACACCCCGAAGCACGAAAGATCACGTCTCCTGCTGTCAATGCAGCTCATGAACAAGCGCAAACAACTGCTCTGCTCCGGTCTCCCTGTGGGGTCTTTATACTACTAAAAACTGCGGCAATGCAAGAGGTCAGATAGCGATGAGTAAACGGATAGGAAAGTTTGCCGGGTGCCGTGTGCCACGAAGCACAGCCGGGTGCTGCGCTCGCAACGGAGAAGTTTTAAGCCCCCGTACTAACGCCCCACGCTTGGAGGTGCCGGCGAGCTGCGGGCAGGGAAAGCGAGTCTCACCCTTGCAGGCAGCGTGCCGAGCGAGGCTTCCCTGGCCCAGAGCGGTCCCCTGCTAAATTCGGGACCTCCCGGCCTAATGCATGACAGAGCTGCCCAGTCCTCAGCCTGGCGCCCGATAAAAAACAGGCGACGGGCAGAGCACGCTCTTAACTGCTCGAGCAGTCCTGCGTTTCCAAGGCGTTTATTTTTGGCCCGGCGGGCGGGTTCTCCCAGTTAATTACAAGTTGCAAAGAGGAAAAGCGCGGCGGGTTGTTTTTCAAGCCCGTGCTCCATCCCAGCCCTCGCACGCGCTCGTCACGGCGAAGCGAGAGCCCTGGACCAGGAGGGCACCGAGCAACGGCTTATTTGTTACAGGGGATTTTAGGGTCAGAGCAGCGGCCTTCAGCGTGGACGTGCTCTGTTTCTCCCGCTGCAGATGGGAACGCCCTGTTTGTCCTGCAAACGGGCAAAGCGCTCGGCAAGCTGAGCCACTAGCCAAAGACCGGGGCACGAACTGGCCGTCACCTTCTGCCGGCGCGGGCTACCATCATCTCCATCACCTCCAGTTATCGGCCATCACCACGCGGGAACACCTATTTGCTCCCCAAAGCCCCATATGCCGCGAGGCAAACGCACAGAAATACCTTCCACCAGCATCAGCGCAGGAGCACACGTTGACACGGCCGGAGCCCGCGGTAACGACTTCATTGAAACATCAAGGTCAGTCCGCAGTGAAAGCTGTCTGCTACGGGGCTCTCCAGCGGGTTCGAGACCGCAGAGCCCAGCCGCTTCAGCGCGGAGCCGAGGAGCTGCCGGAGGGGCGCGTTCGAGCTTTCCCCAACCGTATTCGTAATGCTCTGAACCAGCTTCTCCGGCGGGGAGGGAAAAAAAAGAAAACCTTGTTCTCTGCAGAAAGCCACTCCGGTTCCCCGCCTCGCGCTCGGCGGCATGAATGGGACAGACTCATGCGTAGGAGACAACGCCGCGTCCCCGCGGCCCGGCAGCGACGGCCTGGCCGCGCAGACGACACAGAGCCGCCGGACGAGGGATGCCAGCAAGCGAGGCCAGGCCGGTGCCAGGAAAACAGGGAAGCTACTCACTGCAACCCGATCTGCCCAAACCTCTTTCCCTGGCACGGCAGTAACAATCTGCCTCTGTCCCTCAATTAGCCACACAAGCGACCGGATTTTTTTTCGGGCACAATGTGCCCAGACAGAAGGCTTATTCTGCTGGCTCGCAACCTGCTGCCACGCAAGGGGCGCTCCACTTGGCCGCAGCAAGGAACAGAGCGGTCTGTTCGGACCACCGGCACAAAAATCACCGGGGTTCAAAAGGAACGGCTGGCCTTTGGCCCACGGCTCCATCCAAAGAAAGAAGCGCGCCCGCGTGACGCACACCTGCCAGGAAGGCACGGATCATGCTTCCCGGTTCCTGCTGCATCCCCCAAAGGCAAGGACGCTCCAGGAGGCAGCAGAAACGCACAATTAAGCGAGGCCCTTTTCCTCACCCTTCCAGCCAGGGACCGTAACGCCCGTTTCCAACCCCGACGTTCCCAGCTGGAAAGGGCAGAGGTCGGTATTTTCACCTACAAAGCGCAGAAAGCAAGACAAAAGCAGCGCTGCTCACCTTGGGCCAGGCTATCGCAAACAGCGTTGGGAGACGAACGGCACGCAGATCATCGCTCTCAGCCCAGACGGGTCACTCGCTAGCGACCGAACGCGAAGTTGGGGGATACGGCAGCAGGTTGGGGCTCGGGAAACCTGGCTTTTGGCCCGGGGACAAACGAGCTTTCCCTCTTCATCCCACCAAGCCATCTTCTCCAGCCACTTGCCTTGTCTGAGCTGTTAACCCCGCTTGCTAGCCCGGAGCACAAGGCGACCACTTCCCGTAGAGATTTGCTTCGCAGCCGCTGCCGCCTGCGATCCGACTGGCGTTAGTCTCTGAGGAAGTGAAACCCGCAGAGGAGGGCAGAAACATCCCCCTTGCCCTCCCTGCCACCTCAGCCATTCGGCCACGCTCTAGTCATCATCATTCCCACCAGTTCCAGCGGTTCACACCAAAAGCTCATCCTAAGACAGACAGGTCAAAACAGAGGCTAATCTGCGTAAAATGGTCTCACAGGCTCCTGTTACATGACAGGGGAAAGTTATTTAACAGCAGAGGAACAAACCTTGTTATTTTTCCTTTCTGATTTTGGTGACGTTTCCCCACCGCTGAGATACAGGATCCACTGCTGCCTGAGGCTGCGCGGCTCGGTTTAGTTAGGCTGCTCTGGGGTTTTTTTCTCTCTCCTCTAAATCATAAAGTCCAGTCCCAAGGCAGTGTGGCCTTGTAGGACACCTGGCTTCTTTGGGAAGCAGCAAGACCTGTGATTCAGGGTCTCCTTTCTGACGTTCACGGCATTGCTGTCCATGCCACACGCTTCCTTGCCCGAGGTCGTCAACCCGAACCTACCTCTGGGAAGCTCTTAGAAATCCCAGGGCAATAATCGGCGTGCTTAGGGCTAACGTCAGGTACCAAGGTTTGATCCTAGGGGAGCTACTGCACAAGCAACGGCTCCTCTTCCAGATTCGAGCTACCAAGAGATTCAGATAGGCAGGGAGAGCCGGCCTCAGCCGCAGGCAGTTTGCATCTATTCTGTCAGACGGAATTAATAAGAAAACATCATTCCACAGGCTAGTTTCAACCTCAGCTGCACCTGCCAGTGAAAATACCTACATTGGGCAGACCCCGTTCTTACCCTTGAGCGGTACAGTCTGCCAGCTGGGAGAAGACAGGCCAGAAATCCCTCTGGATTTGGAAGCCAGGTCTCTGGTTTCCCAGCCGGGAGCAGCAAACGATGTCCCTCCGAACCCAGCCGGGACTCCCCGGCTGCATCCCACCGCGGCTCTTTGCATCCAGAGGGTTCCCGCAACGGTTCCTCCTCTGGCTCTCCCTAGAAACATCCCAGCGCCTTACGCCGCCGCTCACGTTTCCCCGCGCGCGAGCCCAACGCGCTTCCATCCGGTATCGCCAGGGGATCGGCGCGGCGCTGCTTGCTCGATACCTGCAGCTCGTCCGGCGTTGCTCACGCGACCGTTTCGGAGGAACGGCCTCAGCTCCGGAGTGATTTGCTTAGGGACGACTCCACAGAAGGGTCGCACGCAGGACACGACCTTCACGACAGCGAGAACCCAAAGCTTAAAACCTGCAAAATTTCCCGGCCAGCGGCCCTGCTAGCGAAGACGTGACTCCCCAAGATATACGGGGGAGCCATATGATCCCAGATGCCCGCCTGCAGGACGGCGGCAGCCCTCGCTACACCATGCGCGCCCGGTTGGCGGGTTTGCTCCTGACCCTGCTGCCAGTTAGAGCGCTTGCAATTTTAACAGCAAAATTAATGTTTCGGACAAGAAATTTGTGTTGACTCAAATGCTGATTTCACGCACCGCCCGCCCTCCCTTCCCGCAGCCATGAAAGCGCACAGATTGTTTCTTCAAATACGTCAGACGATCCGTCAGTTAAAAAGGGTTGATAGTCTGGGCTGATTATGCCGGGATTTTAACCTGTAAGCGCAGGTAGCGCGTTCCTCACCTGCACCGCCGCGGCATCCGCTGCGGCGCATCCACGCTACCGCTCGCCCAAGGGGACCAACACCCAGCAGAGAGCTCCAATTACCTGGAGAACCTACATACCACGCTAACGAGGAGTGCCAAATACAATCTGCACCCTCCGGCTGAGCAGGGGTTTTAAGACAGCTAAGCGAGATCCATGTTGGCCTTAAAAGGGAGTGGCTCGGCCCTGCATCGCTCGAGCCGACAGCAAAAGATCACGACGGTTTTAGGAGCCCCCCCAGCCTCGGCAACGAATCGCAGCGCCGTCCGGATTGGCGCTGCCGCAAGCGGCCGCCGGCACCACCGCTGCGGCGCACCGAGCGCCCTGCGCTAGGCTTCATAAATAACCCAGAGGGCACGGGCTCCGCTGCCGGTTTGGAGAGTGCCCAGATCCTTGCAAAAAATAATAATTAAAAAAAAAAAAGGAAATAAATAAATAAATAAATAAATAAAATAAATCACAGCCTCCTACCCAAGCCGGGGTGGGGGGGGGGGAACGGCTGACGCCTTATCTGCGCCGCAGGAGCGCCAGGGACCTTACCGGCTCCTTCCCGCGGGGTTTTATTTCTCACCTCCCTCTTCCTCTGCGGGTAAACGCCGCTCTGCGGAGACCCTCCGCCCCCCCCCCCCCGGGGGGGGGAAAGGCTCTAGCCCAAAGGCGGTGGGTGGCCCTCGGTAAGCCCCCCCCCGGCGCCCGGAAGCCGAGCACCTGCTAGCACGGTGCCGGTGTGCCCGGGCGAGCCGGGAGCCGAGCTGTGCCAGAAGGAAAACAGCTACGGAAAAGGGACGACGTTATACGATCAATCCCCCCCCCCCGCTAAGAAAACCAAAAGGAAAAATAATAATAAAAAAACCCACCCTCTTACGGGTCAGGCAGCGATTTGAAAGCACAGAAAGGAGAAAAAACCCCGAAAAGCGGATAGCAAAGGGGACAAACGGGAGCAAAGCCGAGCTGGCGGGTCTGCGCGGAGATTTCCCCCCCCCCCCCCCCAAATCTCCCCGCTTTACGGCGGGTCCGAAGGATAATGAACAAATAGGGATTCCTCCGAGGACAGGCGAGTTTTTCCGGCCGGCCGCCCAGGCCTGGCGCTGGGTTTCGGGCCCCCCTCGGCTGCCCGGCCTGGAGCCGCCGGGCGAGTAGGCCCCGCTGCGGTGGAAATACAGGAAGTTGGACGGCTGGAAAAGGGGGGGGAAAAAAAAAAAAAAAGAAAAAGAAAAAAAAGAGAGAGAGAAAGAAAAAAAAAAAAAGCAACCCAAGACAGGGAGCGGACTGGCTGCAGCCAGTCTAAAGGGGGACAAAAAAAAAGGGGGGGGGGGGAAATGCAATTGGAAAAAAAAAAAAAGAAATTAAAAAAATAATGCATGTAATCCCCCCCCCTCCAACCCAGCCGCCCCCCCCCCAGGCCTGTGGGGCAGCGCAGCCCCAGCGCCCCCCCCCCCCTCCACCACCAGCCCCACGGCGGGTTTTTGGTGTGGAGCAGGGCTCCCCCTCCCACGTCGAGGGGAGGGGGGGGTGTTTGAGGGGTGGTTTGGGGAGGGGGGGTGTCCCCCCCCCCTAAAACCACACACACACTTTCCGGCGGGACCTACCTGTCGAGGGCCGTCTGGGGAGGCCTCACGCTCATGGTTCCTGCGCCGGCCCCCGGCGTGTCCCCGAGGCCGGGGGGCAGCCGCCCCCTCTCCGAAAAAACAACCCCCCCCCCTCCCCTTTCCTCCCGGCCACCAAAAAGAAAAAAATTAATAATAATCAAACTGAAAAAAAATAATAAAAAGCAACCAACCCACCCACCCTCCCTCCCCCCCCCCCCGCGGCGCGGTGCCTCGGCGGCGCTCAGGAGCCGGGCGGCCGCGGGTCCATCTTGAGCCGCCGCCGCCGCCCCTCAGCCCGGCCGCCCCGCGGGCGACATCCTGCCTGCGGCGGCTCCGCGCCGCGCTCTCCGCGCCGGCCCCGGCGGCCGGACCCGCACGGCGGCGGCAGCAGGAGGAGGAGGAGGAGGAGGAGGAAGGGGGGGAGAAGGGAGGCAGCGAGGCGGCGCGCAGCCCCCCCCCTCCTCCTCCTCCTCCTCCTCCCTCTCCCCCGCCTCCGCCGCGCCCCGGCTGACAGCCGCCGCCGAGAGGCCCCGCCGCCGCCGGGCTGCCCTCACCCCGGCCCCGGCCCCGGCCCCGGCCTAGCCCCGCTCCCGATCCCCGGCCTCGCCCGGCCCCGCCGCCGCCGACCGGGGGGGCAGCAGGCAGGGCCGGTGTGGGGCGGCCGGGCTGGGGGGGGGGCCCGCACAGGGCCCCGGTATGGGGGGACGTATAGACAGAGGCTGGGTGTGGGGGGACGTATAGACAGAGCCCTGGTATGGGGGGACGTATAGACAGAGGCTGGGTGTGGGGGGACCCAGACAGGGCCTGGGTGTGGGGGGATGTATAGATAGAGCCCCGGTATGGGGGGACGTATAGACAGAGGCTGGGTGTGGGGGGATGTATAGATAGAGCCCCGGTATGGGGGGGCGTATAGACAGAGGCTGGGTGTGGGGGGACGTATAGACAGAGCCCCGGTATGGGGGGACCTATAGACAGAGGCTGGGTGTGGGGGGACCCAGACAGGGCCTGGGTATGGGGAGACCTATAGACAGAGCTCCGGTATGGGGGGACGTATAGACAGAGGCTGGGTGTGGGGGGACGTATAGACAGAGGCTGGGTGTGGGGGGACCCAGACAGGGCCTGGGTGTGGGGGGACGTATAGACAGAGCCCTGGTATGGGGGGACGTATAGACAGAGGCTGGGTGTGGGGGGACCCACACAGGGCCTGGGTATGGGGGGATGTATAGACAGAGGCTGGGTGTGGGGGGACCCAGACAGGGCCTGGGTATGGGGGGACCTATAGACAGAGCCCCGGTATGGGGGGACGTATAGACAGAGGCTGGGTGGGGGGGGCTGTATAGATAGAGCCCCGGTTTGGGGGGACCTATAGACAGAGCCCTGGTATGGGGGGACGTATAGACAGAGGCTGGGTGTGGGGGGACCCAGACAGGGCCTGGGTGTGGGGGGACGTATAGACAGAGCCCCGGTATGGGGGGACGTATAGACAGAGGCTGGGTGTGGGGGGACCCAGACAGGGCCTGGGTGTGGGGGGATGTATAGATAGAGCCCCGGTATGGGGGGGCCTATAGACAGAGCCCGGGTATGGGGGGATGTATAGACAGAGGCTGGGTATGGGGGGACCCAGACAGGGCCTGGGTGTGGGGGGACGTATAGACAGAGCCCCAGTATGGGGGGACGTATAGACAGAGGCTGGATGTGGGGGGACCCAGACAGGGCCTGGGTGTGGGGGGATGTATAGACAGAGCCCCGGTATGGGGGGACATATAGACACGGTCTGGGTGTGGGGGGACTCACATAGGGCCTGGGTGTGGGGGGACCTATAGACACAGGCTGGGTGTGGGGAGACCCACACAGGGCCCCGGTATGGGGGGACATATAGACACAGGCTGGGTATGAGGGGACCTATAGACACAGACTGGGTGTGGGGGGACCTACACACAGCCCGGGTATGGGGGGACGTATAGACACAGGCTGGGTATGGGGGAACGCACACATGGCCCTGGTATGGGGGCATCTATAGACAGAGCCCAGCTGTGGGGAAACCCACACAAGGGCCGGGTATGGGAGGCACGTATAGACAGAGCCCCGGTATGGGGACACACACACAAGGGCTGGGTATGGAGGCTCGTATAGAGTCCAGGTATGGGGGGACGGACACACAGCCTGAGTATGAGGGGATGTATAGACAGAGCCTGGCTATGGGGGGACCTATAGAAACAGGCTGGGTGTGGAGGGATGCACACACGGCCTGGGTATGGGGGAAAGTATAGCCACAGCTCGGCTATGGGGGGACCCACACATGACCCAGGTATGGGGGGGCATATAGGCACAGGCTGGGTATGGGGGGACGTATAGATACAGCCCGGGTATGGGGGGACATGTAGGCACAGGCTGGGTATGGGGGGACCGACACACGGCCTGGCATTGGGGGGATGTATAGACAGAACCCAGCTATAGGGGGACCCACACATGGCCCGGGTATGGGAGGACATATAGACAGAGCCTGGCTATGGGGGAACCCACACACAGCTCGGTTATGGGGGGACGTATAGACAGAGCCCAGCTATGGGGTGACCCACACATGGCCCAGTATGAGGAGATGTATAGACAGAGCCTCAGTATGGGAGGACCCATACACAGCCCGGGTATGGGGGGACATATAGACAGAGCCTGAATATGGGGGGACCGACACACTGTCTGGGTATGGGGGGCCGTATAGACAGAGCCTGGCTATGGGGGGACCCACACACAGCTCGGGTATGGGGGACCTATAGACACAGGCTGGGTATGGGAGAAAGTATAGCCACAGCTCGGCTATGGGGGGACCCACACATGACCCAGGTATGAGGGGATATATAGGCACAGGCTGGGTATGGGGGGACATATAGATACAGCCTGGGTATAGGAGGACCCACACATGACCTGGGTATGGGGGGACATATAGACCCAGGCTGAGTACAGGGGACATATAGACACAAGCTGGGTATGGGGGGATGTATAGACAGCGCCCGGCTCTGGGGGCGCTGCCCTCCCCGCTCTCCGGGGGGGCCGAGCAGCTCGGTGCCCCCCTGCTCCCGCCGCCGCACCGAAACCCCCCGGATCCCTGCACCCCCAGGCCCAGCGGTGCCCCCGCTCCTCCCGAGGGTCCCCTGCGGACCCCCACCGCCCCCGAAACTCCTCAGCCCCCCTCCTTTTTATTCCCGCCCCGACGCGCCGGTGAGGGGCTGCGGCCTCCGGCCGCCCCGGCGGTAGCCTTCCTCCCCGTCCCGCTTCTCCTCTTCCTCACCGAGAGCCCCGGGCGTCGCAGCCGGGGGGGCACCCAAGGGACCCCCCCCCACACCCACCCGCCCGCCCTTGCCCCGCGCCATGGGGGACGCGCTGCCCTTCTCCTCCCTCCCGCCCCGCTCCGGCTTCGGCCTCGCCTGCGCCCCGGCCTCCCTCCCTCCCGACCGCAGCCGCTGGGTGCTGCTGTGCGACCGGCGGCGGAGCAGCACCCGCCGACCGCCGCCGCCACCCCGGCGCGGCTCCCCGGCCCTCCTCCCGGGTCCACCCAAGGCCGCCGTCACCCTCTCGTCGGAAAGGGGCGCGTGGCAAACGCCCCGGGGCAGGCCGGCCACCGGTGCCACCGCTGTCCCCACCTCGGCTCTCCGGGCAGCTGGAGGCATCCGCGGATGCACCCACCTGGCGGGATGCACCCAATGCCCAAGGGGAGGCACCCAATGCCGAGGGGGATGCACCCGGTGCCTTGGGGTGACGCACCTAGCGCCTGGGGGGTGCACCCAGTGCCTGGGGGGGGGTGCACCCAACACATTGGGGGGATGCACCCAACACATTGGGGGGAGGTACCCAGCGCCCAGGGGGATGCACCCAACACGTTGGGGGGAGGCACCCAGTGCCCGAGGGGATGCACCCACCTGGGGAGAGGCACCCAGTGCCCAGGGGGATGCACCCAGTGCCTGGGGAGATGCACCCAACACGTTGGGGGGAGGCACCCAGAGCCTGGGTGGATGCACCCAACACACTGGGGGAATGCACCCAATGCCTGGGGGGGATGCCCCCCCGGGGGGATGTACCCAGTGCCCAGGGGCATGCACCCAGAGCCTGGGGGGATGCACCCACCTGGTGAGATGCACCCGATGCCTGGGGAGATGCACCCAACACATTGGGGAGATGCACCCAGTGCCCAGGGGGATGCACCCACCATGTTGGGGGGATGAACCCAGTGCCTTGGGGTGATGCACCCAGTGCCTGGAGGGGTGCACCCAGCACATTGAGGGGAGGCACCCAACACATTGGGGGGAGGCACCCAGTGCCTGGGGAGATGCACCCAACACATTGGGGGGATGCACCCAGTGCCTGAGGAGATGCACCCAACACATTGGGGGACGCACCCAGTGCCTGGGGAGATGCACCCAACACATTGGGGGGATGCACCCAGTGCCCAGGGGGATGCACCCAATTCTTGGAGGGATGCACCCAACATGCTGGGGGGATGAACCCAGTGCCCAGGGGATGCACCCAACACGTTGGGGGGAGGCACCCAGAGCCTGGGCGGATGCACCCAACACACTGGGGGAATGCACCCAATGCCTGGGGGGGATGCCCCCCCCCCCCAGGGGGATGCACCCAGAGCCTGGGAGGATGCACCCACCTGGTGAGATGCACCCAGCACGTTGGGGAGATGCACCCAACACGTTGGGGAGATGCACCCAGTGCCCGGGGGGATGCACCCAGCACCTTGGGGCGATGCCGTGCTGCTGCGGGGCCTCCCAGCCGCCGTCCCTCCGGGGGACCGGCGCATCCTCGCTCCCAGGGGCGTTCGGCACGGCCAGCCCGCGGGGAAGGGGGGACGGCGGGACGCCCCGCCGACACTGCTGGCTCTCGTGGGGCCTTTCCTGGCTTCTCCCGCTGGAAATCCTGGCTAAATCCTGCGTTCGCGCTCGGCGCCGAGCCCCCCGGCAGCCCGCTTGCCGGCCTCGGCTCCCTTCCCGGCGGCGGCTCCAGCTCCGGCCGACGATGGCTGGTTGCTCCGGCAGGGGGATCGCTGGAGCAGAAGGAGCCTGCAAAACAAACCACCTCCCTCTGCCCGGCCCAGGGTCTCCCGCGGGCAACGAGCAGGAATTTCCCTTCTGAGACTGGAAGTTTTTCCCTCTCCCCGAAATGGAGTTAATTATTAAAAAAAAAACAAAAAACGATTTCTCCCCCGTCCCGGTTTGCAAAACCCTCGTTCGTGCCCGGGAATCACCGTTCCTTTTCTCCTTCCGGAGCGCTTGGACACGTTTCAGGCGTTCCCGCATCACAGGCGAGAAGGGAAACCGAAGTACCGCCGGCTCCCGACCGCTTCCCGCAGCCCCGGCGGCAGCCGAGACCCCCGGCCGGCCAGTCTGCGCTCGGGACCTCTGGGAATTTTTTCCTGGGAATTTTCCGGGAATTCCCTCCGGGAATTTTTTCCCACCTAGGAACGATTGCACGTGGACGGGGCTGGGCGAGAGCAACCATCCGAGGGTTTTGGGGAGAATCGCTTTAATATATGTAAGAAGGGTTAAGCATCCCCTTCGCCCGCCTGCCGCCTCTCCCACAAAAGGAGGAAGCAGCCGCCGAGGGAGAAGTGCCACGAGCCGCCCGGGCTGCCACCGAAAGCGGCCCCGCACGAGGCAGAAAAGCGGCTTTCCAGGAAGAAAATTGGCCCTGGGGGAAAAAAATAATAATAATAATAATAACCAGGGAGTGGAAAGTATCTAAAGACAAAAAGTAGCCAGAAAAGCAAAGCGGCTAGAAAGGAAGGACCGCGTTGCGAAAAGCCGGCCGAGAGCGGCGCAATGGATGCACGGAGCGGAAACCAGTTTTTCCCTTCCCCGTGGGAGGGAAAACGCCGGCGGCGACTAATTCCCCCCTCCCCGCGGCACGTCTGCCGCCGCTCGCGATGGGACGGCAGGACAAGGGCGCGACGGCTGCCGCGTTCCCGCCTGGCACGCCGCGTTTCGTTGCGGTGGGATTTGCTATCCTGGGCAAAAGAAGGAAAAATAAATAAATCATAATACTTAAAAAAAAAAAGCCGGGATGGGAGCCGGGGATATCGCCGCGGCGGGAGAGCAAAACCCGAGCGTGTCCCCCGCTTCGGGGCTGCTCCCGCGGCCCTTCCTCTCCCTCGCCGGCGGAAATGCGCTTCTCAGCCCCCGGCTTTTCCCGCGCAGGCGCTGCCCCGGCTCCCGCACCCTTGCCTTGTCCCCGGGAAGTAAACACGAAAAGGTCGATTCCGGGTATTTGGATTCGAGCGGAAATGCAAAACGGGCCTCCAGGAACGGCAGGAGGTTAAAAGCCACTGCTGCGACTCCGCTGGCCTTGCTGGGAGCCAGGACGCCTGGGTCCCTTCGGCGGCCCCGGCCGGGGGCGAGTGGGGCTGCCGGCCGGCCCGGGAGCCGCAGGGGGAAGAGTTTCCCGCTGATCCGGGGCCGGACAAACACGGCTGTCTCTCCGGGGTGAGATTTGGCCGGATTCTTGCCCCTTTATCTCTCCCAAATCCCACTCCAATCTCCTTTGCATCACCGCGCGGAGCAGACAGAGGCGAAGGGCCTGTTTGTTTGAAAGCGTTTAATGCTATTAAAACAAGCGGATTAGGGGCCGTCGGAGTGGCAAGGAGCCAAGGGGGAGCCGAGTGGGACCGCGGGGCTGGACCATGAGCCTCTGTCCCAGACCCGGGGGAGAGGGGCTGCACCGTCCCTGCCCGCAGCAGAGGGACAGGGAAGAAGCGTCCCGGCAGGCAGTCCCGGTGACGTGTCACCTGCCATGGCCTGGGATGGTGGCTCCTTCCATCATCTTCCATCCATCATCTCCTTCCATCATCTCCTCTCCTTCCATCATCATCTTCCATCCATCATCTCCTTCCATCATCTCCTCTCCTTCCATCATCTTCTTCCATCCATCATCATCTTCCATCATCTCCTCTCCTTCCATCACCTCCTCTCCTTCCATCACCTCCTTCCCCTGTTTGGTTGCCCCGCCACCCCCGGGAACCGCGGGAATCGAGCGACAAGGTGCCGACCAGCCCTTCCCTGCCGGCCACATCACCGCGAGGAGCAGGGCTTGCATTTGGCACGGGACGTTGGCCGCTTCATCCTCTGAGCCCGAGTCCGATCCCCCCGGCACCGCTGGCCACCTCCGCGCCCGGCCCAGCGCCTTCGTTTCCAACCAGCGGCCCCGACGGCGGCGCGGGAGGCTGCCGGGGCTCAGCCGGCGCCGGCTCCTGCCCGGGTTTTGCAGCGGTGGCTGAGGCCGGCGTGCTTGAGGTCTTCCCCGAGGATCGGCCCGGGCTGAAGGGGACCGCGGGGCTGCAGGAGTCGCCCGGCTCAAGGTTTTCACCTCCAGCGCGAGAGCGGGTGGGAGGCTTCCAGGTTTCTCCCCTCCCGCGCCGCCCGCTCGCGGCCGAGACGGGCTGCAAAGCGGCCGCTGCCGCCTCCTCTCCTCCGACGCCAAACGGAGCCGTCCGCGTCCCTCCCGGCGAGCGAGCCGAAGCAGCGGCGCGCTCTTCCCAAACCAACCGTCCCCTCCAGCCGTGGGAACGGGCGCGTTAACCCCCCCCCCTGCAAAGCCTCGCGCCAACGGGCCCGAGCGGCGCGAAGGGAAGGCGCGTCCCTGCTCCTTTGCAACGCGCCCGGAGCCGGACGGACGCGTCCCGGCAGCGCCGATGCTCGGGTGGAGCCGGCGAGCGGTTTCGGCCGGGCGCGAGTCCCACGGGGGCGTAGCCGGCGCCCCGGGTTTTGCCTGCCGAAGCGCCGCTCGGGCTCCTGCGCCCTTTCTCCTCCCCGTTAATTGGCGACGACAGCCCAGGCGACTCGCTAGCTGTTCAGACTCGAGCGGCCGTGGAGAGGAGCGGCGGGTCGAAGCCGCCTCGGCCGGGAGGGAGCGGGACGGGGCCGACCCGGCTGCTCCGTTTCCCAGCTCAGCAGCAGCTACTCACCGAGGCAGCACCTCCTAAAACGTCCCCCTCTCCCGAGCCGGCATCCCCGGCGGCGACAGCCAAAAAAAAAAAAAAAAATAAGGGAGAAGCAGGATGGAGCAAATGGGAAAGGGAAGCAGCAGCCGAGGCACCGGCGGGATGGCGGTACCCGAGGCAGGAATTGGGCTGGAGGCTCCTTTTCATCGCCCGGCCTAAAAGCGCCTTGCACAGGAGGTCGGGATCAAGCGCGAGAGGTTGTGGGGTTTTATTGCACCTGCAAAATTGGGCTGCTCCCGCCTGCAAGGCTCGAGCGCCGCGGGGAAAATCCCGGCGGCAAGCACGGACCCGCAGGCCGAATCGCGGCGGGGAAGAGGCCAAGAGCAGCCCCCGGCCCCAGCAGCGTTGCCCCTCGGCGGGCAGCAGGCGGTTGGAGAAGCATCGCTTGTCTTCCAAAAACAAAACCGCTCCCCAGAGAGGGGAAAAAACCCAGGCGGGCGGGCGCGCGGCAGCTCGCTCCCCGGCGTGGCGATGCAGCCGTCCTGACTCATCGCGCCGAGACCTCCCACGCGGCCAGCCGCGCTCCGAGGATTCCCCCGCACCCCGCTCCCCGGGCATCCCCTATCCGGGCATCCTTCCGCGCGAAGGCTTCGGAAAGGCCCGAAAAGCGGGAGGGGGAGCGGCGTGGCACCCGGCCGGGCCAAGCTGGCCGCGTGCCGGTCCCCCTTGCCCTGCGGCGCGCCGACGATGCTCGGGCGGTTTCGGCATCCCTCGGTGCCAGCCTCCGGCCCGAGGCGATGCTGCCGGGAGGAGCTGCAAAGTCCTTCACTTGGGGAAAAATGGATGAAAACCCTGGCGTGTTTTGGTGGCTGCCGGCTCCCTGCCAGCCGAAACGAGGGGTCCTTTCGGCTCTCCGCAGGGGCCCCTGGCACCTCTCCGAGTAGGGTGAGCGGCGGTGAGCCTGGCGGGCGAGACGGTAACGCAGCGTCCAAGCGAGAACCGAGATAAAGCAATTAACCCGCTCGATACGGCTGAAATGGAGTAAATCTAACAGATCGATAGCCTCCATCCTCTCCCGCCCCGCTGAACCGCAGCGGCTCCGACGGCGTGGGAAAGGGGGGGACGAGAGCGCCCCAGGATGCGGGGGGCTCCCCTCTTCCCCCAGACAAGGGGGGGGGGGGAAGAGGATATCCTCCCTTTTTTCCCCCCCATGGACTCACTCCAGGGGCTGGGGTTAGGAAGGGGAATCCCAATTCACACGTTCCCCCCTCGCCTCCATCCCAAGGGGCCACACCAGCTCCCCCGGCTCCGGGCCGAGCTCAGAGGCAGGCGAGGAGGCTCCTAACCCGCTTCGCCAGCGGCTCGCCGTTCCCAGAAAGAGCCGCCGGAGCCACTTTGGAAAATTACCGCTTGGGTTTTTAACCGGTGATTTTTAAATATTAAGCTTGGGTTTTCCCGTTCGGGCCCAACCCTCCCTTTACGTTCCCTGGAAAGCGGACAGCCTTCTGCTGCGGCGTTGGCTGCTAAAGGGCTTCTTTTCGATTGGGACGGGGGGAAAAAAAATTGGGAAAGGGCATGCAAAACTGTATTCCCCCCCTCCCCCTTGTTTTCGTAGCTACTTTCTTTCAAGGGAGCTGCGCTGTTCGCGGCTCCTCCGCGAGGGTTTGATACCGCGTGGCTCGGCGCTCCCGTTCCCGCGTGCTCGGCAAGGCGCCGCGTCTCCTCCAGCCCCCCCTCCCAAAAGCTCAGACGAGCCGAAAAGCGGCTCCGGAGACGCTCCCGGTTTGCTCCGTGTTTGGACGGGAAAAACGGCGTTTCCCCTCCTTCCTTTTGTTTGCCAGCTGGGTTTCGACGCCGGGAAATATTTTCCGTCCTTGGGAAGCAAACACATAAATTAAAAAAAAAAAAAAAAAATTGGCTGAGGGAGACCCAAAACGCACAAGCAAGCCTTTGGCAAACTTTCAAACAACACCAAGCGGTGGTGAACGGTTATTAAGCACCAGCATCAGCTTCTTGCACAGAAAGCCCTAAAAAGCTCCGAGATCCCCCTCCAAAAAGCCAACAGGGCCCCGTGGCGCTGCCCCCCCGTTGCAACCCGAGGTGTCCCCGGGTGCCCACCTAGGTGGAAAGCGAGCGGATAGACCGCTGCGGAGCGCGCCACGGCTCTTAAACACCCAGCGCGTTTGCAGCTGACAAGGCTGCTAGCGTTAGCAGGGCTGAAAGTGCTAATTAATAAGTATTAAGCCAAAAAAAAAAAGGGGGGGGGGTTGAGGATTAGCTGTCAGAACCTTAGTGCATGTGTCCTTGGAATTAATGGCTGTTTAATTAAATATACAGTTCTTATTAGATTAATGGTGCATTTAAGGCACTGAACAGAAAGCCCTCGCTCGCCAGCTCTGGCCCCGTCACGGGCGCATCAGCGGCGCAGGCCAGAAGCACGGCGCGAGCCTCGCCGCCGCTCGGCAGGGCGCTTTGGAAGCAGCTGGGGCTCCAGCTCGGCTCCGGCGCTACCGTTTTCTCCGCGCCGCAGCCGGTTTATGATCGGCCAGCGACAGAAAGGGGCTGGAAACGCGATCGCGGCGGCGTAAGCGCGGGGCCGGGAGCTCCGTCCTCCTCTAATCCCCCCTCCTCCTCCAAGGCCATCTCCCAACACCGAGCTATCCAGAACTCTCTTACCACCACGGATGGTTTTTCCCTGGCCGAGAGCGCATCGGGACCATCCATTTCCCGCCGCGCCAGCCCACGGGCCGGAGGAGCCTCCAGTTTGCACCTCCCGTCTCCGAGCTACCAAGCCCCAACACATCAGGGCAGTTATTTAGGGAAGGAAACCTCGCTTTACGAGTTTCGGCCGGCTGGGGGAAAAGTGAGTTTTCTTTACAAAGAACCCCCTGGCGTGATTATAAGGAAATAAGGAACCACGTTACCATCAGCTCCAAGACGCAGAAACATCCGCAGCTGCTCATGCCACGTTTTCCAATACACAAGCTGCTCGACTCGGTCTCTAACAGGTCATTAACTGCCGTCATCCTGGCTCTAAGCTACCGAAACTGGGGAAAGGTTGTAACGTAACCGCTAAAGACCAGTCTCAACAGTTGTAGCATGAGCAACCCAGGACCCTGCCGTTAGGAGGTTAACAAAAAACCCCAACAAGACCAAAAAAACAACCTTGCAGGTCCTCAGGAGCGCATCCCCTGAAAGCCCACGGGATCGCACTCGAGGAGAGGTCTCTCGGTAGGGGAGGACTGCAAGAACGGGCAACGCGTGCAGAGCGCCTCCTGATGAGAGGCCCGAGCACGGGGACAACCCGGAGGCTTTTTAACCCATTCGAAGTGCTGCACTTCCATGGAGATAAGAAACGGTAGCGTTAATTAGCTTGAAAAAAAAAATATATACACACACATATATATACACATACATATATATACACGTCCGTAGCAGTTTCTGCCACAAGACAAACAGGAGGAGTTGCAGTCCCAGGGGTAGAAGTGGTTGGTTTACATGGATGTAGAAGTGGTTATAGGAAAAAGCAAGTAGCCTGTCACTGCCAGCCAGCTGTGAAGGAGGAAACGCTCATCTCCAAACACAAGGCAAAGCTGCTGAGAAAGCACGCAGCCCCCAAGCTCTGAAAGCACAGCACCCTAAGAGCAGTCTCTGAAAGCAGGTTTTTGGTTAAGGCACAAGCTTAGGAGTCAGAACACCTGGGCGCCGCTTCGGGCTTGGCGAGCAGCTTTCCGCGCAAGCGAACTTCTCCCTTTACGTCTCGGTTTCGCCACCCCTAAGAACGGGAAAGGTGCTCACCTCCTCGGGCAAGGCCCGTTTCCTCAAAGAGCTACGATTGCGCCACGTCGAGAACGGCCCGCGAACCTCCCAAAGAAACAGGTACTAGAGAAGAGCAGAGAGCGTTGCGATTCTGCGGTCGCGGCACCAATCTCGGCAGATCTGGATTCAGTTCTCGATTCTAGGAAAGACTGAGAGATTCTCGTCAAGTAACTTAATCTGCGTCTCGGTTCCCCAGCTGGGAAGGAGGGTAGTTTCCCCTCCCTCCCCTCGCCGGCTTCCCAACGTACTGCGACGGCGCCCATCTGCGCGCGTGACGCGGGGCATCTTCACAGCCACAAGAACCACAAAGGTAAACCACCCAAAAACTAAGCCAAAAGCATATCTGCTTATTTAAAAGGTTTATTTAACTTTTTAATTTGAGGTAAAATACTTTTTTTTTTTTCTTTCAACTTCCATAACAAAATACAGAGCTATCAGATACCCCTGGAAAAAATATGTATATTATACATATATTTCTATAACATTACATCATATATATATAATATATATATGCAAACTTTTTTTTTGAAGACTTTATAGAAAGTGGAACGTCTAAAGGCACTGCACAATGGAGTATTTAAAGACTACTTTACATTTTTATGTACATATACACACACACTTTTAATCCTGCTTTCAATGGACAAACAGCTCAAGCTAACAAATTCACTGCTCATATGTGTATGCATCCATACTAATCCCTGCTGAATCAATTCTAATAAAGTCAAAGAACATGCCTCATGAAAAGTGATTTTCTTTTAAAAAAAGTTTCTATTGGTAAATACTTTCTCCTTAAAAACACTCTAAAATCGAACTTTTTTTTTTAAACAATCTGATTACGAGTATTTCAAACCAAAAGAAGAAATTCATTTTTTTTAAACCCACCAGGATCCATAAGAAAAAAAAAAGAGAGAGAGAGAGAGAGAGAAAGAGAGGAACAAAAGGTTACTTTAAAAACAAAAACGTAATTATGGAATAAATAAAAACAAGGGACAACCAAGCAATGGGTTTAACCTCCCGTAGGCGAAGACAGTGACACGATCTGCCACCGCGGTTAATGCTTCTAGAGAGGGGCTTTTCTTTCTCTTCACCCACGGTACCGGGAAGATGAAATCCCCTACGTGGGGCAGGACACGAGCAGCCGCACAAGTCTCCCGCTCGGGACAGTCTTGCACAACCCTTGTCCGCAGGACGGGCGCAGGTTTGAAGGGAGAGGGAGAAATCGGATCGGTTTTAAAACTCGGGAGCGTATCAAGTCTCAGGGCCCCAGCAATTTTGCAAGACTCGGTTGCCATTATGAGCAGATGTGCGGCTGATCTTCCCTGCCCTGTGTTGATCTTTTTTCCCTCCCCGCAAAATCTTGGATTGCAGCTGGTTGTCCGATTAAAGTCTCTTTCCTACAGATTCTCTATGACTAAACAAAGCAAAAAATGGTTTAAACATTAACATGCTCTTGATTAATTAATACAGGTGGACGTTGAGATTCCAACCATTTAAACTTTACAAGTTTAAATATTTTGGCACATTGGAATATATATATTTTCTTTTAAATGTATTTATAAGCTTCCTCCTCTGAAGCTGCTGCTAGGCAAGGTGAAGTCTGGTCAGGAGGAGCCCCTGCCTTTGCACAAAGGTGACCCCCCGAGCCAGCGGGGAAGGGGGTACCGCTGCCCACGGGAGCCTCGCCGCCCCCTCCTCCGAAGCAGAGTGCATCACCTGGAGTCAGACGTACCCAGCGGGTCACTGGTCCGGCGTCCTGAGAACCTGAGTCCTTTATCCCTGAACTTGGAGCTCCCAGTTTGCAGTGCAATGGCTATGAAGAAACCCCCGGCCCCAAAACCGATCATGAACTTTTAAAGCCAAACGACAGTTCCACGTAGTCAACGGTTTCCCCTTAAAGAAGTGCGAAAAGGGGCAACTTGTACTTCCCTCCCCTCCCTCCCGCCCCCCTCCCCTAAACGGAAGCAGCATCCACGGACTCCGGCACTTGGGTACGATTGGGGGGGGGGGGGGGTGACGATATGCATGACTGATCTGAAAGGCCTCGTGTTTCTAATTCCTGAGTTCACACCGACATCTGCTGGCCCTCTCTCTGGGGAAGGGTGGTCCAGAGCGAGGGGGCTCCTTCCCCCCCCCCCTTCCCCCTTTTCCTCTGTGCTTGGCTCCAAATTTGGAGGTAAATCCAGGCGCGAATGAAAGCAGCCCTGCGGGTTGGCGGTTACAGCCAAGAACTGGGAGCTAGGAGGTCCGCAGGTTTCAAGCCCAGCTGAGCAGCAGCTCAGCTCGCAGCGTCGGACAGATTGCTCAAGAGGGCACAAAGCGGGAACGTAGCTGCAGCTACGACAAACTAGCCCGAGCGAGTAGACTACGACCCCCTTCCCCGTACCGAACGCGAGCTCTTGCATCGCTTCTCGGGCGGTCGTCTCCCCCCTAAGAGCCCCTCCTCGCGCTCCGGACGGTATTTTCGTTTCAACGGGGCCTTAGCGGCGTCTCAACGCGCCTGCCCCGATCCCAACGGGCAAGCTGCCGCCTCAGCTGCACAGGCAAAAAGTTTACGTGCCTAATAGCGTATGCAAATAACATTGTGCTCACACGCTCCCCGGCCCTCTTACAACAGTAACTAAGTCCTCGATTAAAGAAATCTGCCTGCACAAGCTGTTCGCCTAGAATTGCGTGAACAACCAACAACGCTGTAGATACAACGCCAGCCCCGCGGAGGTCAACTGTTTTGACGTTCCTTTCGCGGAATCGTGAGAAATTCACCCCTATATAGCGGGCGAGAACCACGTTCCTTGGTGGGATCTGGAACCTAGGTTAATTATCCTAACGAGAAAACGCAGCTATGCGGGGAAATAGCAGATTTATAGCAGATACAGCAAGATTTACACAGCAAACTCAAGAGCAGCTACCAGCGCACAAACTGCTCCCCTTCCCTCCAGTATCAACCCACCCTCTTAAAAAAAAAAAAAAACCCACCAAAAAACAAAAAACCACGTACTTCTGACCCCCTCCTGCCTGTGCCCTGTGCCAGCCGACAGAGGCATCATCGCTTTGAAGGCCTGACCTATTCCTCAACTTCCGCACGATCCCGTACTTCTGCAGCCACCGCACGCGGCTTCTCTCAACGCTCCGTCACGCGACAAAATCCAATGCCGTCCAGAAACCCAACCTTGGCCAAACGCATCCGGCCCTTATACAAGCTCCTTCTGTCAATAGACCCTGATCGCATAAAGTGTACACGTAGTTAAGGCATGAGTCAAAGTGATAGGGGAACCAAACAAAGGAAATAAGATTTAACAAAGCTCCTGCCATTCCTTCTCTATGAACTCACCACAATCATTTCAGCGTTAATCTTCCAATCACTCCCAGCTCCACCCATACAATTAGGAAAAAAAACTAGGGTACATTTTAATGCGTATATTAAAGGCATTAGGTTTTGTTTTTTTTTTTTTCCCACCCCACTCCCTTCCCTGAAAGAGTCTACAATTTGCTCATGGCTTCTACAGTATTTCAAAAAGGCTAAAAGAACAACCACCGTTTCTTGAAGCACTACCAAGATCTGCTCGCCAGGAACGCGGCTCGTGCCACTACCGCTGCTTTCTCAGCAGCGTCCCACCTCACCGACGCCAAGGTGACCTTCTGATCTGTGTCTTTCTGCAACCTACTCCATTTTTAAAGACAGTGCAATATTCCCTCTCCCCCGACCCCCCATCCCTCCCAGAATACAGACAGCTTCCGACATGGACAAACGTCACATCTCAAATTGTCAGGAAATCCTCTCCCACCATCACACCAGACTCCATAACAAAAGGAACTAGATGAATTCAGAGATTCCTGCTTCTATAAATACTAGAGCATATATAAAATAGATTATGTCTGGAGTCCCTCAGGCACGGTGGAGGCCTCAACCCCTCCGGAGTTCACGCAAGGTCTGAAGCTCGCGCACAAAACGTCAGCTTCCCTCGCCTCTCCTAGTCAGAACAAGACAATCGCGTCTCACCTGCAATTCAACAATGAAAACAAAGAACACAAAACCCTAGTCTCTAGAATTATCAAACCATTCTAGCCCCAGCCCCCCGCCCGCCCTCCCGCCCCCCACGCTCTGCAACCTTGCTACATAAATACACAGATGTTTTCAGTACAAACGGACTGCGAGGCTCTCCCCGCGCCTAGGTGTCGGACGCAGCCGTGGCTGTCACGGCCTTGGGTCCTGCCACGAGGTGCGCGCTGCCCAGCACGCCGTTCCAGTGGACTTTGCCGTTTTGGCGCTCCTCGGGGGCGTCTGCCTGCCGGTCACCATTCCAGCGGCGTTTGAGACGCAGTTTCGGAGGCATCAGGGCATCCTCTCTCTTCTCCTGAGCTCCTAATTCTCCTGCAGACTCTCGGGATGACTTCTCTCCACTGCCTTCCCCTTGCTCCTGGCATTCTTCAACTGAGAAGTTGACTTGTGTGGAGGCTGATGGCGCTGGATGCCACGATGGGGCAGCCGGTCTGGCAAATACAGGCCCTTTCTCCTCTTCCAGGCTGGTATTGGGCACTGCCATGCTAGAGCCTTCCTCCTTCTCACTTTTTTCTTTTCCTTTCACTGATGGCTCTTCACATTCTGCTTCCTTGTCCACCAAGGGCTCGACCTTGACTCTGGGAGAAGGAGTAGCTAGCTGGGGGGTAGTCGGCTCCTCAGCACTTTCCAGTCTCTCTCTGTTTTTGCGCCCAACAGGCGGAGGCTGTAGCTTAATCGGGAACTGGGGCTGCTCCTCATGGGGCATTTGGCACTGTAGTGGTGGAACCATGAGCCCCGGATAGCGGGGGAAAGTCCGCGGACTCAGATGGTAGTTGAAGACAGAGCAAGCTTGTGAATGCAGGTAGTGTTTCATTTCCTCAGGGTTAAAAGAGAAGCAGCTGCTACCTGTGAAGGGGCTGAGACCCGGAGAGGGGCTGTAGGAGAAAAGGGTGGGAGTCAGGGACAATGCAGGAGAGATTGGGACATTTAAGACCCCGCCGCGCCCTGGGAGAGGGGACACAGCAAAGGGACTGTGAGGATCCGGGTAGATTCCAGGCCTGGTGAAGAGAGGAAGCATAATATCTGGCTTGCGCTTCTGGTGATTGACGCTGCCGGTGCCCACTGCATTGCGCGAGGTCATGAGATCCACGCCGCGGCGCCAATCTGAGGAGCCATCCTCCAGCTCCGGCATGTCGGGCTTCCTCTCGCCACTGTCGTTCAAAGCTTCTGGATTGGATGGGACCAGGGACCCACCAGAGAAGCGACTGGGCTGGGCATCTTCAGTGGGAGAGTGGCTGTCCAGAGGTGGGAAGTGGAAGCGGGACGAAGCTGTGGGGACAGGAGGGGCACTCTGTGGCACCACACCTGAGGCAAGGGAATAAAAAAAAGGTACAAGAAAGAGAGAGTTAAGAGCCCAGTTGCTTAGGGAGGTTAAATCACCAGCAAAGAGCTTCTTTTTGGACGGCACCTGGAGGCATTTGGAAGCGTAACACAAACATACCATACGCTATCAACAACACAGCAGACGATTACATGGGAGGTGCCTTTCCCATCTGCTCCCTTCCCCTGCATAGTTCCAATCTCCTCTACCCACCTCAAAACCTTGCCACTGCTGGAGACGAATCTTCTTTCAGCTCCCGGCAGAGCTTTCTCGAACCTCTAGCACCACTGAGCTGACTTCCACTTTTGGATGCCCTCCCCTGAACTCTCTGCTCTGGCTAAACCAGATGTTCTCAAGGATGGTGTGTTATAAGCACTGCTAAGCAATCGAGCTCTACCACGAGTAGAAGCGCTGCTGGTAAACCTCAGATTCTCAGGGTGGAATATTGAAAGTCACTGATTTGTGCTTTTCTGAGAAGGCATTTTCTCTCCAACATTTCTGCCAGTAATACTGCTAACTCTTGCTGGCTCCCTTTCCCCAACCTTTCAAATCAAACTTCCACTGCCATGCCTACAGAGCTGCTTGTCTAAAACTTGCTCTTGCTGCCATTAGCCATATCGAGGCAAATTCTTCCACCTGCTTTCTCACCTCAACAGTCGATTCAGATGCTTTTCGCTTCAAGACTGCACGAGCAAGAGTCAAGAGAAGAAACCCGATGCCAGTGCCTCAAACAGGTTTGATATCCCAACCCCCACCCCAGCCAGAAGGAAAGAAAACAGGTTGTAATTAGACAAGTGCATTCCAGTTCTCCAAACTTCTTTTTTTAAATGCATGCCCCAGAGATAGAAGGGAGTGGCTGCAAACAGGGAAAAGGAACAGCAGTGAGCAATATTGAGCAGGAACTGCCCAGACTTGTTGCTACAAGTAATTATAGATTTGCAATGCAGCTTCATACTACATCTTACACCCCCATACTTTGGCTACAGACTCCTGGAGAATACGTGTCCTTCTCCCCACTGCCATAAGGGCAACATGTCCCACACAGGTGAAGCAGAATTCCTTTATTAACATTTCAATTCTTCCAGCCCCATCCTTTGGGTTACTGTTTGCTTAGAAGACAATGCCTTTAAATTACATCTGTGCTCTTTCCTGGCTAGGACTCCCCAGGGGTGGAGATGGATGCACGGTGGTTGAACTGCCAAGATCTATGAGCAGTCACTGCTGTATGTAGGCACAGAATACATCAGCACTGATGAGAAAGACTCTTTTCTACATATAACCTGTTATGATCAGCTGCCGGGATTTCAGTCATCATTCAATCCCCACTTCCCCTATTCTCTCCCTTCTCGACAAGTCTTCAATGCTTCCCCTAAGACTTTCTTCAAGAGGTGAGAACCAAGTTCACAGTGCTGTGAAAACAGCTGGTTCAGGCCTCTCTCAATTCATGATTTCTTTGCTATAGAGAACTTGCAGTCCAGGCTCTTACTGTAATGACTTCCAGTGTGGTTGGTTTTTTTTTTGAGGGACTTGATTGCCACTAACTTTCCTTATTGTGTGACAGCTCTTCAGTTATGCAGACAACGATCACAGCTGCAGAAATCTTGCTAGGGATGGGAGTGGATTCCCCTCCCCCCCGCCCCCCAAAAAGGATCTTACCAAGGACCCTCTTCCAGAGAAACCACAGCATTAATGCTAACTCCAGGACAAATCCAGCATGAACTTCTGCTACTACGCCTGGCAAGAGACTCAAAGGCCTCTAAGGACAAGCAGGGAACGCTTACGTTCCATTCCCAAACTCTTTTTGTTATCCTGAACGTCAGCATGCAGTTCTGCCGCAGCAAGAATCTAGACATACCTGTGATTTTACTCAAACTCATAAACTAGTTACCACTCTTCTCTGGAAGCTGCTCTGTACTCACTATTAAATTTCTCTGAACTCCACATATAATTTGGTGAGAAAAAAAAAAATCCTTTTGATATAAAAGGAGCAGAACTGCAGCAAACAAGGGGCTTTGCAGAACAAGAGAGGAGAGCCATCTACTACTAAGCTGCAAACTTTTTGATAGTGCTCACATGTATGTCTTGCCATACACCTCTAAGCTCTTTGTCAAGAAGAGTCACATTTATATGGCATCGTAAACTTATGTAGTGCTTTACAAACATGTGAGGCAAGGTTCCTGCAAGAGAACTAAAACCTTCTTATCACAAGGACACCCCCCCTCCCCCAAATAGCAGAGCAAAGCAAACCCACAACACCAATAAAGACAGTCCAACAAGCAAGCTCAAATAGGAAACCAGAATGCCTTGAGTCTCCCCTGAAGACAACCACAGATGCGTCTGTGACAATCTGAGGGAAAGAGCATTCCAGATAAAGCTTTATCACAGTCCAGACATTCCCACCACATTAGCACTGATTGCCCCGGCAGAGCCTTTCAAGTGTAAGAGATGACTGATAGCAGAATCTGCAGAGACTGCTCAGCCTGTTCTAGCTCCAATCCTGCACAGAAGCGCAGCGTTGTGTTCACTAACACTCCACTCGCACACCCCGAAGAAAACTTAAAAGAAGCCCCAAATGCACACTTACCATTAGGCCGTATGTTAATGAACGGATAGTTGGGCATCACCAGTTTGTTGAAGTTGAACTTGTAGGTAAACCTCTTGCCTTTTGTCTTGTGAAGAATCCTCTTGTTGTAATAATATCTATTAAAAAAGTTTAAAAGACCCGTCAAAGCACTTGGTGATCTGTTTAAAGGTCTCATTTCTTTTAACGCAATCAACACTCAGAGTTTACCAAACCCATCTTTGACATATCTACAAACATGTTAAGGTACTCAGAGAACTTCTTTACGAACACAAGAAAATATTAGTTGATCTGAAAGTTTCCAAGTGACACCCATTCCTTGCCAGTAGATTTCACACTATTTTACAGGTCACTGTATTGTTTCTTAGAACATAAGGGAAAAGGTGAGATCCTGAAGGGAAGTGAAAGCTGAACAAATGCCCAGGCCTGCCTGCACGTGTTCTCACCCCTGTCCAAACTGGGATCAGCGACACGGGCTGGGGGATTGCGTGCGCGCACGTGTGCGGCTGTCCTGTACGAGTGTCCAAGTGTCCCATACACTAGCGGGCACTATCTCCCTATTTCCATCTCCACAAGCGCACGACAGTCAGCTAAACAGGCACTGCTTCTTAAACACTACTACTTCCTGTTGGCAGTAGCTGTAGTTGTCAGGTCAACCAAGAACAAGAGGGGAAAAATTCATGTGACAACCTCTGTTAAGAGGCAGAACAACCTGAGAAAAGGGAATGCATATCCAAGGCTTTGGCAGAACAAAATCCAGTGCAACTACAGAGCTGGGAAAAAGACCTGCGAGGACAGAGTTTCCTAGATATCTCCAGACTGATTTCCCCCCCCCCTTCAGTCTTCAAGGCCCAGAATATCTTGACAGTGCAGTGTACAGGACTTCAGACTGGAGCTCAGGAGAGCTGGTTTCTGCTGCAGTCTGTCATGCCATTGAGCAGGTCACTTCAGTTTACCCATTAGCACCTTAGGGTTCAAAACACTCACTTGCCTTCACAGCCAGCTTCGATTAGGGCTACGGAGAGGAGGCACTCCACCGCACTGACCCCTAGCCAGCCTCCCTACCTGCACTCTCAGGCCCTTCACGGAGCAAAACGAAAGCCGAGCGCTGAACGACTCAGCCCTAGAGAAAGTAGATATAATCTCTACTATGGCCTCCTCCCCACTTACACCACCATTACTGTTTGTCCTTAGCCACTTAGTGGTGTGCAAACAAAGGTGTTACACACTGATCACCACCACAATTTTCTATACTTAGGAGGTGGGTTCACACATGGTTTCTATTGCCACAGAACAGCAAAGCAGCACTGGCTCTTAGCAGAAGGGGGCAAAGACCAGAGGTTGCGGACTCAAGTAGCTGCTCTCTGCAGCGCTCTTGCCCTGCTGCTGTCATACTTGGCATCCAGATGCCAAGGCATGGATCAGTGTTTGCAGGTGGAGAGTACTTTCCACTCCCATGCATCAATTAGAGCATTGGTGCTAGTCAATTTATTGTTTCCTTCCTGTTCCATTATGAGACTGTTGTGTTTGCTACCCTGTTTGCCTTTGGCAGCTCCACCCAGGAGGTATCAGAGGGCGTAAGGCAGCAAAGTCCATGCTATAGACAGTGTTAATAAATAATGCCAGAACCCGTCAAGAACCTACTTGCTTCTGTAGGTGACAGGCCTGGTCCATGCTGAAATACTTCAGAGGACTGTTAGTTTTTCACTGTCCCTCTTCAAAATATATAGCAACAACGGAAAAAACTCAGCAACTCTGGAAGGGCCTAAATAAAACGGTGCTAAGTTTTACTGAAGCATTTGGAATTATGAAGCACAAAGCGAGGAACATTCAAGCCCATGTCTAAAACAAAGGGACACTGGTAGCCAGAGGGTATCCTTAACCCATGGGCAAATTCATGTCATCAGGGCTCAGGAAACCAAACCCAGGTCCTTCAAAAACAAGGCAGCAGTTTAGAGTCAATAAAGTAATCACAGCACACTCATCCTCCAGAATTCCCCACCACACAAGGTGGAGAAGTCTGATGGCACAGGCAAAAGGTGACTGACACTAAGCCCAGCTACCCACTAGGAACCGGCACTGAACCTGGGCCTTGTATGGATTTAGCAGTAAAAAGGCAAGCGCAAATTATGTTAGAAAGGGGAGTTGCTTTCTCTGAAACTGTATCATTGATGGTGTGATAATAGAGTAACACCTCTGGTTTCCTCCCACGCCTTCATTGCTCAAGCCAGCATCAGCAATGGAAGACGAGAAAAGAGACAGAAAAGCTCCCCGGAAGGAAGCCATCCTGATAATAACAACCTGAACTGTAAGTGCAAATTTATGTTATGACGCTTCACCACAGGACACAGAACACGTCACTGTGAACTGGGAATTCCCTCTTGAACCTCGCCAATCATGACCAAGTACAATCAGACCTAATTACCAGCAAAACGTTGGAGATAATACTCTCAGAGAGGCAGGGGCAACCAAAGAGGGGGTAGAACACCTCAAATCAATTACACAGATGAACCAGGGAAGGATGGGTGGAGCACTCAGCAGCAGCCCAACAACCATCTCCACAGAGACTTCTGCTCACCTGAGAGCTCGGCTCAGCTTGTCGTAGTTCATTTGCGGTTTGCATTTTCTTCTGCCCCACAGTCGTGCTACCTCATCAGGGTCCTTGATCACAAACTCCCCATATTCGCCCTGCTGCCAAGCAATGACATGGCGAAATTCCTCCTTCTGCAGGAGCTCCAAGATGAAATGCCATAACTGGATCTGACGGGAGCCAGGGCTGGACTCGGTCTTGTACGCCCACTCTGGGAAATGATAGCCTTCAAAAATGCCAAAAAAATAAAAAATAAAAATCATTCAGACTGCAAGTTGGAACTACAGCGCTCACAACTGCCAAGTTTTAAACGCTGGGAACAAGTGCCTTCAATATGTATTTATAATGTCCTTTTCAGAGCGGGACCACAGAGCACCTCTGGTAGCTGTGATTCCAATAAAGGTTAAATAAAGAAACCCAGCTTTCTTACTCCAGCTTTTCACCATCTTCCTCATTTTACCCCACTCTCCTTGGAGAATCCCAAAGCAAAAATGGTAAAATTCAAAGGGACATTAAAAATAAAAATAAAAGGAGTGAGAAACAGCAGAAAGGAGCCCAAAGGCTTTAGATATCACTCCGATTTGAACTCTGGGGTGTCCCACAGCAGGCAAACAATCCATGTTTCACCAGTATTTGGTGCCCCGATTTCAAGAGGTGAGCATGACTACCTCTCTGCGACTCTGGCTACGCAGCATTTCAGGGAGCGTAACACCCTACGCCAGAGTCAACCGCACTGACAGATATTTCTGAATGACTGCCAAATTCAGCTTTGTCAGAAGTTTCCCAGCACAACTGTTAACATGAGGTTTTCCAAATCATCGGGGCACAATTTTAGGCTCAAGAAGCGTGCAAGGCCAAGTCACACCTCGCTCGAATGGGATCCACATCACTGTTGTTGGCTGTGACTGAAGTAAAAGCAGTCACGAGCCACACTACCTGGGAGGGGGGACTCTAACTTAGAGATCAAAAGCTTTACAAATAAAACGTCTCCAGGAATATAGTTTTAAGCAGAGTGCAAATAAATAAGTCGCGAAACAGTAAAAAGCGCTGATAATCCATCACTGCTTGTTTGATCAATTCTCATTTACACCTAGCTCTTGCTAGTACAAAAGAGCTTTTAAAAGAGGCAGAATTAATCCTGCTTGAGCTCCTTTATCCCTGTGGAAAGGATTTGTAAAGCTGAAAACCCCAGACTTCTACCCTGCATGCGCTTCCTTACCTCCTCCTCCTTCTGGTTTATCCACAATGCTGCAGCCTGCTTTCATTTTCTCCCTCCTGCTGACTGCGAAACAGAAGGAAATAAGCAACTCTATCAATATGCCATTATCGCAAGCGGCACTTTGAATTCCGTTCCTTCCTGTAGAAGGCTCCTTTACCCGAAGAGGCCACCTCTAACTGCAATCCTGCCCATCGCAAGGGATGGCACCCACGGTTCCACTGTTACCGGTGGCCGTAATCACCCGCGTCTGCCTTTTAACCGCACCGTGAAAACACGGCGCTTAATATTTGCTTCCTTTCTGCCCTGCCATTAAAAGCGTGCAAATGAAACGCTGCAGCAAGACGGGACCGTGAGACAGACAAAACAAGCCAAACACAGTTTGTCTTCTGTTACTAGACAGGCTCCAGTGCCAAAATACACAAGCGGCTGAGCTCACCCAGATGTACCAGCGAGGGGGGGGGGGGGGGATAAATTCCCAGCTTCTGACTTCCATCCCAGGACGCGCATCTGATTTTAATTTCTTTAGGTAGCTTAGGTCTGTTTTAAGAGCTACCTGCACGCGCTTCGCTCGATCAAACCGCACGAAGCGGAGCCTAAACAGCCCTCTCCCGCTCCCAAGAGCGTCCGCCTAACGGGAAACGAACGGGAAAGAAAGAGCAGCGTCCCCGGCAGCACCGAACGGGGGGAAAAAAAAGGAAGGGGGGGGGGGATTCGGGAAGCACCGAGGCTGTCCCGCCGCACCGAGTCTCGCTCGTTCGGCGACGTCGGGAACGGTCGACTGTAAAAGCTGCCGGGAAGGCTGCCCGGGGGTCACCCCTGCCCCCTGCCCGCCTGGGAACCGGGCCCGCGGGCCGGCGCCCGCCTGGCCCCGGGAGGGGCCCGGTACCGTTTCGTCCCCGCTGGCGTTTCCTGCTCGGCGCCGTCGCTTTGAAACACCAAAACTATGTAAATGGTGGCGAGGAGGAGACGAGGCGCCAAGGCGTCCGGCGGCTCCCGTTACCGCCGGGCGGCCCCGGGGCCGCCCCCAGCCCGGTCCGGCCCTGCCCTCCGCGGCCTGCCCGAGCCTGCCCGCCGCCGCCGCCGCGGGACGGGACCGGCGCGCCGCTCCCTGCCTGCCTGCCTGCTCCGCTCCCTGCCCCGCGGCGGGCGCGGCAGCCAACGGCCGAGCTTCCCCCGCCGCCTCCGTTACCCACCCCGCTAACGGGAGATCCCATCCCCGGGGCCGCCGGTAACCGCCCGCCATCTCCTCCCCCCCCCCCCCCCCGCCCCAAACCGGGGACCCCCGCCACAGACCCCTGGTAACCGCTCCACTTCCCCCAACCCCACCCCGGGACCCACCTGCGGGGGCGGCGCGGGGCTGGGCGGGCCGGGACCGGGCCGGGAGCCGGGACCGGCGCGGTGGGGGCAGTGCGGTGGGGGAGGGCGGCGGAGCGCGCGCCCGGGCCGCGGTGCCGAGTGCGGGGGTGCGCGCGCCGCTGCCTCGCTCGCTGCCGCCGCCGCCGCCGCCACCGCCTGCCTCCCCCTCACCGGAACCGGAACCGCCGCCGCCGCCGCCCACACACTTCCGGGCACGCACCCACGCACTTCCGCTTCCGCCCCTTCCCCGGGCCGCGCGCCGCCCCGCCCTCCCCGACGGCAGCCGCCGAGGGACAAGCGCGCGCCGAAGGCGAAGGGCGCCCCCCCCCCCCCGCAGGGTTTTTGGGGGGGGGGGCGGTGTGCGCGGCGCTGTACAGGCCCCGCTGGGCCTGGCCCGGACTCGGCTCAGCCTGGGCCTGACCGGGCGCTGCGGCCGGGCAAGGCCCCGCGCGGGTAAACCGAGGCACGGCCTCCCCGCCGCTCCCGCCTCCTCAGCGAGCTGCCGTCTCCCTCTCCTCCCTCACCGGGAAGGCGGCAGCTCCCTGGCAGAGCCCCCCACCCCTGGCCGGCCAGCCGGCGTCCCCCCCCCCTTCTTCCCCACACAGCGACACGCTCCTCCAGCACATTCGGCTTTATTGGATCCGCCGGGGGGTTTCCCGGCGCGGGGAGGCCTCGACGGGACCCTCCGGCCCCCGCTCGCTCTTGCTCATTTTTAAAGCAAGAAAGGAGGGAAAGGGGTGGGGGGGGGAAACGGAGCAGGAAGGGAGCGAAGACGTGGGGACGAGCGTCCGTCCGGCGGCCGCAGCGAGGTCTCCGCAGCCCGTCCTTCCCCGCCGGGGAGTCCTGCTGGGGGGCGGACGGTGGAGCCGGGGCTCCGGCCGCCCCTCTCCGCGCGCCGGCGCCGCTTCCCTCCGCCGCGGGCGAGCTTCCTCTGAGGTTTTCTGCCAGTTGGGTTTAAGTTTCCTCCTTCCCCAGCGCCCTTCCTCGCCGGGGCCGAGAGCGCGGCCCGGGTGAGACACGCGCCGGCGTCGGGAGCCCCTTTCGGCCCCGGCGGACGCTCGCGGCGCGCCGTGGGCTAGGCGAGCGGCTCGGCCGGGCTGCCCGCCGCTACCCGCACCTGCTCGTAGATGGTGATGACAGGGCTTGGCGGCTTGGGGCGCTGGGGCAGGGAAAACGAGGAGGAAAAGGGGCGTCACGGGCCTCTCCTTTGGAAAGGAGGCGGTTCAGGCTCGTTGCCAGTGGGGAAGGGGGTCCCCCCTCTCCGGACGCCCCGCCGGCTCGGCTCACCCCCTCTCTGCACTGGATCTGGGCATACTGCGGCTCCAGCGGGGCGTCCTCCTCCTCCGAGGAGGCGGCCAGGGCACCTGCGGGCAGAGGAGCAGGCGGTAGGAGACGGGGTGGCAGGATGCTCGCGGCGACGGGACGCCGCTTGCCCTCCTTCCCGCCTTTGTCCGCCGCACGATCCCTGCTCCGGCCGCGGGAAACGGCCTTGAACCGGGGTCGGAGCCTACCTGCTGCTGCCTTCTTCCGCCTTTTCTTCCAAAGCCAGAAAGCGGCCAGCGTGGTGGCCGGGGCCACCAGGAGCAGGGGCGCCAGGCAGGCGTGCCACATCCTATGCGCATCCACGGCTGCGGGGACAAGCCGGGCGGTCGGCGACGGATGCCGAAACTGTCCCCCCCCCCACCCCACCGACCGAGGACGCAGCGCGGCCCCGGACCGGGGGATTTACCGCCGTCGTCCCGGCACAGGCTGCGTAGGTGGACGGAGGAGCTCCGCCGGTGCACGGGGTTGCGGGCTTCGCAGGTGTAGTTGGCGTCGAGGCCGCCGGCGTCGACGCGAACGTCCAGCCGCGCCGCGCCGTCCTCGGCCGAGGAGCCGCCGGGCAGCCAGACGGCGAGCACGTCGCGGCCCGCCGGCGCCCGGCACCGCAGGCTGACGTTGCACTCGTGCGGCGTCCGCGCCACCACCTCGCTCTGGATCTCCGGCGCCGCCACCGGCTCTGTTCGAAGGGAAAATAAAACCTCCAGCCGGGCCGGACCGAGGGAGGGGGAAGGATGGAGTGCGCTTAGTCACGAACCCGAGGAAAACCCCTCGACAGATGCTCAGCAGCAAGTGCAATTTCCCTTCCCCTTTGGTGGGCGCTGATAACGCTCCGCTTTATTACCCGTTGCCCGGAGTTACGCCGGGGTTATAAACCGGGCAGCTTCGCGGCCGCTCACCGTAGACGGAGAGGTTGAAGGACTGATCCTCCACCAGCGCCGGGTGCAGTTTAATCCGAGCCCCGTAGACCCCGCTGTCGCCCAGCTCCAGCGCCCCGATCCGCAGCAATGTCTCGTCGAACATCTCCAGCCTCTGCTTGAAGCGGTCGCCGGGGTCGGGGCGCGCGAGTTTGCCCTGCTTGAACTCCGCCACCTGGATCGTCCTGCCGGCACCGGCCGAAAAGCTCCACTCGATCTCCTTCACCCTCGCGTTGGGGGGCAGAGCCGGGGAGAGCAGGACAGACCCCCCCAGCAGCCCGTTCACCCGGATGGGCCCGGCGCCGGGCTGGGCGGACACGGCTCCTACCCCCCCCCCGAAAAAAAAGCCAGAATCAGCGCAAGAAACATATTTCGGGCCAAACCCCTGACGCTCGCGGGGCGACTCGTCAGCTCGGACCGTCCCCATGCCTTGCGTCCCCGCTCCTGGCCCTGTTTTGGGCTTAACCCCCCCGGGAAAACGGTTGCAGCGAGACCCGGCCGGTCCCCTTCTCTCCTCGGACCTGCGTCCCGCTTTGACCGCCGCTGACGGCCAAATATTTTGCCCCAAACGAAGGACGCAGGTGGTTGGGTTTACCCCAACCGCAGGTTTCGCCTTTCCCTGCTGCATCCCGCGCCGGGGCCGCAGGAAACTCCCGCGCCTTTTCCTGCTGGAGCCGCCTGCCTTGTCCCCGTCCCCACGCTGCCGAAAGCCCGGGGAGCTGCCGTGGGTGGGGGAAAGACGAGAGCGAGCCGACAAATTTTGCCTTAGAAGTTCGCAGGAAGGAGGTGCGGCGAGGAAAGCCCAGGCCGGCGCGCAGCGGGCGAGGGCGGTCCGGAAAAGCGGCCGCCTCGAAAGCCCCGCGGGATTCACGCTCCGGCGCCTCGCCGCGCCGGCTGGGGGGACGCTGCGGAGAGACTCGCTCCCGTCCCGATGGGGGACGCCGGGCTGCAAAGAGGCGCTTCGTGCTCAATTAAAAGCCGCTCCTTAGGCCCGTTAATCGTTCCCGGAGCGCGCGGGCAGCCACCCGCGCGCACACGTCTACGGCACCGACCTGTGCGCACGTTTGCATGGCATGCATAACAGCCTGCGTGCACATGTGCGCACAGCGCATGCACTAACCCGTGCACACATTTGCATGGCACAGTGTGCACACACGTGCACACAGCCCGGCACGGCACCCACACTGACCTGCACACACATTTGCACGGCACGGCGCGCGCACACACAGCCTGGCACGGCACCCACACTGACCTGCACACACATTTGCACGGCACGGCGCGCGCACACACAGCCTGGCACGGCACCCACACTGACCTGCACACACATTTGCACAGCACGGCGTGCACACACAGCCCGGCACAGCTCCCACACACCAACCAGCACACACATTTGCACGGCACGGCATGCACACACAGCCCGGCACAGCACCCACACCGACCCGCACACACATTTGCACAGCACGGCGTGCACACACAGCCCGGCACAGCACACACACACCAACCAGCACACACATTTGCACGGCACGGCGTGCACACACAGCCCGGCACAGCACACACACACCAACCAGCACACACATTTGCACAGCACAGTGTGCACACACAGCCCGGCACGGCACCCACACCGACCCGCACACACATTTGCACGGCACGGCGCGCGCACACACAGCCCGGCACAGCACCCACACACCAACCAGCACACACATTTGCATGGCACGGCGTGCACACACAGCCCGGCACAGCTCCCACACCGACCCGCACACACATTTGCACGGCACGGCGCGCACACACAGCCCGGCACGGCACCCACACCGACCCGCACACACATTTGCGCGGCACGGCGTGCACACACAGCCCGGCACGGCACCCACACCGACCCGCACACACATTTGCACGGCACGGCGTGCACACACAGCCCGGCACGGCACCCACACCGACCCGCACACACATTTGCACGGCACGGCGTGCACACACAGCCCAGCACAGCACCCACACCGACCCGCACACACATTTGCACAGCACGGCGCGCACACACAGCCCGGCACAGCACCCACACCGACCCGCACACACATTTGCACAGCACGGCGTGCACACACAGCCCGGCACAGCACACACACACCAACCCACACACACATTTGCACGGCACGGCGCGCACACACAGCCCGGCATGGCACCCACACCGACCCGCACACACATTTGCGCGGCACGGCGCGCACACACAGCCCGGCACGGCACCCACACCGACCCGCACACACATTTGCACGGCACAGCGTGCACACACAGCCCGGCACGGCACCCACACCGACCCGCACACACATTTGCACGGCACAGCGTGCACACACAGCCCGGCACGGCACCCACACCGACCCGCACACACATTTGCACGGCACAGCGTGCACACACAGCCCGGCACGGCACCCACACCGACCTGCACACACATTTGCACGGCACGGCGTGCACACACAGCCCAGCACAGCACACACACACCAACCCACACACACATTTGCACGGCACGGCGCGCACACACAGCCCGGCACAGCACCCACACCGACCTGCACACACATTTGCACGGCACGGCGTGCACACACAGCCCAGCACAGCACACACACACCAACCCACACACACATTTGCACGGCACGGCGCGCACACACAGCCCGGCACGGCACCCACAAACCAACCTGCACACACATTTGCCCGGCACGGCGCGCACACACAGCCCAGCACAGCACACACACACCAACCCACACACACATTTGCACGGCACGGCGCGCACACACAGCCCGGCACAGCACCCACACCGACCTGCACACACATTTGCACGGCACGGCGTGCACACACAGCCCAGCACAGCACACACACACCAACCCACACACACATTTGCACGGCACGGCGCGCACACACAGCCCGGCACGGCACCCACAAACCAACCTGCACACACATTTGCCCGGCACGGCGCGCACACACAGCCCGGCACAGCACACACACACCAACCAGCACACACATTTGCACAGCACGGCATGCACACACAGCCCGGCACGGCACCCACACCAACCAGCACACACATTTGCACGGCACGGCGCGCACACACAGCCCGGCACGGCACCCACACCAACCAGCACACACATTTGCACAGCACGGCATGCACACACAGCCCGGCACAGCACCCACACCGACCCGCACACACATTTGCACGGCACGGCGCGCACACACAGCCCGGCACAGCACACACACACCAACCAGCACACACATTTGCACGGCACGGCGCGCACACTCAGCCCGGCACAGCACACACACACCGACCCGCACACACATTTGCACAGCACGGCGCGCACACTCAGCCCGGCACGGCACCCACACCGACCCGCACACACATTTACACGGCACGGCATGCACACACAGCCCGGCACGGCACCCACACCAACCTGCACACACATTTGCACCCCTGCCGCGCAGCCTTTCAGCGGGCACTTCTGACCTCACTCTTCCTTGTGGTTTCCTTGCAGAAACACCCCGGCGAACAAGTGTCCAGCGTGGAAACGTCGCTGCGACTGGCTAGTGACCAACTCCCATCCTGCCGGCGGGCGCCGGGGCCCTGCCGGCTGCCCGGCCGCCGCTTGCGCTCCCCCGCTTTGGGGGCAGAAGCGGGTGGAAAAGCTCACATTTTTTCTTTTTTCCCCTCCTCGCCGTGGGCCAGCCCCAGGGAGCCGAGAGCAAACCCATCCGTCGGGCAGCCGGGGCTGGAAACTTCTCCGCGTCCCCTGTTTCCACCAGCTCAGATTTGCCGGTTCCATCTCGGCTTAAAAACAGCCGGGCAAAACCCCGAACGCCGATGTCGACAGAGGCGAGGAAGAGGAGGGCGGACGGGCCAGACTGCCTCTCTCCCACGCTTTGCATCCGTTCCCTGCCAAACTTCAGAAAAAGGGAACCACCGCTCCGCTCACGCCCGGCTCCCGGCTGTACGGCGAGTGCTGAACGTCTCTACTTTTGTTTTATGAGCAGCGGAGAGGAGGGAGGGCGGCCGGGCGCCGCCACGCTGCCCGGAGAACCTTCCCTGCAGCTTCTCTCGTCGGATACAAGGAAACCACCGGCGGCGGCAACCCGGCACAGGAAAGCCCGGCTGCCCGCAGCTCGGTCCGCTTGGCTGAACCCCCTGGGCTCCCTCCCGCTCTTTCGCCCATCTTCGACTGCGCGGCGTGCTTTCGGCGCCCTCGCCCCGCGTTTCGCCACCCAGACCCAGTGCGGCGGCCGCTTGGCCTTTGGCGACGGCCAGCGAGCCGTCCCCTCGGCTCCTTCCCTCCCGTGCACCCACCTGCGGCCAAGCCGAGCAAGGCCAGCAGCCGGGGGGCGAGCGACCGCCGCGTCTCCATCCCTCCGTCCGTGCCGGTGGCGGCTCGAGGCGCCGATGGTCTGAGCTGCGCAGGCTGGGGCTGGCGTGGTGGCGGCGGTTTTGGGGGGGGGGGAAGTGAGCATGCAAATTCACCCACGCCCAGCCGCACACCTTGCTGGACGGGGAGGGGAAGCGGCGAGTATAGCGGGGACGTTGCTGGCCCCCAGCACCGGCGCGCGTGGGATTCCCGGCCCCACCGAGCCCGCCAGGCCCCGCAGCAGCTTGGAGCCGCCGGCCGGATGCTGCATCCCGGCTGGCGAGGGGCTCCGAGCCAATCCCCTTCGGCCCTTGTTTTCCTCTTTGCACCAGGTGCTTGACAGTAAATAAATAAAGGAGGCCGGATACTCGTTGGTGCTGAGCAAACAGCACCAGCTGTGCTGGCTCTGCCCACGTGGTGCTTTGCTGCCTGCGTGCCCAGCTGTCGGGGCGAGTGTTTTGCTTCCCCAGGCATCCGGGGGGCTGCCGGCACCCGGCGTAGCGGCAGCCACCCCGGGGGGATGGCGGTGCCTTCCCTGGAGTGGGAAAAAAGTTTTTGGCTGGCTGCAAAGGGAGGGGAGAAAGCGGCTCTCGCCTTGCAAACACTTTTGCCGGGTGCCCGGGATGCTCCTTCTCCCCCACGCCAGGCGCTCGGGGGAGTCCGCTCGGGTTCGGGACTCGGGCTGTTTTGCATTTGCAGAAGGTGAATGCTTTCCTTGAAAAACTTTCACTGAACCGAAATCCCCGCTGAAAACGGAGCAGGGCACGAAATGTGAAAACAGAAAGCGGCCTCCCGGGACCTGCTCTGCCTCATTCTGCCAGGTGCCGTCACCACGCCTCGCGCCGCCTCCTCCCCTCCGGGTGCAAAGGGAGAGAAACGGGGCTGAGAGTGCACGGTGGGCGCGCGCGGGGCGCCTCGCACCCGCGTGGGAACTAGGACCCGAGATGCTGCCGCCCGCCACCGCCTGCCTCTGTCTTTCTGAAGAGGGAAGTGAGAGGAGGCTTTACTTCTGCCGCGGCGGCCTGCCGTCGCTCCAGGGCTCAGCGCCGGTGAGCAGCACAGGGAGGCCTGGCTTCCCCCCGCGGGAAGCCTTTTGCACGCCTTTCTTAACCGCTCGTAATTTTACCGCGTGCAGACGCGCCGCCGCCAGCTCGCCGCCGTGGTCTCACCAACGTTTATTTGCTGCGTGTTACAAGGTCGGGAGGGTGAGCCGAGACAAGGGCCCCACGACAGCAGGCGCGCGGCGACGCGCTCCTTCCTTTGCGCAAGCTACGCGGGCAGGACGGCTAACGGGAGGGGAGGAAAGGGCACGCGTTTCCCCCCCGCCGCGGGCAGCGGTCCCTCTCCGAGGCTCCCTGCGGCACGCAGCTCCGGGGACGCCGGGAGCATCCTCTGGCCGCCCGGCGCCCACGGGGCAGACGCGCGGCTCCTCGCCTCGCTTTTCTATGCTTTTTTTCCACAGCAGCAGCGACTAAGCGGGGCGGCTCGAGGGTGGTGGGCACCTCCGCTCCCACCCCGGCCTGGGGGAAGGCGGAGAGGCCCTGTGACACCCCGGACCGAGCTGGAGGCTTGGGATAGCCAGCGAAGGGGTTGCGAGTCAAAATGCCCGTTGGCCCCACGCGGGCTCATCCTGGGACGGCAGAGCGGCTCCCCTGGGCTGTGCCTAAGCGGCTGGTCCGACCCGGCACCGGGACGTGGTCTGCTCCTTCCTGCCCAGCCCAGCACCCGCCGCCGTCCCGGCTGCTCCAGCTCAGCGCGGCAGCACGTGGGGAGATGAAGCCTGAGCAGCTTTTCCAGCAGTTACGTCCCGCCTCGCCGCTGAGCTTTGCAAAATCCAGCCCCGGGGACTCTCCCTTTCTATCCCACACCAAAGGGTTTTGGTATCCCCCACTTTTGCTTTAGGGAAGCCTGTTCTTCATCCACCGCGCTGCTTGCAGAAACAGGCTTGGGACCCCATATCCCACCTCCACCCACATCCATCCCGGCCACCTGTCGCCAACCCAGTAGCCACAGGGGACACGGGGGTGGCCGTGGCCCGCGTGTCCCTCCGGCGGGGCTGGGGCAGAGGCTGGCTGCAGAGCCGGGCTCCGACACGGGTGCTGCGGCGTCCCGTGCTGCCACCCCAGGAACGAGCTGCCTCGGGGTTGCTGCTGCTTCTCGGGGCCGGGCTCGCTGCTCTGTCCTTGCTGCGGATGTCCTGGGATCAAAGAGCCGCTCTCCAGCCCGGCTGCAGCGCCGGAGAGGCACCCCGGTTATGCTGCTGTAACTCTGCTCTGCCTCAATCTGGGATCCATCTCCCAAAACAGTCTCCGAGGGCTTCAGACAGAAGGTTCGAGAAACCGGCGGTGGGTGGGAAAGCATCAGTCTGGCTAAAACTCAGAGATGGCAGCTCCCGGCCCGGGAGCCAAAACGGGGGCTAGAGGGTTGGGATTTGGCACACAACGCACTTTAAAGCCCTTCTGTTAAGTCCCGATACTCCAGCTCTGCTGGTGCCTGTGGGAAGAGAGAAGTCCTTAAGGCCAGACTGTGCCCGGTGCTGAGTGGATGCAAACCTGCCTCTTCCGCCTCCCCATGCATCTGCCTGCGCCGCCCGCGGGCATCTCCGTGCGCTGAGCTGGATCCTTGCTGTTAGCACGCCGTCCCTCCTACCTCCCTTTTTGCAGCGCATGAAGCCGGTCGTTTCTTGTCTGCCTCTGCCTGGACCATGAGCAATCCCCCTTCTCCGCATTATGCAAATCTCTCAGTGCGTCTGTAGGCTCCTCGGGCTCCCACAGCACCACCAGCGCTTTCCACCACTCCTCCGGGCCCACGTTCGTACCCCGCTCCCTGTCCCTGCTTTGTTATTCATGCACGCCCGGGCCGCGCGGGGCCTCCCCGCCTCGCGCGCCTCCCACGGGAACTGCCCCGCTAGCACTCGGCCGTTGTCGACATTTGCATGGTAAGACCGACTGCATGATAAGGTCAGAGCGTCCCGGTGCACCACGGCTCAGCGAGGCAGTACGCGTGCACGGGGTGCCTTTTGCATCGCTCTTCTGCCTCTGTGGGCTGGCGGGGCGCTTGCGGCGGTCTGGCCCGTCTGCCCGGTGCAGGCAGCATCCAGCACACGCGCAGGGTGGACTTGGCAGGGCGGGGGGATGAAAGGGCCAAAGCACAGCGGCTGCTCTGCAGCGTCTGGCTGAGGGCACGTCCGCAGCATGCAATGCCAGAAGGCCCCCACCCTCGCTCGCCTTCCCTGGCACCGATCCCTTCTCGGAGGCAGATACGGAAACGAGCCATCCCGCACCTGAGGGCCTATGTCACCTCCTCGGCCGTGTTCTCCGACGTCCGGCGGACCTGGTCGTAGATGGTGGTGATCGGTGCTTTCTCCTGCGGGCTCTGCTGTGGATTATTCTCGGGGTGAGCGAGGCCCTACAACACGAGGGAGGCTGGTTAGCGGTGGGGCTCGGCCGCCCTGGTTTCCTAACCCAGTCCTCTCCATGCTTGGTCCCGGCAGATCCCCACAGAGCCCTTGCGAGGGCTGCTCTCCACCTGGCACGCAGGAAGGGTGCACAGTCTCCCTCCCCAGCTGTCCCACCAGCCCCGGGCCCAAAGAGTCCTCCTGCGCCCAGGGACCTCTTGCGCCTCCAACCCTTGCAGCCCCTGCATCCAGCTGGGGCATGAGGGGGGTGAGATGTCGCTGCCAGACACCCGCTCCCTGGCTGGCGGGGGAGAGCTTGCAACACGGGGAGAAGAGACGTGCATGCAGCAGGAAAGAGCCACCTTATTTGGGAGTGCTGCCCGCAGGAGACAGGCATGCCTGCAGCTCGGAGAGGAGCCAGTGGAGACGGGCATGCACGTGGGCACTGGGGCGGGCGCTTCATGCGGAGGGCTGTCCTGCTGCCAGGACCCCATCTCGGCCCTCGCCGAGGGTGGTCCGACCCTCCCACTGGGGGCCTCACCTGATCATTACCTTCCGGGGGGCTCCGCTGCACTATCTCGGCGTACTGGGGGTCGGAGGGGCTCTCCTCGGCGGGCACCGTGGGGGTGGCAGCTGCAGGAGAGCAGGGCATGAGAGGGGCCAGGGAGCTGCGAGTGCCCCCGGCGTTCCCAAATCCCTGCGGCGGCAGCCAGGGCGAGGCATGCTACCCGAGTTGCGCCGGGGCTTGGCTCTCGACCAAGGCTGCCAGGGGCTTTGAGGTGCCAGCGGAGGGTTTTACTTGCCTGGGTCTGCCGATTTCTCGCTGTTCAGCCGCCAGCACCAGAAGGCTCCCCCCATGCTCACGGTCAACAGGATGAGGGTCAGCACGATGTATCCCGACTTCGAGAAGGATGTCTGTCCCCCTGAAGCAGCAGAGAGAGGCGCTGAGCGGCGGTCGGGACGGCAGAGGGGCCCCAGCCCACCCCAAGGCTAAGCTGAGACACGGGGGACAAAGCCAGCCTTGCACCAGAGCCAGCAAGGTGGTCTCAGACTGGGTGCTGGGGTGTCTCTGAGATGTTTGAGTGTGACAAGTCCCCACCAAGAGGAGACTCATGTCACGTTCCCCCCCGTCCTGGCACCGAGTGGTGAGCAGCATGCGGAGTTGGGCTTTCGAGGGGTCACGGGAGCATCTTTGCTGCTCGCCGGAGTGATTGAGCCATCGGGATCTCACCTTCGCCTTGGCAGATAGTTTGCAGGTCAAAGACGACGACCTTCTGATCGGCTGGGTTGCTGACGGTGCAGACGTAGGTGGCGTTAGCGGCGCTGGGCGGCAGGGCCAGGCGCAGCACAGTCCCGTCCGAGGAGAGCTGGTGCCGGTCGGAGCCCAGCTCCCGGGTGGTGTTGCCCTTCTTCCAGGTGACGTTCACGGCGCCCTTGCCCGAGCCCTGGCACTGCAGCGTGAGGTTGCACCACTCCACTGTGCTGGCCAGGACCTGACTGCGGGTCCGGGGGCTTGGCACTGACTCTGCATCAACCAGGGAGACGGGTCAGCAGGCTCCGTCCCCAGGGAGCCTCATCTGCCCTCAGCTGGGGAGAGGAGCAGACTGCACAGATTTCTCTGCCCAAACTGCCCTGTTCATCATGCTAATCACTCTTGCCCCAAGCTAGCACAGCACCATGGGGCAAAGCACAGCCGCAACCACCCTGGAGAGGTCCCGCAATTTAAACCAACACATGGGAAAGGGCTCGCTCCAGTGCTGCGTGCCTGAGGGCCGCTCACATAAGGGTTTTGGAGGCCCTGTGCCTTGATTTCCCCGTACGGTGGCAGGGATTGCATTATTGCACCCACTTCCAGATTTACTGTTTTGTTCCCAGGCTCTGCCAAACCCCAGTGTGCAACCGCTCACCATAGACAGAGAGGTTGAAGGACTGATCCTCCACCAGCGCCGGGTGCAGTTTAATCCGAGCCCCGTAGACCCCGCTGTCGCCCAGCTCCAGCGCCCCGATCCGCAGCGCCGTCTCGTTGAACATCTCCAGCCTCTGCTTGAAGCGGTCGCCGGGGTCGGGGCGCTCAAACCTGCCCGGGCTGAACTCCGCCACCTGGATCGTTGTGCCGGTGCCGGCCGAAAAGCTCCACTCGATTTCCCTCACCCTCGCGTCGGGGGGCAGAGCCGGGGAGAGCAGGACGGACCCTCCCAGGACACCATTCACCTGGCGAGGCTGGGCCCGGGCTTGGCCAAACAGGAGCTCTGTGGACAAGGCAGAAAGTCGGCGTGGGGACACACAGAAGGAGCCCCCTCAGGGACTCCCTTTTCTGGGGAGCCGGGCACGAGCCGGGGTCCGTGCGTGCTGCTGCTGTACGTGTATCCCTCGTCCCACTAAAGCCCTGGCCGGGCTGGGGCTGCGCGAGGGTGGGATCTCAGCAAACATCATGTTTTCCCGAAGGTCCCAACCTCCCCTTCCCCGCTCTGGCGCTGCTCCTAGCGGCAGGGAGGGAAGGTGGGTGGCGGGGTTGGAGGCTGGTGTTGAAGAAGCAGCTACAAGTTCAGATGTTGCCTCCTCATCTGAACTGGCTACGGTCTAAAACTGCAGCATCTCACCCGAACAATGTTCCAAAAGGCTCTGGGAAGCGTTCCCTGCTAACATCTGCAAAACCTCATTGTCCTCCTTAAAACTCGCCTTTGCCCAGATGCCTACGAAAGACCAACAACAGTTAAGGCAGGGGATGGTGGGGCTCCGGCCGGGCTGCCAGGGGGGAGCTTTCGCCTCTGAGCAGCCCCATGCCGCGTGATGGCATGCCGAGGCGGATTTATTTTGGGCCCAGCCTGCTGCAAACCTCCCCCTCACTCCAGCCTCTCGTTCCGGCTGCAAAACCCAGTTTTCTCAAACCGATCAGCCCGGTGTCTGGCTGCCATCTGGGCAAGCCAGGATGGACCAAGGCATCTCCAGAGCCACCTCTCCCACCAGACTGGGCTTGCTCCAGCCGGGTGTGGGCAGCAGAGCTCGCCACCAACCATTAAGCCTTACAGTGCACCCTTTTTCAGGTTTTATTTGGCAGCATTGACAGCTCGCAGCACGATCACGACGGGAGCAGCTCGGCACAAACCTCCCTCGCTCCTGGCAGCTCCTGCCTACCTACAAGCTGTCTTCTCTCCCACAGCCCGCTTCCCCCGCAGCGCTCCCAACCTGGCGGCCGTGGGCCGAGGCGCAGGTGCTGGATGATGCTCCAGGTGGAGATCAGCCCAGGCATCGTCCTGGAGATGCCAGTTCTGCTCTGGCCCCAGGGACGCGCAGCGAGGAAAAAGGGTGGGAAAGCGAGAGCCGCGGAGGAGCCCAGCATCGCCCAGGAACGCCTGGGTTGGGGCCGCTGCCCTGGCAGGGGCTCTCCGCCGACCTCGACGAAGTCCCTTGGCCCCCCTGAGCCTCTCTCCCACGCGCTGGGACTGGGATGCCCCCAGACGAACAGCGAGCTCTGGGTACCTAGCCTTGCCCCTATCCCTGCGCTGGGGACGCCAGCTCCGGCTGGAGCTGGGACGGGCCCCTGCGATCATCGGGGAGACAGGCACTGCATCGCCTTCCCCCTCCCAGGGCTCAAACCCAGGTGCCCCAATCTGCGATTTCCCCTTCGCTCATCTCCCACTCAGAGGGAAAAGAAACAGATGTGCCTGTATATTAAAGCAGATTAAACATAGACATCAGTGTTTACGTTGTATAAAACCCTGCAGCAGCCCAAATTACAAGCTGCCTCTTTGCTTTGCTTTGCAAGAAGTGCTCCGCGTCACTGGAGCTTTTGTTGTTGTGATCCTATTTATGTGCAGCTTGCTTTGGTACCCTTTCATCAGAGCCTTAAACGCTACTGAATTTCACTCTTGCTAGAGCCGCCCGTGATTCCTCCCCAGTTGCTTGCAAAGTTTGCAGGGCCTGTAGAGACAGCAAGGCTGGCCCGACAGCAGGAGCTGCAATGCCGATTGCCCCGCCACGGCCTCGCTGCTCGGACGCGGGAAACCCCGTCTCTCTGCCTTGCCGAGGCAGGAGGGAAGTCCTGGATGCCGCATGCATGGCAGGTCCCGTGCCCCTTGGCTCACACCGAGCCCAAAGATCAGATGCTTAGACGTGCCCGGACCCAGGAGCAGACTCTGGGCTCTCCAGGTTTGAGGATGGCAGGGGTATTTTGTGCAGATGGACAGCGAGGGTGCAGCAAATGGGCCTGGAGGAGCCTCTTCCCAGGGATGCTCCGAGATGCCAGGATTAAGATTAAGATCCCTGCAAGCCTCAGGCTGTTCTGGCAGCAGCAGAGACCAACCTCTCTGTAGCCCTTGGGGACATTTTCCTCCCTCCTTGCCCCCCTCAGCATGGTTTCCCTGGGGCCACCTGCACTTTTGGAGTGAGGCTCTCACTTGCCACAGCTGCTCCTTTCCAGCTGCATAGCTAGCCTCGGAGGCGCAGGATCCTGCCTGCCGTCTCTGCACTATTGTTTGAGTCACTCGAGGAAATGACGGGTCGGAAAAGCAGCCTGGTGCCATGTCTCCATCAAGTACAATCAAATCGCTTCCTGAGCTCCTCCGTGCAGCTCAATTTTATCCTGTTTACCCTGGATTTTTGGGAAAGCGCTCTCCACAAGTCTACATTCTTGGCTTGGCAGCCCTGACCTTAGAGGAAGGAGTGGTGAAGTGCTTCTGTCTAGGATTGCTGGTGCTGGAGAAAATCAGAGCTAGAGAGAGATAATTACTAGGTACAAGGGAGGGAGACATAAACATGTAGATGCTTGAGAGGAGTCATCACGATGCATTTGGTATCAGGATTCATCCAATTCGGGTCTCGCTTAGACCCTGGAAGAAGGAAGACTATGAATCTGATTTTAACCCAGGGTTTATGTGACATTAATCTACGCTTTGCTCTGGCTCATCATCATCCCACGGTCCTTTACCAGATAATTTTGATCAAAGAAAGCAGCTAGAAAACTCTAAACCATCATAACAACCTATTTTCCATCTAGCTGGGTTTTGTATTTGTCATCAGCATGGCAGAAGAACGCATCTTCCACCAGAGCCAGCAGCCTTCCTGCCTGATGGCAGGTGACAGCATGTCACACAGGACGTTCATGAAGCCAATTAAATTTTAGGAAGATAAAACCTCCCTGCTAATCCGCCCGTACTACTAAACGCTTTCTGTAAGAACTGAAGGTTTTGTGGGAATTATTAAATGTATGGATTAGCACGTGGGGAATTAAGGGGATTCCTCTCTCCAGTTTTACGTAAGAAGCCAGCCTCTCCGTGGCATTATCTGGCACAGCTCCACTGGTTTACAGGGGGTTCGTAGGATGAGAGCAGCATCTGGCCCCTGAGCAGTCCCAAGGTGCCGGCAAAAGCCAGAAAACAAGTCAGCAGCGAGCGGACTCCTCTCCTGGGGATGGAGCCGGGGGTCCTGCAGCATCTCTGCATTGATCTCGTTATGAAATCTCTTTTTAGAACATCACGCACGCAGGCGCACTCGCAAACACGCACACACGCGCCCAGCTCGACCGATTAGACAAGCTCTAGAAAATACCTCGAGATCAGCCTGTGCTGGATGAAGGGGAGCCCAGAGGGCATGTTGCTCCAGCTCGGAGCACGGCCCCGCTCTGCCCATGGCTCTAATTAACGGGCAGAGTCCCCGCACGTAACAGGGGCACCACAGCCAGGTGCCGGTTAACATGGCAGGAAGGAGACACAGATGGGGCTGGGATCACCCCCTCCTCCCTGCAATTCCCATGCGATGTCGGCCGGGCGCCTGGGGTGAAGGCAGCCCCCGCTCACTCACCTGGCCAGAAGCTGAGCAGCATCGCAAGCAGTAGCCGCAGTCGGGGTTTGCTCCTGGACAATTCCCCCTCCATTTCTTCTCAGCTCTCTGTGCAGATCAGTGGGCAGAGTCAGTGGCAGTAGAGATGGGGAGGAGCAAAGCCACATCGTGGTGTTGCAGCCCATAGGAAGCCGTACATTGCGGAGCCCGGCACGCCTATTAAATAGCTCACGTTAAACAATTAGCTGGCCAAAGGGAGCGCACAGGACTGACATTGCTGAGGACAGACAGCACAGCTGCCTTTGCCACCTGCGTGAGCAAGGCGGCAGGTCAATACGCTGGGGGCTGGTGGCCACTGCCCCACGCTAGTCTCCAGGGACATTACGGGATCCCTCCCCGGGCCAATTCAATTATCGGTCCCCAGACTGAAACCTGTGGAGGCTGGGACAGCTCTGCTATGTCTCACGCTGTCGCTGGGCCCTAATCAACGTTCATTTAAAAGTAGCTTTGCTATAGTAACTCCAGTTTCCCGGGGAAGCCCAGGCTGGATCCACATGTGGGAGGGGGGAGCCCAAGCCCTGAACCTGGGTGATCTGAGCACCTGCAGCTCCTCTCCCAGGGTGCCTGGAGGAGCGGTCTGGGTGCCTGAGCACCCTCCAGCATCCCCGCAGCGGGCACCCCCAATTGCATAGGGATGACACCATGTGTCCGCTAGCGCATACGGGACGCACCTGGGGAAGAGCTTGTGTCTCAGTGGCTGTCCTGGTAGGGTCCAGTGGGGATGCCGAGGCCGCTGTAGGTCTGGAGCAACCAGAAGCAAATTGGCCCTGTCCCTGTGGGCAGGACCGAGAGGCAGGAGCAGTCACCAGGAGGCTGGTCCAGGATGGGCTCAGCTCCAGGACATGCCGGCGCTGTGCAAGCGGTCTCCCCCTTCCCTGCAGGGACAGAAGCGAGGGGACAGCACTGAGACCGCGGCAGGTCCCCAGAGAGTGGGGAGAGGCTCGCATTGGGCTTCCCCAAACCCATTCAGACACGTGCTTTGCGCCCTGCGTGGGCAGTGGATGGAAGGAATTATTTCCATTAACACGACCGAAAAAGCTTATTTTTTATTCAAAACCCTCAGCAGCTCAGGGCAAGAAGAGTAAGCCGCTAAGACATCACTTCACATTTTCTTTCAGCATGACAGAGCCTGGGGGAAGGCGTTAGCCGTTCTCCAAGCTGCTCTCCACTCTGAGATAAAATAATGAACCTGCAGCAGAAAGACCAGTGAATCCAGCCCCTCTCCCATGGCACTTCCACATGAGGAGCCCCTAATTGCCGAGGAAACTGAGGCAGGTGTAGGGGAGAGATGAGGGGAATTTATGGCCCCAAAACACTTGTTGGGATCTCTCTGAGCAGGGTGGGCGCCTGAGCAGGGCCTCTGTTCGGGGGCTGGACAACGTTGTCCGGGTTCATAGTTCCTCCCATACCCCTTGAAGGGAGACGGGAAATGAAAGTTGCTGAGATTAATTTTCCAACTAATGGGGAAAACCAGCTTGCTCTGAAAGAGCTGAGGAAGCAGAGAACAAAGCGGCTGGATGGCACAAAGGAAGCGCCCAAGAGTGCTGGGAGCGGCCCACGAGTGCTCAGCCCAGAGCACCACGGGACCGAGCGGAAAAAAAGAAAGAAAAAAAAAAAGACAAATCAGCCTGCAGGGGCACACTGCTTTGGCCCACGCTGAGGGCAGCCTGTCAGAATCGGTCAGGACAGGGCAGTCGCGGCTCCGTGGAAGGCAGCGCAAAGCCACCCCATCCCACAGTGGCCAGCCACGCGACGGGGCCGGGGACATCACCAGCTCTTATGCAAGTCCCACGCTTTCTTCGGGGAAAACCCCCTGCCTTTGGAAAGGCACCGAAGACTCATGCACTGGAACAGCCCTACAAAGCCAAAATGTGGCAGTGCTGGAATTTCCCCCAGCGCAGACCCCGTGTTTCTGGGTAACACAGAAATGGCCAGTTTCTCACTGGAGTTGCCATGCTGCTTCTCATGGATGTCTTTCCTTTTTCCAGCCTGGAGGTCTCTCTGGGTAGTTTGAGGGCACTGGGCACTTGCTGGGGACTTCTGGACATCTAGAAGCCTGGGCTGTGGCCACTGGGTTTCTTCAGATTGGGTCTGTGGCATGCTGGAGCTAACCAGCTGGTCTCTCCCTGAGCCATCAATGTCAGGAAGTGCGATGAGCTCTGTTCTCTGCAGGAACTGCAGCCATGGATGGGTGTTCAGGTGGCCATGGGAACTCTGGCCCCAGCCCCAGGAGAAGGACAGGCCTTGGGAATACCCAGAGGAGCAAAGCAACAGGAGCCAGCCCTGCCTCTTATGCTTCCCCAGCCCCAAACTGACATGGGGTAAGTCAGAGGATCACAGTTTGTACTGGTGCAAATGGCTCCCACAAACCACCTCCTAAGGCTGGAATTGGGCTGGCCACCAGAACAGGTTGTATTTATTGTCAGACAGAAAGGGAAGTCCCTGTGGCACGAAGAACCACGTAAAAGATGACTGGACACCGCCAACGCAAAGCAGAAAACGTCAGCTAGCATGGGCACAGAGGGCTGAGCCATACCCCACGTCCAGCCGGCAGGGCTCAGCACTATGCTCTGTTAAGTTCCTCCATAAAACTCCAGCCTTGCTCTTGCCTCTCACGGAGAGCTGCCTATCTCTGTCAGGGTGAGAGCTGCCACGTAGAGAGTCCTAGGAAGATCACTGCAGCCATCACGGTCCAGTGGCTGAGCCTGATCCATTCACCTGTGATGGGGAAAGGACCAAGGTCATGGGTGCAAAAAAGGCTCTGTGAGTATCCGTAAAGTCTCCACCACATCATGCTACCAGGCAGGAGCAAGCCCCCAGGTGTCTGTGGAGCTACCAGCAGTGTAAACAGGAGGAACCCCAGACCCCATCCCTCCTCTGCTGACCTCTCCACGCTGCCCTCACCTCCATTCCAGCACACACTCTGCAGGTCTATGGATCTCCTCCGCTCCTCCATGGCGCTACGGACCCTGCAGGTGAGGGAGATGTTCACAGAGCTGGGCTGCACCTCTACACTGAGCATCCCGCCACTGACTGGATGCACCCTGAGGCCCCCTTGGTCCCCATGGGGATTCATCCAGGTGACAGTGCCTCTGGTCCCACTGGGCACATGGCAGTGTAACGAGATGTTGCACCATGCAGGGGTTTTGGAAAGCAGCCAGCTCTGGATCTCAGGGTCCGGCAGTGGCTCTGCAGTCAGAGAGAATTACATGGAATTACAAAAGATGATCTTTCCTGCTCCCTCTGCAGGTGCTGGCAGCCTCAAGGCCCCTTGCATTGGGTCACTCGTTCCTAAAATGCCCCTTAGCGCTGCCCTGTAGTCCTGAGGTGCTCAGCAGGATGACAGTGGGTGTTGGGGACAGCTGATGCTCTGAAAGGCGAGGCAGAGGCTGGGAACAGCAGTATTAGCAGGGCAGGGAGCCAGAACTGCCTGCGGGTTAGGCTCCAGCCTTGCACACACAGGACAGAGCTGAGCCGTGCAGCACAGTGAGGATGTGGCCCCCACAAGTGCACAGGCTGCAAGAAGAGGAAGAGCCCAGCGGTGAGCACCGCGTTGCAGCCAGCTGCCAGAGCTGATTAGCTCAACCCCAGCACTGCGCTAAGGCGGTTGCACTGCTCCGGAGTGGCATGCACGGTGCTGGGAGGACAGGAGGTGCGCAGGAGATGGCCTGAGGAGCTCCGAGCTGGAGCTGCGTACGTGCTTGCCGGCATCAGCTCTGCAGCTGCCACTCGGCAAATGAGGACCACCCATGTGCCGAGCACTGCGTCTGCGTGCTGAGCGAGGGGGAGGCTGGGTGGAGAGCAGGGCCCCAGCACTGCTGGCCAGGCAGGCACAGCACAGACCAGGTCCCCTGCTGCAGCATCCTGACGTGTGGCAAAGAAATAGCCATGGGGGGCAGGGAGCATCTTTGCTAGCAGCTGTGAAAATGATGCAATTTGCTGAGGACTCAGCTCAACATGACCGTAAACAGTCACTTTGCAGATAGGAAGTGAAATGACTGAATCTTTCCCCAGGGCTGGAAACATCCTAATTGCACTGCCAAGGGATACATATGAGCAGGTATTTAGCGTCGAAACTAGGGAATTTCTGCAATCTCTGACAGCTATCTATTTGCAGCAACTCACCGAAGACGGAGAGGTTGAAGGACTGATCCTCCACCAGCGCCGGGTGCAATTTAATCCGAGCCCCGTAGACCCCGCTGTCGCCCAGCTCCAGCGCCCCGATCCGCAGCGCCGTCTCGTTGAACATCTCCAGCCTCTGCTTGAAGCGGTCGCCGGGGTCGGGGCGCTCAAACCTGCCCGGGCTGAACTCCGCCACCTGGATCGTTGTGCCGGTGCCGGCCGAAAAGCTCCACTCGATTTCCCTCACCCTCGCGTCGGGGGGCAGAGCCGGGGAGAGCAGGACGGACCCTCCCAGGACACCATTCACCTGGCGAGGCTGGGCCCAGGCTTGGACTAATTGAGGATCAGACAATCAGGGTCCTGAAAAGAAGTTAAGAGAGGCCCCAGCAGCCTCTTGCCTCGTCCCTCACCCCAGCATCACCCCGAGGAAACCAACCACAGGGAAGCCCCAGACACTGGAGCAGGGTAGATGGACGGCTCATCTTCCTGCTGCCTTCACGCCTTTGCCCCGTAACAGAGCTGGCGTGGGGGTGTATTCCCCACTGCACAGGCCGACAAGGCATGGGGCGATGAGGAAACAGGAGTGGGTCCTTGAATCCTGAAATCGTCCTCGGTGGGGGTAGCTGGTATAGGAAGGAACCCAGTGCACCCCAGAGGACAGCATGCTCCACTCACTTCCCCTGCTGTTTTGTGGACAACTCCTTTCTCCTCCTTCACCTACCTGCAAACTGGACAGTCGCAGCAAGGAAGGCTGCCTCGATGAGCCAGGCATGGTGCGCGTCCATCCTCGCAGTCTCTCCGCGTTCCTGTGCTGTAGTAAATGACAGCAGTCAGAACCAGGGGTTCCTGCGTTCACATCCAGACACATATAAATAGCAAACCCCAGCAATTTCACACTTCATATGACCTTATCCGCAAGTGTCATAGCTCAGTAGTTCTTCCTTCACCTCCACCCTATAGCCTTGTGCTTGTGCACCTACGTTAGCTCTGCGGGTGCTGCGTAGAGGAGCCGTCTGCCCCAGCACGGCTGGACTGACGTGGACAGGACACCATGCCTCCACCTGCTGCGTGCTCCCAGCCAGCACCTCCCCTGCAGGAATGGGAAGGTGACTCGGGCCACTTGAGAAGTGACATTGGCCCTTCTGCACTGGGGCTGGAGGATCCTCACTCCTCCTAGGAGCCAGCCAGCATCACTCCCTCCCATTAGCCAGGCCTGTCTCATTGCCTCAGCACTGGGATCTGCTCGCCAGCGCACGGCAGGGCAAGCGAGGGGAGCCCTGCGGGTCAAAGCACTTTGGTTCACACAAGGAGTAATGTTGCTGCTCAGCTCTTGAAGGAAGTGTGCGGCTGAGTCCAGGGGAAAGCCCACTTCCCCTCCACCCCATCCCTGTCACAGCCCCCGAGACAACAGCCCTCTCCGACTGCGCAAAGTCTGCTCGAAGCATGAGCTCAGCCCTACGTGTGAGCCAGGAGTCGCTGCCGGACTGTCTCGGTGCCAGGCTGCCTCAGGGCCAGCCCCACGCTGCCGCGCGTCCCGTGTTCAGCCGATGCACAAGGAGCAGTGGCAATGCCCAAGCCAGCCAGGAGAGGTTGCCAGCCAGGAGAGGGGCCCCAAATTTGACCCGGACACAGCAGCCTTACAGCAGAGATGCAAAACCTTCACAAAGGAAACAGGAAGCAGCCGCGCGTCAGCTGTCCTCAGCCGGATGCCCGTGGGCTATGGGAGCAGCAAAAACAATCAAGAAGAGCGAGGCCACTGTCAAGAGAGGGCCCAGCACATGCTGAGGGGACCCCAGATCCCACGGAGCGCAAGCCATCGCGTGCTTTTGCGCTCTGGCCGGCCTCCAGCTACTCTGCTGGATCTGTCCCCTGTGCCACTGCAGGCTGTGACCCGCACATGCTGCATTATGGGGACAGAAGCAATGTCAGCACTGGCTGGCGGGCGTCACCGCGCCCCCTCGCCATCGCAAAGCTGGCCCTGCCATCTGGCGGCAAGAGGGACGGGGTCTGTGAGGTGCTACGGCTCAGCTGCACGTACCATGTCCGAGAGGAGTGTGCGGGACGGGGATGTGCCTGGTCAGTCCATGCTCCTCTCTCTCCCTGGGAGCATCCGAGCCCAGCTCCAGCTGCACTGCTGCCTCTCGTGGGGACGGGGCTCGAGGTGGACGCGGCTGTGGCCCTGCCAGCCTGGTCTGTGCCACGCTGCACCAAAATGACGGCTGCAGAGAGAAATGGGATGTTTTAGCCCGATTTCGAGCAGGACTGACCCTGCTCACCTCACGCGTGGCAGGTTCCCTCGCCTGTGATCAGTGCCTGACAAACACCTGTGGATAACACCAAGCTTGAAAGCCCTGGGGGGCCAGTGATGGCTCATCTTCCCCGCTGTATTCCTCATTTGAACAGACATAATATCTCATCCGAACGCGGCTGGCTTCAGCTCCTCGTCACTGGCTCTTGTTCTGCTTTTCCCCAGGGGTAGAGCAGTCTTTAGCTCTTCACAAGGGTACTAAAGCACTGCAGTCAAGGTGCCACTTCACATTTTTATTGCCCAGTGCTGGGCCGTTTCTTTTCCTGTGCGTGAAAACCCAAGGACTAATGTTGTGGAAACTGTTCGACCCTAGGTTTCTGAGGAGCAGAGTCTCAGGCACGTATAACAGCAAAAATTAATTATTTAATTAAATGATGGTAAGACAGAGTAACAGCTCGAGCTGGATGCCTCTGGGGAGGGACCCAGAACAAAAGAATTCTCAAGTAATTATACTCTTTACAGTCTTATTTCCCCTCTCGCCAGTGGAAGTCTCTTCCAATCTTCTTTACTGAGTCGGTGGTCTCTTTCCCTCTGATGGGTCCATGTCTACATCGCGGGACGGTTGCTAGACAGTTGCTATGCTCCTGCTCCACAGTACCTTATCTTATCCGAAGGTCAGCTGTTACCTCTGTTCATTCTGCTCCCTCCGTTCTGTATCCTTGAGGTCTGGTTCTAGCTGATTTTGCAGTCGCGTCATTAGCAACGTTCTTCGGGTGACAGTTCAGTCCCGCAGCCTGCAGGCTACTTTAGGCACTTATACTAAGCAAGAGTCAGACTTACACTAAGCTGAAGCTAAGTCGGCTACAATTTCCTTCTCTAACACCATGCAGGCCTGTACGAATTCGTAGAGCCCTGTGTGGACTTGCATGAGCCCGTAGAGCCTCGTGGGCCCATACAAGCCCATAGGGCTTATATGAGCTCAGCATGGGCCTGAATGATCCTGTAGAGCCACGTGCAGGCCCATATGAGCCTGTGAAGCCTGTACGAATTCGTAGAGCCCTGTGTGGACTTGCATGAGCCCGTAGAGCCTCGCGGGCCCATACAAGCCCATAGGGCTTATATGAGCTCAGCATGGGCCTGAATGATCCTGTAGAGCCACGTGCAGGCCCATATGAGCCTGTGAAGCCCTGTGCAGGCCCGTACGAGCCTGATGTGGGCTTGACGCAGAGGTGTACAAGCCCAGTGCGGGCCTGGCAAGAGCACAAACAAGCCCATGGGCCTGTACGAGCCTGTAGAGCCCCACGTGGAACCGCACAAGCCCAAAGGGCTTGATATGGGCCCATACAAGCCCAGCGAGGGTCCATACAAGCCCACAGGGCCTGGCAGGGTCCCACAAGAGCTTGTAAAGCCCCATGCATACCTGTATAAGCCCATAGAGCCTGACACAGGCCTATATGATCCTGTAGAGCCCTGTACAGGTCTGTAGAGCTTCGCGTGGACCCCTATGAACTCAGCGCAGACCCGTACGAGCCTGTAGAGCCCTGTGAAGGCCCATATGAGCCCGTAGAGCCCTGTGTGGACCCGTAAAAGCCTTAAAGGGGTTTGCATCGACAGAAAACAGCTCTAGGCTAACAAGGACTACTTCAGGAGTGGTTCTGGGGCGCTTAGACAGTTTCTAAGGGGTCTGGAAGGCCAGGAGACAGCTCTAGGGAACAAGAAAGGCCAAAAGAGTGGTCCAGAGCGCCCTAGAGATGTCCTAACCGGACTTTGGGGCACAATTTTGGCCAAAAGAGGCATCCAGAGGAGACTAGAGGGCTGCTAAGAGGGTAGAGGGCCAAAGGAGGGCTCCAGGACAAACCAAAGGCCTCCGCAGGGGTTCTGAAGGGACTAGAGTGGGGCTAAAGGGGCTGGAGGTCCAAAAAGCTGCTCTGAGGCACAAAGAAGGCAGAAAAAGTAGGCCAGAGCATACTAGAGGGGTGCTAAGGGGTTTAGAGGGCCAACAGAGGTCTGTGGGGGGAAATAAAAGGCCAAAAGAGGGGTCCAGGGCAGAATAGAGGGCTGCCAAGGGGGCTGGAGAGCCAACCCAGGGCTCGGGGACGTGAGAAAAGGCTCCGGAGGGATTCTGAGTGGACTACAGGGGGCCTAAGCGGTCTCGAGAGCTAAGATACAGCCTTGGGGAAGAAGGAAGGCCAAAAGAGTAGTCCAGTAGTTCTTCTGGGGAACAAGGGTCCCTACGCATCCTGAGGGGAAAAGAGAAGTCCAAAGAGAGCTAGAGGGCCAAAAGAGGGCTCTGGAGCACAATTTTAGCCAAAAGAGGCACCTAGAGTAGGCTAGGGCTAGAAGGAAAAAAAAAAAAAGCGCTAAGGGGCACAATGAAGGCAAAAGGAGGGGTCCTGATGGGACTAGAGGAGTTCTTGGAGAGCTAGAAGGCCAACAGAGGGCTCCTGCACAATGCACGCCAAAAAACGGGTACTGAGGGATTTAGACAGGTCCTAAGGGAGCTGCTGGACCCAAAGAGGGCTCTGGGGCACTACAAAGGCCTCAGGAGGGGTTCTGAGGGTACTAGAGGGCTCCTAAGGACTCTACACACCCAAGAGAGCCTCTGATACACAATGAAGGCCAATGGAGGGCTTCTGAGAGGACTGGAGCTGTCCTAGGGGGACTAGACATCAAACAGAGGCCTCTAGGGCACAGTGAAGGCTTTGGGAGCAGTTTTGAGTCAACTAGATTGGAAAACGAGTCTTGAGACGATTAGGGGGCACACACTGGGTTCTAGGATGGCACGTCAGAAGAATGTCTCCAGTTCACATCAAGGGCTCAGGGAGGGGTTGTTAGGGAGCCCAAGGGCCAAAGGAGGCATTCTGTGGGGATTAGAGGGCAAATGTGGGGGTCCTGAGGGGAAGAGACAGCACACAGTGGGCACTGGGGCACACCAAAATAGAAAAGGATGGGTCCTGATGGGACTAGGTTGCAAATAGAGCCCTGGTGTGCAACAGAACACAGGTTTCTAGGGTGCCTTGAAAAACAAACACAGGAATTGCTGAAGGGAGTAGAGGGTAATTGAGAGGGCATGAGGCACGATAAAAAGAAATAGAGGAATATGGTAAGCACTAAGAGGCAAACAAGGACAACAGAAAGGGATCTGAGAAAGGCAGAGAACTCCCAAGTAGGAGCTGAAGTGGGATTGGAGGGCATTTAGGGGGTGCTGGAACACAATGAAGGCCAGCAGTTTTGAAACTACATGCCATGTGGATCAATTTTGAGCAGACTAGAGGACATTGAGTGCTCTGAGGTACAAGAAAGGAAGACAGAGGAGTCTTGAAGGGACTGGAAGGAAAGGGGACCTGATAGGATAGAGGGCACACAGAATGGTCATAGGGATAGGGCATAGAGAGGACTCTGTGGTGCAATCAATGGAAAAGGAGGGCTTCAGGGCACACTGAAAGGGTGCAATGAATGAATAGGGTTCTGGAGAGCCTTCAAGGCAAACACAGGTGTCCTGAGGGGAGCGTGTGGCAATTAGAGGGGTTCCGATGGGACCAAAGGGCAGTGAGATGGGCCTAAGGGGCTCAGAGGGCAGAGGCATCCTGAGAGGACTAGAGGGAAAAAACAAAGGCTCTGGAATGCACTAAAGGCAAACGGAGGGATTTTGAGGAAACCAGAGGGAAAAGAGAAGGGACAAGAGAACAAACACAGGACTCTCGATGCTACCAGAGGGCCCACAGATATCAAACGATAGGATAATCTTGCAGAAACTAGAAAGAAACAAAGGCTTCTGAGAGGACAGGAGAACAAATGGAGTGCCTTGGAGCACACCTGAAGGCAAACAGATAGGTCCTGAAGGAACTAGGGAGCAAACGGGTGAGTCCTGGGGGCACAAGGCAAAAAACTGAAAGTTCTGGGACATTAACTCACCTGCCATAATCCTCCTGCTTCGACCCTGCCTCTTACCTTGGAGAAGTTGGCCTTTGCTTTCATTCCACAGGCAGCTGTCAGCTGTTATGTAGTCTTGGCAGACAACTTGAGGATCACTGCCCAGGCAGTCGTGACCTGCAACACCACAGGCTCACAACAGTTCTCAGGAAGTCCTGCAGATTCCTAACCTGAAGGGCAAAAACTAAATCTCTCCTCAGGACAGTTTTCATTTCATTTAGGGAGCATTTTTTCCCTCTCTTCTCTGCTGTACTGCCTCTAACAACACACCTTCCTCATCACCATTTTCCCTTGCTACTTCTTTTCCTCTCAGTTGCCCCTGCATCCTTGTCCTCATCCACATGTATTTTCATGTCCTGTCGCTGTTTCTCCCTCGTTTGTCCTATACCAGATAGCCGAGACACCCTGGCCTTGTTCTTAGCTGCATGCCCCTTTTGATCCGGCCAGCAGCTCCAACAGAGCAGAGGGGACCAAGGAGGGTGGATGTGAACATAGCACACCTAGGCACCAAGCAACACAGAAGCAGCAGCAAGGCATCCAAGAGATCCCATCTTCGTAAAGAAAATACACAGAGCTCCGGGTCCTTACAGGCAACTGGGGATTCTCTATACTTGTGCCCAGGGCTCCTGCAGGCTCTTCCCACACAGCTAAAGGTAACTGAACACAGTGACCTCAGGAAGCAATGACACGGTGACCCTGGGGCTGCTGTGGGGGGGCCTGGGCCTGTTCCAGGATCTCTCAGGGTCTTTTAGGGTCCTTGGATAGCAACAGTGCTGGTCACGTTTCCTCGAGCACTTTCCCTTGTGGTGCAGAACAGGACAGCTTTGCACCAACCCCTCCCAGCGCCGCCGCTCCGCGTAGCTGCAGCTTGACGGGCCCCGATCCTGAGCAAAGCTGTGACGGCCAGGAGCCCCCACAGCCCCTCACGCTCTCCCTGCCCTCCCCAGGGCCAACAGGGACAGCCCCAGCCCCGGGGGACAACCCTGCCTGGGCACACCGGAGACGGCAAACGCTTCCTGCCCTGCCCCAGGGAAAGACAGGGAAATTTCACTGTCCACAGTGACCTACGGGGACTCCCGCGTGAGCAACACAAGTCCAGTGAGGAACAGACACACCGGGCCACTGCTGCAGGGCTGCGAAGGCACAGGCAGCTGGAACTGCAGCTCCTGGCCTGCCACAGAGCACAACGCGGCCAGCTGGTGGGACTGCCGCTGAGAGAAAACTGCACCTCCCGCCCTCTCGAGAGGCGCCACACGGCCGCCCAGAAGCCCAGTAGTCTGCCCTGCAGACTAAAATGGCCGCCGGGAAAGCCACTCCCCAAAGACTACACCTCCCAGCATGCCCTGCAGGTTAAAATGGCCGCCCGGAAGCCCAGTGCCGGAAGACTACTGCTCCCGGCATGCCGCGGGCCCCGCCGGCCCTGGGTGAGGCTTGACCCTGCGGCCGCCCACAGCTGCAGCCCATCCGGGCAGAGGCAGCTCAGCTCCTCCGAGGGGCTGGTTGGAAGCTAAAGGGAGAGCCCTGGGGGGAGTATGTGGGGAACAAGAGAACAACTCGAGAGCTCTGGGTGCCGCACAAGTAGGAAAAAAGAGGGTTAGGTGAGAGAGCAAACAGCGCGACGCTGGCAGCACCACAAGGCAAAGGCAGGGCCCTGGGGCGCACCACAAACCACCCAGAAAACTCTGGGACAGGGCAGAAAGCTAAACAGAGAACTTTTTGTGGTGTGCTGCAAAACAAAACACCGGGCCCCGGGGCGCACCGAAAGGCACACGGAGGGCTTGGGAGCAGCCCAAAACGTGAATTGAGGGGATCCTGAGGGCATCAGAGGGCAAATGCAGGGCTCTGGGGCAAACCAAAATTCAAGTGAAGGGTCTTTGTGCACACGAAAGGGGCCATAAGGCATGTCACGGGGCTCAATGCGGCTGACAGGAAGGTGCCTGCAGGCTCCCCCTTTCCCCATGGAAACTCCGTCTCCCAGCATCAGGCACACAGGCCCCAGCCCCCGACACACGAGGGACGTTGCAGAGTGCTGAAAGCAAATCTGGGAGCAGTCTGGGGACCTCCCACAGCCCTGGAGCGGTGCTAGCTGCCCCCAGCGTGATGGGAAATGCCACCAAGAGCCCCGAGGGTCCAGACAATGCAAGGGAAATTCCCCACAGCCCTGTGAACAGCACTGGGCTCCCTGGGAACCCCAAAGTACAAGGGACGTGGGGACCAGCTCCCAACCCCAGACACAGTGTGTAACCTCCTCCCCTGGGCATCATCTTCAGGCAAAGCAACAGCAGGAACCACAGATGTGAGTGCAAAGAGTAAAGCAACTGTTGACTGTTTTACTGCACAGAAGCAACACCTGGGAGCGAGTCTGCCATGGAGCTCGGTGCCAGCATGCTTCCCCTTACCCTGTGACACCTGAAGAGTCATCTCCACACCAGCATTCATCGGTCCTTTGAGGAAGGATCAGCTCCTGCTGCTGCCCTTGATGTGGCAGGTGTCTGAGCAGCCTACCCCCTCCACTTTTTCCTTCAGGGATAGGATTCAGCTCTGACAGGTGAGAGGATCTTTGATCTCTGATCTCGCCTGTCTGCACTACTGCCCCAGACTAGAGCCCTGCAAGACACTTTCACAGCTCTCACCTCACCTGTCACATCACCACTTTCAGTGTGAGGGGCCTGCGCTGTATCAAATGCAGACCTCGGGTCAGTGCACAAAGCTGGGTACAGGGGAAGGTTACAAACCCCAAAGAAGGGTTTGCAGCCTGCTGCTTAGGCTTCAGGGCTTTCAGTTTATTATCTAAGGATTTAGCCCTTGTTACTTATCAGTGAGGCATAAGCCCTGAACCCTAAGTGACAAACTGCAAACTTTGGAACTCAAATGGTTGCCGAGACTTTAAAATTTATGGATGAGGTTGGATTTTAAGATCTGCACCCTGATCACTAAGTGAGCAAACTGTAAATGCTGACTAATAAAGACTGAGCCCCACAAAATAAAGTAATAAACCATAACCTGAGTGACAGACCCTCAACAACAAACTAAACAATAAACCTTAAGTGAAAAACTCCTAACCCTCAGCTTTAAGCAAGAAACACCAAAGCACACATAAGCATGAGAACAGCAAAGAGGAGCCAAAGTGTTTTGCCCGCAGCTTAAGAAGTTTCCCCTTCATTTAGAAGCGAAGCAGAACAGGAAGACATGCACCAGAATCAAGCTACAGTTGCTGTTTATAGGCTTGGTTTTAGCCACCATCCAACCATCAGCACGTGCAATAATTGCTCCACAGGACTGCAGTAAGCTGCACTTCCACTGAACCTACCTGAAACACTGCACGCACTGATTTATCACTATTACAGGCAATTAATACTTTTGGTCCCCTCAGCTCCATGGGCAAACATCCACAGCCAGTGACACCAGTAAGCACCTAGGGGACAACCACCTCCCACCTCCCAGCCCTGCTCACATACAATTCAGCCCCAGGATTTAGCTGTGTCCACAATGCAAGTCAGAGCTTGTCCTCCATGGCCAGCCACAGATCTCCGCAGAGCTCCCGGCTGTGACGCCACTCCTTCGACTGCCAGACCATGCTTCAGCACCTGCCAAGAGGCCAGAACAGTTGCTGAGAGGCCAGGCAACTGCACAGCCCTCCTAGAACTACTCCCTAGTCCAAGGTCCGTAATTATTCCCACAATTATGAATGACCCTCTATGCTGCCTCAGTCACTCTCTCTGACTCCATTTCATCACGAGGATGTCACAGCAGCCCTCGTGTACACTCAGGCTCGCTCAGGTACTTGGCCACCTACAGCCTTTGGTAGATGATCCTTCTCAGGGAAACTCTGCCGCTGACGGACACTCCCAGAAAACACAGTCCAGCCAAAGGAGGAAAAAAATACCTAAGGCCTCCAAAAACTCCACACTCTGGAGAGACTGAGCTGATGGGAAACTGACATGCGAGGGCAGCAGAGAGCAGGTGAAGCCCATGAGCACGCGTGCCCATGCTGGGTGCAGTATCATTATTTGGACAGCAGAGGGCACGTACAAGCCCATGGAGCCTGTAGGCCTTGTCACTGGCCTGTACGTGCCCAGGGAGGGCCCCTGCAAGCTCAGCGTGGCCTGTACGAGCCTACGGAGTCATGTAGGGGCATGTATGAGCCCATAGGGCTGAACATGGGTCCATATGAGCCCCGTGAGGGCTAGGCAAGGGCAACTACGAGCCCGTACAAGCCTGTAGACCTCAGTGCAGGCCTGTAGAACCTGGTGCAGGTACCTATGAGCTCGGTGTAGACCCACATGAGCCTGGCCCTATGGGCTTGTACGGGCCCTTGACAAGCTCAGTAACCTTACATGGGCTCTTGCTGAGCTGGTATATGCCCCTGTGGGCCTCGACGGGCTCGTTCGGGCCTGCACCAAGCTCTATGGGCTTGTATGAGCCCTTGCTGAGCCCACAAAAGGCCCGTGGCACACTCTGTGGGCTTTTCTGGGCCCCTGCCGGCACAGACAGGCTCATCCAGGCCCGCACCGAGCTCTACAGGCTTGTACGAGCCCTTGCCAAGTCCGTACACGCTCGTGCGAGCCTCTTTGGGCTTCTCTGGGCCCCTGCTGGAATCTATGGGCTTGTCTGGGCCTGTACCAACCTCTATGGGCTTGTACGAGCCCTTGTCAAGCTCGTAGGGATCCGTGGCAGCCTCTGCGAGCTTATCCAGGCCCCTGCTGGCCTTGACGGTCTCATCTGGGCCCACACTGAGCTCTATGGGCTTATATGAGCCCTTTGTGAGCCTGTAGGATCCCATGGTGGCCTCTGCGGGCTTGTCCAGGCCTGCACCAAGCTCTACGGGTTTATACGAGCCTTTCTTGAGCCCGTGGGGCCCATGTGAGCCCCTGAAAGCTTGTGTGGGCCCCTGCCGGCCTCTACAAGCTTGTCCGGGTCCACTCTGAGCTCTATGGGCTTATACAAGCCCTTGCCGAGCCTGTAGGGGCCCATGGTGGCCTCTGTGGGCTCGTCCGGGCCCCTGCCAGCATCAATGGGCTTGCAAGGGCTGGTTGAAGCCCGTAGTGCTAGGTAAGGGTCCACCAAAGCACGTAGAGGCCGGAAGGGGCCCGCACAATCCTGTAGAGCCTGCCACAGGCGTGTACGAGCTGGGCAAGGTCTCGTGGAAGCCCGTCGAGCTCGAGGTGGGCCTGCACGATCCTGCAGAGGCTGCCACGGGCGTGGACGAGTTCGAGAAGGGCTTGTCAAAGCCCGTAGAGCTCGGGGTGGGCCTGCATGAGCCTGCAGATGCTGCCACAGGCGTGTACGAGCTGGGCAACGGCTCGTGGAAGCCCGTCGAGCTCGAGGTGGGCTGGCACGATTCCGCAGAGGCCGCCACGGGTGTGAAGGAGCTGGGCAAGGGCTCGTGGAAGCCCGTAGAGCTGAGGGCGGGCCTGCACGAGCTTGCAGAGGCCGCCACGGGTGTGTATGAGCTGGGCAAGGGCTCGTGGAAGCCCGTCAAGTTCGGTGTGGGCCCACCTGAGCCCGTAGAGGCGGGCAGGGGACCGCATAAGCCTGCAGAGGCCGGCATGAGCTCGACAAAGGCTCATCCAAATCTGTAGAGGTCGGTGTGGGCCCACGCAAGCCTGTAGAGTCCGGCAGAGGCCCACACAATCCCGCAGAGGCCGGCACGGGCATCTACGAGCTTGGCAAGGGCTCGTGGAAGCCCGTGGAGGTTGGTGTGGGCACACCTGAGACCATAGAGGCCAGCAGGGGACTGCACAAGCCCACAGAGGCAACCACAGGTGTCTCCAACATCGGCAAGGGCTCGTTGAAGCCCGTAGTGCTAGGTAAGGGCCCACCAAAGCACGTAGAGGCCAGAAGGGGCCTGCACAATCCCGTAGAGCCTGCCACAGGCGTGTACGAGCTGGGCAAGGTCTCTTGGAAGCCCGTCGAGCTCAGGGTGGGCCTGCACGATCCTGCAGAGGCTGCCACGGGTGTGGACGAGTTCGAGAAGGGCTTGTCAAAGCCCGTAGAGCTTGGGGCAGGCCTGCACGAGCCCACAGAGGCTGCCACTGGTGTGTACAAGCTGGGCAACGGCTCGTGGAAGCCTGTCGAGCTCAGTGTGGGCCTGCAGGAGCCCGTAGAGGTGGGCAGGGGCCCGCATAAGCCTGCAGAGGCCGGCATGAGCTCGACAAAGGCTCATCCAAACCTGTAGAGGTCGGTGTGGGCCCACGCAAGCCTGTAGAGTCCGGCAGAGACCCACATAATCCCACAGAGGCCGGCACGGGCGTCTACAAGCTTGGCAAGGGCACGTGGAAGCCCGTGGAGGTTGGTGTGGGCAAACCTGAGACCATAGAGGCCAGCAGGGGACCGCACAAGTCCACAGAGGCAACCACAGGTGTCTCCAACATCGGCAACAGCCAGCTCTGAATGCCTTTGAGGGCGGCTGGGACACCTCCGAGTGCCGTTGCGGGTGGACGGGGAGGCTCCGAGTGCATTGCGGACGGACGGGCCGGCTCTGAGTGCCTTTCGGGGCGGCCAGGGCAGCTCCGAGTGCCTTTTGGGGCGGCCGGGGAGGCTCCGAGTGCCTTTCGCGGCGGCCGCGGAAGCTCTGAGTGCCTTTGTGGGTGGCCGGGGAGGCTCCGAGTGCCTTTTGGGGCGGCCGGGCAGGCTCCGAGTGCCTTTCGGGGAGGCCGGGCCGGCTCCGAATGCCTTTCGGGGCAGCCGGGCCGGCTCCGAGTGCCTTTCAGGGAGGCCGGACCACCTCTGAGTGCCTTTCGGGGTGGCCGGGGAGGCTCCGAGTGCCTTTCGGGGCGGCTGAGGAGGCTCCGAGTGCATTTCGGGGTGGCCGGGGAAGCTCCGAGTGCCTATGGGGGCAGCCAGGGAGGCTCCGAGTGCCGTTGTGCCCCCAAAGGCACTCGGAGGTGGCCCGGCCACCCCGAAAGGCACTCGGAGCCGGCCCGGCCTCCCCGAAAGGCACTCGGAGATGGCCCGGCCTCCCACAAAGGCACTCGGAGCCTGCCCGGCCTCCCCGAAAGGCACTCGGAGCCGGCCCGACCTCCCCAAAAGGCACTCGGAGCCTCGCCGGCCACCCCAAAGGGCACTCGGAGCCTCCCCGGCCACCCTGAAAGACACTCGGAGCCTCCCCGGCCGCCCACAAAGGCACTCGGAGCCTCCCCGGCCACCCCAAAAGGCACTCGGAGGTGGCCCAACCCCCCCAAAAGGCACTTGGAGCCTCCCCGGCCACCACGAAAGGCACTCGGAGCCTCCCCGGCCGCCCCGAAAGGCACTCGGAGGTGACCCGGCCGCCCCGAAAGGCACTCGGAGGTGACCCGGCCTCCCCGAAAGGCACTCGGAGCCTCCCCGGCTGCCCCGAAAGGCACTCGGAGCCTCCCCGGCCGCCCCCAAAGGCACTCGGAGCCTCCCCGGCTGCCCCAAAAGGCACTCGGAGCCTCACCGGCCACCCCGAAAGGCACTCGGAGGCGGTCCGGCCGCCCCGAAAGGCACTCGGAGGCAGTCTGGCCGCCCCGAAAGGCACTCGGAGCCTCCCCGGCCGCCCCGAAAGGCACTCGGAGCCTCCCCGGCCGCCCCGAAAGGCACTCGGAGCCTCCCCGGCCGCCCCAAAAGGCACTCGGAGGCGACCCGGCCGCCCCGAAAGGCACTCGGAGGCGACCCGGCCGCCCCGAAAGGCACTCGGAGGCGGCCCGGCCGCCCCGAAAGGCACTCGGAGCCTCCCCGGCCGCCCTGAAAGGTACTCGGAGGAGGCCGGGCCGCCCCAAAAGGCACTCGGAGGCGGCCCGGCCACCCCGAAAGGCACTCGGAGGCGGCCCGGGCACCACGAAAGGCACTCGGAGGCGGTCCGGCTGCCCCGAAAGGCACTCGGAGCCTCCCCGGCCGCCCCGAAAGGCACTCAGAGGCGGCCCGGCCGCCCTGAAAGGCACTCGGAGCCTGCCCAGCCTCCCTGAAAGGCACTTGGAGCCGGCCCGTCCGCACCGAAAGGCACTCGGAGCCTCCCCGGCCGCCCCGAAAGGCACTCGGAGGCTCCCCGGCCACCCCGAAAGGCACTCGGAGCCTCGCCGGCTGCCCCAAAAGGCACTCGGAGCCTCGCCGGCTGCCCCGAAAGGCACTCGGAACGTGCCCGGCCGCCCCAAAAGGCACTCAGAGCCTCCCCAGCCACCCCGAAAGGCACTCGGAGCCTCCCCGGCCGCCCCGAAAGGCACTCGGAGCCTCCCCGGCCGCCCCGAAAGGCACTCGGAGCCTCCCCGGCCGCCCCGAAAGGCACTCGGAGCGTGCCCGGCCGCCCCGAAAGGCACTCGGAGGCGGCCCGGGCACCACGAAAGGCACTCGGAGGCGGTCCGGCCGCCCCGAAAGGCACTCGGAGCCTCCCCGGCTGCCCCGAAAGGCACTCGGAGCCTCCCCGGCTGCCCCAAAAGGCACTCGGAGCCTCCCCGGCCGCCCCCGAAAGGCACTCGGAGGCGGCCCAGCCGCCCGAAAAGGCACTCGGAGGCGGCCCGGCCGCCCCGAAAGGCACTCGGAGGCTGTCCGGCCGCCCTGAAAGGCACTCGGAGGCGGTCCGGCCGCCCCGAAAGGCACTTGCAGCCTCCCCGGCCGCCCCGAAGGGCACTCGGAGCCTCCCCGGCCGCCCCGAAAGGCACTCGGAGCCTCGCCGGCCACCCCGAAAGGCACTCGGAGGCGGCCCGGCCGCCCCCAAAGGCACTCGGAGCCTCCCCGGCTGCCCCGAAGGGCACTCGGAGCCTCCCCGGCCGCCCCGAAGGGCACTCGGAGCCTCCCCGGCTGCCCCGAAGGGCACTCGGAGCCTCCCCGGCCGCCCCGAAAGGCACTCGGAGGCGACCCGGCCACCCCGAAAGGCACTCGGAGCCTTGCCGGCCGCCCGCAAAGGCACTCGGAGCCTCCCCGGCCGCCCCGAAAGGCACTCGGAGCCGGCCCAGCCGCCCCAAAAGGCACTCGGAGCCTCCCCGGCCGCCCCAAAAGGCAATCGGAGCCTCGCCGGCCACCCCGAAAGGCACTCGGAGGCGGCCCGACCGCCCCGAAAGGCACTCGGAGCCTCTCCGGCTGCCCCGAAAGGCACTCGGAGGTGACCCCGGCCGCCCCGAAAGGCACTCGGAGGCGGCCCGGCCACCCCGAAAGGCACTCGGAGGCGGCCCGGGCACCACGAAAGGCACTCGGAGGCGGTCCGGCTGCCCCGAAAGGCACTCGGAGCCTCCCCAGCCGCCCCGAAAGGCACTCGGAGCCTCCCCGGCCTCCCCGAAAGGCACTCGGAGCCTCACCGGTCACCCCGAAAGGCACTCGGAGCCTCACCGGCCACCCCGAAAGGCACTCGGAGCCTCGCCAGCCTCCCTGAAAGGCACTCGGAGGCGACCCGGCCGCCCCGAAAGGCACTCGGAGGCGGCCCGGCCGCCCAGAAAGGCACTCGGAACGTGCCCGGCCGCCCCGAAAGGCACTCAGAGCCTCCCCAGCCACCCCGAAAGGCACTCGGAGCCTCCCCGGCCGCCCACAAAGGCACTCGGAGCCTCCCCGGCCGCCCCGAAAGGCACTCGGAGGCGACCCGGCCGCCCCAAAAGGCACTCGGAGCCTCCCCGGCCGCCCCGAAAGGCACTCGGAGCCTCCCCGGCCGCCCCGAAAGGCACTCGGAGGCGGCCCGGGCACCACGAAAGGCACTCGGAGGCGGTCCGGCCGCCCCGAAAGGCACTCGGAGCCTCCCCGGCCGCCCCGAAAGGCACTCGGAGCCTCCCCGGCTGCCCCAAAAGGCACTCGGAGCCTCCCCGGCTGCCCCAAAAGGCACTCGGAGCCTCACCGGCCACCCCGAAAGGCACTCGGAGGCGGTCCGGCCGCCCCGAAAGGCACTCGGAGCCTCCCCGGCCGCCCCGAAAGGCACTCGGAGCCTCGCCGGCCGCCCCGAAAGGCACTCGGAGGCAGCCCGGCCGCCCCGAAAGGCACTCGGAGCCTCCCCGGCCGCCCCAAAAGGCACTCGGAGGCGACCCGGCCGCCCCGAAAGGCACTCGGAGGCGGCCCGGCCGCCCCGAAAGGCACTCGGAGCCTCCCCGGCCGCCCTGAAAGGTACTCGGAGGAGGCCGGGCCGCCCCAAAAGGCACTCGGAGGCGGCCCGGCCACCCCGAAAGGCACTCGGAGGCGGCCCGGGCACCACGAAAGGCACTCGGAGGCGGTCCGGCTGCCCCGAAAGGCACTCGGAGCCTCGCCGGCCGCCCCGAAAGGCACTCGGAGGCGGCCCGGCCGCCCCCAAAGGCACTCGGAGCCTGCCCAGCCTCCCTGAAAGGCACTTGGAGCCGGCCCGTCCGCACCGAAAGGCACTCGGAGCCTCCCCGGCCGCCCCGAAAGGCACTCGGAGGCTCCCCGGCCACCCCGAAAGGCACTCGGAGCCTCGCCGGCCGCCCCAAAAGGCACTCGGAGCCTCGCCGGCTGCCCCGAAAGGCACTCGGAACGTGCCCGGCCGCCCCAAAAGGCACTCAGAGCCTCCCCAGCCACCCCGAAAGGCACTCGGAGCCTCCCCGGCCGCCCCGAAAGGCACTCGGAGCCTCCCCGGCCGCCCCGAAAGGCACTCGGAGCCTCCCCGGCCGCCCCGAAAGGCACTCGGAACCTCCCCGGCCGCCCCGAAAGGCACTCGGAGGCGGCCCGGTCGCCCCGAAAGGCACTCGGAGGCGGTCCGGCCGCCCCGAAAGGCACTCGGAGCCTCCCCGGCCGCCCCGAAAGGCACTCGGAGCCTCCCCGGCTGCCCCAAAAGGCACTCGGAGCCTCCCCGGCCGCCCCGAAAGGCACTCGGAGGCGGCCCAGCCGCCCGAAAAGGCACTCGGAGGCGGCCCGGCCGCCCCGAAAGGCACTCGGAGGCTGTCCGGCCGCCCTGAAAGGCACTCGGAGGCGGCCCGGCCGCCCCGAAAGGCACTTGGAGCCTCCCCGGCCGCCCCGAAGGGCACTCGGAGCCTCCCCGGCCGCCCCGAAAGGCACTCGGAGCCTCGCCGGCCGCCCCGAAAGGCACTCGGAGGCGGCCCGGCCGCCCCGAAAGGCACTCGGAGCCTTCCCGGCCGCCCGCAAAGGCACTCGGAGCCTCCCCGGCCGCCCCGAAAGGCACTCGGAGGTGGCCCAGCCGCCCCAAAAGGCATTCGGAGCCTCCCCGGCCGCCCCGAAGGGCACTCGGAGCCTCCCCGGCTGCCCCGAAGGGCACTCGGAGCCTCCCCGGCCGCCCCGAAGGGCACTCGGAGCCTCCCCGGCCGCCCCGAAGGGCACTCGGAGCCTCCCCGGCTGCCCCGAAGGGCACTCGGAGCCTCCCCGGCCGCCCCGAAAGGCACTCGGAGGCGACCCGGCCGCCCCGAAAGGCACTCGGAGCCTTGCCGGCCGCCCGCAAAGGCACTCGGAGCCTCCCCGGCCGCCCCGAAAGGCACTCGGAGCCGGCCCAGCCGCCCCAAAAGGCACTCGGAGCCTCCCCGGCCGCCCCAAAAGGCAATCGGAGCCTCGCCGGCCACCCCGAAAGGCACTCGGAGGCGGCCCGACCGCCCCGAAAGGCACTCGGAGCCTCTCCGGCTGCCCCGAAAGGCACTCGGAGGTGACCCCGGCCGCCCCGAAAGGCACTCGGAGGCGGCCCGGCCACCCCGAAAGGCACTCGGAGGCGGCCCGGGCACCACGAAAGGCACTCGGAGGCGGTCCGGCTGCCCCGAAAGGCACTCGGAGCCTCCCCAGCCGCCCCGAAAGGCACTCGGAGCCTCCCCGGCCTCCCCGAAAGGCACTCGGAGCCTCACCGGTCACCCCGAAAGGCACTCGGAGCCTCCCCAGCCTCCCTGAAAGGCACTCGGAGGCCGCCCGGCCGCCCCGAACGGCACTCGGAGGCGGCCCGGCCGCCCAGAAAGGCACTCGGAACGTGCCCGGCCGCCCCGAAAGGCACTCAGAGCCTCCCCAGCCACCCCGAAAGGCACTCGGAGCCTCCCCGGCCGCCGCGAAAGGCACTCGGAGCCTCCCCGGCCGCCCCAAAAGGCACTCGGAGGCGACCCGGCCGCCCCGAAAGGCACTCGGAGCCTCCCCGGCCGCCCCGAAAGGCACTCGGAGGCGGCCCGGCCGCCCCGAAAGGCACTCGGAGGCGGTCCGGCCGCCCCGAAAGGCACTCGGAGCCTCCCCGGCCGCCCCGAAAGGCACTCGGAGCCTCCCCGGCTGCCCCAAAAGGCACTCGGAGCCTCCCCGGCCGCCCCGAAAGGCACTCGGAGGCGGCCCAGCCGCCCGAAAAGGCACTCGGAGGCGGCCCGGCCGCCCCGAAAGGCACTCGGAGGCGGCCCGGCCGCCCCGAAAGGCACTTGGAGCCTCCCCGGCCGCCCCGAAGGGCACTCGCAGCCGGCCCGGCCGCCCTGAAAGGCACTCGGAGCCTCGCCGGCCGCCCCGAAAGGCACTCGGAGCCTCCCCGGCCGCCCCAAAAGGCACTCGGAGCCTCCCCGGCTGCCCCGAAGGGCACTCGGAGCCTCCCCGGCCGCCCCGAAGGGCACTCGGAGCCTCCCCGGCTGCCCCGAAGGGCACTCGGAGCCTCCCCGGCTGCCCCGAAAGCCACTCGGAGCCTCCCCGGCCGCCCCGAAAGGCACTCGGAGGCGACCCGGCCGCCCCGAAAGGCACTCGGAGCCTTGCCGGCCGCCCGCAAAGGCACTCGGAGCCTCCCCGGCCGCCCCGAAAGGCACTCGGAGCCGGCCCAGCCGCCCCAAAAGGCACTCGGAGCCTCCCCGGCCGCCCCAAAAGGCAATCGGAGCCTCGCTGGCCACCCCGAAAGGCACTCGGAGGCGGCCCGACCGCCCCGAAAGGCACTCGGAGCCTCTCCGGCTGCCCCGAAAGGCACTCGGAGGTGTCCTCGGCCGCCCCGAAAGGCACTCGGAGGCGGCCCGGCCACCCCGAAAGGCACTCGGAGGCGGCCCGGGCACCACGAAAGGCACTCGGAGGCGGTCCGGCTGCCCCGAAAGGCACTCGGAGCCTCCCCAGCCGCCCCGAAAGGCACTCGGAGCCTCCCCGGCCGCCCCGAAAGGCACTCGGAGCCTCACCGGTCACCCCGAAAGGCACTCGGAGCCTCACCGGCCACCCCGAAAGGCACTCGGAGCCTCCCCAGCCTCCCTGAAAGGCACTCGGAGGCCGCCCGGCCGCCCCGAAAGGCACTCGGAGCCTCCCCGGCCGCCCCGAAAGGCACTCGGAGCCTCCCCGGCCGCCCCGAAAGGCACTCGGAGGCGGCCCGGCCGCCCGGAAAGGCACTCGGAGGCGGCCCGGCCGCCCCGAATGGCACTCGGAGGCGGCCCGGCCGCCCCGAATGGCACTCGGAGGCCGCTCGGCCGGCCCGAAAGGCACTCGGAGCCTCCCTGGCCGCCCTGAAAGGCACTAGGAACGTGCCCGGACGCCCCGAAAGGCACTCAGAGCCTCCCCAGCCACCCCGAAAGGCACTCGGAGCCTCCCCGGCCGCCCCGAAAGGCACTCGGAGCCTCGCCGGCCGCCCCGAAAGACACTCGGAGCCTCCCCGGCCGCCCCGAAAGGCATTCGGAGCCTCCACGGCCGCCCCGAAAGGCACTCGGAGCCTCCCCGGCCGCCCCGAAAGGCACTCGGAGCCTCCCCGGCCGCCCCGAAAGGCACTCGGAGGCGGCCCGGGCACCACGAAAGGCACTCGGAGGCAGTCCGGCCACCCCGAAAGGCACTCGGAGCCTCCCCGGCCGCCCCGAAAGGCACTCGGATCCTCCCCGGATGCCCCAAAAGGCACTCGGAGCCTCCCCGGCCGCCCCGAAAGCCACTCGGAGGCGGCCCAGCCGCCCCGAAAAGGCACTCGGAGCTGGCCCGGCCGCCCCGAAAGGCACTCGGAGCCTCCCCGGCTGCCCCAAAAGGCACTCGGAGCCTCGCCGGCCGCCCCGAAAGGCACTCGGAGGTGACCCGGCCGCCCCGAAAGGCACTCGGAGCCTCCCCGGCCGCCCCGAAAGGCACTCGGAGCCTCCCCGGCCGCCCCGAAAGGCACTCGGAGGCGGCCCGGCCGCCCCGAAAGGCACTCGGAGGCGGCCCGGCCGCCCCGAATGGCACTCGGAGGCCGCTCGGCCGGCCCGAAAGGCACTCGGAGCCTCCCTGGCCGCCCTGAAAGGCACTCGGAGTGTGCCCGGCCGCCCCGAAAGGCACTCAGAGCCTCCCCAGCCACCCCGAAAGGCACTCGGAGCCTCCCCGGCCGCCCCGAAAGGCACTCGGAGCCTCCCCGGCCGCCCCGAAAGACACTCGGAGCCTCCCCGGCCGCCCCGAAAGGCATTCGGAGCCTCCACGGCCGCCCCGAAAGGCACTCGGAGCCTCCCCGGCCGCCCCGAAAGGCACTCGGAGCCTCCCCGGCCGCCCCGAAAGGCACTCGGAGGCGGCCCGGGCACCACGAAAGGCACTCGGAGGCAGTCCGGCCACCCCGAAAGGCACTCGGAGCCTCCCCGGCCGCCCCGAAAGGCACTCGGAGCCTCCCCGGATGCCCCAAAAGGCACTCGGAGCCTCCCCGGCCGCCCCGAAAGGCACTCGGAGGCGGCCCAGCCGCCCCGAAAAGGCACTCGGAGCCGGCCCGGCCGCCCCGAAAGGCACTCGGAGCCTCCCCGGCTGCCCCAAAAGGCACTCGGAGCCTCGCCGGCCGCCCCGAAAGGCACTCGGAGCCAGCCCGGCCACCCCGAAAGGCACTCGGAGGCGACCCGACCGCCCCGAAAGGCACTCGGAGGCGACCCGACCGCCCCGAAAGGCACTCGGAGCCTCCCCGGCCGCCCCGAAAGGCACTCGGAGGCGGCCCGGCCGCCGTGAAAGGCACTCGGAGGCGACCCGGCCGCCCCGAAAGGCACTCGGAGGCGGCCCGGCCGCCGTGAAAGGCACTCGGAGCCTCCCCGACCGCCCCGAAAGGCACTCGGAGCCTCCCCGGCAGCCCCGAAATGCACTCGGAGCCTCCCCGGCCGCCCCGAAAGGCACTCAGAGCCTGCCTGGCCACCCAAAAAGGCACGCGGAGCCTCCCCGGCTGCCCACAAAGGCACTCGGAGCCTCCCCGGCCGCCCCGAAAGGCACTCGGAGCCTCTCCAGCCGCCCCGAAAGGCACTCGGAGACAACCGGGCCGCCCCAAAAGGCACTCGGAGCCTCCCCGGCCGCCCCGAAAGGCACTCGGAGCCTCCCCGGCCACCCCGAAAGGCACTCGGAGCCTCCCCGTCCGCCCCAAAAGGCATTCGGAGCCAGCCCGGCCTCAGCGAAAGGCACTCGGAGCCTCCCCGGCCGCTCCGAAAGGCACTCGGAGGCGACCCGACCGCCCCGAAAGGCACTCGGAGCCTCCCCGGCCGCCCCGAAAGGCACTCGGAGGCGGCCCGGCCGCCCCGGAAGGCACTCGGAGGCGGTCTGGCCGCCCCGAAAGGCACTCGGAGCCTCCCCGGCCTCCCCGAAAGGCACTCGGAGCCTCCCCGGCCGCCCCGAAAGGCACTCGGAGCCTCGCCGGCCGCCCCGAAAGGCACTCGGAGCCTCCCCGGCCGCCCCAAAAGGCAATCGGAGCCTCCCCGGCCACCCAGAAAGGCACTCGGAGCCGGCCCGGCTACCCACAAAGGCACTCGGAGGCAGCCCGGCCACCCCGAAAGGCACTTGGAGCGTGCCCGGCCGCCCCAAAAGGCAATCGGAGCCGGCCCGACCGCCCCGAAAGGCACTCGGAGGCGACCCGGCCGCCCTGAAAGGCACTCGGAGCCACCCCGGTCGCCCCGAATTTGCACTCGGAGCCTCCCCGGCCGCCCCGAAAGGCATTCGGAGCCTCGCCGGCCGCCACGAAAGGCACTCGCAGCCTCCCCGGCCGCCCCGAAAGGCACTCGGAGCCTGCCTGGCCGCCCGAAAAGGCACTCGGAGCCTCCCCGGCCGCCCCGAAAGGCACTCGGAGCCTCCCCGGCCGCCCCGAAAGGCACTCGGAGCCTCTCCAGTCGCCCCGAAAGGCACTCAGAGACAACCGGGCCGCCCCGAAAGTCACTCGGAGCCTCCCCGGCCGCCCCGAAAGGCACTCGGAGCCTCCCCGGCCGCCCTGAAAGGCACTCGGAGCCTCCCCGGCCGCCCCGAAAGGCACTCGGAGCCTCCCCGGCCACCCGGAAAGGCACTCGGAGCCTGCCCGTCCGCCCCAAAAGGCATTTGGAGCCAGCCCGGCCTCAACGAAAGGCACTCGGAGCCTCCCCGGCCGCCCCGAAAGGCACTCGGAGCCTCCCCGGCCACCCCGAAAGGCACTCGGAGCCTCCCCGGCCGCCCCGAAAGGCACTCGGAGCCTCCCCGGCCGCCCCGAATGGCACTCGGAGCCTCCCCGGCCGCCCCGAAAGGCACGCGAAGCCTCCCCGGCCGCCCCCAAAGGCACTCGGAGCGTGCCCGGCCGCCCCGAAAGGCACTCGGAGCCTCCCCAGCCGCCCCGAAAGGCACTCGGAGCCTCCCCGGCCGCCCACAAAGTCACTTGGAGGCGACCCGGCCGCCCCGAAAGGCACTGGGAGGTGGCCCGGCCGCCCCGAAAGGCACTCGGAGGCGATCCCGCCGCCCCGAAAGGCACTCGGATGCGGCCCGGGCACCACGAAAGGCACTCGGAGGCGTTCCGGCCGCCCCGAAAGGTACTCGGAGCCTCCCCGGCCACCCCGAAAGGCACTCGGAGGCGGTCCGGCCGCCCCGAAAGGCACTCGGAGGCGGCCCGGCCTCCCTGAAAGGCACGCGGAGCCGGCCCGGCAGCCCCGAAAGGCACTCGGAGGCGGCCGGGCCGCCCCGAAAGGCACTCGGAGCCTCCCCGGCCGCCCCGAAAGGCATTCGGAGCCTCCACGGCCGCCCCGAAAGGCACTCGGAGCCTCCCCGGCCTCCCTGAAAGGCACTCGGAGGCGGCCTGGCCGCCCCGAAAGGCACTCGGAGCCGGTCCGGCCGCCCAGAAAGGCACTGGGAGGTGGCCCGGCCGCCCCGAAAGGCACTCGGAGGCGATCCCGCCGCCCCGAAAGGCACTCGGATGCGGCCTGGGCACCACGAAAGGCACTCGGAGGCGGCCCGGCCACCCCGAAAGGCACTCGGATGCGGCCCGGGCACCACGAAAGGCACTCGGCGCCTCCCCGGCCGCCCCGAAAGGCACTCGGAGGCGGTCCGGCCGCCCCGAAAGGCACTCGGAGGCGGCCCGGCCTCCCCGAAAGGCACGCGGAGCCGGCCCGGCAGCCCCGAAAGGCACTCGGAGGCGGCCGGGCCACCCCGAAAGGCACTCGGAGCCAGCCCGGCTGCCCCGAAAGGCACTCGGAGCCTCGCTGGCCGCCCCGAAAGGCACTCGGAGGTGACCCGGCCACTCCGAAAGGCACTCGGAGCCTCCCCGGCCGCCCCGAAAGGCACTCGGAGCCTCCCCGGCCGCCCCGAAAGGCACTCAGAGCCTCCCGGGCCGCCCACAAAGGCACTAGGAGCCTCCCCGGCCTCCCCGAAAGGCACTCGGAGCCTCACCGGTCACCCCGAAAGGCACTCGGAGCCTCACCGGCCACCCCGAAAGGCACTCGGAGCCTCCCCAGCCTCCCTGAAAGGCACTCGGAGGCCGCCCGGCCGCCCCGAAAGGCACTCGGAGGCGGCCCGGCCGCCCAGAAAGGCACTCGGAACGTGCCCGGCCGCCCCGAAAGGCACTCAGAGCCTTCCCAGCCACCCCGAAAGGCACTCGGAGCCTCCCCGGCCGCCCCGAAAGGCACTCGGAGCGTGCCCGGCCGCCCCAAAAGGCACTCGGAGGCGACCCGGCCGCCCCAAAAGGCACTCGGAGCCTCCCCGGCCGCCCCGAAAGGCACTCGGAGCCTCCCCGGCCGCCCCGAAAGGCACTCGGAGGCGGCCCGGCCACCCCCAAAGGCACTCGGAGGCGGTCCGGCCGCCCCGAAAGGCACTCGGAGCCTCCCCGGCCGCCCCGAAAGGCACTCGGAGCCTCCCCGGCTGCCCCAAAAGGCACTCGGAGCCTCCCCGGCTGCCCCAAAAGGCACTCGGAGCCTCACCGGCCACCCCGAAAGGCACTCGGAGGCGGTCCGGCCGCCCCGAAAGGCACTCGGAGGCAGTCTGGCCGCCCCGAAAGGCACTCGGAGCCTCCCCGGCCGCCCCGAAAGGCACTCGGAGCCTCCCCGGCCGCCCCGAAAGGCACTCGGAGGCAGCCCGGCCGCCCCAAAAGGCACTCGGAGCCTCCCCGGCCGCCCCAAAAGGCACTCGGAGGCGACCTGGCCGCCCCGAAAGGCACTCGGAGGCGGCCCGGCCACCCCGAAAGGCACTCGGAGCCTCCCCGGCCGCCCTGAAAGGTACTCGGAGGAGGCCGGGCCGCCCCAAAAGGCACTCGGAGGCGGCCCGGCCACCCTGAAAGGCACTCGGAGGCGGCCCGGGCACCACGAAAGGCACTCGGAGGCGGTCCGGCTGCCCCGAAAGGCACTCGGAGCCTCGCCGGCCGCCCCGAAAGGCACTCGGAGGCGGCCCGGCCGCCCCGAAAGGCACTCGGAGCCTGCCCAGCCTCCCTGAAAGGCACTTGGAGCCGGCCCGTCCGCACCGAAAGGCACTCGGAGCCTCCCCGGCCGCCCCGAAAGGCACTCGGAGGCTCCCTGGCCACCCCGAAAGGCACTCGGAGCCTCGCCGGCTGCCCCAAAAGGCACTCGGAGCCTCGCCGGCTGCCCCGAAAGGCACTCGGAACGTGCCCGGCCGCCCCGAAAGGCACTCAGAGCCTCCCCGGCCACCCCGAAAGGCACTCGGAGCCTCCCCGGCCGCCCCGAAAGGCACTCGGAGCCTCCACGGCCGCCCCGAAAGGCACTCGGAGCCTCCCCGGCCGCCCCGAAAGGCACTCGGAGCGTGCCCGGCCGCCCCGAAAGGCACTCGGAGCTTCCCTGGCCGCCCCGAAAGGCACTCGGAGCCTCCCCAGCCGCCCCGAAAGGCACTCAGAGGCGACCCGGCCGCCCCGAAAGGCACTCGGAGCCTCCACGGCCGCCCCGAAAGGCACTCAGAGCCTCCCCGGCCGCCCCGAAAGGCACTCGGAGCCTCCCCGGCTGCCCCAAAAGGCACTCGGAGCCTCCCCGGCCGCCCCGAAAGGCACTCGGAGCCTCCCCGGCTGCCCCGAAGGGCACTCGGAGCCGGCCCGTCCGCCCCGAAGGGCACTCGGAGCCTCCCCGGCCGCCCCAAAAGGCACTCGGAGCCTCCCCGGCCGCCCCGAAAGGCACTCGGAGCCGGCCCGGCTGCCCCGAAGGGCACTCGGAGCCGGCCCGGCCGCCCCGAAGGGCACTCGGAGCCTCCCCGGCCGCCCCGAAAGGCACTCGGAGCCTCGCCGGCCGTCCCCGAAGGGCACTCGGAGCCTCCCCGGCCCCCCGAAAGGCACTCGGAGCCAGCAAGACCGCCCCGAAAGGCACTCGGAGCCTCCCCGGCCGCCCCGAAAGGCACTCGGAGCCGGCCCGGCTGCCCCGAAAGGCACTCGGAGCCAGCCCGGCCACCCCGAAAGGCACTCGGAGCCTCCCCGGCCGCCCCGAAAGGCACTCGGAGCCTCCCCGGCCGCCCCGAAAGGCACTCGGAGCCTCCCCGGCCGCCCCGAAGGGCACTGGCAGCCGGCCCGGCCGCCCCGAAAGGCACTCGGAGCCTCCGCGGCCGCCCCGAAAGGCACTCGGAGGCGGCCCGGCCGCCCCGAAGGGCACTCGGAGCCAGCCCGGCCACCCCGAAAGGCACTCGGAGCCGGCCCATCCGCCCCGAAAGGCACTCGGAGCCTCCCCGGCCGCCCCGAAAGGCACTCGAAGCCTCGCTGGCCGCCCCGAAAGGCACTCGGAGCCTGCCTGGATGTCCGAAAAGGCACCCGGAGCCAGCCCGGCCTCAACGAAAGGCACTCGGAGCCTCGCTGGCCGCCCCGAAAGGCACTCGGAGCCTCGCTGGCCGCCCCGAAAGGCACTCGGAGGCGGTCCGGCCGCCCCGAAAGGCACTCGGAGGCGGCCCGGCCGCCCCAAAAGGTACTCGGAGGCGGACGGGCCGCCCCGAAAGGCACTCGGAGCCAGCATGGCCGCCCCGAAAGCCACTCGGAGCCTCCCCGGCCGCCCCGAAAGGCACTCGGAGGCGGTCCGGCCGCCCCGAAAGGCACTCGGAGGCGGCCCGGCCGCCCGAAAAGGCACTCGGAGCCAGCACGGCCGCCCCGAAAGGCACTCGGAGGCGGCCCGGCCGCCCCGAAAGGCACTCGGAGGCGGCCCGACCGCCCCGAAAGGCACTCGGAGCCTCCCCGGCTGCCCCGAAGGGCACTCGTAGCCTCCCCGGCCGCCCCCAAAGGCACTCGGAGCCTCCCCGGCCGCCCCAAAAGGCACTCGGAGCTTCGCCGGCCGCCCCGAAAGGCACTCGGAGCCTCCCCGGCTGCCCCGAAGGGCACTCGGAGCCTCCCCGGCCGCCCCGAAGGGCACTCGGAGCCTCCCCGGCTGCCCCGAAGGGCACTCGGAGCCTCCCCGGCCGCCCCGAAGGGCACTCGGAGCCTCCCCGGCCGCCCCGAAAGGCACTCGGAGGCGACCCGGCCACCCCGAAAGGCACTCGGAGCCTTGCCGGCCGCCCGCAAAGGCACTCGGAGCCTCCCCGGCCGCCCCGAAAGGCACTCGGAGCCGGCCCAGCCGCCCCAAAAGGCACTCGGAGCCTCCCCGGCCGCCCCAAAAGGCAATCGGAGCCTCGCCGGCCACCCCGAAAGGCACTCGGAGGCGGCCCGACCGCCCCGAAAGGCACTCGGAGCCTCTCCGGCTGCCCCGAAAGGCACTCGGAGGTGACCCCGGCCGCCCCGAAAGGCACTCGGAGGCGGCCCGGCCACCCCGAAAGGCACTCGGAGGCGGCCCGGGCACCACGAAAGGCACTCGGAGGCGGTCCGGCTGCCCCGAAAGGCACTCGGAGCCTCCCCAGCCGCCCCGAAAGGCACTCGGAGCCTCCCCGGCCTCCCCGAAAGGCACTCGGAGCCTCACCGGTCACCCCGAAAGGCACTCGGAGCCTCACCGGCCACCCCGAAAGGCACTCGGAGCCTCGCCAGCCTCCCTGAAAGGCACTCGGAGGCGACCCGGCCGCCCCGAAAGGCACTCGGAGGCGGCCCGGCCGCCCAGAAAGGCACTCGGAACGTGCCCGGCCGCCCCGAAAGGCACTCAGAGCCTCCCCAGCCACCCCGAAAGGCACTCGGAGCCTCCCCGGCCGCCCACAAAGGCACTCGGAGCCTCCCCGGCCGCCCCGAAAGGCACTCGGAGGCGACCCGGCCGCCCCAAAAGGCACTCGGAGCCTCCCCGGCCGCCCCGAAAGGCACTCGGAGCCTCCCCGGCCGCCCCGAAAGGCACTCGGAGGCGGCCCGGGCACCACGAAAGGCACTCGGAGGCGGTCCGGCCGCCCCGAAAGGCACTCGGAGCCTCCCCGGCCGCCCCGAAAGGCACTCGGAGCCTCCCCGGCTGCCCCAAAAGGCACTCGGAGCCTCCCCGGCTGCCCCAAAAGGCACTCGGAGCCTCACCGGCCACCCCGAAAGGCACTCGGAGGCGGTCCGGCCGCCCCGAAAGGCACTCGGAGCCTCCCCGGCCGCCCCGAAAGGCACTCGGAGCCTCGCCGGCCGCCCCGAAAGGCACTCGGAGGCAGCCCGGCCGCCCCGAAAGGCACTCGGAGCCTCCCCGGCCGCCCCAAAAGGCACTCGGAGGCGACCCGGCCGCCCCGAAAGGCACTCGGAGGCGGCCCGGCCGCCCCGAAAGGCACTCGGAGCCTCCCCGGCCGCCCTGAAAGGTACTCGGAGGAGGCCGGGCCGCCCCAAAAGGCACTCGGAGGCGGCCCGGCCACCCCGAAAGGCACTCGGAGGCGGCCCGGGCACCACGAAAGGCACTCGGAGGCGGTCCGGCTGCCCCGAAAGGCACTCGGAGCCTCGCCGGCCGCCCCGAAAGGCACTCGGAGGCGGCCCGGCCGCCCCGAAAGGCACTCGGAGCCTGCCCAGCCTCCCTGAAAGGCACTTGGAGCCGGCCCGTCCGCACCGAAAGGCACTCGGAGCCTCCCCGGCCGCCCCGAAAGGCACTCGGAGGCTCCCCGGCCACCCCGAAAGGCACTCGGAGCCTCGCCGGCCGCCCCAAAAGGCACTCGGAGCCTCGCCGGCTGCCCCGAAAGGCACTCGGAACGTGCCCGGCCGCCCCAAAAGGCACTCAGAGCCTCCCCAGCCACCCCGAAAGGCACTCGGAGCCTCCCCGGCCGCCCCGAAAGGCACTCGGAGCCTCCCCGGCCGCCCCGAAAGGCACTCGGAGCCTCCCCGGCCGCCCCGAAAGGCACTCGGAACCTCCCCGGCCGCCCCGAAAGGCACTCGGAGGCGGCCCGGTCGCCCCGAAAGGCACTCGGAGGCGGTCCGGCCGCCCCGAAAGGCACTCGGAGCCTCCCCGGCCGCCCCGAAAGGCACTCGGAGCCTCCCCGGCTGCCCCAAAAGGCACTCGGAGCCTCCCCGGCCGCCCCGAAAGGCACTCGGAGGCGGCCCAGCCGCCCGAAAAGGCACTCGGAGGCGGCCCGGCCGCCCCGAAAGGCACTCGGAGGCTGTCCGGCCGCCCTGAAAGGCACTCGGAGGCGGCCCGGCCGCCCCGAAAGGCACTTGGAGCCTCCCCGGCCGCCCCGAAGGGCACTCGGAGCCTCCCCGGCCGCCCCGAAAGGCACTCGGAGCCTCGCCGGCCGCCCCGAAAGGCACTCGGAGGCGGCCCGGCCGCCCCGAAAGGCACTCGGAGCCTTCCCGGCCGCCCGCAAAGGCACTCGGAGCCTCCCCGGCCGCCCCGAAAGGCACTCGGAGGTGGCCCAGCCGCCCCAAAAGGCATTCGGAGCCTCCCCGGCCGCCCCGAAGGGCACTCGGAGCCTCCCCGGCTGCCCCGAAAGGCACTCGGAGCCTCCCCGGCCGCCCCGAAGGGCACTCGGAGCCTCCCCGGCCGCCCCGAAGGGCACTCGGAGCCTCCCCGGCTGCCCCGAAGGGCACTCGGAGCCTCCCCGGCCGCCCCGAAAGGCACTCGGAGGCGACCCGGCCGCCCCGAAAGGCACTCGGAGCCTTGCCGGCCGCCCGCAAAGGCACTCGGAGCCTCCCCGGCCGCCCCGAAAGGCACTCGGAGCCGGCCCAGCCGCCCCAAAAGGCACTCGGAGCCTCCCCGGCCGCCCCAAAAGGCAATCGGAGCCTCGCCGGCCACCCCGAAAGGCACTCGGAGGCGGCCCGACCGCCCCGAAAGGCACTCGGAGCCTCTCCGGCTGCCCCGAAAGGCACTCGGAGGTGACCCCGGCCGCCCCGAAAGGCACTCGGAGGCGGCCCGGCCACCCCGAAAGGCACTCGGAGGCGGCCCGGGCACCACGAAAGGCACTCGGAGGCGGTCCGGCTGCCCCGAAAGGCACTCGGAGCCTCCCCAGCCGCCCCGAAAGGCACTCGGAGCCTCCCCGGCCTCCCCGAAAGGCACTCGGAGCCTCACCGGTCACCCCGAAAGGCACTCGGAGCCTCCCCAGCCTCCCTGAAAGGCACTCGGAGGCCGCCCGGCCGCCCCGAACGGCACTCGGAGGCGGCCCGGCCGCCCAGAAAGGCACTCGGAACGTGCCCGGCCGCCCCGAAAGGCACTCAGAGCCTCCCCAGCCACCCCGAAAGGCACTCGGAGCCTCCCCGGCCGCCGCGAAAGGCACTCGGAGCCTCCCCGGCCGCCCCAAAAGGCACTCGGAGGCGACCCGGCCGCCCCGAAAGGCACTCGGAGCCTCCCCGGCCGCCCCGAAAGGCACTCGGAGGCGGCCCGGCCGCCCCGAAAGGCACTCGGAGGCGGTCCGGCCGCCCCGAAAGGCACTCGGAGCCTCCCCGGCCGCCCCGAAAGGCACTCGGAGCCTCCCCGGCTGCCCCAAAAGGCACTCGGAGCCTCCCCGGCCGCCCCGAAAGGCACTCGGAGGCGGCCCAGCCGCCCGAAAAGGCACTCGGAGGCGGCCCGGCCGCCCCGAAAGGCACTCGGAGGCGGCCCGGCCGCCCCGAAAGGCACTTGGAGCCTCCCCGGCCGCCCCGAAGGGCACTCGCAGCCGGCCCGGCCGCCCTGAAAGGCACTCGGAGCCTCGCCGGCCGCCCCGAAAGGCACTCGGAGCCTCCCCGGCCGCCCCAAAAGGCACTCGGAGCCTCCCCGGCTGCCCCGAAGGGCACTCGGAGCCTCCCCGGCCGCCCCGAAGGGCACTCGGAGCCTCCCCGGCTGCCCCGAAGGGCACTCGGAGCCTCCCCGGCTGCCCCGAAAGCCACTCGGAGCCTCCCCGGCCGCCCCGAAAGGCACTCGGAGGCGACCCGGCCGCCCCGAAAGGCACTCGGAGCCTTGCCGGCCGCCCGCAAAGGCACTCGGAGCCTCCCCGGCCGCCCCGAAAGGCACTCGGAGCCGGCCCAGCCGCCCCAAAAGGCACTCGGAGCCTCCCCGGCCGCCCCAAAAGGCAATCGGAGCCTCGCTGGCCACCCCGAAAGGCACTCGGAGGCGGCCCGACCGCCCCGAAAGGCACTCGGAGCCTCTCCGGCTGCCCCGAAAGGCACTCGGAGGTGTCCTCGGCCGCCCCGAAAGGCACTCGGAGGCGGCCCGGCCACCCCGAAAGGCACTCGGAGGCGGCCCGGGCACCACGAAAGGCACTCGGAGGCGGTCCGGCTGCCCCGAAAGGCACTCGGAGCCTCCCCAGCCGCCCCGAAAGGCACTCGGAGCCTCCCCGGCCGCCCCGAAAGGCACTCGGAGCCTCACCGGTCACCCCGAAAGGCACTCGGAGCCTCACCGGCCACCCCGAAAGGCACTCGGAGCCTCCCCAGCCTCCCTGAAAGGCACTCGGAGGCCGCCCGGCCGCCCCGAAAGGCACTCGGAGCCTCCCCGGCCGCCCCGAAAGGCACTCGGAGCCTCCCCGGCCGCCCCGAAAGGCACTCGGAGGCGGCCCGGCCGCCCGGAAAGGCACTCGGAGGCGGCCCGGCCGCCCCGAATGGCACTCGGAGGCGGCCCGGCCGCCCCGAATGGCACTCGGAGGCCGCTCGGCCGGCCCGAAAGGCACTCGGAGCCTCCCTGGCCGCCCTGAAAGGCACTAGGAACGTGCCCGGACGCCCCGAAAGGCACTCAGAGCCTCCCCAGCCACCCCGAAAGGCACTCGGAGCCTCCCCGGCCGCCCCGAAAGGCACTCGGAGCCTCGCCGGCCGCCCCGAAAGACACTCGGAGCCTCCCCGGCCGCCCCGAAAGGCATTCGGAGCCTCCACGGCCGCCCCGAAAGGCACTCGGAGCCTCCCCGGCCGCCCCGAAAGGCACTCGGAGCCTCCCCGGCCGCCCCGAAAGGCACTCGGAGGCGGCCCGGGCACCACGAAAGGCACTCGGAGGCAGTCCGGCCACCCCGAAAGGCACTCGGAGCCTCCCCGGCCGCCCCGAAAGGCACTCGGATCCTCCCCGGATGCCCCAAAAGGCACTCGGAGCCTCCCCGGCCGCCCCGAAAGCCACTCGGAGGCGGCCCAGCCGCCCCGAAAAGGCACTCGGAGCTGGCCCGGCCGCCCCGAAAGGCACTCGGAGCCTCCCCGGCTGCCCCAAAAGGCACTCGGAGCCTCGCCGGCCGCCCCGAAAGGCACTCGGAGGTGACCCGGCCGCCCCGAAAGGCACTCGGAGCCTCCCCGGCCGCCCCGAAAGGCACTCGGAGCCTCCCCGGCCGCCCCGAAAGGCACTCGGAGGCGGCCCGGCCGCCCCGAAAGGCACTCGGAGGCGGCCCGGCCGCCCCGAATGGCACTCGGAGGCCGCTCGGCCGGCCCGAAAGGCACTCGGAGCCTCCCTGGCCGCCCTGAAAGGCACTCGGAGTGTGCCCGGCCGCCCCGAAAGGCACTCAGAGCCTCCCCAGCCACCCCGAAAGGCACTCGGAGCCTCCCCGGCCGCCCCGAAAGGCACTCGGAGCCTCCCCGGCCGCCCCGAAAGACACTCGGAGCCTCCCCGGCCGCCCCGAAAGGCATTCGGAGCCTCCACGGCCGCCCCGAAAGGCACTCGGAGCCTCCCCGGCCGCCCCGAAAGGCACTCGGAGCCTCCCCGGCCGCCCCGAAAGGCACTCGGAGGCGGCCCGGGCACCACGAAAGGCACTCGGAGGCAGTCCGGCCACCCCGAAAGGCACTCGGAGCCTCCCCGGCCGCCCCGAAAGGCACTCGGAGCCTCCCCGGATGCCCCAAAAGGCACTCGGAGCCTCCCCGGCCGCCCCGAAAGGCACTCGGAGGCGGCCCAGCCGCCCCGAAAAGGCACTCGGAGCCGGCCCGGCCGCCCCGAAAGGCACTCGGAGCCTCCCCGGCTGCCCCAAAAGGCACTCGGAGCCTCGCCGGCCGCCCCGAAAGGCACTCGGAGCCAGCCCGGCCACCCCGAAAGGCACTCGGAGGCGACCCGACCGCCCCGAAAGGCACTCGGAGGCGACCCGACCGCCCCGAAAGGCACTCGGAGCCTCCCCGGCCGCCCCGAAAGGCACTCGGAGGCGGCCCGGCCGCCGTGAAAGGCACTCGGAGGCGACCCGGCCGCCCCGAAAGGCACTCGGAGGCGGCCCGGCCGCCGTGAAAGGCACTCGGAGCCTCCCCGACCGCCCCGAAAGGCACTCGGAGCCTCCCCGGCAGCCCCGAAATGCACTCGGAGCCTCCCCGGCCGCCCCGAAAGGCACTCAGAGCCTGCCTGGCCACCCAAAAAGGCACGCGGAGCCTCCCCGGCTGCCCACAAAGGCACTCGGAGCCTCCCCGGCCGCCCCGAAAGGCACTCGGAGCCTCTCCAGCCGCCCCGAAAGGCACTCGGAGACAACCGGGCCGCCCCAAAAGGCACTCGGAGCCTCCCCGGCCGCCCCGAAAGGCACTCGGAGCCTCCCCGGCCACCCCGAAAGGCACTCGGAGCCTCCCCGTCCGCCCCAAAAGGCATTCGGAGCCAGCCCGGCCTCAACGAAAGGCACTCGGAGCCTCCCCGGCCGCTCCGAAAGGCACTCGGAGGCGACCCGACCGCCCCGAAAGGCACTCGGAGCCTCCCCGGCCGCCCCGAAAGGCACTCGGAGGCGGCCCGGCCGCCCCGGAAGGCACTCGGAGGCGGTCTGGCCGCCCCGAAAGGCACTCGGAGCCTCCCCGGCCTCCCCGAAAGGCACTCGGAGCCTCCCCGGCCGCCCCGAAAGGCACTCGGAGCCTCGCCGGCCGCCCCGAAAGGCACTCGGAGCCTCCCCGGCCGCCCCAAAAGGCAATCGGAGCCTCCCCGGCCACCCAGAAAGGCACTCGGAGCCGGCCCGGCTACCCACAAAGGCACTCGGAGGCAGCCCGGCCACCCCGAAAGGCACTTGGAGCGTGCCCGGCCGCCCCAAAAGGCAATCGGAGCCGGCCCGACCGCCCCGAAAGGCACTCGGAGGCGACCCGGCCGCCCTGAAAGGCACTCGGAGCCACCCCGGTCGCCCCGAATTTGCACTCGGAGCCTCCCCGGCCGCCCCGAAAGGCATTCGGAGCCTCGCCGGCCGCCACGAAAGGCACTCGCAGCCTCCCCGGCCGCCCCGAAAGGCACTCGGAGCCTGCCTGGCCGCCCGAAAAGGCACTCGGAGCCTCCCCGGCCGCCCCGAAAGGCACTCGGAGCCTCCCCGGCCGCCCCGAAAGGCACTCGGAGCCTCTCCAGTCGCCCCGAAAGGCACTCAGAGACAACCGGGCCGCCCCGAAAGTCACTCGGAGCCTCCCCGGCCGCCCCGAAAGGCACTCGGAGCCTCCCCGGCCGCCCTGAAAGGCACTCGGAGCCTCCCCGGCCGCCCCGAAAGGCACTCGGAGCCTCCCCGGCCACCCGGAAAGGCACTCGGAGCCTGCCCGTCCGCCCCAAAAGGCATTTGGAGCCAGCCCGGCCTCAACGAAAGGCACTCGGAGCCTCCCCGGCCGCCCCGAAAGGCACTCGGAGCCTCCCCGGCCACCCCGAAAGGCACTCGGAGCCTCCCCGGCCGCCCCGAAAGGCACTCGGAGCCTCCCCGGCCGCCCCGAATGGCACTCGGAGCCTCCCCGGCCGCCCCGAAAGGCACGCGAAGCCTCCCCGGCCGCCCCCAAAGGCACTCGGAGCGTGCCCGGCCGCCCCGAAAGGCACTCGGAGCCTCCCCAGCCGCCCCGAAAGGCACTCGGAGCCTCCCCGGCCGCCCACAAAGTCACTTGGAGGCGACCCGGCCGCCCCGAAAGGCACTGGGAGGTGGCCCGGCCGCCCCGAAAGGCACTCGGAGGCGATCCCGCCGCCCCGAAAGGCACTCGGATGCGGCCCGGGCACCACGAAAGGCACTCGGAGGCGTTCCGGCCGCCCCGAAAGGTACTCGGAGCCTCCCCGGCCACCCCGAAAGGCACTCGGAGGCGGTCCGGCCGCCCCGAAAGGCACTCGGAGGCGGCCCGGCCTCCCTGAAAGGCACGCGGAGCCGGCCCGGCAGCCCCGAAAGGCACTCGGAGGCGGCCGGGCCGCCCCGAAAGGCACTCGGAGCCTCCCCGGCCGCCCCGAAAGGCATTCGGAGCCTCCACGGCCGCCCCGAAAGGCACTCGGAGCCTCCCCGGCCTCCCTGAAAGGCACTCGGAGGCGGCCTGGCCGCCCCGAAAGGCACTCGGAGCCGGTCCGGCCGCCCAGAAAGGCACTGGGAGGTGGCCCGGCCGCCCCGAAAGGCACTCGGAGGCGATCCCGCCGCCCCGAAAGGCACTCGGATGCGGCCTGGGCACCACGAAAGGCACTCGGAGGCGGCCCGGCCACCCCGAAAGGCACTCGGATGCGGCCCGGGCACCACGAAAGGCACTCGGCGCCTCCCCGGCCGCCCCGAAAGGCACTCGGAGGCGGTCCGGCCGCCCCGAAAGGCACTCGGAGGCGGCCCGGCCTCCCCGAAAGGCACGCGGAGCCGGCCCGGCAGCCCCGAAAGGCACTCGGAGGCGGCCGGGCCACCCCGAAAGGCACTCGGAGCCAGCCCGGCTGCCCCGAAAGGCACTCGGAGCCTCGCTGGCCGCCCCGAAAGGCACTCGGAGGTGACCCGGCCACTCCGAAAGGCACTCGGAGCCTCCCCGGCCGCCCCGAAAGGCACTCGGAGCCTCCCCGGCCGCCCCGAAAGGCACTCAGAGCCTCCCGGGCCGCCCACAAAGGCACTAGGAGCCTCCCCGGCCTCCCCGAAAGGCACTCGGAGCCTCACCGGTCACCCCGAAAGGCACTCGGAGCCTCACCGGCCACCCCGAAAGGCACTCGGAGCCTCCCCAGCCTCCCTGAAAGGCACTCGGAGGCCGCCCGGCCGCCCCGAAAGGCACTCGGAGGCGGCCCGGCCGCCCAGAAAGGCACTCGGAACGTGCCCGGCCGCCCCGAAAGGCACTCAGAGCCTTCCCAGCCACCCCGAAAGGCACTCGGAGCCTCCCCGGCCGCCCCGAAAGGCACTCGGAGCGTGCCCGGCCGCCCCAAAAGGCACTCGGAGGCGACCCGGCCGCCCCAAAAGGCACTCGGAGCCTCCCCGGCCGCCCCGAAAGGCACTCGGAGCCTCCCCGGCCGCCCCGAAAGGCACTCGGAGGCGGCCCGGCCACCCCCAAAGGCACTCGGAGGCGGTCCGGCCGCCCCGAAAGGCACTCGGAGCCTCCCCGGCCGCCCCGAAAGGCACTCGGAGCCTCCCCGGCTGCCCCAAAAGGCACTCGGAGCCTCCCCGGCTGCCCCAAAAGGCACTCGGAGCCTCACCGGCCACCCCGAAAGGCACTCGGAGGCGGTCCGGCCGCCCCGAAAGGCACTCGGAGGCAGTCTGGCCGCCCCGAAAGGCACTCGGAGCCTCCCCGGCCGCCCCGAAAGGCACTCGGAGCCTCCCCGGCCGCCCCGAAAGGCACTCGGAGGCAGCCCGGCCGCCCCAAAAGGCACTCGGAGCCTCCCCGGCCGCCCCAAAAGGCACTCGGAGGCGACCTGGCCGCCCCGAAAGGCACTCGGAGGCGGCCCGGCCACCCCGAAAGGCACTCGGAGCCTCCCCGGCCGCCCTGAAAGGTACTCGGAGGAGGCCGGGCCGCCCCAAAAGGCACTCGGAGGCGGCCCGGCCACCCTGAAAGGCACTCGGAGGCGGCCCGGGCACCACGAAAGGCACTCGGAGGCGGTCCGGCTGCCCCGAAAGGCACTCGGAGCCTCGCCGGCCGCCCCGAAAGGCACTCGGAGGCGGCCCGGCCGCCCCGAAAGGCACTCGGAGCCTGCCCAGCCTCCCTGAAAGGCACTTGGAGCCGGCCCGTCCGCACCGAAAGGCACTCGGAGGCGGCCCGGCCGCCCCGAAAGGCACTCGGAGCCTGCCCAGCCTCCCTGAAAGGCACTTGGAGCCGGCCCGTCCGCACCGAAAGGCACTCGGAGCCTCCCCGGCCGCCCCGAAAGGCACTCGGAGGCTCCCTGGCCACCCCGAAAGGCACTCGGAGCCTCGCCGGCTGCCCCAAAAGGCACTCGGAGCCTCGCCGGCTGCCCCGAAAGGCACTCGGAACGTGCCCGGCCGCCCCGAAAGGCACTCAGAGCCTCCCCGGCCACCCCGAAAGGCACTCGGAGCCTCCCCGGCCGCCCCGAAAGGCACTCGGAGCCTCCACGGCCGCCCCGAAAGGCACTCGGAGCCTCCCCGGCCGCCCCGAAAGGCACTCGGAGCGTGCCCGGCCGCCCCGAAAGGCACTCGGAGCTTCCCTGGCCGCCCCGAAAGGCACTCGGAGCCTCCCCAGCCGCCCCGAAAGGCACTCAGAGGCGACCCGGCCGCCCCGAAAGGCACTCGGAGCCTCCACGGCCGCCCCGAAAGGCACTCAGAGCCTCCCCGGCCGCCCCGAAAGGCACTCGGAGCCTCCCCGGCTGCCCCAAAAGGCACTCGGAGCCTCCCCGGCCGCCCCGAAAGGCACTCGGAGCCTCCCCGGCTGCCCCGAAGGGCACTCGGAGCCGGCCCGGCCGCCCCGAAGGGCACTCGGAGCCTCCCCGGCCGCCCCGAAAGGCACTCGGAGCCTCGCCGGCCGTCCCCGAAGGGCACTCGGAGCCTCCCCGGCCCCCCGAAAGGCACTCGGAGCCAGCAAGACCGCCCCGAAAGGCACTCGGAGCCTCCCCGGCCGCCCCGAAAGGCACTCGGAGCCGGCCCGGCTGCCCCGAAAGGCACTCGGAGCCAGCCCGGCCACCCCGAAAGGCACTCGGAGCCTCCCCGGCCGCCCCGAAAGGCACTCGGAGCCTCCCCGGCCGCCCCGAAAGGCACTCGGAGCCTCCCCGGCCGCCCCGAAGGGCACTGGCAGCCGGCCCGGCCGCCCCGAAAGGCACTCGGAGCCTCCGCGGCCGCCCCGAAAGGCACTCGGAGGCGGCCCGGCCGCCCCGAAGGGCACTCGGAGCCAGCCCGGCCACCCCGAAAGGCACTCGGAGCCGGCCCATCCGCCCCGAAAGGCACTCGGAGCCTCCCCGGCCGCCCCGAAAGGCACTCGAAGCCTCGCTGGCCGCCCCGAAAGGCACTCGGAGCCTGCCTGGATGTCCGAAAAGGCACCCGGAGCCAGCCCGGCCTCAACGAAAGGCACTCGGAGCCTCGCTGGCCGCCCCGAAAGGCACTCGGAGCCTCGCTGGCCGCCCCGAAAGGCACTCGGAGGCGGTCCGGCCGCCCCGAAAGGCACTCGGAGGCGGCCCGGCCGCCCCAAAAGGTACTCGGAGGCGGACGGGCCGCCCCGAAAGGCACTCGGAGCCAGCATGGCCGCCCCGAAAGCCACTCGGAGCCTCCCCGGCCGCCCCGAAAGGCACTCGGAGGCGGTCCGGCCGCCCCGAAAGGCACTCGGAGGCGGCCCGGCCGCCCGAAAAGGCACTCGGAGCCAGCACGGCCGCCCCGAAAGGCACTCGGAGGCGGCCCGGCCGCCCCGAAAGGCACTCGGAGGCGGCCCGACCGCCCCGAAAGGCACTCGGAGCCTCCCCGGCTGCCCCGAAGGGCACTCGTAGCCTCCCCGGCCGCCCCCAAAGGCACTCGGAGCCTCCCCGGCCGCCCCAAAAGGCACTCGGAGCTTCGCCGGCCGCCCCGAAAGGCACTCGGAGCCTCCCCGGCCGCCCGAAAGGCACTCGGAGCCTCCCCGGCCGCCCCGAAGGGCACTCGGAGCCGGCCCGGCCGCCCCGAAAGGCACTCGGAGCCTCCCCAGCCACCCCGAAAGGCACTCGGAGCCAGCCCGGCCACCCCGAAAGGCACTCGGAGCCGGCCCGGCCGCCCCGAAAGGCACTCGGAGCCGGTCCGGCCACCCCGAAAGGCACTCGGAGCCTCCCCGGCCGCCCCGAAAGGCACTCGGAGCCTCCCCGGCCGCCCCGAAAGGCACTCGGACGCTGTCCGGCCGCCCCGAAAGGCACTCGGAGGCGACCCGGCCTCCCCGAAAGGCACTCGGAGGCGGCCTGGCCGCCCCGAAAGGCACTCGGAGCCTCCCCGGCTGCCCCGAAGGGCACTCGGAGGCGGCCCGGCCGCCCCGAAGGGCACTCGGAGCCTCCCCGGCCGCCCCAAAAGGCACTCGGAGCCTCCCCGGCCACCCCGAAAGGCACTCGGAGCCTCCCCGGCTGCCCCGAAGGGCACTCGGAGCTGGCCCGGCCGCCCCGAAGGGCACTCGGAGCCTCCCCGGCCGCCCCAAAAGGCACTCGGAGCCTCGCCGGCCGCCCCGAAAGGCACTCGGAGCCTCGCCGGCCGTCCCCGAAGGGCACTCGGAGCCTCCCCGGCCGCCCCAAAAGGCACTCGGAGCCTCCCCGGCCGCCCCGAAAGGCACTCGGAGACTCCCCGGCTGCCCCGAAAGGCACTCGGAGCCTCCCCGGCCGCCCCGAAGGGCACTGGCAGCCGGCCCGGCCGCCCCGAAAGCCACTCGGAGCCTCCCCGGCCGCCCCGAAAGGCACTCAGAGCCTCCCCGGCCACCCCGAAAGGCACTCGGAGCCAGCCCGGCCACCCCGAAAGGCACTCGGAGGCGGCCTGGCCGCCCCGAAAGGCACTCGGAGCCGGTCCGGCCGCCCCGAAAGGCACTCGGAGCCTCCCCAGCCGCCCACAAAGGCACTTGGAGCCGGCCCGGCCGCCCCGAAAGGCACTCGGAGCCTCCCCGGCCGCCCCGAAAGGCACTCGAAGCCTCGCTGGCCGCCCCGAAAGGCACTCGGAGCCTGCCTGGATGTCTGAAAAGGCACTCGGAGCCGGCCCGGCCTCAACGAAAGGCACTCGGAGCCTCCCCGGCCGCCCCGAAAGGCACTCGGAGCCTCGCTGGCCGCCCCGAAAGGAACTCGGAGCCTCCCCGGCCGCCCCGAAAGGCACTCGGAGCCAGCCCGGCCGCCCCGAAAGGCACTCAGAGCCGGCCCTGCCGCCCCGAAAGGCACTCGGAGCCTCCCTGGCCGCCCCGAAAGGCACTCGGAGGCGGCCCGGCCGCCCCGAAAGGCACTCGGAGCCTCGCCGGCCGCCCCGAAAGGCACTCGGAGGCGGGCCAGACGCCCGAAAAGGCACTCGGAGGCGGCCCGGCCGCCCCGAAAGGCACTCGGAGCCTCCCCGGCTGCCCCAAAAGGCACTCGAAGCCTCCCCGGCCGCCCCGAAAGGCACTCGGAGCCTCCCCGGCCGCCCCGAAAGGCACTCGGAGCCTCCCCGGCTGCCCCCAAAGGCACTCGGAGCCTCCCCGGCCGCCCCGAAAGGCACTCGGAGCCTCCCCGGCCCCCCGAAAGGCACTCGGAGCCTCGCTGGCCGCCCCGAAAGGCACTCGGAGGTGACCCGGCCACTCCGAAAGGCACTCGGAGCCTCCCCGGCCGCCCCGAAAGGCACTCGGAGCCTCCCCGGCCGCCCCGAAAGGCACTCAGAGCCTCCCGGGCCGCCCACAAAGGCACTAGGAGCCTCCCCGGCCTCCCCGAAAGGCACTCGGAGCCTCACCGGTCACCCCGAAAGGCACTCGGAGCCTCACCGGCCACCCCGAAAGGCACTCGGAGCCTCCCCAGCCTCCCTGAAAGGCACTCGGAGGCCGCCCGGCCGCCCCGAAAGGCACTCGGAGGCGGCCCGGCCGCCCAGAAAGGCACTCGGAACGTGCCCGGCCGCCCCGAAAGGCACTCAGAGCCTTCCCAGCCACCCCGAAAGGCACTCGGAGCCTCCCCGGCCGCCCCGAAAGGCACTCGGAGCGTGCCCGGCCGCCCCAAAAGGCACTCGGAGGCGACCCGGCCGCCCCAAAAGGCACTCGGAGCCTCCCCGGCCGCCCCGAAAGGCACTCGGAGCCTCCCCGGCCGCCCCGAAAGGCACTCGGAGGCGGCCCGGCCACCCCCAAAGGCACTCGGAGGCGGTCCGGCCGCCCCGAAAGGCACTCGGAGCCTCCCCGGCCGCCCCGAAAGGCACTCGGAGCCTCCCCGGCTGCCCCAAAAGGCACTCGGAGCCTCCCCGGCTGCCCCAAAAGGCACTCGGAGCCTCACCGGCCACCCCGAAAGGCACTCGGAGGCGGTCCGGCCGCCCCGAAAGGCACTCGGAGGCAGTCTGGCCGCCCCGAAAGGCACTCGGAGCCTCCCCGGCCGCCCCGAAAGGCACTCGGAGCCTCCCCGGCCGCCCCGAAAGGCACTCGGAGGCAGCCCGGCCGCCCCAAAAGGCACTCGGAGCCTCCCCGGCCGCCCCAAAAGGCACTCGGAGGCGACCTGGCCGCCCCGAAAGGCACTCGGAGGCGGCCCGGCCACCCCGAAAGGCACTCGGAGCCTCCCCGGCCGCCCTGAAAGGTACTCGGAGGAGGCCGGGCCGCCCCAAAAGGCACTCGGAGGCGGCCCGGCCACCCTGAAAGGCACTCGGAGGCGGCCCGGGCACCACGAAAGGCACTCGGAGGCGGTCCGGCTGCCCCGAAAGGCACTCGGAGCCTCGCCGGCCGCCCCGAAAGGCACTCGGAGGCGGCCCGGCCGCCCCGAAAGGCACTCGGAGCCTGCCCAGCCTCCCTGAAAGGCACTTGGAGCCGGCCCGTCCGCACCGAAAGGCACTCGGAGCCTCCCCGGCCGCCCCGAAAGGCACTCGGAGGCTCCCTGGCCACCCCGAAAGGCACTCGGAGCCTCGCCGGCTGCCCCAAAAGGCACTCGGAGCCTCGCCGGCTGCCCCGAAAGGCACTCGGAACGTGCCCGGCCGCCCCGAAAGGCACTCAGAGCCTCCCCGGCCACCCCGAAAGGCACTCGGAGCCTCCCCGGCCGCCCCGAAAGGCACTCGGAGCCTCCACGGCCGCCCCGAAAGGCACTCGGAGCCTCCCCGGCCGCCCCGAAAGGCACTCGGAGCGTGCCCGGCCGCCCCGAAAGGCACTCGGAGCTTCCCTGGCCGCCCCGAAAGGCACTCGGAGCCTCCCCAGCCGCCCCGAAAGGCACTCAGAGGCGACCCGGCCGCCCCGAAAGGCACTCGGAGCCTCCACGGCCGCCCCGAAAGGCACTCAGAGCCTCCCCGGCCGCCCCGAAAGGCACTCGGAGCCTCCCCGGCTGCCCCAAAAGGCACTCGGAGCCTCCCCGGCCGCCCCGAAAGGCACTCGGAGCCTCCCCGGCTGCCCCGAAGGGCACTCGGAGCCGGCCCGTCCGCCCCGAAGGGCACTCGGAGCCTCCCCGGCCGCCCCAAAAGGCACTCGGAGCCTCCCCGGCCGCCCCGAAAGGCACTCGGAGCCGGCCCGGCTGCCCCGAAGGGCACTCGGAGCCGGCCCGGCCGCCCCGAAGGGCACTCGGAGCCTCCCCGGCCGCCCCGAAAGGCACTCGGAGCCTCGCCGGCCGTCCCCGAAGGGCACTCGGAGCCTCCCCGGCCCCCCGAAAGGCACTCGGAGCCAGCAAGACCGCCCCGAAAGGCACTCGGAGCCTCCCCGGCCGCCCCGAAAGGCACTCGGAGCCGGCCCGGCTGCCCCGAAAGGCACTCGGAGCCAGCCCGGCCACCCCGAAAGGCACTCGGAGCCTCCCCGGCCGCCCCGAAAGGCACTCGGAGCCTCCCCGGCCGCCCCGAAAGGCACTCGGAGCCTCCCCGGCCGCCCCGAAGGGCACTGGCAGCCGGCCCGGCCGCCCCGAAAGGCACTCGGAGCCTCCGCGGCCGCCCCGAAAGGCACTCGGAGGCGGCCCGGCCGCCCCGAAGGGCACTCGGAGCCAGCCCGGCCACCCCGAAAGGCACTCGGAGCCGGCCCATCCGCCCCGAAAGGCACTCGGAGCCTCCCCGGCCGCCCCGAAAGGCACTCGAAGCCTCGCTGGCCGCCCCGAAAGGCACTCGGAGCCTGCCTGGATGTCCGAAAAGGCACCCGGAGCCGGCCCGGCCTCAACGAAAGGCACTCGGAGCCTCGCTGGCCGCCCCGAAAGGCACTCGGAGCCTCGCTGGCCGCCCCGAAAGGCACTCGGAGGCGGTCCGGCCGCCCCGAAAGGCACTCGGAGGCGGCCCGGCCGCCCCAAAAGGTACTCGGAGGCGGACGGGCCGCCCCGAAAGGCACTCGGAGCCAGCATGGCCGCCCCGAAAGCCACTCGGAGCCTCCCCGGCCGCCCCGAAAGGCACTCGGAGGCGGTCCGGCCGCCCCGAAAGGCACTCGGAGGCGGCCCGGCCGCCCGAAAAGGCACTCGGAGCCAGCACGGCCGCCCCGAAAGGCACTCGGAGGCGGCCCGGCCGCCCCGAAAGGCACTCGGAGGCGGCCCGACCGCCCCGAAAGGCACTCGGAGCCTCCCCGGCTGCCCCGAAGGGCACTCGTAGCCTCCCCGGCCGCCCCCAAAGGCACTCGGAGCCTCCCCGGCCGCCCCAAAAGGCACTCGGAGCTTCGCCGGCCGCCCCGAAAGGCACTCGGAGCCTCCCCGGCCGCCCGAAAGGCACTCGGAGCCTCCCCGGCCGCCCCGAAGGGCACTCGGAGCCGGCCCGGCCGCCCCGAAAGGCACTCGGAGCCTCCCCAGCCACCCCGAAAGGCACTCGGAGCCAGCCCGGCCACCCCGAAAGGCACTCGGAGCCGGCCCGGCCGCCCCGAAAGGCACTCGGAGCCGGTCCGGCCACCCCGAAAGGCACTCGGAGCCTCCCCGGCCGCCCCGAAAGGCACTCGGAGCCTCCCCGGCCGCCCCGAAAGGCACTCGGACGCTGTCCGGCCGCCCCGAAAGGCACTCGGAGGCGACCCGGCCTCCCCGAAAGGCACTCGGAGGCGGCCTGGCCGCCCCGAAAGGCACTCGGAGCCTCCCCGGCTGCCCCGAAGGGCACTCGGAGGCGGCCCGGCCGCCCCGAAGGGCACTCGGAGCCTCCCCGGCCGCCCCAAAAGGCACTCGGAGCCTCCCCGGCCACCCCGAAAGGCACTCGGAGCCTCCCCGGCTGCCCCGAAGGGCACTCGGAGCTGGCCCGGCCGCCCCGAAGGGCACTCGGAGCCTCCCCGGCCGCCCCAAAAGGCACTCGGAGCCTCGCCGGCCGCCCCAAAAGGCACTCGGAGCCTCGCCGGCCGTCCCCGAAGGGCACTCGGAGCCTCCCCGGCCGCCCCAAAAGGCACTCGGAGCCTCCCCGGCCGCCCCGAAAGGCACTCGGAGACTCCCCGGCTGCCCCGAAAGGCACTCGGAGCCTCCCCGGCCGCCCCGAAGGGCACTGGCAGCCGGCCCGGCCTCCCCGAAAGCCACTCGGAGCCTCCCCGGCCGCCCCGAAAGGCACTCAGAGCCTCCCCGGCCACCCCGAAAGGCACTCGGAGCCAGCCCGGCCACCCCGAAAGGCACTCGGAGGCGGCCTGGCCGCCCCGAAAGGCACTCGGAGCCGGTCCGGCCGCCCCGAAAGGCACTCGGAGCCTCCCCAGCCGCCCACAAAGGCACTTGGAGCCGGCCCGGCCGCCCCGAAAGGCACTCGGAGCCTCCCCGGCCGCCCCGAAAGGCACTCGAAGCCTCGCTGGCCGCCCCGAAAGGCACTCGGAGCCTGCCTGGATGTCTGAAAAGGCACTCGGAGCCGGCCCGGCCTCAACGAAAGGCACTCGGAGCCTCCCCGGCCGCCCCGAAAGGCACTCGGAGCCTCGCTGGCCGCCCCGAAAGGAACTCGGAGCCTCCCCGGCCGCCCCGAAAGGCACTCGGAGCCAGCCCGGCCGCCCCGAAAGGCACTCAGAGCCGGCCCTGCCGCCCCGAAAGGCACTCGGAGCCTCCCTGGCCGCCCCGAAAGGCACTCGGAGGCGGCCCGGCCGCCCCGAAAGGCACTCGGAGCCTCGCCGGCCGCCCCGAAAGGCACTCGGAGGCGGGCCAGACGCCCGAAAAGGCACTCGGAGGCGGCCCGGCCGCCCCGAAAGGCACTCGGAGCCTCCCCGGCTGCCCCAAAAGGCACTCGAAGCCTCCCCGGCCGCCCCGAAAGGCACTCGGAGCCTCCCCGGCCGCCCCGAAAGGCACTCGGAGCCTCCCCGGCTGCCCCCAAAGGCACTCGGAGCCTCCCCGGCCGCCCCGAAAGGCACTCGGAGCCTCCCCGGCCCCCCGAAAGGCACTCGGAGGCGGCCCGGCCGCCCCGAAAGGCACTCGGAGCCTCCCCGGCCGCCCCGAAGGGCACTGGCAGCCGGCCCGGCCGCCCCGAAAGGCACTCGGAGCTTCCCCGGCCGCCCCGAAAGGCACTCGGAGCCAGCCCGGCCACCCCGAAAGGCACTCGGAGCCGGCCCGGCCGCCCACAAAGGCACTCGGAGCGTGCCCGGCCGCCCCGAAAGGCACTCGGAGCGTGCCCGGCCACCCACAAAGGCACTCGGAGCGTGTCCGGACGCCCCGAAAGGCACTCGGAGCCTCCCCAGCCGCCCACAAAGGCACTCGGAGCCGGCCCGGCCACCCCGAAAGGCACTCGGAGCCTCCACGGCCGCCCCGAAAGGAACTCGAAGCCTCGCTGGCCGCCCCGAAAGGCACTCGGAGCCTGCCTGGATGTCCGAAAAGGCACTCGGAGCCGGCCCGGCCTCAACGAAAGGCACTCGGAGCCTCGCTGGCCGCCCCGAAAGGCACTCGGAGCCTCGCTGGCCGCCCCGAAAGGCACTCGGAGCCTGCCTGGCCGCCCAAAAAGGCACTCGGAGCCGGCCCGGCTGCCCACAAAGGCACTCGGAGGCGGCCCGGCCGCCCCAAAAGGTACTCGGAGGCGGCCGGGCCGCCCCGAAAGGCACTCGGAGCCAGCACGGCCGCCCCGAAAGGCACTCGGAGGCGGCCCGGCCGCCCCGAAAGGCACTCGGAGGTGGCCCGGCCGCCCCGGAAGGCACTCGGAGCCTCCCCGGCCGCCCCGAAAGGCACTCGGAGCCTCCCCGGCCGCCCCGAAGGGCACTGGCAGCCGGCCCGGCCGCCCCGAAAGGCACTCGGAGCCTCCCCGGCCGCCCCGAAAGGCACTCGGAGCCTGCCTGGATGTCCGAAAAGGCACTCGGAGCCGGCCCGGCCTCAACGAAAGGCACTCGGAGCCTCCCCAGCCGCCCCGAAAGGCACTCGGAGCCTCGCTGGCCGCCCCGAAAGGAACTCGGAGCCTCCCCGGCCGCCCCGAAAGGCACTCGGAGCCATCCCGGACTCAACGAAAGGCACTGGCAGCCGGCCCGGCCGCCCCGAAAGGCACTCGGAGCCAGCCCGGCCGCCCCGAAAGGCACTCAGAGCCGGCCCTGCCGCCCCGAAAGGCACTCGGAGCCTCCCTGGCCGCCCCGAAAGGCACTCGGAGGCGGCCCGGCCGCCCCGAAAGGCACTCGGAGCCTCCCCGGCCGCCCCGAAAGGCACTCGGAGGCGGGCCAGACGCCCGAAAAGGCACTCGGAGGCGGCCCGGCCGCCCCGAAAGGCACTCGGAGCCTCCCCGGCTGCCCCAAAAGGCACTCGAAGCCTCCCCGGCCGCCCCGAAAGGCACTCGGAGCCTCCCCGGCCGCCCCGAAAGGCACTCGGAGCCTCCCCGGCTGCCCCCAAAGGCACTCGGAGCCTCCCCGGCCGCCCCGAAAGGCACTCGGAGCCTCCCCGGCCCCCCGAAAGGCACTCGGAGCCAGCCCGGCCGCCCCAAAAGGCACTCGGAGCCTCCCCGGCCGCCCCGAAGGGCACTGGCAGCCGGCCCGGCCGCCCCGAAAGGCACTCGGAGCTTCCCCGGCCGCCCCGAAAGGCACTCGGAGCCAGCCCGGCCACCCCGAAAGGCACTCAGAGCCGGCCCGGCCGCCCACAAAGGCACTCGGAGCCTCCCCGGCCGCCCCGAAAGGCACTCGGAGCGTGCCCGGCCACCCCGAAAGGCACTCGGAGCGTGTCCGGACGCCCCGAAAGGCACTCGGAGCCTCCCCAGCCGCCCACAAAGGCACTCGGAGCCGGCCCGGCCGCCCCGAAAGGCACTCGGAGCCTCCCCGGCCGCCCCGAAAGGCACTCGAAGCCTCGCTGGCCGCCCCGAAAGGCACTCGGAGCCTGCCTGGATGTCCGAAAAGGCACTCGGAGCCGGCCCGGCCTCAACGAAAGGCACTCGGAGCCTCGCTGGCCGCCCCGAAAGGCACTCGGAGCCTCGCTGGCCGCCCCGAAAGGCACTCGGAGCCTGCCTGGCCGCCCAAAAAGGCACGCGGAGCCGGCCCGGCTGCCCACAAAGGCACTCGGAGGCGGCCCGGCCGCCCCAAAAGGTACTCGGAGGCGGCCGGGCCGCCCCGAAAGGCACTCGGAGCCAGCACGGCCGCCCCGAAAGCCACTCGGAGCCTCCCCGGCCGCCCCAAAAGGCACTCGGAGGTGGCCCGGCCGCCCCGGAAGGCACTCGGAGCCTCGCTGGCCGCCCCGAAAGGCACTCGGAGCCTCCCCGGCCGCCCCGAAGGGCACTCGGAGCCTGCCTGGATGTCCGAAAAGGCACTCGGAGCCGGCCCGGCCTCAACGAAAGGCACTCGGAGCCTCCCCAGCCGCCCCGAAAGGCACTCGGAGCCTCGCTGGCCGCCCCGAAAGGAACTCGGAGCCTCCCCGGCCGCCCCGAAAGGCACTCGGAGCCATCCCGGACTCAACGAAAGGCACTGGCAGCCGGCCCGGCCGCCCCGAAAGGCACTCGGAGCCAGCCCGGCCGCCCCGAAAGGCACTCAGAGCCGGCCCTGCCGCCCCGAAAGGCACTCGGAGCCTCCCTGGCCGCCCCTAAAGGCACTCGGAGCCTCGCCGGCCGCCCCAAAAGGCACTCGGAGGCGGGCCAGACGCCCGAAAAGGCACTCGGAGGCGGCCCGGCCGCCCCGAAAGGCACTCGGAGCCTCCCCGGCTGCCCCAAAAGGCACTCGAAGCCTCCCCGGCCGCCCCGAAAGGCACTCGGAGCCTCCCCGGCCGCCCCGAAAGGCACTCGGAGCCTCCCCGGCTGCCCCCAAAGGCACTCGGAGCCTCCCCGGCCGCCCCGAAAGGCACTCGGAGCCTCCCCGGCCCCCCGAAAGGCACTCGGAGCCGGCCCGGCCGCCCCGAAAGGCACTCGGAGCCTCCCCGGCCGCCCCGAAGGGCACTGGCAGCCGGCCCGGCCGCCCCGAAAGGCACTCGGAGCTTCCCCGGCCGCCCCGAAAGGCACTCGGAGCCAGCCCGGCCACCCCGAAAGGCACTCGGAGCCGGCCCGGCCGCCCACAAAGGCACTCGGAGCCGGCCCGGCCGCCCCGAAAGGCACTCGGAGCGTGCCCGGCCACCCCGAAAGGCACTCGGAGCGTGTCCGGACGCCCCGAAAGGCACTCGGAGCCTCCCCAGCCGCCCACAAAGGCACTCGGAGCCGGCCCGGCCGCCCCGAAAGGCACTCGGAGCCTCCCCGGCCGCCCCGAAAGGCACTCGAAGCCTCGCTGGCCGCCCCGAAAGGCACTCGGAGCCTGCCTGGATGTCCGAAAAGGCACTCGGAGCCGGCCCGGCCTCAACGAAAGGCACTCGGAGCCTCGCTGGCCGCCCCGAAAGGCACTCGGAGCCTGCCTGGCCGCCCAAAAAGGCACGCGGAGCCTCCCCGGCCGCCCCAAAAGGCACTCGGAGGTGGCCCGGCCGCCCCGGAAGGCACTCGGAGCCTCGCTGGCCGCCCCGAAAGGCACTCGGAGCCTCCCCGGCCGCCCCGAAGGGCACTGGCAGCCGGCCCGGCCGCCCCGAAAGGCACTCGGAGCCTCCCCGGCCGCCCTGAAAGGCACTCGGAGGCGGCCCGGCCGCCCCGAAAGGCACTCGGAGCCTCCCCGGCTGCCCCGAAGGGCACTCGGAGGTGACCCGGACGCCCCCAAAGGCACTCGGAGCCTCCCCGGCCGCCCACAAAGGCACTCGGAGCCTCCCCGGCCACCCCGAAAGGCACTCGGAGGTGACCCGGCCGCCCCCAAAGGCACTCGGAGCCTCCCCGGCTGCCCCAAAAGGCACTCGGATCCTCCCCGGCCGCCCCGAAAGGCACTCGGAGCCTCCCCGGCCCCCCGAAAGGCACTCGGAGCCTCCCCGGCCACCCCGAAAGGCACTCGGAGCCTCCCCGGCTGCCCCGAAGGGCACTCGGAGCCGGCCCGGCCGCCCCGAAAGGCACTCGGAGCCTCCCCGGCCGCCCCGAAAGGCACTCGGAGCCTCCCCGGCCGCCCCGAAAGGCACTCGGAGCCTCGCTGGCCGCCCCGAAAGGCACTCGGAGCCTCGCTGGCCGCCCCGAAAGGCACTCGGAGCCTCCCCGGGCGCCCCGAAAGGCACTCGGAGCCTCCCCGGCCGCCCTGAAAGGCACTCGGAGGCGGCCCGGCCGCCCCGAAAGGCACTCGGAGCCTCCCCGGCCGCCCCGAAAGGCACTCGGAGCCTCCCCGGCCACCCCGAAAGGCACTCGGAGCCAGCCCGGCCACCCCGAAAGGCACTCGGAGGTGACCCGGCCGTCCCCGAAAGGCACTCGGAGCCTCCCCGGCCACCCCGAAAGGCACTCGGAGCGTGCCCGGCTGCCCACAAAGGTACTCGGAGGCGGCCCGGCCGCCCCGAAAGGCACTCGGAGGCGGCCCGGCCGCCCCGAAAGGCACTCGGAGCCTCCCCGGCCGCCCCGAAAGGCACTCGGAGCCTCCCCGGCCACCCCGGAAGGCACTCGGAGCCTCCCCGGCCGCCCCGAAAGGCACTCGGAGCCTCCCCAGCCACCCCGAAAGGCACTCGGAGCCTCCCCGGCCGCCCCGAAAGGCACTCGGACGCTGTCCGGCCGCCCCGAAAGGCACTCGGAGGCGACCCGGCCGCCCCGAAAGGCACTCGGAGGCGGTCCGGCCACCCCAAAAGGCACTCAGAGCCTCCCCGGCCGCCCCGAAAGGCACTCGGAGGCGGCCTGGCCGCCCCGAAAGGCACTCGGAGCCTCCCCGGCTGCCCCGAAGGGCACTCGGAGCCTCCCCGGCCGCCCCGAAAGGCACTCGGAGGTGACCCGGCCGCCCCAAAAGGCACTCGGAGCCTCCCCGGCCGCCCCGAAAGGCACTCGGAGCCTCCCCGGCTGCCCCGAAGGGCACTCGGAGCTGGCCCGGCCGCCCCGAAGGGCACTCGGAGCCTCCCCGGCCGCCCCAAAAGGCACTCGGAGCCTCGCCGGCCGCCCCAAAAGGCACTCGGAGCCTCCCCGGCCGCCCCGAAAGGCACTCGGACGCTGTCCGGCCGCCCCGAAAGGCACTCGGAGGCGGCCCGGCCGCCCCGAAGGGCACTCGGAGCCAGCCCGGCCGCCCCGAAAGGCACTCGGAGCCTCGTTGGCCGCCCCAAAAGGCACTCGGAGCCTCCCCGGCCGCCCCGAAAGGCACTCGGAGCCTCCCCGGCCGCCCCGAAAGGCACTCGGAGGCGGCCCGGCTGCCCCGAAAGGCACTCGGAGCCGGCCCGGACACCCCGAAAGGCACTCGGAGCCGGTCCGGCCGCCCCGAAAGGCACTCGGAGCCGGTCCGGCCGCCCCGAAAGGCACTCGGAGCGTGCCCGGCCGCCCCGAAAGGCACTCGGAGCCTCGCCGGCCGCCCCGAAAGGCACTCGGAGCCTCCCCAGCCGCCCACAAAGGCACTCGGAGGCGGTCCGGCCGCCCCGAAAGGCACTCGGAGCCTCCCCGGCCGCCCCGAAAGGCACTCGAAGCCTCGCTGGCCGCCCCGAAAGGCACTCGGAGCCTGCCTGGATGTCCGAAAAGGCACTCGGAGCCGGCCCGGCCTCAACGAAAGGCACTCGGAGCCTCGCTGGCCGCCCCGAAAGGCACTCGGAGCCTCGCTGGCCGCCCCGAAAGGCACTCGGAGCCTCCCCGGCCGCCCCGAAAGGCACTCGGAGCCATCCCGAACTCAACGAAAGGCACTGGGAGCTGGCCCGGCCACCCCAAAAGGCACTCGGAGCCAGCCCGGCCGCCCCGAAAGGCACTCAGAGCCGGCCCTGCCGCCCCAAAAGGCACTCGGAGCCTCCCCGGCCGCCCCGAAAGGCACTCGGAGCCTCCCCGGCTGCCCCGAAAGGCACTCGGAGCCTCGCCGGCCGCCCCGAAAGGCACTCGGAGGCGGCCCAGCCGCCCGAAAAGGCACGCGGAGCCGGCCCGGCAGCCCACAAAGGCACTCGGAGCCTCCCCGGCCGCCCTGAAAGGCACTCGGAGGCGGCCCGGCCGCCCCGAAAGGCACTCGGAGCCTCGCCGGCCGCCCCGAAAGGCACTCGGAGGCGGGCCAGACGCCCGAAAAGGCACGCGGAGCCGGCCCGGCAGCCCACAAAGGCACTCGGAGCCTCCCCGGCCGCCCCCAAAGGCACTCGGAGGCGGCCCGGCCGCCCCGAAAGGCACTCGGAGCCTCCCCGGCTGCCCCAAAAGGCACTCGAAGCCTCCCCGGCCGCCCCGAAAGGCACTCGGAGCCTCCCCGGCCGCCCCCAAAGGCACTCGGAGCCTCCCCGGCTGCCCCCAAAGGCACTCGGAGCCTCCCCGGCCGCCCCGAAAGGCACTCGGAGCGTGCCCGGCCGCCCTGAAAGGCACTCGGAGCGTGCCCGGCCGCCCCGAAAGGCACTCGGAGCCTCCCCGGCCGCCCCGAAGGGCACTGGCAGCCGGCCCGGCCGCCCCGAAAGGCACTCGGAGCTTCCCCGGCCGCCCCGAAAGGCACTCGGAGCCAGCCCGGCCACCCCGAAAGGCACTCGGAGCCGGCCCGGCCGCCCACAAAGGCACTCGGAGCCTCCCCGGCCGCCCCGAAAGGCACTCGGAGCGTGCACGGCCGCCCACAAAGGCACTCGGAGCGTGTCCGGACGCCCCGAAAGGCACTCGGAGCCTCCACGGCCGCCCCGAAAGGAACTCGAAGCCTCGCTGGCCGCCCCGAAAGGCACTCGGAGCCTGCCTGGATGTCCGAAAAGGCACTCGGAGCCGGCCCGGCCTCAACGAAAGGCACTCGGAGCCTCGCTGGCCGCCCCGAAAGGCACTCGGAGCCTCGCTGGCCGCCCCGAAAGGCACTCGGAGCCTGCCTGGCCGCCCAAAAAGGCACTCGGAGCCGGCCCGGCTGCCCACAAAGGCACTCGGAGGCGGCCCGGCCGCCCCGAAAGGCACTCGGAGCCTCCCCGGCCGCCCCGAAGGGCACTCGGAGCCTCCCCGGCCGCCCCGAAGGGCACTGGCAGCCGGCCCGGCCGCCCCGAAAGGCACTCGGAGCTTCCCCGGCCGCCCCGAAAGGCACTCGGAGCCAGCCCGGCCACCCCGAAAGGCACTCGGAGCCGGCCCGGCCGCCCACAAAGGCACTCGGAGCCTCCCCGGCCGCCCCGAAAGGCACTCGAAGCCTCGCTGGCTGCCCCGAAAGGCACTCGGAGCCTGCCTGGATGTCCGAAAAGGCACTCGGAGCCGGCCCGGCCTCAACGAAAGGCACTCGGAGCCTCGCTGGCCGCCCCGAAAGGCACTCGGAGCCTCGCTGGCCGCCCCGAAAGGCACTCGGAGCCTGCCTGGCCGCCCAAAAAGGCACTCGGAGCCGGCCCGGCTGCCCACAAAGGCACTCGGAGGCGGCCCGGCCGCCCCGAAAGGTACTCGGAGGCGGCCGGGCCGCCCCGAAAGGCACTCGGAGCCAGCACGGCCGCCCCGAAAGCCACTCGGAGCCTCCCCGGCCGCCCCAAAAGGCACTCGGAGGTGGCCCGGCCGCCCCGGAAGGCACTCGGAGCCTCCCCGGCCGCCCCGAAAGGCACTCGGAGCCTCCCCAGCCACCCCGAAAGGCACTCGGAGCCTCCCCGGCCGCCCCGAAAGGCACTCGGACGCTGTCCGGCCGCCCCGAAAGGCACTCGGAGGCGACCCGGCCGCCCCGAAAGGCACTCGGAGGCGGTCCGGCCACCCCAAAAGGCACTCAGAGCCTCCCCGGCCGCCCCGAAAGGCACTCGGAGGCGGCCTGGCCGCCCCGAAAGGCACTCGGAGCCTCCCCGGCTGCCCCGAAGGGCACTCGGAGCCTCCCCGGCCGCCCCGAAGGGCACTCGGAGCCTCCCCGGCCGCCCCAAAAGGCACTCGGAGCCTCCCCGGACGCCCCGAAAGGCACTCGGAGCCTCCCCGGCTGCCCCGAAGGGCACTCGGAGCTGGCCCGGCCGCCCCGAAGGGCACTCGGAGCCTCCCCGGCCGCCCCAAAAGGCACTCGGAGCCTCGCCGGCCGCCCCAAAAGGCACTCGGAGCCTCGCCGGCCGTCCCCGAAGGGCACTCGGAGCCTCCCCGGCCCCCCGAAAGGCACTCGGAGCCTCCCCGGCCGCCCCGAAAGGCACTCGGACGCTGTCCGGCCGCCCCGAAAGGCACTCGGAGGCGGCCCGGCCGCCCCGAAGGGCACTCGGAGCCAGCCCGGCCGCCCCGAAAGGCACTCGGAGCCTCGTTGGCCGCCCCGAAAGGCACTCGGAGCCTCCCCGGCCGCCCCGAAAGGCACTCGGAGCCTCCCCGGCCGCCCCGAAAGGCACTCGGAGGCGGCCCGGCCGCCCCGAAAGGCACTCGGAGCCGGCCCGGACACCCCGAAAGGCACTCGGAGCCGGTCCGGCCGCCCCGAAAGGCACTCGGAGCCGGTCCGGCCGCCCCGAAAGGCACTCGGAGCGTGCCCGGCCGCCCCGAAAGGCACTCGGAGCCTCGCCGGCCGCCCCGAAAGGCACTCGGAGCCTCCCCAGCCGCCCACAAAGGCACTCGGAGGCGGTCCGGCCGCCCCGAAAGGCACTCGGAGCCTCCCCGGCCGCCCCGAAAGGCACTCGAAGCCTCGCTGGCCGCCCCGAAAGGCACTCGGAGCCTGCCTGGATGTCCGAAAAGGCACTCGGAGCCGGCCCGGCCTCAACGAAAGGCACTCGGAGCCTCGCTGGCCGCCCCGAAAGGCACTCGGAGCCTCGCTGGCCGCCCCGAAAGGCACTCGGAGCCTCCCCGGCCGCCCCGAAAGGCACTCGGAGCCATCCCGAACTCAACGAAAGGCACTGGGAGCTGGCCCGGCCACCCCAAAAGGCACTCGGAGCCAGCCCGGCCGCCCCGAAAGGCACTCAGAGCCGGCCCTGCCGCCCCGAAAGGCACTCGGAGCCTCCCCGGCCGCCCCCAAAGGCACTCGGAGCCTCCCCGGCCGCCCCGAAAGGCACTCGGAGCCTCGCCGGCCGCCCCGAAAGGCACTCGGAGGCGGCCCAGCCGCCCGAAAAGGCACGCGGAGCCGGCCCGGCAGCCCACAAAGGCACTCGGAGCCTCCCCGGCCGCCCTGAAAGGCACTCGGAGGCGGCCCGGCCGCCCCGAAAGGCACTCGGAGCCTCGCCGGCTGCCCCGAAAGGCACTCGGAGGCGGGCCAGACGCCCGAAAAGGCACGCGGAGCCGGCCCGGCAGCCCACAAAGGCACTCGGAGCCTCCCCGGCCGCCCCCAAAGGCACTCGGAGGCGGCCCGGCCGCCCCGAAAGGCACTCGGAGCCTCCCCGGCTGCCCCAAAAGGCACTCGAAGCCTCCCCGGCCGCCCCGAAAGGCACTCGGAGCCTCCCCGGCCGCCCCCAAAGGCACTCGGAGCCTCCCCGGCTGCCCCCAAAGGCACTCGGAGCCTCCCCGGCCGCCCCGAAAGGCACTCGGAGCGTGCCCGGCCGCCCTGAAAGGCACTCGGAGCCTCCCCGGCCGCCCCGAAAGGCACTCGGAGCCTCCCCGGCCGCCCCGAAGGGCACTGGCAGCCGGCCCGGCCGCCCCGAAAGGCACTCGGAGCCAGCCCGGCCACCCCGAAAGGCACTCGGAGCCGGCCCGGCCGCCCACAAAGGCACTCGGAGCCTCCCCGGCCGCCCCGAAAGGCACTCGGAGCGTGCACGGCCGCCCACAAAGGCACTCGGAGCGTGTCCGGACGCCCCGAAAGGCACTCGGAGCCTCCACGGCCGCCCCGAAAGGAACTCGAAGCCTCGCTGGCCGCCCCGAAAGGCACTCGGAGCCTGCCTGGATGTCCGAAAAGGCACTCGGAGCCGGCCCGGCCTCAACGAAAGGCACTCGGAGCCTCGCTGGCCGCCCCGAAAGGCACTCGGAGCCTCGCTGGCCGCCCCGAAAGGCACTCGGAGCCTGCCTGGCCGCCCAAAAAGGCACTCGGAGCCGGCCCGGCTGCCCACAAAGGCACTCGGAGGCGGCCCGGCCGCCCCGAAAGGCACTCGGAGCCTCCCCGGCCGCCCCGAAGGGCACTCGGAGCCTCCCCGGCCGCCCCGAAGGGCACTGGCAGCCGGCCCGGCCGCCCCGAAAGGCACTCGGAGCTTCCCCGGCCGCCCCGAAAGGCACTCGGAGCCAGCCCGGCCACCCCGAAAGGCACTCGGAGCCGGCCCGGCCGCCCACAAAGGCACTCGGAGCCTCCCCGGCCGCCCCGAAAGGCACTCGGAGCGTGCCCGGCCACCCACAAAGGCACTCGGAGCGTGTCCGGACGCCCCGAAAGGCACTCGGAGCCTCCCCAGCCGCCCACAAAGGCACTCGGAGCCGGCCCGGCCACCCCGAAAGGCACTCGGAGCCTCCACGGCCGCCCCGAAAGGAACTCGAAGCCTCGCTGGCTGCCCCGAAAGGCACTCGGAGCCTGCCTGGATGTCCGAAAAGGCACTCGGAGCCGGCCCGGCCTCAACGAAAGGCACTCGGAGCCTCGCTGGCCGCCCCGAAAGGCACTCGGAGCCTCGCTGGCCGCCCCGAAAGGCACTCGGAGCCTGCCTGGCCGCCCAAAAAGGCACTCGGAGCCGGCCCGGCTGCTCACAAAGGCACTCGGAGGCGGCCCGGCCGCCCCAAAAGGTACTCGGAGGCGGCCGGGCCGCCCCGAAAGGCACTCGGAGCCAGCACGGCCTCAACGAAAGGCACTCGGAGCCTCCCCGGCCGCCCCAAAAGGCACTCGGAGGTGGCCCGGCCGCCCCGGAAGGCACTCGGAGCCTCCCCGGCCGCCCCGAAAGGCACTCGGAGCCTCCCCGGCCGCCCCGAAGGGCACTGGCAGCCGGCCCGGCCGCCCCGAAAGGCACTCGGAGCCTCCCCGGCCGCCCCGAAAGGCACTCGGAGCCTGCCTGGATGTCCGAAAAGGCACTCGGAGCCGGCCCGGCCTCAACGAAAGGCACTCGGAGCCTCCCCAGCCGCCCCGAAAGGCACTCGGAGCCTCGCTGGCCGCCCCGAAAGGAACTCGGAGCCTCCCCGGCCGCCCCGAAAGGCACTCGGAGCCATCCCGGACTCAACGAAAGGCACTGGCAGCCGGCCCGGCCGCCCCGAAAGGCACTCGGAGCCAGCCCGGCCGCCCCGAAAGGCACTCAGAGCCGGCCCTGCCGCCCCGAAAGGCACTCGGAGCCTCCCTGGCCGCCCCGAAAGGCACTCGGAGCCTCGCCGGCCGCCCCGAAAGGCACTCGGAGGCGGGCGAGACGCCCGAAAAGGCACTCGGAGGCGGCCCGGCCGCCCCGAAAGGCACTCGGAGCCTCCCCGGCTGCCCCAAAAGGCACTCGAAGCCTCCCCGGCCGCCCCGAAAGGCACTCGGAGCCTCCCCGGCCGCCCCGAAAGGCACTCGGAGCCTCCCCGGCTGCCCCCAAAGGCACTCGGAGCCTCCCCGGCCGCCCCGAAAGGCACTCGGAGCCTCCCCGGCCCCCCGAAAGGCACTCGGAGCCGGCCCGGCCGCCCCGAAAGGCACTCGGAGCCTCCCCGGCCGCCCCGAAGGGCACTGGCAGCCGGCCCGGCCGCCCCGAAAGGCACTCGGAGCTTCCCCGGCCGCCCCGAAAGGCACTCGGAGCCAGCCCGGCCACCCCGAAAGGCACTCGGAGCCGGCCCGGCCACCCACAAAGGCACTCGGAGCGTGTCCGGCCGCCCCGAAAGGCACTCGGAGCCTCCCCAGCCGCCCACAAAGGCACTCGGAGCCGGCCCGGCCGCCCCGAAAGGCACTCGGAGCCTCCCCGGCCGCCCCGAAAGGCACTCGAAGCCTCGCTGGCTGCCCCGAAAGGCACTCGGAGCCTGCCTGGATGTCCGAAAAGGCACTCGGAGCCGGCCCGGCCTCAACGAAAGGCACTCGGAGCCTCGCTAGCCGCCCCGAAAGGCACTCGGAGCCTGCCTGGCCGCCCAAAAAGGCACGCGGAGCCGGCCCGGCTGCCCACAAAGGCACTCGGAGGCGGTCCGGCCGCCCCAAAAGGTACTCGGAGGCGGCCGGGCCGCCCCGAAAGGCACTCGGAGCCAGCACGGCCGCCCCGAAAGCCACTCGGAGCCTCCCCGGCCGCCCCAAAAGGCACTCGGAGGTGGCCCGGCCGCCCCGGAAGGCACTCGGAGCCTCGCTGGCCGCCCCGAAAGGCACTCGGAGCCTCCCCGGCCGCCCCGAAGGGCACTGGCAGCCGGCCCGGCCGCCCCGAAAGGCACTCGGAGCCTCCCCGGCCGCCCTGAAAGGCACTCGGAGGCGGCCCGGCCGCCCCGAAAGGCACTCGGAGCCTCCCCGGCTGCCCCGAAGGGCACTCGGAGGTGACCCGGACGCCCCCAAAGGCACTCGGAGCCTCCCCGGCCGCCCACAAAGGCACTCGGAGCCTCCCCGGCCGCCCCGAAAGGCACTCGGAGGTGACCCGGCCGCCCCCAAAGGCACTCGGAGCCTCCCCGGCTGCCCCAAAAGGCACTCGGATCCTCCCCGGCCGCCCCGAAAGGCACTCGGAGCCTCCCCGGCCCCCCGAAAGGCACTCGGAGCCTCCCCGGCCGCCCCGAAAGGCACTCGGAGCCTCCCCGGCTGCCCCGAAGGGCACTCGGAGCCGGCCCGGCCGCCCTGAAAGGCACTCGGAGCCGGCCCGGCCGCCCCGAAAGGCACTCGGAGCCTCCCCAGCCGCCCCGAAAGGCACTCGGAGCCTCGCTGGCCGCCCCGAAAGGCACTCGGAGCCTCGCTGGCCGCCCCGAAAGGCACTCGGAGCCTCCCCGGGCGCCCCGAAGGGCACTCGGAGCCTCCCCGGCCGCCCTGAAAGGCACTCGGAGGTGGCCCGGCCGCCCCGAAAGGCACTCGGAGCCTCCCCGGCCGCCCCGAAAGGCACTCGGAGCCTCCCCGGCCACCCCGAAAGGCACTCGGAGCCAGCCCGGCCACCCCGAAAGGCACTCGGAGGTGACCCGGCCGTCCCCGAAAGGCACTCGGAGCCTCCCCGGCCACCCCGAAAGGCACTCGGAGCGTGCCCGGCTGCCCACAAAGGTACTCGGAGCGTGCCCGGCCGCCCCGAAAGGCACTCGGAGCCTCCCCGGCCACCCCGAAAGGCACTCGGAGCCGGCCCGGCTGCCCACAAAGGCACTCGGAGCCTCCCCGGCCACCCCGAAAGGCACTCGGAGCCTCCCCGGCCGCCCCGAAAGGCACTCGGAGCCTCCCCAGCCACCCCGAAAGGCACTCGGAGCCTCCCCGGCCGCCCCGAAAGGCACTCGGACGCTGTCCGGCCGCCCCGAAAGGCACTCGGAGGCGACCCGGCCGCCCCGAAAGGCACTCGGAGGCGGTCCGGCCACCCCAAAAGGCACTCAGAGCCTCCCCGGCCGCCCCGAAAGGCACTCGGAGGCGGCCTGGCCGCCCCGAAAGGCACTCGGAGCCTCCCCGGCTGCCCCGAAGGGCACTCGGAGCCTCCCCGGCCGCCCCGAAGGGCACTCGGAGCCTCCCCGGCCGCCCCAAAAGGCACTCGGAGCCTCCCCGGACGCCCCGAAAGGCACTCGGAGCCTCCCCGGCTGCCCCGAAGGGCACTCGGAGCTGGCCCGGCCGCCCCGAAGGGCACTCGGAGCCTCCCCGGCCGCCCCAAAAGGCACTCGGAGCCTCGCCGGCCGCCCCAAAAGGCACTCGGAGCCTCGCCGGCCGTCCCCGAAGGGCACTCGGAGCCTCCCCGGCCCCCCGAAAGGCACTCGGAGCCTCCCCGGCCGCCCCGAAAGGCACTCGGACGCTGTCCGGCCGCCCCGAAAGGCACTCGGAGGCGGCCCGGCCGCCCCGAAGGGCACTCGGAGGCGGCCCGGCCGCCCCGAAAGGCACTCGGAGCCTCGTTGGCCGCCCCGAAAGGCACTCGGAGCCTCCCCGGCCGCCCCGAAAGGCACTCGGAGCCTCCCCGGCTGCCCCGAAGGGCACTCGGAGGTGACCCGGACGCCCCCAAAGGCACTCGGAGCCTCCCCGGCCGCCCACAAAGGCACTCGGAGCCTCCCCGGCCGCCCCGAAAGGCACTCGGAGGTGACCCGGCCGCCCCCAAAGGCACTCGGAGCCTCCCCGGCTGCCCCAAAAGGCACTCGGAGCCTCCCCGGCCGCCCCGAAAGGCACTCGGAGCCTCCCCGGCCCCCCGAAAGGCACTCGGAGCCTCCCCGGCCGCCCCGAAAGGCACTCGGAGCCTCCCCGGCTGCCCCGAAGGGCACTCGGAGCCTCCCCGGCCGCCCCGAAAGGCACTCGGAGCCGGCCCGGCCGCCCCGAAAGGCACTCGGAGCCTCCCCGGCCGCCCCGAAAGGCACTCGGAGCCTCGCTGGCCGCCCCGAAAGGCACTCGGAGCCTCCCCGGGCGCCCCGAAGGGCACTCGGAGCCTCCCCGGCCGCCCTGAAAGGCACTCGGAGGCGGCCCGGCCGCCCCGAAAGGCACTCGGAGCCTCCCCGGCCGCCCCGAAAGGCACTTGGAGCCTCCCCGGCCACCCCGAAAGGCACTCGGAGCCAGCCCGGCCACCCCGAAAGGCACTCGGAGGTGACCCGGCCGTCCCCGAAAGGCACTCGGAGCCTCCCCGGCCACCCCGAAAGGCACTCGGAGCGTGCCCGGCTGCCCACAAAGGTACTCGGAGCGTGCCCGGCCGCCCCGAAAGGCACTCGGAGCCTCCCCGGCCACCCCGAAAGGCACTCGGAGCCGGCCCGGCCGCCCCGAAAGGCACTCGGAGCCTCCCCGGCCACCCCGAAAGGCACTCGGAGCCTCCCCGGCCGCCCCGAAAGGCACTCGGAGCCTCCCCAGCCACCCCGAAAGGCACTCGGAGCCTCCCCGGCCGCCCCGAAAGGCACTCGGACGCTGTCCGGCCGCCCCGAAAGGCACTCGGAGGCGACCCGGCCGCCCCGAAAGGCACTCGGAGGCGGTCCGGCCACCCCAAAAGGCACTCAGAGCCTCCCCGGCCGCCCCGAAAGGCACTCGGAGGCGGCCTGGCCGCCCCGAAAGGCACTCGGAGCCTCCCCGGCTGCCCCGAAGGGCACTCGGAGCCTCCCCGGCCGCCCCGAAGGGCACTCGGAGGTGACCCGGCCGCCCCAAAAGGCACTCGGAGCCTCCCCGGACGCCCCGAAAGGCACTCGGAGCCTCCCCGGCTGCCCCGAAGGGCACTCGGAGCTGGCCCGGCCGCCCCGAAGGGCACTCGGAGCCTCCCCGGCCGCCCCAAAAGGCACTCGGAGCCTCGCCGGCCGCCCCAAAAGGCACTCGGAGCCTCCCCGGCCGTCCCCGAAGGGCACTCGGAGCCTCCCCGGCCCCCCGAAAGGCACTCGGAGCCTCCCCGGCCGCCCCGAAAGGCACTCGGACGCTGTCCGGCCGCCCCGAAAGGCACTCGGAGGCGGCCCGGCCGCCCCGAAGGGCACTCGGAGCCAGCCCGGCCGCCCCGAAAGGCACTCGGAGCCTCGTTGGCCGCCCCGAAAGGCACTCGGAGCCTCCCCGGCCGCCCCGAAAGGCACTCGGAGGCGGCCCGGCTGCCCCGAAAGGCACTCGGAGGCGGCCCGGACACCCCGAAAGGCACTCGGAGCCGGTCCGGCCGCCCCGAAAGGCACTCGGAGCCTCGCCGGCCGCCCCGAAAGGCACTCGGAGCGTGCCCGGCCGCCCCGAAAGGCACTCGGAGCCTCGCCGGCCGCCCCGAAAGGCACTCGGAGCCTCCCCAGCCGCCCACAAAGGCACTCGGAGGCGGTCCGGCCGCCCCGAAAGGCACTCGGAGCCTCCCCGGCCGCCCCGAAAGGCACTCGGAGCCTCCCCGGCCGCCCCAAAAGGCACTCGAAGCCTCGCTGGCCGCCCCGAAAGGCACTCGGAGCCTGCCTGGATGTCCGAAAAGGCACTCGGAGCCGGCCCGGCCTCAACGAAAGGCACTCGGAGCCTCGCTGGCCGCCCCGAAAGGCACTCGGAGCCTCGCTGGCCGCCCCGAAAGGCACTCGGAGCCTCCCCGGCCGCCCCGAAAGGCACTCGGAGCCATCCCGAACTCAACGAAAGGCACTGGGAGCTGGCCCGGCCACCCCAAAAGGCACTCGGAGCCAGCCCGGCCGCCCCGAAAGGCACTCAGAGCCGGCCCTGCCGCCCCGAAAGGCACTCGGAGCCTCCCCGGCCGCCCCGAAAGGCACTCGGAGCCTCCCCGGCTGCCCCGAAAGGCACTCGGAGCCTCGCCGGCCGCCCCGAAAGGCACTCGGAGGCGGCCCAGCCGCCCGAAAAGGCACGCGGAGCCGGCCCGGCAGCCCACAAAGGCACTCGGAGCCTCCCCGGCCGCCCTGAAAGGCACTCGGAGGCGGCCCGGCCGCCCCGAAAGGCACTCGGAGCCTCGCCGGCCGCCCCGAAAGGCACTCGGAGGCGGCCCAGACGCCCGAAAAGGCACGCGGAGCCGGCCCGGCAGCCCACAAAGGCACTCGGAGCCTCCCCGGCCGCCCCCAAAGGCACTCGGAGGCGGCCCGGCCGCCCCGAAAGGCACTCGGAGCCTCCCCGGCTGCCCCAAAAGGCACTCGAAGCCTCCCCGGCCGCCCCGAAAGGCACTCGGAGCCTCCCCGGCCGCCCCCAAAGGCACTCGGAGCCTCCCCGGCTGCCCCCAAAGGCACTCGGAGCCTCCCCAGCCGCCCCGAAAGGCACTCGGAGCGTGCCCGGCCGCCCTGAAAGGCACTCGGAGCGTGCCCGGCCGCCCCGAAAGGCACTCGGAGCCTCCCCGGCCGCCCCGAAGGGCACTGGCAGCCGGCCCGGCCGCCCCGAAAGGCACTCGGAGCTTCCCCGGCCGCCCCGAAAGGCACTCGGAGCCAGCCCGGCCACCCCGAAAGGCACTCGGAGCCGGCCCGGCCGCCCACAAAGGCACTCGGAGCCTCCCCGGCCGCCCCGAAAGGCACTCGGAGCGTGCACGGCCGCCCACAAAGGCACTCGGAGCGTGTCCGGACGCCCCGAAAGGCACTCGGAGCCTCCACGGCCGCCCCGAAAGGCACTCGAAGCCTCGCTGGCCGCCCCGAAAGGCACTCGGAGCCTGCCTGGATGTCCGAAAAGGCACTCGGAGCCGGCCCGGCCTCAACGAAAGGCACTCGGAGCCTCGCTGGCCGCCCCGAAAGGCACTCGGAGCCTCGCTGGCCGCCCCGAAAGGCACTCGGAGCCTGCCTGGCCGCCCAAAAAGGCACTCGGAGCCGGCCCGGCTGCCCACAAAGGCACTCGGAGGCGGCCCGGCCGCCCCAAAAGGTACTCGGAGGCGGCCGGGCCGCCCCGAAAGGCACTCGGAGCCAGCACGGCCGCCCCGAAAGCCACTCGGAGCCTCCCCGGCCGCCCCAAAAGGCACTCGGAGGTGGCCCGGCCGCCCCGGAAGGCACTCGGAGCCTCCCCGGCCGCCCCGAAAGGCACTCGGAGCCTCCCCGGCCGCCCCGAAGGGCACTGGCAGCCGGCCCGGCCGCCCCGAAAGGCACTCGGAGCCTCCCCGGCCGCCCTGAAAGGCACTCGGAGGCGGCCCGGCCACCCCGAAAGGCACTCGGAGCCTCCCCGGCTGCCCCGAAGGGCACTCGGAGGTGACCCGGACGCCCCCAAAGGCACTCGGAGCCTCCCCGGCCGCCCCGGAAGGCACTCGGAGCCTCGCCGGCCGCCCCGAAAGGCACTCAGAGGTGACCCGGCCGCCCCCAAAGGCACTCGGAGCCTCGCCGGCCGCCCCCAAAGGCACTCGGAGGCGGCCCGGCCGCCCCGAAAGGCACTCGGAGCCTCCCCGGGCGCCCCGAAGGGCACTCGGAGCCTCCCCGGCCGCCCCGAAAGGCACTCGGAGCCTCCCCGGCTGCCCCGAAGGGCACTCGGAGGCGGCCCGGCCGTCCCCGAAAGGCACTCGGAGCCTCCCCGGCCACCCCGAAAGGCACTCGGAGGTGACCCGGCCGTCCCCGAAAGGCACTCGGAGCCGGCCCGGACGCCCCGAAAGGCACTCGGAGCCTCCCCGGCCACCCCAAAAGGCACTCGGAGCCAGCCCGGCCACCCCGAAAGGCACTCGGAGCCTCCCCGGCAGCCCCGAAAGGCACTCGGAGCCGGCCGGGCCGCCCCGAAAGGCACTCGGAGCCTCCCCAGCTGCCCCGAAGGGCACTCGGAGCCTCCCCGGCCGCCCCGAAAGGCACTCGGAGCCTCCCCGGCCGCCCCGAAAGGCACTCGGAGCCTCCCCGGCCGCCCCGAAAGGCACTCGGAGCCTCCCCGGCCGCCCCGAAAGGCACTCGGAGCCTCCCCGGGCGCCCCGAAGGGCACTCGGAGCCTCCCCGGGCGCCCTGAAAGGCACTCGGAGGCGGCCCGGCCGCCCCGAAAGGCACTCGGAGCCTCCCCGGCCGCCCCGAAAGGCACTCGGAGCCTCCCCGGCCACCCCGAAAGGCACTCGGAGCCAGCCCGGCCGCCCCGAAAGGCACTCGGAGGTGACCCGGCCGTCCCCGAAAGGCACTCGGAGCCTCCCAGGCCACCCCGAAAGGCACTCGGAGCCTGCCTGGCTGCCCACAAAGGTACTCGGAGCCGGCCCGGCCGCCCCGAAAGGCACTCGGAGCCTCCCCGGCTGCCCCGAAAGGCACTCGGAGCCTCCCCGGCCGCCCCGAAGGGCACTGGCAGCCGGCCCGGCCGCCCCGAAAGGCACTCGGAGCTTCCCCGGCCGCCCCGAAAGGCACTCGGAGCCAGCCCGGCCACCCCGAAAGGCACTCGGAGCCGGCCCGGCCGCCCACAAAGGCACTCGGAGCCTCCCCGGCCGCCCCGAAAGGCACTCGGAGCGTGCCCGGCCGCCCACAAAGGCACTCGGAGCGTGTCCGGCCGCCCCGAAAGGCACTCGGAGCCTCCACGGCCGCCCCGAAAGGAACTCGAAGCCTCGCTGGCCGCCCCGAAAGGCACTCGGAGCCTGCCTGGATGTCCGAAAAGGCACTCGGAGCCGGCCCGGCCTCAACGAAAGGCACTCGGAGCCTCGCTGGCCGCCCCGAAAGGCACTCGGAGCCTCGCTGGCCGCCCCGAAAGGCACTCGGAGCCTGCCTGGCCGCCCAAAAAGGCACTCGGAGCCGGCCCGGCTGCCCACAAAGGCACTCGGAGGCGGCCCGGCCGCCCCAAAAGGTACTCGGAGGCGGCCGGGCCGCCCCGAAAGGCACTCGGAGCCAGCACGGCCGCCCCGAAAGCCACTCGGAGCCTCCCCGGCCGCCCCAAAAGGCACTCGGAGGTGGCCCGGCCGCCCCGGAAGGCACTCGGAGCCTCCCCGGCCGCCCCGAAAGCCACTCGGAGCCTCCCCGGCCGCCCCGAAAGGCACTCGGAGGCGGCCCGGCCGCCCCGAAAGGCACTCGGAGCCTCCCCGGCCGCCCCGAAAGGCACTCGGAGCCTCCCCGGCCGCCCCGAAAGGCACTCGGAGCCTCCCCGGCTGCCCCGAAGGGCACTCGGAGGTGACCCGGACGCCCCCAAAGGCACTCGGAGCCTCCCCGGCCGCCCCCAAAGGCACTCGGAGCCTCGCCGGCCACCCCGAAAGGCACTCGGAGGTGACCCGGCCGCCCCCAAAGGCACTCGGAGCCTCCCCGGCCGCCCCAAAAGGCACTCGGATCCTCCCCGGCCGCCCCGAAAGGCACTCGGAGCCTCCCCGGCCCCCCGAAAGGCACTCGGAGCCTCCCCGGCCGCCCCGAAAGGCACTCGGAGCCTTCCCGGCTGCCCCGAAGGGCACTCGGAGCCGGCCCGGCCGCCCCGAAAGGCACTCGGAGCCTCCCCGGCCGCCCCGAAAGGCACTCGGAGCCTCGCCGGCCGCCCCGAAAGGCACTCGGAGCCTCCCCGGCCGCCCCGAAAGGCACTCGGAGCCTCCCCGGGCGCCCCGAAGGGCACTCGGAGCCTCCCCGGCCGCCCTGAAAGGCACTCGGAGGCGGCCCGGCCGCCCCGAAAGGCACTCGGAGCCTCCCCGGCCGCCCCGAAAGGCACTCGGAGCCTCCCCGGCCACCCCGAAAGGCACTCGGAGCCATCCCGGCCGCCCCGAAAGGCACTCGGAGGTGACCCGGCCGTCCCCGAAAGGCACTCGGAGCCTCCCCGGCCACCCCGAAAGGCACTCGGAGCGTGCCCGGCTGCCCACAAAGGTACTCGGAGCCGGCCCGGCCGCCCCGAAAGGCACTCGGAGCCTCCCCGGCTGCCCCGAAAGGCACTCGGAGCCTCCCCGGCCGCCCCGAAAGGCACTCGGAGCCTCCCCGGCCACCCCGAAAGGCACTCGGAGCCAGCCCGGCCGCCCCGAAAGGCACTCGGAGGTGACCCGGCCGTCCCCGAAAGGCACTCGGAGCCTCCCCGGCCACCCCGAAAGGCACTCGGAGCGTGCCCGGCTGCCCACAAAGGTACTCGGAGCCGGCCCGGCCGCCCCGAAAGGCACTCGGAGCCTCCCCGGCCGCCCCGAAAGGCACTCGGAGCCAGCCCGGCCGCCCCGAAAGGCACTCGGAGCCGGCCCTGCTGCCGAAAAAGGCACTCAGAGCCGGCCCAGCTGCAACGAAAGGCACTCGGCGCCTCGCCGGCCGCCCCGAAGGGCACTCGGAGCCTCGCCGGCCGCCCCGAAGTGTACTCGGAGCCTCGCCGGCCGCTCCGAAAGGCACTCGGAGCCTCCCCGGCCGCCCCGAAAGGCACTCGGAGGCGACGCGACCGCCCCGAAAGGCACTCGGAGCCTCGCCGGCCGCCCCGAAAGGCACTCGGAGCCGCCCCGGCCACCCCGAAAGGCACTCGGAGCCTCCCCGGCCGCCCCGAAGGGCACTCGGAGGCGGCTCAGCCGCCCGAAAAGGCACTCGGAGCTGGCCCGGCCGCCCCGAAAGGCACTCGGAGCGTGCCCGGCCGCCCCGAAAGGCACTCGGAGCGTGCCCGGCCGCCCCGAAAGGCACTCGGAGCCTCCCCGGCCGCCCCGAAAGGCACTCGGAGCCTCGCCGGCCGCCCCGAAGGGCACTCGGAGCCGGCCCGGCCGCCCCAAAAGGCACTCGGAGCCTCGCCGGCCGCCCCCAAAGGCACTCGGAGGCGGCCCGGCCACCCCGAAAGGCACTCGGAGCCTCGCCGGCCGCCCCCAAAGGCACTCGGAGCCTCCCTGGCCGCCCCGAAAGGCACTCGGAGCCTCCCCGGCCCCCCGAAAGGCACTCGGAGCCTCCCCGGCCGCCCCGAAAGGCACTCGGAGCCTCCCCGGCCGCCCCGAAAGGCACTCGGAGCCTCCCCGGCCGCCCCCAAAGGCACTCGGAGCCTCCCCGGCCGCCCCCAAAGGCACTCGGAGCCTCCCCGGCCGCCCCGAAAGGCACTCGGAGGCAGCCCGGCTGCCCCAAAAGGCACTCGGAGCCAGCCCGGCCACCCCGAAAGGCACTCAGAGCCTCCCCGGCCGCCCCGAAAGGCACTCGGAGCCGGCCGGGCCGCCCCGAAAGGCACTCGGAGCCGGCCCGGCCACCCCGAAAGGCACTCGGAGCGTGCCCGGCCGCTCCGAAAGGCACTCGGAGTGTGCCCGGCCGCCCCGAAAGGCACTCGGAGCCTCGCCGGCCGCCCCGAAAGGCACTCGGAGCCTGCCTGGCCGCCCAAAAAGGCACTCGGAGCCGGCCCGGCTGCCCACAAAGGCACTCGGAGGCGGCCCGGCCGCCCCAAAAGGTACTCGGAGGCGGCCGGGCCGCCCCGAAAGGCACTCGGAGCCAGCACGGCCGCCCCGAAAGCCACTCGGAGCCTCCCCGGCCGCCCCAAAAGGCACTCGGAGGTGGCCCGGCCGCCCCGGAAGGCACTCGGAGCCTCCCCGGCCGCCCCGAAAGGCACTCGGAGCCTCCCCGGCCGCCCCGAAGGGCACTGGCAGCCGGCCCGGCCGCCCCGAAAGGCACTCGGAGCCTCCCCGGCTGCCCCGAAGGGCACTCGGAGGTGACCCGGACGCCCCCAAAGGCACTCGGAGCCTCCCCGGCCACCCCAAAAGGCACTCGGAGCCTCGCCGGCCACCCCGAAAGGCAGTCGGAGGTGACCCGGCCGCCCCGAAAGGCACTCGGAGCCTCCCCGGCCGCCCCAAAAGGCACTCGGATCCTCCCCGGCCGCCCCGAAAGGCACTCGGAGCCTCCCCGGCCCCCCGAAAGGCACTCGGAGCCTCCCCGGCCGCCCCGAAAGGCACTCGGAGCCTCCCCGGCTGCCCCGAAGGGCACTCGGAGCCGGCCCGGCCGCCCCGAAAGGCACTCGGAGCCTCCCCGGCCGCCCCGAAAGGCACTCGGAGCCTCCCCGGCCGCCCCGAAAGGCACTCGGAGCCTCCCCGGCCGCCCCGAAGGGCACTCGGAGCCTCCCCGGGCGCCCTGAAAGGCACTCGGAGGCGGCCCGGCCGCCCCGAAAGGCACTCGGAGCCTCCCCGGCCGCCCCGAAAGGCACTCGGAGCCTCCCCGGCCACCCCGAAAGGCACTCGGAGCCAGCCCGGCCACCCCGAAAGGCACTCGGAGGTGACCCGGCCGTCCCCGAAAGGCACTCGGAGCCTCCCCGGCCACCCCGAAAGGCACTCGGAGCGTGCCCGGCTGCCCACAAAGGTACTCGGAGCCGGCCCGGCCGCCCCGAAAGGCACTCGGAGCCTCCCCGGCTGCCCCGAAAGGCACTCGGAGCCTCGCCGGCCGCCCCGAAAGGCACTCGGAGCCTCCCCGGCCACCCCGAAAGGCACTCGGAGCCAGCCCGGCCGCCCCGAAAGGCACTCGGAGGTGACCCGGCCGTCCCCGAAAGGCACTCGGAGCCTCCCCGGCCACCCCGAAAGGCACTCGGAGCGTGCCCGGCTGCCCACAAAGGTACTCGGAGCCGGCCCGGCCGCCCCGAAAGGCACTCGGAGCCTCCCCGGCCGCCCCGAAAGGCACTCGGAGCCAGCCCGGCCGCCCCGAAAGGCACTCGGAGCCGGCCCTGCTGCCGAAAAAGGCACTCAGAGCCGGCCCAGCTGCAACGAAAGGCACTCGGCGCCTCGCCGGCCGCCCCGAAGGGCACTCGGAGCCTCGCCGGCCGCCCCGAAGTGTACTCGGAGCCTCGCCGGCCGCTCCGAAAGGCACTCGGAGCCTCCCCGGCCGCCCCGAAAGGCACTCGGAGGCGACGCGACCGCCCCGAAAGGCACTCGGAGCCTCGCCGGCCGCCCCGAAAGGCACTCGGAGCCGCCCCGGCCACCCCGAAAGGCACTCGGAGCCTCCCCGGCCGCCCCGAAGGGCACTCGGAGGCGGCTCAGCCGCCCGAAAAGGCACTCGGAGCTGGCCCGGCCGCCCCGAAAGGCACTCGGAGCGTGCCCGGCCGCCCCGAAAGGCACTCGGAGCCTCCCCGGCCGCCCCGAAAGGCACTCGGAGCCTCGCCGGCTGCCCCGAAGGGCACTCGGAGCCGGCCCGGCCGCCCCAAAAGGCACTCGGAGCCTCGCCGGCCGCCCCCAAAGGCACTCGGAGGCGGCCCGGCCACCCCGAAAGGCACTCGGAGCCTCCCCGGCCGCCCCCAAAGGCACTCGGAGCCTCCCTGGCCGCCCCAAAAGGCACTCGGAGCCTCCCCGGCCCCCCGAAAGGCACTCGGAGCCTCCCCGGCCGCCCCGAAAGGCACTCGGAGCCTCCCCGGCTGCCCCGAAGGGCACTCGGAGCCTCCCCGGCCGCCCCGAAAGGCACTCGGAGCCTCCCCGGCCACCCCGAAAGGCACTCAGAGCCGGCCCGGACGCCCCGAAAGGCACTCGGAGCCTCCCCGGCCACCCCAAAAGGCACTCGGAGCTGGCCCGGCCACCCCGAAAGGCACTCGGAGCCAGCCCGGCCACCCCGAAAGGCACTCGGAGCCTCCCTGGCCGCCCCGAAAGGCACTCGGAGCCGGCCCGGCCGCCCCGAAAGGCACTCGGAGCCTCCCCGGCTGCCCCGAAGGGCACTCGGAGCCGGCCCGGCCGCCCCGAAAGGCACTCGGAGCCTCCCCGGCCGCCCCGAAAGGCACTCGGAGCCTCGCCGGCCGCCCCGAAAGGCACTCGGAGCCTCCCCGGCCGCCCCGAAAGGCACTCGGAGCCTCCCCGGGCGCCCCGAAGGGCACTCGGAGCCTCCCCGGCCGCCCTGAAAGGCACTCGGAGGCGGCCCGGCCACCCCGAAAGGCACTCGGAGCCTCCCCGGCCGCCCCAAAAGGCACTCGGAGCCTCCCCGGCCACCCCGAAAGGCACTCGGAGCCAGCCCGGCCGCCCCGAAAGGCACTCGGAGGTGACCCGGCCGTCCCCGAAAGGCACTCGGAGCCTCCCCGGCCACCCCGAAAGGCACTCGGAGCGTGCCCGGCTGCCCACAAAGGTACTCGGAGCCGGCCCGGCCGCCCCGAAAGGCACTCGGAGCCTCCCCGGCTGCCCCGAAAGGCACTCGGAGCCTCCCCGGCCACCCCAAAAGGCACTCGGAGCCTCCCCGGCCACCCCGAAAGGCACTCGGAGCCAGCCCGGCCGCCCCGAAAGGCACTCGGAGGTGACCCGGCCGTCCCCGAAAGGCACTCGGAGCCTCCCCGGCCACCCCGAAAGGCACTCGGAGCGTGCCCGGCTGCCCACAAAGGTACTCGGAGGCGGCCCGGCCGCCCCGAAAGGCACTCGGAGCCTCCCCGGCCGCCCCGAAAGGCACTCGGAGCCTCGCTGGCCGCCCCAAAAGGCACTCGGAGCCTCCCCGGCCCCCCGAAAGGCACTCGGAGCCGGCCCGGCCGCCCCGAAAGGCACTCGGAGCCTCCCGGGCTGCCCCGAAGGGCACTCGGAGGCGGCCCGGCCGCCCCGAAAGGCACTCGGAGCCTCCCCGGCCACCCCGAAAGGCACTCGGAGGCGGCCCGGCCACCCCGAAAGGCACTCAGAGCCTCGCCGGCTGCCCCGAAGGGCACTCGGAGCCGGCCCGGCCGCCCCAAAAGGCACTCGGAGCCTCGCCGGCCGCCCCCAAAGGCACTCGGAGGCGGCCCGGCCACCCCGAAAGGCACTCGGAGCCTCCCCGGCCGCCCCCAAAGGCACTCGGAGCCTCCCTGGCCGCCCCAAAAGGCACTCGGAGCCTCCCCGGCCCCCCGAAAGGCACTCGGAGCCTCCCCGGCCGCCCCGAAAGGCACTCGGAGCCTCCCCGGCTGCCCCGAAGGGCACTCGGAGCCTCCCCGGCCGCCCCGAAAGGCACTCGGAGCCTCCCCGGCCACCCCGAAAGGCACTCAGAGCCGGCCCGGACGCCCCGAAAGGCACTCGGAGCCTCCCCGGCCACCCCAAAAGGCACTCGGAGCTGGCCCGGCCACCCCGAAAGGCACTCGGAGCCAGCCCGGCCACCCCGAAAGGCACTCGGAGCCTCCCTGGCCGCCCCGAAAGGCACTCGGAGCCGGCCCGGCCGCCCCGAAAGGCACTCGGAGCCTCCCCGGCTGCCCCGAAGGGCACTCGGAGCCGGCCCGGCCGCCCCGAAAGGCACTCGGAGCCTCCCCGGCCGCCCCGAAAGGCACTCGGAGCCTCGCCGGCCGCCCCGAAAGGCACTCGGAGCCTCCCCGGCCGCCCCGAAAGGCACTCGGAGCCTCCCCGGGCGCCCCGAAGGGCACTCGGAGCCTCCCCGGCCGCCCTGAAAGGCACTCGGAGGCGGCCCGGCCACCCCGAAAGGCACTCGGAGCCTCCCCGGCCGCCCCAAAAGGCACTCGGAGCCTCCCCGGCCACCCCGAAAGGCACTCGGAGCCAGCCCGGCCGCCCCGAAAGGCACTCGGAGGTGACCCGGCCGTCCCCGAAAGGCACTCGGAGCCTCCCCGGCCACCCCGAAAGGCACTCGGAGCGTGCCCGGCTGCCCACAAAGGTACTCGGAGCCGGCCCGGCCGCCCCGAAAGGCACTCGGAGCCTCCCCGGCTGCCCCGAAAGGCACTCGGAGCCTCCCCGGCCACCCCAAAAGGCACTCGGAGCCTCCCCGGCCACCCCGAAAGGCACTCGGAGCCAGCCCGGCCGCCCCGAAAGGCACTCGGAGGTGACCCGGCCGTCCCCGAAAGGCACTCGGAGCCTCCCCGGCCACCCCGAAAGGCACTCGGAGCGTGCCCGGCTGCCCACAAAGGTACTCGGAGGCGGCCCGGCCGCCCCGAAAGGCACTCGGAGCCTCCCCGGCCGCCCCGAAAGGCACTCGGAGCCTCGCTGGCCGCCCCAAAAGGCACTCGGAGCCTCCCCGGCCCCCCGAAAGGCACTCGGAGCCGGCCCGGCCGCCCCGAAAGGCACTCGGAGCCTCCCGGGCTGCCCCGAAGGGCACTCGGAGGCGGCCCGGCCGCCCCGAAAGGCACTCGGAGCCTCCCCGGCCACCCCGAAAGGCACTCGGAGGCGGCCCGGCCACCCCGAAAGGCACTCAGAGCCGGCCCGGACGCCCCGAAAGGCACTCGGAGCCTCCCCGGCCACCCCAAAAGGCACTCGGAGCCAGCCCGGCCACCCCGAAAGCCACTCGGAGCCTCCCCGGCCGCCCCGAAAGGCACTCGGAGGCGGCCCGGCCGCCCCGAAAGGCACTCGGAGCCGGCCCGGCCGCCCCGAAAGGCACTCGGAGCCTCCCCGGCCGCCCCGAAAGGCACTCGGAGCCTCCCCAGCCGCTCCGAAAGGCACTCGGAGGCGACCCGGCCGCCCCGAAAGGCACTCGGAGCCTCCCCGGCTGCCCCGAAAGGCACTCGGAGTCTCGCCGGCAGCCGCGAAAGGCACTCGGAGGCGGCCCGGCCGCCCCGAAAGCCACTCGGAGCCTCCCCGGCCGCCCCAAAAGGCACTCGGAGGTGGCCCGGCCGCCCCGGAAGGTACTCGGAGCCTCCCCGGCCGCCCCGAAAGGCACTCGGAGCCTCCCCGGCCGCCCCGAAGGGCACTGGCAGCCGGCCCGGCCGCCCCGAAAGGCACTCGGAGCCTCCCCGGCCGCCCTGAAAGGCACTCGGAGCCTCCCCGGCCACCCCGAAAGGCACTCGGAGCCTCCCCGGCCGCCCCGAAGGGCACTCGGAGGTGACCCGGACGCCCCCAAAGGCACTCGGAGCCTCCCCGGCCGCCCCAAAAGGCACTCGGAGCCTCGCCGGCCGCCCCGAAAGGCACTCGGAGGTGACCCGGCCGCCCCGAAAGGCACTCGGAGCCTCCCCGGCCGCCCCAAAAGGCACTCGGATCCTCCCCGGCCGCCCCGAAAGGCACTCGGAGCCTCCCCGGCCCCCCGAAAGGCACTCGGAGCCTCGCCGGCCGCCCCGAAAGGCACTCGGAGCCTCCCCGGCTGCCCCGAAGGGCACTCGGAGGCGGCCCGGCCGCCCCGAAAGGCACTCGGAGCCTCCCCGGCCGCCCCGAAAGCCACTCGGAGCCTCCCCGGCCGCCCCGAAAGGCACTCGGAGCCAGCCCGGCCGCCCCGAAAGGCACTCGGAGCCTCCCCGGCCGCCCCAAAAGGCACTCGGAGCCTCCCCGGGCGCCCCGAAGGGCACTCGGAGCCTCCCCGGGCGCCCTGAAAGGCACTCGGAGCCTCCCCGGCCGCCCCGAAAGGCACTCGGAGCCTCCCCGGCCACCCCGAAAGGCACTCGGAGCCTCCCCGGCCGCCCCGAAAGGCACTCGGAGGTGACCCGGCCGTCCCCGAAAGGCACTCGGAGCCTCCCCGGCCACCCCGAAAGGCACTCGGAGCGTGCCCGGCTGCCCACAAAGGTACTCGGAGCCGGCCCGGCCGCCCCGAAAGGCACTCGGAGCCTCCCCGGCTGCCCCGAAAGGCACTCGGAGCCTCCCCGGCCGCCCCCAAAGGCACTCGGAGCCTCCCCGGCCGCCCCGAAAGGCACTCGGAGCCTCCCCGGCCGCCCCGAAAGGCACTCGGAGGTGACCCGGCCGTCCCCGAAAGGCACTCGGAGCCTCCCCGGCCACCCCGAAAGGCACTCGGAGCGTGCCCGGCTGCCCACAAAGGTACTCGGAGCCGGCCCGGCCGCCCCGAAAGGCACTCGGAGCCTCCCCGGCCGCCCCGAAAGGCACTCGGAGCCAGCCCGGCCGCCCCGAAAGGCACTCGGAGCCTCCCCTGCTGCCGAAAAAGGCACTGAGAGCCGGCCCAGCTGCAACGAAAGGCACTCGGCGCCTCGCCGGCCGCCCCGAAGGGCACTCGGAGCCTCGCCGGCCGCCCCGAAGTGTACTCGGAGCCTCGCCGGCCGCTCCGAAAGGCACTCGGAGCCTCCCCGGCCGCCCCGAAAGGCACTCGGAGGCGACGCGACCGCCCCGAAAGGCACTCGGAGCCTCGCCGGCCGCCCCGAAAGGCACTCGGAGCCGCCCCGGCCGCCCCGAAAGGCACTCGGAGCCTCCCCGGCCGCCCCGAAGGGCACTCGGAAGCGGCTCAGCCGCCCGAAAAGGCACTCGGAGCCTCCCCGGCCGCCCCGAAAGGCACTCGGAGCCGGCCCTGCTGCCGAAAAAGGCACTCAGAGCCGGCCCAGCTGCAACGAAAGGCACTCGGCGCCTCGCCGGCCGCCCCGAAGGGCACTCGGAGCCTCGCCGGCCGCCCCGAAGTGTACTCGGAGCCTCGCCGGCCGCTCCGAAAGGCACTCGGAGCCTCCCCGGCCGCCCCGAAAGGCACTCGGAGGCGACGCGACCGCCCCGAAAGGCACTCGGAGCCTCGCCGGCCGCCCCGAAAGGCACTCGGAGCCGCCCCGGCCACCCCGAAAGGCACTCGGAGCCTCCCCGGCCGCCCCGAAGGGCACTCGGAGGCGGCTCAGCCGCCCGAAAAGGCACTCGTAGCCGGCCCAGCCGCCCCGAAAGGCACTCGGAGCGTGCCCGGCCGCCCCGAAAGGCACTCGGAGCCTCCCCGGCCGCCCCGAAAGGCACTCGGAGCCTCCCCGGCCGCCCCGAAAGGCACTCGGAGCCTCGCCGGCGGCCCCGAAGGGCACTCGGAGCCGGCCCGGCCGCCCCAAAAGGCACTCGGAGCCTCGCCGGCCGCCCCCAAAGGCACTCGGAGGCGGCCCGGCCGCCCCGAAAGGCACTCGGAGCCTCGCCGGCCGCCCCCAAAGGCACTCGGAGCCTCCCTGGCCGCCCCGAAAGGCACTCGGAGCCTCCCCGGCCCCCCGAAAGGCACTCGGAGCCTCCCCGGCTGCCCCGAAAGGCACTCGGAGCCTCGCCGGCTGCCCCGAAGGGCACTCGGAGGCGGCCCGGCCGCCCCGAAAGGCACTCGGAGCCTCCCCGGCCACCCCGAAAGGCACTCGGAGGCGGCCCGGCCACCCCGAAAGGCACTCAGAGCCGGCCCGGACGCCCCGAAAGGCACTCGGAGCCTCCCCGGCCACCCCAAAAGGCACTCGGAGCCAGCCCGGCCACCCCGAAAGGCACTCGGAGCCTCCCCGGCCGCCCCCAAAGGCACTCGGAGCCGGCCGGGCCGCCCCGAAAGGCACTCGGAGCCGGCCCGGCCACCCCGAAAGGCACTCGGAGCCTCCCCGGCCGCTCCGAAAGGCACTCGGAGTGTGCCCGGCCGCCCCGAAAGGCACTCGGAGCCTCCCCGGCCGCCCCGAAAGGCACTCGGAGGCGGCCCGGCCGCCCCGAAAGGCACTCGGAGGCGACCCGGCCGCCCCGAAAGGCACTCGGAGCCTCCCCGGCTGCCCCGAAAGGCACTCGGAGCCTCGCCGGCAGCCCCGAAAGGCACTCGGAGGCGGCCCGGCCGCCCCGAAAGGCACTCGGAGCCTCCCCGGCCGCCCCGAAGGGCACTCGGAGCCGGCCCGGCCGCCCCGAAGGGCACTCGGAGCCGGCCCGGCCGCCCCGAAGGGCACTCGGAGCCTCCCCGGCCGCCCCGAAAGGCACTCGGAGCCTCCCCGGCCGCCCCCAAAGGCACTCGGAGCCTCCCCGGCCGCCCCGAAGGGCACTCGGAGCTGGCCCGGGCGCCCCGAAGGGCACTCGGAGCCTCCCCGGCCCCCCGAAAGGCACTCGGAGCCTCCCCGGCCGCCCCGAAAGGCACTCGGAGCCTCCCCGGCCGCCCCGAAGGGCACTGGCAGCCGGCCCGGCCGCCCCGAAAGCCACTCGGAGCCTCCCCGGCCGCCCCGAAAGGCACTCGGAGCCTCCCCGGCCACCCCGAAAGGCACTCGGAGCGTGCCCGGCCACCCCGAAAGGCACTCGGAGGCGGCCTGGCCGCCCAAAAAGGCACTCGGAGCCGGTCCGGCCGCCCCGAAAGGCACTCGGAGCGTGCCCGGACGCCCCGAAAGGCACTCGGAGCCTCGCCGGCCGCCCCGAAAGGCACTCTAAGCCTCGCTGGCCGCCCCGAAAGGCACTCGGAGCCTGCCTGGATGTCCGAAAAGCCACCCGGAGCCGGCCCGGCCTCAACGAAAGGCACTCGGAGCCTCGCTGGCCGCCCCGAAAGGCACTCGGAGCCTCCCCGGCCGCCCCGAAAGGCACTCGGAGCCTGCCTGGCCGCCCAAAAAGGCACGCGGAGCCGGCCCGGCTGCCCACAAAGGCACTCGGAGCCTCCCCGGCCGCCCCGAAAGGCACTCGGAGCCTCCCCGGCCGCCCCAAAAGGCACTCGGAGCCAGCCCGGCCACCCCAAAAGGCACTCGGAGCCTCCCCGGCCGTCCCCGAAGGGCACTCGGAGCCTCCCCGGCCGCCCCGAAAGGCACTCGGAGCCTCCCCGGCCGCCCCGAAAGGCACTCGGAGGCGGCCCGGCTGCCCCGAAAGGCACTCGGAGCCAGCCCGGCCACCCCGAAAGGCACTCGGAGCCTCGCCGGCCACCCTGAAAGGCACTCGGAGCCGGTCCAGCCGCCCCGAAAGGCACTCGGAGCCTCCCCGGCCGCTCCGAAAGGCACTCGGAGCCTCGCTGGCCGCCCCGAAAGGCACTCGGAGCTGGCCCAGCCGCCCACAAAGGCACTCGGAGCCGGCCCGGCCGCCCCGAAAGGCACTCGGAGCCTCCCCGGCCGCCCCGAAAGGCACTCGAAGCCTCGCTGGCCGCCCCGAAAGGCACTCGGAGCCTGCCTGGATGTCCGAAAAGGCACTCGGAGCCGGCCCGGCCTCAACGAAAGGCACTCGGAGCCTCGCTGGCCGCCCCGAAAGGCACTCGGAGCCTCGCTGGCCGCCCCGAAAGGCACTCGGAGCCTCCCCGGCCGCCCCGAAAGGCACTCGGAGCCATCCCGGACTCAACGAAAGGCACTCGGAGCTGGCCCGGCCACCCCAAAAGGCACTCGGAGCGTGCCCGGCCGCCCCGAAAGGCACTCAGAGCCTCGCCGGCCGCCCCGAAAGGCACTCGGAGCCTCCCCGGCCGCCCCGAAAGGCACTCGGAGCCTCCCCGGCCGCCCCGAAAGGCACTCGGAGGCGGCACAGCCGCCCGAAAAGGCACGCGGAGCCGGCCCGGCAGCCCACAAAGGCACTCGGAGCCTCCCCGGCCACCCTGAAAGGCACTCGGAGGCGGCCCGGCCGCCCCGAAAGGCACTCGGAGCCTCGCCGGCCGCCCCGAAAGGCACTCGGAGGCGGCCCAGACGCCCGAAAAGGCACGCGGAGCCCGCCCGGCAGCCCACAAAGGCACTCGGAGCCTCCCCGGCCGCCCCGAAAGGCACTCGGAGCCTCCCCGGCCGCCCCGAAAGGCACTCGGAGCCTCCCCGGCTGCCCCGAAAGGCACTCGGAGCCTCCCCGGCCGCCCCGAAGGGCACTGGCAGCCGGCCCGGCCGCCCCGAAAGGCACTCGGAGCCTCCCCGGCTGCCCCGAAAGGCACTCGGAGCCTCGCTGGCCGCCCCGAAAGGCACTCGGAGCCTCCCCGGCCGCCCCGAAAGGCACTCGGAGCCGGCCCGGCCGCCCACAAAGGCACTCGGAGCCTCCCCGGCCGCCCCGAAAGGCACTCGGAGCGTGCCCGGCCGCCCACAAAGGCACTCGGAGCGTGTCCGGACGCCCCGAAAGGCACTCGGAGCCTCGCCGGCCGCCCCGAAAGGCACTCGGAGCCTCCCCAGCCGCCCACAAAGGCACTCGGAGCCAGCCCGGCCTCAACGAAAGGCACTCGGAGCCTCCACGGACGCCCTGAAAGGAACTCGAAGCCTCGCTGGCCGCCCCGAAAGGCACTCGGAGCCTGCCTGGATGTCCGAAAAGGCACTCGGAGCCGGCCCGGCCTCAACGAAAGGCACTCGGAGCCTCGCTGGCCGCCCCGAAAGGCACTCGGAGCCTCCCCGGCCGCCCCGAAAGGCACTCGGAGCCTGCCTGGCCGCCCAAAAAGGCACGCGGAGCCGGCCCGGCTGCCCACAAAGGCACTCGGAGGCGGCCCGGCCGCCCCGGAAGGCACTCGGAGGCGGCCGGGCCGCCCCGAAGGGCACTCGGAGCCTCCCCGGCCGCCCCGAAAGCCACTCGGAGCCTCCCCGGCCGCCCCAAAAGGCACTCGGAGGCGGCCCGGCCGCCCCGAAAGGCACTCGGAGCCTCCCCGGCCGCCCCGAAAGGCACTCGGAGCGTGCCCGGCCGCCCACAAAGGCACTCGGAGCGTGTCCGGACGCCCCGAAAGGCACTCGGAGCCTCGCCGGCCGCCCCGAAAGGCACTCGGAGCCTCCCCAGCCGCCCACAAAGGCACTCGGAGCCAGCCCGGCCTCAACGAAAGGCACTCGGAGCCTCCACGGACGCCCTGAAAGGAACTCGAAGCCTCGCTGGCCGCCCCGAAAGGCACTCGGAGCCTGCCTGGATGTCCGAAAAGGCACTCGGAGCCGGCCCGGCCTCAACGAAAGGCACTCGGAGCCTCGCTGGCCGCCCCGAAAGGCACTCGGAGCCTCGCTGGCCGCCCCGAAAGGCACTCGGAGCCTGCCTGGCCGCCCAAAAAGGCACTCGGAGGCGACCCGGCTGCCCACAAAGGCACTCGGAGGCGGCCCGGCCGCCCCAAAAGGTACTCGGAGGCGGCCGGGCCGCCCCAAAAGGCACTCGGAGCCAGCACGGCCGCCCCGAAAGCCACTCGGAGCCTCCCCGGCCGCCCCAAAAGGCACTCGGAGGTGGCCCGGCCGCCCCGGAAGGCACTCGGAGCCTCCCCGGCCGCCCCGAAAGGCACTCGGAGCCTCGCTGGCCGCCCCGAAGGGCACTGGCAGCCGGCCCGGCCGCCCCGAAAGGCACTCGGAGCCTCCCCGGCCGCCCTGAAAGGCACTCGGAGGCGGCCCGGCCGCCCCGAAAGGCACTCGGAGGCGGCCCGGCCGCCCCGAAAGGCACTCGGAGCCTCCCCGGCTGCCCCGAAGGGCACTCGGAGGTGACCCGGACGCCCCCAAAGGCACTCGGAGCCTCCCCGGCCGCCCCAAAAGGCACTCGGAGCCTCGCCGGCCGCCCCCAAAGGCACTCAGAGGTGACCCGGCCGCCCCCAAAGGCACTCGGAGCCTCCCCGGCCGCCCCAAAAGGCACTCGGATCCTCCCCGGCCGCCCCGAAAGGCACTCGGAGCCTCCCCGGCCGCCCCGAAAGGCACTCGGAGCCTCCCCGGCTGCCCCGAAGGGCACTCGGAGCCTCCCCGGCCGCCCCGAAAGGCACTCGGAGCCTCCCCGGCCGCCCTGAAAGGCACTCGGAGGCGGCCCGGCCGCCCCCAAAGGCACTCGGAGGCGGTCCGGCCGCCCACAAAGGCACTCGGAGGCGGCCCGGCCGACCCAAAAGGCACGCGGAGCCAGCCCGGCCGCCCCGAAAGGCACTCGGAGGCGGCCCGGCCGCCCCGAAAGGCACTCGGAGGCGGCCCGACCGCCCCGAAAGGCACTCGGAGCCTCCCCGGCTGCCCCGAAGGGCACTCGGAGGTGACCCGGCCGCCCCCAAAGGCACTCGGAGCCTCCCCGGCCGCCCCAAAAGGCACTCGGAGCCTCGCCGGCCGCCCCGAAAGGCACTCGGAGGTGACCCGGCCGCCCCGAAAGGCACTCGGAGCCTCCCCGGCCGCCCCAAAAGGCACTCGGAGCCTCGCCGGCCGCCCCGAAAGGCACTCGGAGCCGGTCCGGCCGCCCCGAAAGGCACTCGGAGCGTGCCCGGCCGCCCCGAAAGGCACTCGGAGCCTCGCCGGCCGCCCCGAAGGGCACTCGGAGGTGACCCGGACGCCCCGAAAGGCACTCGGAGCCTCCCCGGCCGCCCCAAAAGGCACTCGGAGCCTCGCCGGCCGCCCCGAAAGGCACTCGGAGGTGACCCGGCCGCCCCCAAAGGCACTCGGAGGCGGCCCAGCCACCCCGAAAGGCACTCGGAGCCTCCCCGGCCGCCCCGAAAGGCACTCGGAGCTGGCCCGGCCACCCCGAAAGGCACTCAGAGCCAGCCCGGCCACCCCGAAAGGCACTCGGAGGTGACCCGGCCGTCCCCGAAAGGCACTCGGAGCCTCCCCGGCCACCCCGAAAGGCACTCGGAGCGTGCCCGGCTGCCCACAAAGGTACTCGGAGCGTGCCCGGCCGCCCCGAAAGGCACTCGGAGCCTCCCCGGCTGCCCCGAAAGGCACTCGGAGCCTCCCCAGCCGCCCCGAAAGGCACTCGGAGTCTCCCCGGCCGCCCCGAAAGGCACTCGGAGCCTCCCCGGCCGCCCCGAAAGGCACTCGGAGCCTCCCCGGCCGTCCCCGAAAGGCACTCGGAGCCGGCCCTGCTGCCGAAAAAGGCACTCAGAGCCGGCCCAGCTGCCCCGAAAGGCACTCGGCGCCTCGCCGGCCGCCCCGAAGGGCACTCGGAGCCTCGCCGGCCGCTCCGAAAGGCACTCGGAGCCGCCCCGGCCACCCCGAAAGGCACTCGGAGGCTACGCGACCGCCCCGAAAGGCACTCGGAGCCTCGCCGGCCGCCCCGAAAGGCACTCGGAGGCGGCCCGGCCACCCCGAAAGGCACTCGGAGCGTGCCCGGCCGCCCCGAAAGGCACTCGGAGCCTCGCTGGCCGCCCCGAAAGGCACTCGGAGCCTCGCTGGCCGCCCCGAAGGGCACTCGGAGGCGGCTCAGCAGCCCGAAAAGGCACTCGGAGCCGGCCCGGCCGCCCCGAAAGGCACTCGGAGGTGACCCGGCCGCCCCCAAAGGCACTCGGAGCCTCCCCGGCCGCCCCAAAAGGCACTCGGAGCCTCGCCGGCCGCCCCGAAAGGCACTCGGAGGTGACCCGGCCGCCCCGAAAGGCACTCGGAGCCTCCCCGGCCGCCCCAAAAGGCACTCGGAGCCTCGCCGGCCGCCCCGAAAGGCACTCGGAGCCGGTCCGGCCGCCCCGAAAGGCACTCGGAGCGTGCCCGGCCGCCCCGAAAGGCACTCGGAGCCTCGCCGGCCGCCCCGAAGGGCACTCGGAGGTGACCCGGACGCCCCGAAAGGCACTCGGAGCCTCCCCGGCCGCCCCAAAAGGCACTCGGAGCCTCGCCGGCCGCCCCGAAAGGCACTCGGAGGTGACCCGGCCGCCCCCAAAGGCACTCGGAGGCGGCCCAGCCACCCCGAAAGGCACTCGGAGCCTCCCCGGCCGCCCCGAAAGGCACTCGGAGCTGGCCCGGCCACCCCGAAAGGCACTCAGAGCCAGCCCGGCCACCCCGAAAGGCACTCGGAGGTGACCCGGCCGTCCCCGAAAGGCACTCGGAGCCTCCCCGGCCACCCCGAAAGGCACTCGGAGCGTGCCCGGCTGCCCACAAAGGTACTCGGAGCGTGCCCGGCCGCCCCGAAAGGCACTCGGAGCCTCCCCGGCTGCCCCGAAAGGCACTCGGAGCCTCCCCAGCCGCCCCGAAAGGCACTCGGAGTCTCCCCGGCCGCCCCGAAAGGCACTCGGAGCCTCCCCGGCCGCCCCGAAAGGCACTCGGAGCCTCCCCGGCCGTCCCCGAAAGGCACTCGGAGCCGGCCCTGCTGCCGAAAAAGGCACTCAGAGCCGGCCCAGCTGCCCCGAAAGGCACTCGGCACCTCGCCGGCCGCCCCGAAGGGCACTCGGAGCCTCGCCGGCCGCTCCGAAAGGCACTCGGAGCCGCCCCGGCCACCCCGAAAGGCACTCGGAGGCTACGCGACCGCCCCGAAAGGCACTCGGAGCCTCGCCGGCCGCCCCGAAAGGCACTCGGAGGCGGCCCGGCCACCCCGAAAGGCACTCGGAGCGTGCCCGGCCGCCCCGAAAGGCACTCGGAGCCTCGCTGGCCGCCCCGAAAGGCACTCGGAGCCTCGCTGGCCGCCCCGAAGGGCACTCGGAGGCGGCTCAGCAGCCCGAAAAGGCACTCGGAGCCGGCCCGGCCGCCCCGAAAGGCACTCGGAGGTGACCCGGCCGCCCCGAAAGGCACTCGGAGGCGGCCCGGCCGCCCCGAAAGGCACTCGGAGCCTCGCCGGCTGCCCCGAAGGGCACTCGGAGCCGGCCCGGCCACCCCAAAAGGCACTCGGAGCCTCGCCGGCCGCCCCCAAAGGCACTCGGAGGCGGCCCGGCCACCCCGAAAGGCACTCGGAGCCTCCCCGGCCGCCCCGAAAGGCACTCGGAGCCTCCCCGGCCACCCCCAAAGGCACTCGGAGCCTCCCCGGCCGCCCCGAAAGGCACTCGGAGCCTCCCCGGCCCCCCGAAAGGCACTCGGAGCGTGCCCGGCCGCCCCGAAAGGCACTCGGAGCCTCCCCGGCCGCCCCGAAGGGCACTGGCAGCCGGCCCGGCCGCCCCGAAAGGCACTCGGAGCCTCCCCGGCCACCCCGAAAGGCACTCGGAGGCGGCCCGGCCACCCCGAAAGGCACTCAGAGCCGGCCCGGCCGCCCCGAAAGGCACTCGGAGCCTCCCCGGCCACCCCAAAAGGCACTCGGAGCCAGCCCGGCCACCCCGAAAGGCACTCGGAGCCAGCCCGGCCGCCCCGAAAGGCACTCGGAGCCTCCCCGGCCGCCCCGAAAGGCACTCGGAGCGTGCCCGGCCGCTCCGAAAGGCACTCGGAGTGTGCCCGGCCGCCCCGAAAGGCACTCGGAGCCTCGCCGGCCGCCCCGAAAGGCACTCGGAGCCTCCCCGGCCGCCCCGAAAGTTACTCGGAGGCGACCCGGCCGCCCCGAAAGGCACTCGGAGCCTCCCCGGCCGCCCCGAAAGGCACTCGGAGCCTCCCCGGCAGCCCCGAAAGGCACTCGGAGCCTCCCCGGCTGCCCCGAAGGGCACTCGGAGCCGGCCCGGCCGCCCCGAAAGGCACTCGGAGCCTCCCTGGCCGCCCCAAAAGGCACTCGGAGGTGACCCGGCCGCCCCGAAAGGCACTCAGAGCCTCCCCGGCCGCCCCGAAAGGCACTCGGAGCCATCCCGGACTCAACGAAAGGCACTCAGAGCCGGCCCTGCCGCCCCGAAAGGCACTCGGAGCCTCGCTGGCCGCCCCGAAAGGCACTCGGAGCCTCCCCGGCCGCCCTGAAAGGCACTCGGAGGCGGCCCAGCCGCCCGAAAAGGCACGCGGAGCCGGCCCGGGAGCCCACAAAGGCACTCGGAGCCTCCCCGGCCACCCTGAAAGGCACTCGGAGGCGGCCCGGCCGCCCCGAAAGGCACTCGGAGCCTCCCCGGCCGCCCCGAAAGGCACTCGGAGGCGGGCCAGACGCCCGAAAAGGCACGCGGAGCCGGCCCGGCAGCCCACAAAGGCACTCGGAGCCTCCCCGGCCGCCCCCAAAGGCACTCGGAGGCACTCGGAGGCGGCCCGGCCGACCCGAAAGGCACTCGGAGCCTCCCCGGCTGCCCCGAAAGGCACTCGAAGCCTCCCCGGCCGCCCCGAAAGGCACTCGGAGCCTCCCCGGCCGCCCCCAAAGGCACTCGGAGCCTCCCCGGCTGCCCCCAAAGGCACTCGGAGCCTCCCCGGCCGCCCCGAAAGGCACTCGGAGCCTCCCCGGCCCCCCGAAAGGCACTCGGAGCCGGCCCGGCCGCCCCGAAAGGCACTCGGAGCCTCCCCGGCCGCCCCGAAGGGCACTGGCAGCCGGCCCGGCCGCCCCGAAAGGCACTCGGAGCCTCCCCGGCCGCCCTGAAAGGCACTCGGAGCGTGCCCGGCGGCCCACAAAGGCACTCGGAGCGTGTCCGGACGCCCCGAAAGGCACTCGGAGCCTCGCCGGCCGCCCCGAAAGGCACTCGGAGCCTCCCCAGCCGCCCACAAAGGCACTCGGAGCCAGCCCGGCCTCAACGAAAGGCACTCGGAGCCTCCACGGACGCCCTGAAAGGAACTCAAAGCCTCGCTGGCCGCCCCGAAAGGCACTCGGAGCCTGCCTGGATGTCCGAAAAGGCACTCGGAGCCGGCCCGGCCTCAACGAAAGGCACTCGGAGCCTCGCTGGCCGCCCCGAAAGGCACTCGGAGCCTGCCTGGCCGCCCCGAAAGGCACTCGGAGCCTGCCTGGCCGCCCAAAAAGGCACGCGGAGCCGGCCCGGCTGCCCACAAAGGCACTCGGAGGCGGCCCGGCCGCCCCAAAAGGTACTCGGAGGCGGCCGGGCCGCCCCGAAAGGCACTCGGAGCCAGCACGGCCGCCCCGAAAGCCACTCGGAGCCTCCCCGGCCGCCCCAAAAGGCACTCGGAGGTGGCCCGGCCGCCCCGGAAGGCACTCGGAGCCTCGCTGGCCGCCCCGAAAGGCACTCGGAGCCTGCCTGGTTGTCCGAAAAGGCACCCGGAGCCGGCCCGGCCGCCCCGAAAGGCACTCGGAGGTGGCCCGGCCGCCCCGAAGGGCACTCGGAGCCTCCCCGGCCGCCCCGAAAGGCACTCGGAGCCTCCCCGGCCGCCCCGAAGGGCACTGGCAGCCGGCCCGGCCGCCCCGAAAGGCACTCGGAGCCTCCCCGGCCGCCCTGAAAGGCACTCGGAGCCTCCCCGGCCACCCCGAAAGGCACTCGGAGCGTGCCCGGCCACCCCGAAAGGCACTCGGAGCGTGCCCGGCCACCCCGAAAGGCACTCGGAGCCTCCCCAGCCGCCCAAAAAGGCACTCGGAGCGTGCCCGGCCACCCCGAAAGGCACTCGGAGGCGGCCTGGCCGCCCAAAAAGGCACTCGGAGCCGGTCCGGCCGCCCCGAAAGGCACTCGGAGCGTGCCCGGACGCCCCGAAAGGCACTCGGAGCCTCCCCGGCCGCTCCGAAAGGCACTCGAAGCCTCGCTGGCCGCCCCGAAAGGCACTCGGAGCCTGCCTGGTTGTCCGAAAAGGCACCCGGAGCCGGCCCGGCCTCAACGAAAGGCACTCGGAGCCTCGCTGGCCGCCCCGAAAGGCACTCGGAGCCTCGCTGGCCGCCCTGAAAGGCACTCGGAGCCTGCCTGGCCGCCCAAAAAGGCACGCGGAGGCGGCCCGGCTGCCCACAAAGGCACTCGGAGCCTCCCCGGCCGCCCCGAAAGGCACTCGGAGCCTCGCCGGCCGCCCCGAAAGGCACTCGGAGCCGCCCCGGCCGCCCCAAAAGGCACTCGGAGCCTCGCCGGCCGTCCCCGAAGGGCACTCGGAGCCTCCCCGGCCGCCCTGAAAGGCACTCGGCGCCTCCCCGGCCGCCCCCAAAGGCACTCGGAGGCGGCCCGGCCGCCCCGAAAGGCACTCGGAGGCGGCCCGGCCACCCCGAAAGGCACTCGGAGCCGGTCCGGCCGCCCCGAAAGGCACTCGGAGCCTCCCCGGCCGCCCCGAAAGGCACTCGGAGCCTCGCTGGCCGCCCCGAAAGGCACTCGGAGCCTCCCCAGCCGCCCCCAAAGGCACTCGGAGGCGGCCCGGCCGCCCCGAAAGGCACTCGGAGGCGGCCCGGCCACCCCGAAAGGCACTCGGAGCCGGTCCGGCCGCCCCGAAAGGCACTCGGAGCCTCCACGGACGCCCTGAAAGGAACTCGAAGCCTCGCTGGCCGCCCCGAAAGGCACTCGGAGCCTGCCTGGATGTCCGAAAAGGCACTCGGAGCCGGCCCGGCCTCAACGAAAGGCACTCGGAGCCTCGCTGGCCGCCCCGAAAGGCACTCGGAGCCTCGCTGGCCGCCCCGAAAGGCACTCGGAGCCTGCCTGGCCGCCCAAAAAGGCACTCGGAGGCGACCCGGCTGCCCACAAAGGCACTCGGAGGCGGCCCGGCCGCCCCAAAAGGTACTCGGAGGCGGCCGGGCCGCCCCAAAAGGCACTCGGAGCCAGCACGGCCGCCCCGAAAGCCACTCGGAGCCTCCCCGGCCGCCCCAAAAGGCACTCGGAGGTGGCCCGGCCGCCCCGGAAGGCACTCGGAGCCTCCCCGGCCGCCCCGAAAGGCACTCGGAGCCTCGCTGGCCGCCCCGAAGGGCACTGGCAGCCGGCCCGGCCGCCCCGAAAGGCACTCGGAGCCTCCCCGGCCGCCCTGAAAGGCACTCGGAGGCGGCCCGGCCGCCCCGAAAGGCACTCGGAGGCGGCCCGGCCGCCCCGAAAGGCACTCGGAGCCTCGCCGGCTGCCCCGAAGGGCACTCGGAGGTGACCCGGACGCCCCCAAAGGCACTCGGAGCCTCCCCGGCCGCCCCAAAAGGCACTCGGAGCCTCGCCGGCCGCCCCCAAAGGCACTCAGAGGTGACCCGGCCGCCCCCAAAGGCACTCGGAGCCTCCCCGGCCGCCCCAAAAGGCACTCGGATCCTCCCCGGCCGCCCCGAAAGGCACTCGGAGCCTCCCCGGCCGCCCCGAAAGGCACTCGGAGCCTCCCCGGCTGCCCCGAAGGGCACTCGGAGCCTCCCCGGCCGCCCCGAAAGGCACTCGGAGCCTCCCCGGCCGCCCTGAAAGGCACTCGGAGGCGGCCCGGCCGCCCCCAAAGGCACTCGGAGGCGGTCCGGCCGCCCACAAAGGCACTCGGAGGCGGCCCGGCCGACCCAAAAGGCACGCGGAGCCAGCCCGGCCGCCCCGAAAGGCACTCGGAGGCGGCCCGGCCGCCCCGAAAGGCACTCGGAGGCGGCCCGACCGCCCCGAAAGGCACTCGGAGCCTCCCCGGCTGCCCCGAAGGGCACTCGGAGGTGACCCGGCCGCCCCCAAAGGCACTCGGAGCCTCCCCGGCCGCCCCAAAAGGCACTCGGAGCCTCGCCGGCCGCCCCGAAAGGCACTCGGAGGTGACCCGGCCGCCCCGAAAGGCACTCGGAGCCTCCCCGGCCGCCCCAAAAGGCACTCGGAGCCTCGCCGGCCGCCCCGAAAGGCACTCGGAGCCGGTCCGGCCGCCCCGAAAGGCACTCGGAGCGTGCCCGGCCGCCCCGAAAGGCACTCGGAGCCTCGCCGGCCGCCCCGAAGGGCACTCGGAGGTGACCCGGACGCCCCGAAAGGCACTCGGAGCCTCCCCGGCCGCCCCAAAAGGCACTCGGAGCCTCGCCGGCCGCCCCGAAAGGCACTCGGAGGTGACCCGGCCGCCCCCAAAGGCACTCGGAGGCGGCCCAGCCACCCCGAAAGGCACTCGGAGCCTCCCCGGCCGCCCCGAAAGGCACTCGGAGCTGGCCCGGCCACCCCGAAAGGCACTCAGAGCCAGCCCGGCCACCCCGAAAGGCACTCGGAGGTGACCCGGCCGTCCCCGAAAGGCACTCGGAGCCTCCCCGGCCACCCCGAAAGGCACTCGGAGCGTGCCCGGCTGCCCACAAAGGTACTCGGAGCGTGCCCGGCCGCCCCGAAAGGCACTCGGAGCCTCCCCGGCTGCCCCGAAAGGCACTCGGAGCCTCCCCAGCCGCCCCGAAAGGCACTCGGAGTCTCCCCGGCCGCCCCGAAAGGCACTCGGAGCCTCCCCGGCCGCCCCGAAAGGCACTCGGAGCCTCCCCGGCCGTCCCCGAAAGGCACTCGGAGCCGGCCCTGCTGCCGAAAAAAGGCACTCAGAGCCGGCCCAGCTGCCCCGAAAGGCACTCGGCGCCTCGCCGGCCGCCCCGAAGGGCACTCGGAGCCTCGCCGGCCGCTCCGAAAGGCACTCGGAGCCGCCCCGGCCACCCCGAAAGGCACTCGGAGGCTACGCGACCGCCCCCGAAAGGCACTCGGAGCCTCGCCGGCCGCCCCGAAAGGCACTCGGAGGCGGCCCGGCCACCCCGAAAGGCACTCGGAGCGTGCCCGGCCGCCCCGAAAGGCACTCGGAGCCTCGCTGGCCGCCCCGAAAGGCACTCGGAGCCTCGCTGGCCGCCCCGAAGGGCACTCGGAGGCGGCTCAGCAGCCCGAAAAGGCACTCGGAGCCGGCCCGGCCGCCCCGAAAGGCACTCGGAGGTGACCCGGCCGCCCCCAAAGGCACTCGGAGCCTCCCCGGCCGCCCCAAAAGGCACTCGGAGCCTCGCCGGCCGCCCCGAAAGGCACTCGGAGGTGACCCGGCCGCCCCGAAAGGCACTCGGAGCCTCCCCGGCCGCCCCCAAAGGCACTCGGAGCCTCGCCGGCCGCCCCGAAAGGCACTCGGAGCCGGTCCGGCCGCCCCGAAAGGCACTCGGAGCGTGCCCGGCCGCCCCGAAAGGCACTCGGAGCCTCGCCGGCCGCCCCGAAGGGCACTCGGAGGTGACCCGGACGCCCCGAAAGGCACTCGGAGCCTCCCCGGCCGCCCCAAAAGGCACTCGGAGCCTCGCCGGCCGCCCCGAAAGGCACTCGGAGGTGACCCGGCCGCCCCCAAAGGCACTCGGAGGCGGCCCAGCCACCCCGAAAGGCACTCGGAGCCTCCCCGGCCGCCCCGAAAGGCACTCGGAGCTGGCCCGGCCACCCCGAAAGGCACTCAGAGCCAGCCCGGCCACCCCGAAAGGCACTCGGAGGTGACCCGGCCGTCCCCGAAAGGCACTCGGAGCCTCCCCGGCCACCCCGAAAGGCACTCGGAGCGTGCCCGGCTGCCCACAAAGGTACTCGGAGCGTGCCCGGCCGCCCCGAAAGGCACTCGGAGCCTCCCCGGCTGCCCCGAAAGGCACTCGGAGCCTCCCCAGCCGCCCCGAAAGGCACTCGGAGTCTCCCCGGCCGCCCCGAAAGGCACTCGGAGCCTCCCCGGCCGCCCCGAAAGGCACTCGGAGCCTCCCCGGCCGTCCCCGAAAGGCACTCGGAGCCGGCCCTGCTGCCGAAAATGGCACTCAGAGCCGGCCCAGCTGCCCCGAAAGGCACTCGGCGCCTCGCCGGCCGCCCCGAAGGGCACTCGGAGCCTCGCCGGCCGCTCCGAAAGGCACTCGGAGCCGCCCCGGCCACCCCGAAAGGCACTCGGAGGCTACGCGACCGCCCCGAAAGGCACTCGGAGCCTCGCCGGCCGCCCCGAAAGGCACTCGGAGGCGGCCCGGCCACCCCGAAAGGCACTCGGAGCGTGCCCGGCCGCCCCGAAAGGCACTCGGAGCCTCGCTGGCCGCCCCGAAAGGCACTCGGAGCCTCGCTGGCCGCCCGAAGGGCACTCGGAGGCGGCTCAGCAGCCCGAAAAGGCACTCGGAG